>NC_088377.1:108107500-108710000 GCF_037993035.2 Macaca fascicularis
CAAGAGAAAAAAAGCTAAGGCAGGGAAGGGAGTTAGGGAGTGCCAGGCTCCCTAACTGGGTGGGATTTTAAGTAGGGCAACCAGGGAGGGTCTTTGTTATGAGTTGAACTGTGTCCCCCCTGGAATTTAATGTTTAAAATCCTAATCTCTAATATCTCAGAATATTACCTTTTTTGAGATAGGGTCTTCACAGAGGTAATCAACTGAAAATGAGGTTTTAGGGTGGGCCTGAATCCAATGTGACTGGTGTTCTCCTAACAGGGAAATCTGGAGACAGACACAGGCAGGGAGAACATCCATGTGAGCATGAAGGTGGCCACTCATGTTGGGGGCAGGGGATGGAGGGGAGTACCTGGAGCAGACCTTTCCTTCACAGCCCTCAAAGGCAACAGACACTGCCAGCACCTTGATCTTAGACTTCCAGCCTCCAAAACTGTGAAGCAATACATTTCTGTTGTTTGAGCCACCCAGCTTGTGGTATTTTGTTACAGTAGCCCTGAGAAACTCATGTAGCTTTGCTGGGAAGACCTGAAGGAAGTGAGGGACCCACCCATGAAATCCTTGGGGAAAAAGCATTCTGGGCAGAGGGAACACCAAGTGCAAAGGTGTCGAGCGTGCCCCTTGGAGTTCAGGGACTAACGAGGACCCTAGTGTGGCTGGGGCCAGTCAGGAAAGGAAGAGAAGTAAAGGAGGTCAGAGATAACTGGGGCCAGATCATGTGAAGCCTTGATGTTTACCTTAAGTCAGATGAGAACCACTGGAAGATTTTAAGCAGAGAAGGACGTGACCACTCTGGCTACTGAATTTCAGAACAAATAGGGGCAAAGGTGGAAGTAGGGAAATCAGTGAGCTTATTGCAATAATACAAGCAAATACAATGGTGACTTCCACAAGGCGGTGGCATGGGGTGATATGACACAGAGTAATTCTGGATATATTTAGGAAGATACATCTGATATCGTTTGCTGATAAATTAGTTATGGAGAAAGAGAACAGTTAAGAGTTGACCACAAGATTTTTGTTTTGATCAACTGAAACCATGGAATTGCAACTAACTGGAATGAAAAAGACCTTGGAGATGGCAGGTTTGAAGGAGAATAGCAGGAACTCAGTTCAGGACATATTTGGTTTGAGATGTCCATTAGATAGACATGGATTGGAACTAACAATAGTCTCTTTGCACCAAGTCTGACTTGTATGCTTGATTTAGGGGCCCTTCTACATCATCCACATCTGGGATTTCACCAGAGTCACAGCCATTCTATGAGCTGTGTTGTGCTGGATGAATACTTGCTAAATATTGATGCTTCAAATCTCCAGGTCCAAGCTCCAAGCATTCTCAGCACAGCCATGTGGAGCAACTTCGACGCATAGAACTTCTTCAAGTCCAACCAAATAGACACCACCCCCTTGGAAAACAAGCCATCTCAGGGGGAAACCACCTCATGGGGCTCTCGACAGTCTTCCTCTAGCAACCATACTTTCAACTTTGACTTCACAGTTTTGTTTAGTGCTGCCTTCTCATTCGGGCTTTCCTTCCCAGAAGAAATATAGAAATATGAATTACACTTCTGTCATTAGAGATTCAATTAGCCAAGTTGAAATAAAATCTGTCTAAAGGACATGTAGCAATAGGCCTTTGAAACAAGCTTCGAGGTGGTCCCAGACATTCAATTCCAATTTCACATTGCATAGCCAGAAACAAACTTGTACCTCAATGGGAAAGAACTTTTCAGACAGTCCATTATTTTTTTATGTTACCTTCCTCTGTCATCAAAAACTGACCTGGATCTCCTCTCTCCTCCTCACTTAAGTTAACTTTTCTTCATGTCCTGGGTCATGCCCCAGGAATTTTTATCTACAAAGTGCTCAGCCTGGCGCACAATGCACATTCGCTGCTTAAGAAATATTTGTTGACTGAGATGCGTGCTGCTGGCATGACCAAAATGTGAGACATTAGTGACATCTGCTGGGGATATGGTGATGCTGTGCAGAATTTAAGTCAGAAATGCATGTTCTTGACTGGCTGAGTTAAATCAAATGCTACAATGGGGCACTGTTGGAAGCTTGTGTCTACAGTGATGAGGCCATGGCTTTGCAGCTCTGCCTTACCAGGACATGGTCCAGTGGGTTATTGTTCTCCTACGATATAATGCAGCCTTGTTTTTTAAAAAATACAGAAATCAAGAAGATGGAAAAGGAGCTAACTGGCGAAAGCTGAGGTTTGCACAGGTCTGTTGGCTCCTAAGGAAATGAAGAAAGTGAGGGCAGGGAAAGGATGGAGAAGCAGTTCTCCAGTCTCTCCCCACCCCGACCCCTGGCCCTCAGGAGAAAGTACAAGTGCCCAAAAGCGACTTCCCAGCCATTGTCCTTCCCCAGACTCACCTCCGGCTTCTGCTCCCTGTCCCTGCCCCACACCCCAGGGGACACATTCCTAAGCTCCACTCCAGTCCAGCTAAAACATTCAGGCACTCACCTCCAAGCCTTTGAGCTTATTTGTTCAACAGCCAAGTATCAAGCAAGGACTTGGGAGCACTAAGAGGCGCTGTGCTAAACACGGGGATACATTCCAGAGCCAGTCCAGGGAGTGTGGTTCCGGAACTGGTGGAGCTTCTGGTGTAGTGGATGCGGACTTTCTGGTCTGGATCTCCTCTCTCCTCCTCACATAAGTAACTCTTCTTCATGCCCCAGGTCTCGGCACTTCCAGGAAACCTGCACTGGCCCCTCTAGCCTACACCGGATTCCCCCCAACCAAGCACCCTCCTAACCCCTGGCATTACCCCTCTCCAACCAAGTCAGAGCCTCTGGACTAGTTGGCCTCCTCCTCACCTCCCAATACACTAAATGTCCCCTCAAGCATGGGCTGCCTTCTTTACATTTATGTTCATCACAAAACCAGAACAAGGCAGGCACTTGTGTGGTCCTGGAAGAGCTATGGTAACTGTCATGGACCCAGGAAACACGCCATTCACTACCCAGAGGTGCTGCGGTGAGTGACAGGAGACTCAGCAGCATTGTCACATCACAGAGCAAACCCTGCCTGCTGGGCTTCCAGACCGCGTGAGGGTGGAGATAACCAACGACCTGCTTGATTAAGTGTGGAGCCCATGGAGCTGGTGGGGGTGCCAGGGAGGTCCCTTCAGATCTCTTCCAGTGTTCTGGGGTCTGCCTGTCCCAGGAACTGGCAGCAATTCCAGCACATTCCTCAGCACTTACTGCTAAGGTGAATCCAAGTTCACGTTCCCAGAACAGGTTCCGAGTCAGCCACGCCAGAGGTCTGTGCCAGCTTCGCTTGGTCTAGGAAGCCTGGGACCACCATCAGCCCATTCTTCCTTGAGGCTCCGGAACAGCATGGGACATTAGCCGAGCTGTGCTCAGAAGCAACACTCACTGATGAGGGCTGCCGAGAGTCCCATCCTCTGCTCACCTGTCAATCAGTCAAGCCTCTTCACTGCCACCCCTGACCATCCTGCCAGGGCTGATCACCTTGGCTGCTCACAGAACCCATGAGGACTGAGAATTTCCCAGATTCTCACAATGACTGAGCAGCCCTGCTTCCCCAGCCCTTTATAAGCATCTTGAACATGCCCAGGTGTGCCAGGTGTGGCCTCCATGGCCCGCCAGAGGAGGGGGCAGGGGGAGTGCAAAGACTGAATCAGACAAAGACTAAGCTTTGTTTCCGCCCCTTCTCCACCCTTTTTTCCCATGCAAGAGTCTCGAAGGCAGATTCAGACGGAAAAGTCAACAACATTCCATCATTCGGTTCCTTTTCTTGGCCCCAATGTGTGCCCTGGGGCCCTTTTGTTCTTTGGCCTGGGTAGAGTGTGTGGCCGCATGCTGCTGAAAAGGTCAGGGTCAAGATGCTGGGAGCTGCCAGTTGCGCTAGAGGAACCCATGTTTTCCACTGTGGATTAAAATACCCTTTTGCCTGCGGCTGAGCTTCCCCTCCGAATCCAATAGGTCAATAAGGACCAAGGACAAAGCACAAACAGGGCCTGGAAGCCAAGAGATGTCGATAAAAATGGAGATAAATAGGCATTTCAGAGCAGGCAGGCCGTGGGTGTGGGGCATTGTCCCTTCTCTGGCCGGCAGTGCCTGGTCACTTTGTCTCCAAACAGTGCTTCCATTTTAAAGATGCCAGATTGGTTTGGACCCAAAGCTTGACTGTTGCGGGGTGGGCTGAGGTGGGAGTGGGGAGGATTCACACAGTAAAAAAAAAAAAAGGCGTCCTCTTGGGTGCCAAATGTGGCAGTTCCTCCATTTCTTGCTTCTGTACAAAGCCCTCCCAATGTGGAAAACACTCCTTTTTGACAGTGTTACTCTTCTTTCCTTTTAAGAAAATAAGTTCCCAATCTTCGTGTTTTTTAAACAGTACAAATGCTGGCATTTCAGAGCTGCTTTAGTGTCTTCAGTTAGATGCTGAAAAGAGCTCAGTCTTCTCTCATTATTTCCTCTGCCCCTCAGTTTATCTCATGTAGAGCTCTAACTAAAAGATCCCAGCCAGGTGCGGTGACTCATGCCTGTAATCCCAGCACTTTGGGAGGCTGAGGCGGGCAGATCACGAGGTCTGGAGATCGATACTACCTGGCTAACACGGTAAAACCCCGTCTCTACTAAAAATACAAAAAATTAGCTGGACATGGTGGCGGACACTTATAGTCCCAGCTACTAGGGAGGCTGAGGCAGGAGAATGGCGTGAACCCGGGAGGCGGAGCTGCAGTGAGCCGGGATCGCTCCACTGAACTCCAGCCTGGGTGACTGAGTGACACTCCATCTCCAAAAAACAAAGAAAAAAGAAAAGAATGATCCCTGCAGTATGAGTCAGGAAACATGGGTTCTGCTCTCACTCTACCATCTTTCTGGGACTGTGACCTTGGGCAAGTCATCACCGCTGAGTTGGATTTTCTAACATTCTGTGACTATGCAGAATCACAGGATGGGAGGAGGGATGGCTTAATTAGTGCACAGGGTCGCTATGTAATAAATGTTTGATTATGTATTGGTGAACTCATGCATGCATTCATCAGATATGCCAGGGATCACAGCAGGCATGAAGATACAAAGTGAAATGAGACCAGTCCCTGCCCATGAACAGGCAGCATGACAACATGATGGACAGAGCACGGGTTTTCTGAGGTTCACAGCCAGGTCCCACCCCTAATTAGCTTCATGAGCTCAGCTAAGTTTTTATAACTTCTCTGAGCCTTGACTTTCTCATCTACATGATGGATTATTTTATAGGTTGACCACTCGTCCTGGTTTGCCTGAGACTGAAGGGTTTCCTGGGACACAGAACTTCCAGTGCTAAAACCTAGAAAATCCCAGGCATATCAAGATGAGTTGGTCACTTAGAGGACAGATGAATTGAAATGATATATAGAAATGACTCACACTGTGCCCTGCATCTAATAGCTGCTCTATAAATGTAGTCACACACAAACATGCTCCTCACAACATGGTAAAGGAAAAATAAAATGAAACAAATAGGTGAGTGCAAAGTAACTGCAGTTTTTGGATTGTTGGAATTTGCTGTTTAATACTGGAATACATTCTTAAATAAATGTGGTTATGTTCTACTTCATTTTAATGGGCATTTCTCACTTTACGTTTGTTTGCTAATGACTTATTACTTGCTGTTTTTAAGACTATAGAAATGATGTTAGACATAAAGCAAATTCAAGTGATTTTCTTACTCGAGTTCAAAATGGGTCGTAAAACAGCAGAGACAACTCATAACGTCAGTAACACATGTGGCCCAGGAACTGCTAACGAATGTACAGTGCAGTGGCAATTCAAGAAGACGAGAGAATTGAAGATGAGGAGCGTAGTGGTGGGCCATTGGAAGTTGACAATGACAAACTGAGAGCAATCATCAAAGCTGATCCTCTTACAGTTACACAAGAAGTTGCTGCAGAACTCAACATCAGCATTTGAGGCAAATTGGAACGGTGACAAAGCCCAATAAGTGGGTGCCTCATGAGCTGATCAAAAATCAAGAAAATCATCATTTTGAAGTGTCTTCTCTTATTCAATGCAACGGTGAACCATTTCTCAATTGGATTGCCACACGCAACAAAAAGTGGCTTTTATACAATTGGTGATGACCAGCTCAGTGACTGGACCGACAAGAAGCTTCAAAGCACTTCCCAAAGCCAAACCTGCATCAAAAAAGGTTATGGTCACTGTTTGGTGGTCTGCTGCCGGTCTGATCCATTGCAGCTTTCTGAATCCCGGTGAAACCATTACATCTGAAAAGTATGCTCAGCAAATTGATGAGATGCACCAAAAACTTCAACGCCTGCAGCCAGCATTGGTCAACAGAAATGACCCAATTCTTCTTCACGACAATGCACAACCAAAGCTTCAAAAGTTGAACAAAATGGGCTACAAAGTTTTCCCTCATCTGCCACATTCACCTGACCTCTCGTCAACTGACTACCACTTCTTCAAGCATCTCGATAACTTTTTGCAGGGAAAATGCTTCCCCAAGCAACAGGATGCAGAAAATGGGTTCCAAGAGTTCGTCGAATCCCGAAGCACAGATTTTTACACTACAGGAATAAACAGACTTATTAATCGCTCGCAAAAATGTGTTGATTGCAATGGTTCCTACTTTGATTAATGAAGATGTGTTTGAGTCTAGTTCTAATGATTTAAAATTCACGGTCTAAAACCTCAATGACTTGTGCACCAACCTACACTAAGGCAGCTAAGGCAGCACACAGGAGAGAGGAACTCTGAGAAGATCCCAGGGAGCTGGATGGTGAAGGAGGAGTTGGAGTTGATTAGGTGAGGAATGATGATTGGGGAGGTGCATTCTGTGTATGGAATGTTCATAAATGCATGAAAGCTTAAGAGCTTGCAGCCTGGGGTGTCCTGTGTGGCTAGAACTAAGCAGGTAAGATCTCAAAGGTAAATCTGATTCATATCAGGAAGACCTACTGTAATTCTAACAAATTTGGACATCATTTTTAAGGTCTCCAAACACTTTTGATGATGCATCCTTTTGGTGAAGAAAAAAAGAAAGGTATCCCATACCTTTCCCAATACATGTTATATTTATGAATAATATACATGTATTGTGTAAATAAATAAAGCATACAAAAAATACAAGTGTTTCAAGGATCAGATTAAAGGTAAATACAAACAAGAGTTCTGTCTTTCTTCTATGCTGCCATGAATTACCTTACCTGCCTCCTCGAGGACACACACCCTACCTCAGAAACAGGCACTTTAGGCAGCAAAGAGTCACAGAAAGTTTTATTTTTATATATTTATTTGTTTGTTTGTTTGTTTATTTTTTTGAGACGGAGTCTCACTCTGTCGCCCAGGCTGGAGTGCAGTAGCGCCATCTCAGCTCACTGCAAGCTCCGCCTCCAGGATTCACGCCATTCTCCTGCCTCAGCCTCCCGAGTAGCGGGGACTACAGGCGCCGGCCATCACGCCCAGCTAATTTTTTGTATTTTTAGTAGAGACGGGGTTTCACCATGTTAGCCAGGATAGTCTCGATCTCCTGACCTCGTGATCTGCCCACCTCGGCCTCCCAAAGTGCTGGGATTACAGGCGTGAGCCACCATGCCCAGCCGAGTCACAGAAAGTTTTAAAGCAAAAAACTGACATGAGCAGATTTGATTTTTAGAAGATTGCCTTGGATATATATATAGGAGACAAGACTGGAAACAAAATGCCCAACAGGAAGCTATTGTAGAAGTCCAAGAGAAAGGTACCAGCGGCCTGAATGAAGGTGGCCACGGTGGATTCACAGAAAAGGTGATAGACGGGAGAGATATTTAGGAAGCAGAATCAAAAGGACATGTGGGGCCGGGAGCAGTGGCTCACGCTTGTAATCCCAACACTTTGGGAGGACAAAGTGGGCGGATCGCTTGAGTTCACGAGTTGGAGACCAGCCTGGGCAACATGGCAAAACCACGTCGCTACAAAAAAAAAAAAAAAAAAAAAAAATTAGCTGGGTGTGGTGGCGCATGCCTGTAGTCCCAGCTACTTGGGAGGCTGAGGTGGGAGGATCACCTGAGCCTGGGAGGCAGAGGTTGCAGTGAGCCGAGATCACAGCACTGCACTCCAGCCTGGGCAACAGAGAGATACCCTGTCTCAAAAAACAAAACCAAAAACGAACAAACAGAAAAAGGACATGTAACTGAGAAGGGACCTATTGAGTTAAATAAACACGTGAATGCATGCAATTGAAAGATGTCCGCAAAAAGAGACACGCCTGGACCTGACATGAAATTCACTGACGCCTTTGATCTACATCCCACATATGATACAGAAAAACCACCAGGCCAGGTCCTCGGTATGACTTTCCTGGGCCCTAGGCACTTTGGCTCCCTGAGCCCCTTCTGTACACACACACACACACACACGCACACACACGCACACACACACATTTTTAAAAGTGTATGTATGAAAGTATATTTAATGATTGCATTAGTAGAAAGGTGAATCTAATCCAGGAGTATTATATTCACTTTTTTTCTTCTGATTTTAAAATAAATGAAAACACTTTTGTGGGTCCGCAAGAGCATCATGCCCTCAGGGTCTGAAGGACACGCCAGGCTCTTTTCTTATTGAGCATTGAGCGCCATCTGGTGGTTCTCATCTCGCAAGGGTGCCCAGCCACTGCTGAAAAAGGCTCATCTGCAAAAGTTTCATTCAGAGAATCCAGACCAAGCCCAATCACTATGATTACTGCTTGACTCAGATCCAAACTGCCCGGCACTGGGCTTCGAGGATGTCTGATTGGCAGGAGCTAAAGTGAGACTTTAAGAAGACAACAAGAGCCCAGTAGTGACCACAAATCAGCTGAGGGAAGCCAACCGTCCAACCTTTTCATCAGATTGTTGTTAGTGCAGTAGTTTTCCACATTTTTGTGCTTCAGGTAACATATCTAAGGGAATATAAAATGAAGACAAGTTTAAGAAAGCATCTTTTTAAAATACTAGAAAAAATCACAGTTTGTCAACATTCCTTAATCATTTCCTGCTCTTGTCTTGCCTGTACTTCATGTTATATTTGCAGATGTCACCCGCACGGGTCCATCCTCCAAGAAGCTGGAGGCTTGCCCGTGTGTCCTATAGTAAAGAATGCGGGGGTATGTGAGCCATTGCCACCGGGGTAATATTCCCTGCATCCCAAAACTGGGATTCAGGAGCTCTTCTTTTGAAGTTATGAATTTATAAAGGGTGTTTAATAATTGTTGCTACCACACATATTGCTATGTATGAATTGTGTCCTCCAAAATCCATATGTTGAGGTCCTAACCCTCAGCACCTCAGAATGTGATCTTATTTGGAAACACGGCCTTTGCAGATGTAATTAGTGAACTAAAGGTGAGGTCATCCTGGAGCTGAGTAGGGTTCCTAATCCAATATGACCCGTGTCCTTTTAAGAAGGGAAAATTTGGCCAGGTGCAGTGGCTCATGCCTGTAATCCCAGCACTTTGGGAGGCTGAGGAGGGCAGATCACGATGTCAGGAGATCAAGAACATCCTGGCTAACATGGTGAAACCCCGTCTCTACCAAAAATACAAAAAGTTAGCCAGGTGTGGTGGCGGGCGCCTGTAATCCCAGCTACTTGGGAGACTGAGGCAGGAGAATAGCGTGAACCCAGGAGGTGGAGCTTGCAGTGAGCTGAGATCGGGCCACTGTACTCTAGCCTGGGTGACAGAGTGAGACTCCGTCTCAAAAGAAAGAAAAAGAAGGGAAAATTTGAAGAGAGATGCATAGAGGGACGATGCTGTGAAGACGCAGGGAGAAGACCACCATCCACAGGCCAAGGAGAATGGCCCAGAACAAACCCTTCACTCAGAGCTCTCAGAAGGAGCCATGCCTCTGACACTTTCATCTCAGACTTTTAGCCTCCAGAGTTGTGAGATGATACATTTCTGTTGTTTGAGGCACCTAGTTTGTGGTAGTTTGTGACAGCAACCCTGGAACACGAACTGAGATTTGTGGTGGTTTGCTGGCAATCTCTGGCGCTCCTTGGCATGTAGAAGCATCACCCTGTGCATGCTGCAGTGAGTCCACTATTAGCCCAGAAAACCCCCCGGAAGACTGCTCTGGAGGAGGGCCTAAAGAACACACCTTTCACCAAAGCGATGAAGAATGCACTACTGTTGGGACCATCCTCCATAGCCAAGGGATGATGATAAAATAGAACATCACAAAACTGAATTCACAGACAACAGTGAGGCCAACAGGTGCCCCAAACAATGGAGAAGGTGGTTGTGGTCAATTGTCACAAAAGCCAGGTGGTTACTAATACAGTGACAGCAGAGTCTGAACATTAATGGAGATGGGTGACAGGACACAGTAACCCTAGGGACAGAATGAATGGACAGCTGTCAAAGGTACTGACCAACATGTACAATCAAACAAAATCAAAGATGGCAGTTGTCCCAGTGAAAAGGTCCTCATCCTTTACCCAGTTGCTAGACCCAAACAAGTTTTCAAAGTCAGATCCCACTAACTGACAGAGAGGCTGAGTTCCCAGGGTGAAGACCCTGTGACAAGAAGTCAAGCACACATGATAATGATTCCACAGTCTTTCCTCAAAGAGATTTACTGCCATTTACTCAGGTAAACATGCACTGGGGGCAGGGGAAGACCCAAACATGTCAAGGACTGGTACATGCAGGGTCCAAGTTGGCACTGAGAGGCAAAGCTCCAGAGCTTCATCCTGAGCCCCCAGTTAGAGGCAGGATATGGGGAGCAGGTAACCAATGGAGTCCTGGCCCAGGACTGGCTCCAGTAGATCCACTGGGTCTGTGGGCCCACCGGGTAGCCAGCCATTTTCCTCAGTGTTGAATATGTGATTGGAATCACTATCCTTTTTTTTTTTTTTAACTTTAAGTTCTGGGATACAAGTGCAAAATGTGTAGGTTTGTTACATAGGTATATGTGTGCCATGGTAGTTTGCTGCACCTATCAACCCATCATCTAGTTTTTAAGCCCCACATGCATTAGCTATTTGCCCTAATGCTCTCTCTCGTCTCACCTCCCACCGCCCTGGTGTGTCATTCCCCTCCCTGTGTCTATGTGCCCTTATTGTTCAACTCCCACTTATGAGTGAGAACATGTGGTGTTTGGTTTTCTGTTCCTGTGTTAGTTTGCTGAGGATGATGGATTCCAGCTTCATCCATATCCCTGCAAGGGACATGATCTCATTCCTTTTTATGGATGCACAGTGGAATCACCATTCTTAATAACGAGCACAAGTCCCACGTTGGTGCTTTGGCCTCTGTGATAAGAGTTATTGCACTGGGGAAAACCAACAGAAACATCTAAAACTATACCCAACCCTGGCCGAGATAATTTCACATCCTGGGGAAAATTGTAGAAATTATAGCCACTCTTAAAAATTTGAAAGGTGCAGTTTTTACCTAATTTACCAGTTCTGGTCCCTACAACAAACAAACAAATCCTGAAGATAACAGTGGGATGCTGCAAACTCAACCAAATAGTAGCCCCAGTTGCAGGGACTGGACCAGATATGGCACCTTTGCTAGGAAGACTCAGGTCCACCACATCAGAAAAATATTAAAGGCCCATTGGTCTGGGATTTCTAGAACTTCCTCTCCAAAATAAAGAATGTATTATTGCATGTTGAGCCTCTAATCACTAGGAAGAACCCTGGTTGGACCCTTGGAGTTCTGGAGACAACAGCTTCCATAACTATGGTTACTGCTCCAAACTATGTCACGGAGAACACAAACAGATGCCAGCTTGGAGGGAGGTTCAAAGCAGGAAGGAACTCTGTAGAGATTCCAGCTTCTGCAGTGTAAATAGCTCTGTTGTTGGGACTGCAGCACTCACCAGAGCCTATGATTTCCATGGTGGGAAAATATGCTGTGTGGTGTTAATGGTGAGCTCCAATGGGAGAGCCAAACTTAGATCCCCAAGGTTCTGGAGTATGGCCATGACATTTTCAGCAGATAATTAAATGCTCTTTAATAAACAGCTCCTGGTGTGCTACTGAGGCTTGGTTCAGAAGGGGCACGTAGGATGCCCTGTTATGTGACCAGAGCAGGCCATCAAGAGCTGGGTTCTGTCCAACCCACCAAGCGTAATGTAGGGTGAAGCCTGCAGGAATTCATCCTGAGGTGGAAGGAGATACTCATGCAATGGTGCATGAGCAGGTTGAATGCCCAAACAAGCCAAAAGAGCAGGTAGCCCAACTCTCACATCCCCCACCACTTCACCTCACTACCTCTCCCTCTGACCAGCTGGCAGAAGAGGAAAAAGTCCAAGCTGTTTTCACGAATGGGCCAGGTTGGTATGTGAAAGCAAGCTGAAAATGGACATCTACGGCATCACGGCCCCATTCACGGGTGGCCTTGAAGGACAGTGGTGATGAAAAATCCCCCTTGTGGGAAACCCTTTAAGAAGTGCACTTGGTTTTCCACTTTATGTGCAAAGAAGACGGGCCCAAAAGAAGAGTATCTTGCGTTCATGGCAGTAACAAATGGCTGGCTGGTCAGGGGCCTGGAAGGAGAAAGGTTGGAACAATGGGGACAGCAAGATAGAAGGATATGGGTAGACACGTGGAACTTGGCACAAAGTGTGACTATCTTTATATTACACACTCATACTCACCAGAGAGGAGCCATTAAAGATGAGACACTAAACAACAAAAGGGGTCCTTGGGAAGTTTTTGTTTATATTACACATTCACATATAGAGAAAATGACCACCAGCTGTTGTTAGCCAGCCTCTGTCTTGGCATCCCTGGGCAGGTGCTGCAGATTTGTGAATGGAGGAGCTGTTGTAGCATACAGAAGTTGTGCATGAGCCCAACAGTGTGCCCTCCCACCCGCCCAGGCTGAACTCTGCCACCTCCAAACACCCAACCTGCCCAGATGAGAAACCAGTGCTCAGTCCCCAGTATGGCACCACCCTTTGATGAGACCAATCAGCCATGTGGTGGCAAGTTATATTAAGCCCTTAGCACCCTGTGGGAACAGAGATTCATCTTGACAGAATACACATATTCCAGGTATGGATTTGTGTTTTCTGCCCACAGGGCCGCAGACAGCACTATTATCAGACGACTTTGCAGCAAGGGAGGTGGGCACATTATCAGAAGATCCATGTGTCAGAGCGCAAACCACATTATTCCTCAGCTGCCCGCTGACAAAGCAATGGAATGGCTTTCAAAACCTCTGCTGAAGTTCCAGCTCAGAGGTGACACCATGTGAAGATGGGGTGCCTTCCTCCAGGGCCCAGGGCACATTCCAAGCAAAGGTGTTTGTGTGGTGCTGCATCCCCCTTAGGTGGAATACGTGGGCCTGGGACCCAAAGGCCTGAAGCCGTGGCCCCTGTTACCACCATCCCATCCCATGACCCACTTGGGGAATTTATGCCCTTATCCCACCTCTTTGGTTTTAGAAGCCAAGGAGATGACTCTTTCCCACTTGTCTCCCATTTATAAAGAGGGTAACCCTTATGCAGCTCAAATATAGCCAGGGCCACCCTGCCCTGCTCTGCAGACTGGGGAAGAAAGTCCAAGCCTGCTCTGAGATCTTTGCTAATTCCCAGGGTGCCCGTGGTCTCACACCCATTCCCTCTAGTTCCAGTTAAATAGTTTCTAGCTCTCCTTAAATAGTTTCTCCTGAGGAGTAATGTTAAGGAGAAGGCTCTGGGTGTATTTAAGAAAGGCTACTTTTCCCCTTCCCCTCTCAGAAATGCTGGGGGATTGTCTCTAATCTTCATTGTGAGAACCTGGTTTGGCTCCCCCAGGAAACGCTCACGGGAAGTACAGAAGGCCAGTTGTAACGCTCAACATTGTTCCCAGCTACAATTTGTCAATTACGCGTTAACCTTTCCTGGTCGCCAGGAGGTTTCTGCTTCTGAGCCCCTCTTCCGGTAAGTTGAGATTCTCTGTATCTAACTGTTCGCCTCTCTAATTTTGAAGGGCAGCAGCTTGTTCTGTTGCCTCAATCCTGTGGTGGTCCTATGAAGGGCTGATTTTCAGTTTGTTCAGCTTTTTTTCTTACTGCAAGGATGGGAGAGATCACTTCCAAGCTTCTTTATATGCCAAATGGGAACTGAAAGTCCACTAATAGAATTTTTAAATTTTCTCTACAGTTTATTATATGGGAAGAGCATAGCTATGGAAAAGAGCTTTGGAGACCTGGATTGTTATGTTACCCGCCCCACCTCTCCTGACTAGATCTTATAAAGCCTTGCTGGTCCATGAACTGGCAGCATCCTCCATGCTCAGGAGCTTGTTAGAAAAACAGCATCTCGGGTGTCCTACCCCAGACCTACTGAATTAGAATCCACATTAAAACAAGACCCCTGATCACTCAAGTGCTTATTAAAGTTTTAAAGCTATGATCGAAAGCTACTTCCAACCTTTGAGGGTTAGTTTACTACCGCAGTTCCCAAACTGTGCACTGAGGTGCCTGGGGCATTTTGAGATATTTTAAATGTTTAAGGGAAACACAGCAGTATCTGCCCAACACAATGTGAACTGAACTATCTCACTACTAGCCTGAGATAGCTCTGGGTTCTGCCTCTGCCCAGTTAGCACAGTCTAGGGATCCTTTTGGTCCCACATGTGCTGCTTCTGGTTTATACTGTCTAGTCACATGCTGGTTCAACCCTCTTGACTCCCACCAGAAATAATAATTAAATGAATAATAATAAACTAGTAACACACAAGTCATTTGGTGAGTAGCAAACAGATTCATATTGTAATGTGCTGGACTTCACTGAGGCATCTCAAATGGTAAGGCACCAAAAGAAACTTGTTTTCAGTGTCTCTTCCCACTGGGCCGGGTGCTTAAGGCATCAGGCCGGCTCTCCCCACAGCTCAGGCTGACTTACTTTCCAGCCACTTTCACTATAGCAGCCTGATTTTTGTTATAAAAATTTGTTAATTTTTTATTGACACATAATGTACACATTTTTGAAGTATATGTGACAATTTAACACATTCATATAATTTGTAAAGATCAAAGCAGTGTAATTGGGATATCCATCACCTTAAATATTTTTGAAACATCACTGTTATATTCAGTATCATTCCTTTCAGGGAAGGGCAGGGTCCCACGATCTGGGCCTGTGAAACCAAGAGGGGTGGGGCTGCTCTGTTCTCCCCACCCTTTCTTTCCTCGGAGCTCATCCGGTGGGAAGAAGAGATAGGCTGCAGTTCAGGGGGTCCCCAAGACCACCGTCAGCTTCCATGATTCTCTCGAAGGATTCACAGAACTCAGAAGAGTTGCTATACTCACAGTTACAATTTGTTACAATGGAGGGACACAGATTAAAATCAGCAGAGAAAATGATACGGCTCCGATGAGTGGAGGAACACCAGGGTTCTTCCTCTCAAGTCGAATTGGATAAAACAACACGGACACACATGCAGTGGTTTTAAGGAGTGGAGAGCTTAATAGGCAAGAAAGAAGTTAGGAAGAAGCTCTCCTGTACAGACACAGAGGCAGGGGATTCCAACAAAGAGAAAACCCCGTGTGGCAGAAAAGTGGTTGCTTATATGAGGAGGCTGGAGGAGGCGGTGCCTGATTTCCATAGGGCTTAGGGGATTGGTTTGACCAGGCATGTCATTTACCTAGCCCATGAAACAACCGGCCCTCCCACCCTATCCTTTTAATATGCAAATACAGGGAGCCATGATGTTCTACATACCTGGGGATACGTGGGGGCGGCCATGTTGCCAGGCACATGTAGCAGCAAGGGCAAGAGGACCACGGTGGGAATCGCCATGTTTGGGTGGACCCAGTTTCTAACGGCCAGTATTTACATGTCAAAGGCTGCCTGTCCAGCTCTAAGAACCAGGGCTTTTCTGCTAGACAAGAAATGTTTCTGGAGCTGCTTTAAAAGAAACAAAAACTTCCTAAGGACCCCCTTTCCTCTCTATCTGCCTAAAATAATCTCTTAACTCCTATAATAGGAAGAGGGGTACAGAGCAGAGTCCATGAGAGACCAGGCGTGAGCTTCTGGTTGTCCTCTCCCAGTGGAGTCAGGGAGCAGCACTTCCTTCTTCCGGGAATGACATGCCACAACGTGCATAGATCATTACTAACCAGGGCAGCTCACCCAAGCCTTGGCATCCAAGGTTTTTATTGGGGGCCAGTCATGTAGGCATGGCTGACAGCCCACGCGCCTGACTTCAGTCTCCAGCTCTTCAGAGGTTAAGCTGATGCTACCTGGCCCAAGACTCCTAAACAAAGATACTCTTACTCTTATCAGGTAGAACATTTCTAAGACACAGAGGTTAACTCCCAGGAGTTTAGCAAGGGCCACACCTTTCCTTTGGACAAGGTTAATCCTTTACTGTCCACAGACCTATCTTGGTGTGACTGCTGATGGCAAGAGTTGGTCACCCTGTTAGGCTAACTCATTGTCTACACAGATTCCATATCAATGCCGGTAGCCTTAATGAGCCTGGAGTATCTGGGTACTTTGTTCTCTATAATGCCCCGTACCCATTGCTATCCCCTGTACCATTTTGTAACCTCTGGGGTCAAGAATGAATCTCAATCAGTATTTCTATATCATCCTGTTACTATAGCAACAGACACAACTTAATATTGCATTCAGGACATCCCTGTTTCAAAAACAAAACAAAACAAAACTCTTGGCATTTGTCTATAATGCAGGCTCCAGCTTTTCGCCCAATACCTCTGCTGTCTCCCCTCTTGTGAGCAAAACCAAATTCTTCCAATTTCAGTTTCTTCTGTCTCTTCCACCAAAATTTAGCTCCAGGTCACACTCTGCTTCTCCAAGTCCATTTAGGAACTTGGCAGAAGCAAAAAGCCTTTCATTCTCCCAGGATCCACTCTCCTAGAAGGCACTTTTTATTATAGATGGCAATTTTTTAAATGTTACAATTACTGCCACATTATTAGTCATCAGTCATGGATGATTCCCTTTTTTAATTGAACCCTCTGCTGCTTCCAACCTGCTACAAGAACTATGGTGCCTACATTCTGGTGGTTGACAGGAACACTTAGCGAGACCAAGGCATTGCTGAATTTTTACTGAGTCATCTCATGTTCTTATTGGCATGGGAATGTGTCAGCGGTGTTGAGGTAACTCTTCTTAGCAAGGAAGTAACCTGATTTGTTGTATGCCCTACTGAGTAGCTTTGACTTGCCTTAAATAAATACCTTATGAGGACTGTGACATTCAATTGAATTGCTTTCATGGATGAAATTCAATTTCATTCATACTGATTTCCTCCTAAAAACAGCTGAGTGTATGTGCTTTGCATGGTGATATGGTTTGGCTCTGTGTCCCCACCCAAATCTTATCTCGCATTGTAATCCCCACGTGTCAGGGAGGGGCCTGGTGGGAGGTGATTGAATCATGGGGCAGACTTCCCCCTTGCTGTTCTCATGACAGTGAGTTCTCACAAGATCTGGTTGTTTTAAAAGTGTTGCACACCCCGCTTCGATCACTGTCTCTCTCTCCTGCTCTGCCATGGTAAGACGTTCTTGCTCACCTTTACCTTCCGCTGTGATTCTAAGTTTCCCGAGGCTTCCTAGTCATGCTTCCTGTTAAGCCTGTGACACTGTAAATCAATTAAACCTCTCTTCTTCATAAGTTACCCAGTCTCAGGTAGTTCTTTAGAGCAGTATGAAAATCGACTAATACTCATGAACTAATCCCTGCCTTGTGGAAATGGAACACCACAGGCGCACTGTAGGGAAGGGGCTTTGTCTCCTGCTGACCAGGCAGTGGTTCTGCTCTCTAGGCCAAGGCATGCGTCTGGTGTGAAAGCACAAGGGCCACCATGGCTCGCTGAGCGTGAAGTGGCCCTAGGGACATTGCTGATTTGAAGGGAAGCAGAGTTGATGGAGTAAGACTGGCTGCTCAAAACCTTTCCAGAGCTTAGTTCCTGGACAGGATCTTAAGCAGATGAAGGACAGCTGTGAGCAACCACGGAGTTACATGTGCTGATGAGACTTCATCCTGGCATGCAGGGTGGCTTTGTGGCTGTGTGACCAGTGCAGTCACACAGGGCCATGTGCTCAGAATGACCTGTGCATGGGGTGTAATGCTTTGTGACTTCCATATCGAAACTCTTAATAATTTTAGCTTTGAATTTGTGTTTTCTAATGACATCCGATGGGACCATGGAGTATGTGCTGGGGGCTTGAAGGCTTAGCTCAAATGCAGTCCCTCCAGCTACTACCTTCCATGTCTCCCCTGGATGAGCTCTCAGCTTCCTGTGTCCTATGCCCTGGCTCCCCAAGCCCCACATGGCTTTCGGTTCCTTACCCTCCTACTTGTGAATGCTGCTACCCTCCATGCCCGGCAGTGCCTGGACAAGGCAGGGGGTTGGGCTGGACACATGTGTTTCATGGCATCGGCAGGCAGGGCATGGGTGCACCTCCACTCTGGGCTTCCAGCACTACAGCACAGTTGGAAGGGACTTGGCAGGAATGAACCTTTTATTCACCCCCTATCCGGTTATCTAGAGCATCCCAACATGGAAGCCACAATACCTTGGGAGCCACCCATCCACAATGGCTTGGGGCAGCTGGTCCCTGGGAAGGGGAGATGCCTGACTGTGTTTCTCTGTCCCAAGCTATAACATGCTGTGTTGTTCCAGTAACCGACAAGAAAGCAGAGGAAGCCAGCAGCCAGGGGACACATACACCAATTCTCGTAGGGGCCCGTGAGAGTCCTCACTCACCTCTTGACTATCCCCCATGTCCAAGGAGCTGCAACATTAAAAATACAAAATTTTAAAACACAACACACATATATATATAAATATATATTTATAATATTTATTTTAATACTTTTCAATTCACGGTACCCTGAAAATTATGTAGCCAGTTTTGTTGGCATGAAAGCAGGCATTTTTGTAGGTCATAGTTGAAACTACTTAAACGTTTTTAACAGTGTTTCTCTACCTCCTGCCTGGATTTTGTTGATAGTCAGTATAATGGGCCAAATAATTACCCTAATTCCTGGAACCCATGCATATGTTATGTCACATGGCAAAGGAGATTTTGCAGATAAAATTAAGGTAATAGACCTTAGGATAGGGAGAGCATCGTGGACTATCCAGGTGGATGCAATGCAATCACATGGGCTCTTAAAAGTGGAAGAGTGAGAAGAGAGTTAGGGATGTGGTAGGGAAGGAAAATCTAAGAGGAAATTCAAAGCCGACCATTGTTGCTGGCTTTGAAGATGGAAGAAGGGAGCCATGAGCCAAGAAATGTGGGCAGCCTCTAGAATGAGAACAATCTTCAGCCTCTGTCAGCGAGAAAGGAGGACCTTATGGAACACACAACCTCATACAGCCAAATGGAACTCAGTTCTGCCAGCAACCTGCATGGTTTTGCAGGTGTAGTCTCCCCCAGAGCTTCCAGAAAGGGACGAAACCCTGTTTCCAGTGTGATTGCAGCCTTGAGAGACTCAGAGAAATCAGCTGAGCCCACTGAACATCAGACCTACACGCTGTGATATAAATCTTTGTTGTTGAAAATTTCTAGATTTGTGGTCATCAGTTACAGTAACAATTAGCAAACTAAGACAATTGGTTGATCCAGTGGCAACAAGAATCTGGCAAGGTCGCAGCAAGAGAAATGAGAGAGAAAGCTCCAGGGGCAAGCCCCAGGGGTTAGTCTCTGGTTAAATAGTTTCTCCTGAGGGGCATTGTTAATGAGAAGGCTCTGGGTGTATTTAAGAAAGGCTACTTTTCCCCTTCCCCTCTCAGAAATGCTGGGGGATTGTCTCTAATCTTCATTGTGAGAACCTGGTTTGGCTCCCCCAGGAAACACTCACGGGAAGTATAGGAGGCCAGTTGTAACGCTCAACATTGTTCCCAGCTACAATTTGTCAATTACATGTACTGTTTCCTGGTCTCCAGGAGGTTTCTGCTTCTGAGCGGAGATTCTCTGTATCTACTTGTTTGTCTCTCTAATTTTGGAGGGCAGCAGCTTGACCTGTTGCCTCAATCCTGTGGTGGTCCTATGAAGAGTTGATTTTCAGTTTGTTCAGCTTTTTTTCTTACTGCAAGGATGGGAGAGATCACTTCCAAGCTTCCTTATATGCCAAATGGGAATGGAACGTCCACTAATAGAGTTTTTAAATTTTCTCTACAGTTTATTATATGGGAAGTAGCATTGTTGTGGAAAAGAGCTTTGGAGACCTGGATTGTTATGTTGCCTGCCCCACCTCTCCTGACTAGATCTTGTAAAGCCTTGCTGGTCCATGAGCTGGCAGCATCCTCCATGCTCAGGAGCTTGTTAGAAAAACAGCATCTCAGGCGTTCTACCCCAGACCTACTGAATTAGAATCCACATTAAAACAAGACCCCTGATCACCTGGGGGCTTATTAAAGTTTTAAAGCTATTATCGAAAGTTTCTTCCAACCTTTGAGCGTTAGTTTACTACCTCAGTTTGCAAACCGTGCACTGAGGCGCCTGGGGGCACCCTGAGGAACTCACAGGGACATTTTGAGATATTTTAAATGTTTAAGGGAAACACAACATCTGTCCAACACAATGTGAATTGAACTATCCCACTACTAGCTAGAGAGAGTTTAGTTACAACTGAAATTGCTGCATTCCTTTTGATGATGTTGTCAGAGGCGTTCGCACCAGAGCAACTCCATTTTGAATGAGGGCTGGGAAAATGAGGCTGAGTCTTACTGGGGTGCATTCTCAGAAGGTTAGGCATTCCTAGCCTCTAGGTGTTTACGGTGAAGGGAACAAATTAATAATGTTTACTAAACAGACCCGGACTTGGGAGTGTCCAGATACCCTGATATCCGGACAATAAAGGCATTCCTAATTTTGCTTTAAAGATAATATTGATTCTTTTAAAATATAGCAAATAAGAAAATTAATCCTTTATCACAAACCCTTGTAGCAGAGCACATCTCCCCATATATACGGGTATTGTACCTAGGGTTGACGTGTTCCTCCTCACTTTCAGGAATGCCCTGTGCTGTCTATGGAGTAGCTGTACTTTCACCACTTGACTGTCTTAATGAACTTGCTTTTACTTTGTACTGCGGACTCACCCTGAATTCTTTCTTGCGTGAGATCCAAGAACCCTCTCTTGGGGTCTGGATCGGGATCCCTGTCCTGTAACAATGTCGTATCAATGAGAAGCTAGGATTTTATTTGTAATAAAATATTAGTGCTGTGTGAAAATCAACGTGGAACAACCACCGAGGTGCTAGTGTCCTGATTCTAAAATCTGAGAAGCTACGCAGGGACCAATAGGAGCCAAGTTGTCAGGATATCAATACCTATTAAATAGTTTGAATCTGGCTACATAATACATAGAATGGTTAGGTTTTCCTTTTGGCCTAGGAATGCTGACACACTAAAAGCACCATGAACTAAGAAAGTCTAGAAACCTCTGGTTTAACATTTAGCTAATTACTTCCCTCTCACTTGATTTTTGAATGGATTAAATGAGATAAGGTGTGGTCAGTTCCTGTCCGTTGAATGTTAGTTCACTTCATATAGCCCTTATTCAATCTACTTTTTCTGTTGCACTTCATCTGCATTCTTTAAAGACATGAACAGAACCACCATACCAAGGTCAAAGAACTCTGCAAGATATAATCACAGCACCGTAATCACTTTCCTTACCTGTGCATCCCTCCCTGCTGTTTACAAACCACTTCACGTACACAAGCTCCTTGGATTTTCACAACCTCATAAGGAAAGCCAAGAAAGGTATTATGAAATTCATTTTAATTAAGAAAACTCCAAACACTGAATTTCAGAGAGGTTGCATAATTGCACAAGGTCACACAGTAGAGTCTTTTTGCACCTCCAAGACTAATGCCTTTTATTTCCTTTACTGCCTGGGGAGAAAGGAAGATATTTGAGAACCGGGTGGGGCAGGAAATTTTAATCTAAACTGTGCTGCTGATTGGAGGGCTAGCTTCCTGCTGGAGCCAGTGGCCTCACACTTTAGAAACTGAAGTCAGCTGGTCTGAGAGTCACACTTGTGATACCATGGTATGATGGGAGCCCAGTTGACTTCCCCAGATTGCCATGAAATTCCACAGGTCCTACCTAGGGCAGCCACAGAAGTCAGCCCTGCCTGCTGGGATGATTTCACTTGTCACTGAGTAGCTGCTGCAGCAAAGCAATCTGACAGATGACCTCTACCTCCTCCATAAATTGAAAATAGTACAGTCTTTAAAATGGAAAAGAGCTTCTGACACTATGTAATATCCCACTCCCCTGATCAACCTGGTTTGCCACGCACCTTGGGACACTCTACAAAATAGGCTTCCTGTCCCCTTGCTGCCTGCATGGTGTATGCTGGAGTTGGGAAGAAAGAAGTGGATTCCTGATTGCGCAGGTAGCGTGCACAGAAGGACGTTTTGGGACAATCCAGCCCCTTGCCTCTCTCTGGAGGACAAGTAGAGGTGAAGGAAGTTACTTGCTTGCAGGGGTTGGGTTTCCGTTCCAAGGTGGCAGTGTCTAACTGGCAGCCAGATAACTATGCTGTGAGGGTTGAGGGAAGGGAACTTTCTATTCTGCTTCATTTATTTCCATTTCAGGTGACTTAATGAACCTTAAACACACACATTCAGGAAGGCAGTTTTGGAGGGTTTGAGGAGATCAGGAGCCTGGTAATGGATTCTGGTCCCTGTGACAGGGATGCTTATGACCAGAAAGGACTGAGACAATTCATGGAAGGCAACTGAGGCCTCTGCAGAGGGCTTTAGAGAGGAGGAAAGCTACATCAGAGCTGAACACACCATTGCCTCTGGATCCCTCATTTGGTTCTTGTCCAGATCAGGGGCGACCTGAAATGATGACCATCTGTCCACTGTTTCTTAGCCTGCAGCCAGGGCCAAGCAGGCCTGGCGTGCACCAACGCTACTGCCCGGCCTGAGTCTACTGGGTGCAATGTCCAACTTTGGTCCTTTTCCTACGTCTCAGATTTCATCCCTACTTAAAGAGGCAGTGTAGAGGATCACCTTTTTTTGTTTGTTTGTTTGTTTGTTTTTTTAATAAAAATCTAATATTTACTGAGAAATCTCTAGTAGAGATTGCTTACATTGTGCTATGTGCTTTTAGATATAGTATCTCACACAATCCTCCCAAATGTCCCATATTAGTTTGCTAGGACTGCCAAACCCAGCAACCTGGATGGCATAAACAACAGAAATGTGTTGTCCCCCAGTTCTGGCAACTAGAAGTTTGAAATCAAGGTGAGAGCAGAGCTGTGCCTCCTCTGAAAACACTAGGAAACAATTGGTTCCAGATCTCTCTCCTAGTTTCTGGTAGTTCCTTGGCTTCTTGAAGTACAGCTCCAATCTTCACATGGTATTATTTCAGTGTGCATGTCTGTCTCCACATTTCCCTTTATTATAACGACACTAGTCATATTGGACGGGATCTACCCTATTCCAGTATGACCTCATTTTAAATAATAATATCTGCAATAACCCTATCTACAAAAAAGGTCACGTTTTAAGGTACTAAGAATTAGAACCTCAATATATGAATTTTGTTCAGCCAAATAACAACCCCTCCAACTAACAAATAAATAAATTGAAGCCTAGGGAAGTCAAATAACCTGCACAGAGTCACAAGGCTAGCAGTATGGTTTGCCTGTCTCCCCATCCAAATCTCATCTTGAATTATAGTTCCCCATAATCCCTTCATGTCATGGGAGGGACCCAGTGGGAGGTAATTGAATCATGGGAGAGGTTCTAACCATCCTATTCTCATGATACTGAGTGAGCTCTCATGAGATCTGGTGGGTTTATAGGGGGCTTTTCCCTCCTTCACTCTGCACCTCTTCTTCCTGCTGCCAAGTGAAGAATGTGTTTGCTTCCCCTTCCACCATGATTGTAAGTTTCCTGAGGCCTCCCCAGCACTGCAGAACCATCAGTCTATTAAACCTTTTTCCTTTATAAATTACCCAGTCTTAGGTATGTCCTTATAGCAGCATGACAGCAGACTAATACGGTAAATTGGTACCACAGATAGTGGGGTGCTGCTATAAGGATATCTGAAAATGTGGAAGCAACTTTGGAACTGGATAACAGGAAGAGGTTGAAACAGTTGGGAGGGATCAGAAGAAGATAGGAAAATGTGGGGAAATTTGGAACTTTCTGGAGACTTGTTGAATGGCCTTGACCAAAATGCTGATAGTGATATGGACAATGAAGTCCAGACTGAGGTGGTCTCAGATGGAAGTGAGGAACTTGTTGGGAGCTGGAATAAGGGTGATTCTTGCTATGTTTTAGCAAAGTGGCAGCATTTTGCCCCTGCCCTAGAGATCTGTGGAACTAGAAACTTGAGAGAGATTATTTAGGGTATCTGGTGGAAGAAATTTCTAAGCAGCAAAGCATTCAAGAGGAAGCAGAGCATAGAAGTTTGGAAAATTTGCAGCCTGAACATGGAATAGAAAAGAAAAACCCATTTACCGGGGAGAAATTCAAGCCTGCTGCAGAAATTTGCATAAGTAACGAGGAGCCAAATTTTAACCTCCAAAACAATGGGGAAAGGTCTCCACAGTATGTCAAAAAACCTTCATGGCAGCCCCTCCCATCACAAATCCAGAGGCCTAGGAGGGAAAAATAGTTTCCTGGGCTGGCCCCAGGGACCCCTGCTGTGTGCAACCTAGGGACTTGGTGCCCTGCATCCCAACCACTTCAGCTGTGACTAAAAGGGGCCAGAGTACAGCTCAGGCTGTGGCTTCAGGGAGTGCAAGCCCCAAGCCTTGGCAGCTTCCATGTGGTGTTGAGCATGCAGGTACACAGAAGTCAAGAATTGAGGTTTGGGAACTTCTGCCTAGATTTCAGAGGATGTATGGAAATGCCAGGATGTTCAGGCAGAAGTTTGCTGCAGTGGTTGAGCCCTCATGGAGAACCTCTGCTAGGGCAGTGAGGAAGGGAAATATGGGGTCAGAGCCTCCACACAGAATCCTTACTAGGGCACTGTCTAGTGGAGCTGTGAGAGGAGAGCCCATGTCATCCAGACTCCAGAATGGTAGATCCACCAACAGCTTCCACCATGTACCTGGAAAAGCCACAGACACTCAGCACCAGTCTGTGAAAACAGCCAGGAGGAGGGGGCAGTACCTTGCAAAGCCACACAGGTGGAACTGCCCAAGGCCGTGGGAACCTACCTCTTGCATCAGTGTGACCTGGATGTGAGGCATGGAGTCAAAGGAGATCATTTTGGAACTTTAAGGTTTAATGACTATCCTATTGGATTTCAGATTTGCATGGTGTCTGTAGCCCCTTTGTTTTTGCCAATTTCTCTCATTTGGAATGAGTATATTTACCCAGTGCCTGTATCCCCATTGTATCTAGGAAGTAACTAACTTGATTTTGATTTTACAGGCTCATAGGAGGAAGAAACTTGCCTTGTCTCAGATGAGACTGTGGACTTGGACTTTTGAGTTAATTCTGGAAAGAGCTAAGACTTTGGGGTACTGTTGGAAAGGCATGATTGTGTTTTAAAATGTGAGGACATGAGATTTGGGAGGGGCCAGGGTGGAATGATATGGTTTGGCTTTGTGTCTGCTCAAATCTCATCTTGAATTGTACTTCCTGTAATCCCCATGTGTTGTGGGAGGGATGCAGTGGGAGGTAACTGAATCATTGGGGTGGTTCCTCCCATGCTGTTCTTGTGATAGTTAGTTCTCACGAGATCCGGTGGTTTTATAAGGACCATCACTTATAAGGGTTTTCCCCCTTCGTTCAGCACTTCTCCTTCGTGCCACATGTGAAGAAGGATGTGTTTGCTTCACATCCACCTGACTCTAAGTTTCCTGAGGCCTTCCCAGCCCTACAGAACCATGAGACAATTAAACCTCTTTCTTTTATAAATTACTCAGTCTTGGGTACGTCCTTACAGCAGTGCAAGAACAGACTAATACAACTGGTGAGTGACAAGGCTGGAATTTGAAACCAGGGCTGTATGATTCCTGAGGCCTGTTACTGGTTATCAAACTTTGGCACCCAAGGTCACCTGCAGGGCTTATTAAACACAGATTGCTGGACCCCACTTCCAGAGTTTTTGGTGCAGTAGGTCTGGGTGGGGCCAGAGCATCTGCCTTTCTAGCAAGTTCCAGGTGCTGCTGCTGGTACAACACCAGACTTTGAAAGAAGCTTTCCCAGCAGCTTTTGGACTCTCATGGCCATAAAAATCACCTGGGAACTTTTGTTTGTTCATTTGAGCAGATCTTCTGGCCCATTCCAGAAGATATGGATTTGGTAAATCCAAAACAGGGCCCAGGAATCTGCACTGTAAACCAGCAAACCCAGTGATTCTCAGAGGATCAGTGTCCACCCTTTGAGAAAGAATGTAGTTCCCACTTCCTTGAAGACCCACGAGGTCCTCAGCTTTGATGGCACATTGGAACCACCCGGGAAATTTTCAGAAATTTGAAGCTGAACTGATGTCTGGGATTCACCCTGAAAGATTCTAATTTCAGGTAGTGTGGGGAGAGGATGACCTGAGCCACTGGGTTTAAAAAAATTCTCATCAGGGTGACTCTAACATGTAGATAAATTTGAGAACCACCAGCACCGCTCAAAATAATAAGCTACTAGAGGCTGGTGACCATGTGCAAAATTCCGCAGCACTTAGGTAGCAGAGCCTGGGGGCCCCGGGAGTTCTAGTTCTTCCCCAGCACTCAGAAAGGGTCCACCTCCTGACTAAGACCTTTTCCAGCCCAAAAGCCTGTGCATTTTTCCAGACAACTCACCAAAATTAGCACACATTCATTCACTTATTCATTTATTCATGGACAAAATGGCCATGTGGAGGCCGGATAAGCTGTGAGGGCACTGGGCCAGGTTGCCTAAATCGGACCCCAGCTTCAGCACTTGCTGGGAATGTGACACCCTGCACATTCGTTATGGGATGCCTGGCTTTCCTTATTGGAAAACCTTACCTCCTAGGCTTGTTGTGAGGAATAAGTGAGTCACTGCAGATGGAGATCTTATAGCTCTAAATTAGCGTGTTTTATAATCAATCATCGAAGAACTCTCTATCCAGCAACTACCACGTGTCAGGCACGGGGTACAACGGAATAAAACACAAGGTCCCTTATCTCATTGAGCTGACAATCAAGGAGCAGAAAGTGACAATATATCATGTGAGGGTAATAAGTTACTGCGTTTCTCAGAACCTCTCAAATGCCCAGGAGCACGCTAAGTAAGGGCAGCTGGACATCCTGTCCTGTGGGATATCACAGATGAGGGGTGTCAGTGAGGGAAGTGTGGCGGGTCAGGACGCTCATTCACCAGCTCGCTGCTTTGGTACCCGCCGCCTTCATGCTGTCGGGTTAAATCTTTCCAAGAAGGCACCCTTGATCTCTCTCTTCCTCTTCCCCTTTGCTCCTTCCTTCTCTGCCTCCCGCAACTGCTCCCAGGGCTATGTCCCACTGTCGCTAATGTTTCAGTTTCTCCTGCAGGATTTCCGTTTGGGGGTGGGGTGGGGGGCAGCAGGGTGGGGCGCAGAAGCACACATCATGGGGAGGCAGCGGTGGCAGGAGCTAGGGCCGCAGGGTCCGTCTGATAGGGAGAATGGAGCAGATTGAAGGTCGCATCTTTTCTCTTTTAACCCTGAAGGCATCTCCCAGCCGGCACTGGGGGGCGCGGGCCCCTTAATTTCCTAAAAGTCAGTGCCCCTGCGAGACCTCGCTGGCCATTCCTGCAGTGTCCCGTCTGGCAGCGCACGGTGGTCTCCTGGGGGCGCCTCTCCCCACTCACGGCCCCAGGCCGCTCCCCTCGCCGCGCTTGGAGCTCCGACGCCAGGTCGTCGTGCAGCGCGGTTCCGCAGGGCCTCGGCAGGTGTCACTGTGGTCTGGGGAGTGAGCGTCTGCGAACCCCTGGAAGGCTGGGCGCCGCCTGATGCGGTGTTGGGGGATGGGAGTACTGAGGAGCACGAAACCGAGCCTTAAGCAACCGCGGTGCCCAGACAGAGACTGTTCCCGTTGCAGTGGAGGCAGGGGGCCTTTTGGAGAAGCAGGGAGAGATCTGGATTTGACTCTTCCCGGTCTAGTGGGATCTCCGGTGCCGCTGCTCCCCCGACCTACTTGGAGCCGGCAGGTGGATGATTTTCCAAAGGCAGTGTGATCCCGGGGATGCAGATCTCGCGTCCGCACCCTAGAGTTTCTGATTGGGAACTAGTGGGTCGACGCCCAGGAATTTGTAGCTTTAGCGCCTCTGCTGTCACAATGGGTGCAGTTCCTGCTTCGAAAAACACAAAATAAGAGAATCAATCAGATTAAGTCAATTTGCTGGAGGTTTTCCCAAACATCTGTGTTCTGTTTCAAAATATGTTTCACCAGGTAATTAGGAAATTACATTAGTAATTTTACCTCCAAAGGGCAGGAAGTGGCCATTCCCACTCCTGATCCTATGGCTCACTCCCCCGCATCTTTGCAGGGCCTGCTGTCGACTCATTCAGGCCTCCACTCAAATGTCATTTCCCAATAATCTTCTCTGATGACACTACCCAAGAAAAGCGCTCCCTCTCCATCAATTCCCACCACCTTACTTTGCTATTAAATATTATTGTTATGCATAACACTCATCAATATCTAAAAATTTTGTCACCCATTGTCCTTTTAAGTTCTTCCCTCTAATAAAGACTTTTTGGTCACACTTAGGTTTCCTAAAAAATGAAAATAATCACTTCTAATACAAAACAATGTCAGTGTGAACATGTGGTATTTGATTTTCTGTTCCTGCATTAGTTTGCTTAGGATGATAGCCACCAACTCCATCCATATTCCCGCAAAAGACGTGATCTCATTCTTTTTCATGGCTGCATAGTATTCTGTGGTGTATGTGTACCACATTTTCTTTATCCAATCTGTCATTGTTGGGCAATTAGGTTGATTCCATGTGTTTGCTATTGTGAATGGTGCTGCAATGAACAGTGTGCATGTGTCTTTATGGTAGGATGATTTATATTCCTCTGGGTATATACCCAGTAATGGGATTTCTGGGTCGAATGGTAGTTCTGCTTTTAGCTCTTTGAGGAATCACCATATTGCTTTCCACAATGGTTGAACTAATTTATACTCCTACCAACAGTGTATAAGTGTTCCCCTTTCTCGGGAACCTCACCAGCTTCTGCTTTTGTTTTGTTTTGTTTTGTTTTTCTTGATTTTTAGTAATAGCCATTCTGACTAGTGTGAGATGCTATCTCATTGTGGTTTTGATTTGCATTTCTCTAATGCCCGGTAATATTGAGCTTTTCCCATATGCTTTTTGGCTGCATGTGTGTCTTTTGAAAAGTGCCTGTTCGTGTATGACATAGATTTAAAATATAGGTGTGGCTTGCACCTATAATCTCAGCTACTGCAGAGGCTGAGGCAGGAGGATAACTTGAGACCAGACTTTTGAGACCAGCCTGGGCAACATAGCAAGACACTATCTCTAAAAATAAAACAAATTAGCTGGGTGTGGTGGCATGCACCTGTAGTCCCAGCTACTTGGGAGGCTGAGGCAGGAGGATGTTTTTTTCCAAATGTGTCTTTGTTGTAGGTGGTGTTTGGTTTTCTTTTTCATTTTATAGAATTAAACAGTTGTAGAAGAGTCACAATCATATGCTAGACCACTGCCTATTTTAGATTTTGTTCCTGGCTACTTATTTTACCTTTTATTATTTAAAATTCAACTTATAGTAGACTTAAAAATATTTGGCAACCAAATCTCTATTTCTGTGCATCAGTACAATAAGGTAAGTATAAAGTCACATCGTGCAATAAAATTTCTCTTCTTAAAAGGTGGAAACTTTCCTTTCTTGGTGTGTTTATTAATCTCTTATAATAC
This sequence comes from Macaca fascicularis, assembly GCF_037993035.2. NCBI lineage: Eukaryota > Metazoa > Chordata > Mammalia > Primates > Cercopithecidae > Macaca > Macaca fascicularis. Next base: position 108,137,285 of record NC_088377.1, read on the forward strand.
AGTTGCATTATAAATCACTCCATAAAATACTGATATCTTATACACCTTTGCTGTTCTATCAACTATAACTTATTTACATTGAGCTCCATTGTGTCTGGAGTTGGTTCCTTTCAGTGGGTTCTTGGTCTCGCTGACTTCAAGAATGAAGCTGTGGACCTTTGCGGTGAGTGTTACAGCTCTTAAAAGTGGTGTGGACCCAAAGAGTGAGCAGCAGCAAGATTTATTGTAAAGAGTGAAAGAACAAGCCTTCCACAACATGGAAGGGGACCCCTGCTGGCTCGGGTGGCCAGCTTTTATTCCCTTAATTTGTCCCCGCCCATGTCCTGCTGATTGGTCCATTTTACTGAGCACTGATTGGTGCATTTTACAAACCTCTAGCTAGCTACAGAATGCTGATTGGTGCTTTTTACAATCCTAGCTACAGAGTGCTGATTGGTGCATTTTACAATCCTCTTGTAAGACAGAAAAGTTCTCCAAGTCCCCACTCGACCCAGGAAGTCCAGCTGGCTTCACTTCTCACCATCTTAAAGTATCAGATTTAAAGATTTTACATTTGTATTCGATTTAGAAATTAGAACTTCGAATAATTTGGAACTTATTCATGATTAACTCACAAAAATTAACACCAACATTTTCCCTGTACACCATTCACCCTCATAGACATACAAAATTTAATAGATACTTTCAGTGTTTCCAAATCAGAGGCATCCTGGAAGCAGATTTCTAGATCATAAAATTGCAAAACTGGAATTCAAAGGGACCTTAAAGTTCCGGAAGAACTTCTCAAGAATATAAAATATCTTCTCCTAAGCTCCGTTGGTTTGTCCTACAGTATTTCAGTCTCATAAAGTTCAGAGAATAACCTGGGCAGAGCTATTTTCAGCAGAAAGAACAGATTGAGTGATTAAATAGCACAATCCAGTGCTACTGTTGCCTAGAGGATATTTAAGAATGTTCCCCATGAAGCCTTGGCTCCAGGCATAGAGATATGGATGTCTTCAGCTCAAATTCCAAGCAAGAGGTTATTCTTTCAGTCAGTAGGATTTGGGGGCTCTTCTTTCCACTTTCTAGGTGAAAACATGCAAAGAGTACGGTTTCTGAAAGGAGGAAACACACTCATCTGAGCAAAGGAGTATGCATCTCCCTCCTTCCCACCACGGCCCCGTGTTGTCATGGGTCACTGGGTAAGGATTCATGGTGAATTTGCCCATGTGTCTGAACCTGCTGTGGAAGTGTTTTCACTGGGTTCCTAGTGTGACGACACCAAGACTCACATTAGAACCCATTACAGAAGTCATGTCGAATAAAAATGAACTCCAAAGCTGAGGCTGATGTACCTTTCCACCCACTGAACCACAAAAAAGAATTCTCATTTCTCCTACCAACTGGATCAATGAATTTGACCAAGAAAGAATGATGTTTTTTGGTGAGATGGAAGAGAAGGGAAGTTGCTGTTTTTGTTTTTGTTGTTTGTTTTGTTTTGAAGGAGGTTGTTTGCTAAGGATCAGATGGTGGTTACCGCAACATTGTGTGTGATGTTGGGGAAGGGCTTCCAAAGAGGCTCAGAGCAAAGCTGGAATTGCCGGGAGTCTGAACCATGGCTGATTCCCAGCTGCTCAGGTCTGCCTCATCAATGCCCTGGTCTAACAAGCCCCCTTCTCTCCCACCGCCATCTCACGTGCCTCTCATGGTCCATGGGCCTGAATTGTTACTCAATAGCTGTACAAACAGCTACTGTATAAAAGTTATGATTTTTGTCTACACAAATATGTGGAAGCAACAAAATTTAGTTCTCACTACAGAATAAGATTTCTGCCATTCTTAAAGCTTTTTTCTGTTTCTAAAAAAAAAAAAAAAAAGTTAAATTTTTCTACAGCAGAAGTAGATTTATACTGAAGCAAAGAAATAATAAAGCTTAAGGTTCGGAGGTATGCATTTGTACAACTTCTTCCAAGAGCTGTAAAATTTGAAAAAATAAGATATTTTAACTGTAGTCAGTTAAGACCACTGCCTTTTCTGCTTTAACTTACCCTTTAATGACTTCTTATATCTGGTGGCATTGGAGTAGCCAAAGACATTTTTGGGATCCAGTTAAGGGAAAGCTGAATGACAGATACATTTTGTTTGGGTTTTATGAGATTGTATTGATTTGGTTCACAATTATTTCACGTAGGAAGAACTTAGGCTGAGTTATATTGATTGTCCCAGTGTGGGAAGGGTTTTTATGAATATACCTGTGGTCCACGGTGGTTCTCCTGGGAGTGTGAGCCAAAGGTGCCCCAAACCAAAATATGCAAGCAATGAAGGAGAAATAAGGTTTAAAATGTATGAAGTCAGAAGCTAGTCTGCATGAAACGTGTACAGTCATCAGAAATGTAATATTTAAGTAGCGGACTTAGTGCTCATTGATGCTGGGTCAAAGTAGTCCTATCTGGTCAGGAAATAAAAATTTGAAAAAATTCATAATGAGCCTCCACAACAATGACATCCATGATTCTGAAGTGTTTTTGATTTATAGTATTTAAAATTAGTCACTCCCTAAAATCATAAACTCACATTTGAAAAAAACAACTTAATAGAGGTTTTCCTAAATTTGATGTCAATCTGAAAGATTTACATGGCATTAAGGATACTCAGCTGCTTTTATTTGGCAGCACGGAAATCATCATATAAAAAGTGTGCAGGCAAAATGTAGACAAAACTAATGTTGGGCTGGTCAGTCAATTACTATGTATGTATATACAGTAATATATTCATTAATATTTTAATAATTATATACAAATTATATGATGCCATGTTTCTGGATGTCGTGACATTTGTGATATTTGTCAACTTTTAAAAATTTATGGCCAGGTGCAGTGGCTTACGCCTGTAATCCCAGTACTTTGGGAGGCTGAAGCAGGTGGATCACTTGAGGTCAGGAGATCAAGACCAGCCTGACCAACATGGGGAAACCCCATCTGTACTAAAAATACAAAATTAACCAGGCATGGTGGCGCATGCCTGTAATCCCAGCTACTTGGTAGGCTGAGGCAGGAGAATTGCTTGAATCTGGGAGGCAGAGGTTGTAGTGAGTTGAGATTGCACCAATGCATTCCAGCCTGGGCAACAAGAGTGAAACTCCGTCTCAAAAAACAAAAAAAAATTGTCCTTGGTTATGATCTCATTTCTCATTCTAAATCATCACTTTTATAACCCACCCCCACCTACGTATTAAGATTCCACTGTCCAGGATGGACAAAAACAGGTAAGCAACTACTCCTACAGGAACCTTTCTTAGCAAGCCTAAGACAAGAGGCAACACCACCCTACTAGCTAATCAGAATGGGAAAGAAAAAGTAGATCAAAAGAAGGAGAAACTAGAGAGAAAAGGAAGTAGTACAGAAACTCAAGCTAAACAGGTGAAAGAGGGCCAGCAGAAAGATGAAGACCCAATAATAGTTACTAACTAGAGGGAGACATATAAAGCAAAATATTAGGAAAATGTAGAGTAAAACAGACTAAACATTTTAGAGGGTTTTCTAACTCTCTGCCAGGCCTTTCCCAGATGGCAACTGAACCATTTGTTTAAATTAAGTCTTGCCTAAATTATAAGGAGCTGAGCTAATTTTCAATGTCAAGAATTCTTGGAATAGAGCCACAGGAGGTGGGAGAATGTACAGTAATGTGGAGGGGTTGGGGGAGAAGTGAAACATTTGTCAGCTGAGGGTTTCTGGGATCCTTCACTCATGTTTAAAACAATGGCCGCCCTCCAGAAGCCAGCCACTTCATCATTATTATAGTGTTGAAGCCTAGTTGTGTGAAATATTCGGCGTCTTGAATGGAAAACTTCTTTTTTAAAAATTCCCCTGAAATAAATGTCATGGAGGAAAAGTGAAGGCTCAGGTAGCAGCCTTGTAGGTGGCTTTCTCCTCCCACTTACTTGTTTTATAGATTTTATCAAGTTCTTTGAATTAGAAATAATTTTTAAAACAAGTAGGCAACCTGCAAGGTTAAAAATTAAGATAAAATTGACATTATTTTTGTTAAAGAGTCCTAAACAGTCACATATAGAAATAAGAATTTCCTGGCCTTACAAAATAGATTCCTAAATTTCTATGTTGATGACACAGGATTTGAGATGAGCTATTAAAAGAGAGTGAAGAAAACATCCTGGAAATGGGCAGAAACCACAGGGGCTACTTCTGAATATCTGTGAAAGAGAAGCACCCGCTGGATAAGGACAAATGATCAGATTTCACCCTCTTCAAACTGTCTGTTCCTTTGCCCCTGAAAACAGCTCTTGGGGCTGTCCCCACACCCTTCCCAGCATCTCCAGTTCATCCGAGTCCTTGGTCAGATAGCTTCCTTCACACCCACCTGCCCCAGCTGTGTCTTTCAAAAACACTCAGATGCTGCAGCCAAGCCGGGATTTTTTTTTTTTTAAACTTTCAGTTTTTATTGAGAAGTAAATTAGGAGTTGGGAAAAATCCCAACTTAACTTTCCTAAATACTGTCACTAAGTGGCCACGGGTGATTGCTTGAAAACTGCAGCTGCCAGATGACAGGTCTGCACAGAACAACCTGGGGTGGTCAGCAAACCTCCAAAGGGTCAGCCATTTGGCACCACTCCACCGCCACACCAAACCTCCTGGATCTGTGAAATTTGGATCAGAACTACCTAAACAGCTTCTCTATTGGCTTTTCTGGGCTAAAGGGACAAGAATGGTAATTGTTGAAAGCTAATGATGATGATGTCTAACAGAAAATCACCTGCCCATGTACACATCAAGTTGGATCAGGTTCTGGGGACTGTTCACCTAGTGCCAATGACTTTTAGAGTATCTCAGTGCCATAGGCAGGGGCATTTCAGCTCTTTAAATTCCTGCAGTGCATATGAAGGCAGTGTGACATATTGAAAGGAAATTGAACCCAGTTTCAGGTCTGCCTCTATTGCCTACCTGCAAGCAGTGCAAAGGTCGGGAAGTCACTCCATCTCTGGAAGCCTTAATATACCCATCTGTAAAAGTGGGGGAAAATATAGCAACATATGCACTTCAAAGGGTAGTTAAAGACATCAAAGTCAATAATGTTGACAGAGGATTTTGAGATTTCTATACAAATTGAAATAGAACATATTATACAAATGAAAGGTTCTTTATTACTAATGCCTGGAGTATGGTCTTGATCTGCAGACCCTGCTGAAGCAGCCATATCTGCTCTTGCCAAAGGCATTTCAGCAGGTCAGGAGCTGTGGTGTGGAATTCCTTGGATCAATGAGATTCTTTCAGTTAAAGAGTCAGTAGTAGTATTTGCAAAGTCCTTTAAGACTTTGAAAGGAATTTGGAGGTCTCTGATTTGCCACAAGTTTGGCCTGAATCTCAACCAGCCTCATATACAAGCATCATGATTGATAAGCATGTGTTGATAATGCGTGAGTGATGGAATGAATGAACACACAAGAACGCACAGAAAATCTTAGCTAGCCTGCAGGGTTGGCTACCGGCCCTCTTTGTTTTGACTCCATAATTATAATGAAGTAAATGACAGGAGAGCATCACTAACCTATGGAAGTGTCGTCATTTCCTACTCTGAGGACAGATTTTCCTTGTTTAATTGTTTGTTCCTGTTAGATTGTTATTAAGCCTAATGGTAGTTTTCTGTTAAGTTCTATCTTGCTTACTTGACTTTAAACCTTCCAAGCAAAAGGGCATCTGTTTTCTCATTCTTACTTTGATCTGTTGCTGGGGAGTGTTCACTTAGTGCCAATGACTTTTAGAGTATCTCAGTGCCATAGGCAGGGGCATTTCAGCTCTTTAATTTCCTGCAGGGTATATAAAGGCAGTGTGGCATAGTGAAAGGAAATTGAACCCAGTTTCAGGTCTGCCCCTATTGCCTACCTGTAAGCAGTGCAAAGGTCGGGAAGTTGCTCCATCTCTGGGAGCCCCAATATACCCATCTGTAAAAGGGGGGAAGATACAGCACCATACGTACTTCAAAGAGTTAAAGACATCAAAGTCAATAATGCTGAACATTCCTTCATGGGGTGAAATAGGAAAGTAATTGCCAGCAATAGTGAAACAGACTACAAAGCTCTCAGGCAGGGAAAACTGAGGAATTAGAAAACAAGGAGACCTTGTTTATTTTTGTATTTGTCTTTTCAAATTATAAAAGTAATACATGTTATAGAAAATGTGTACAAAAAGTAAAGTAAAAGAGACAGAAATCACTGTTAACATATGGGCACTTTCCTTCCAGTTTTTTTTTTCCCTACAATGCCTTTGTCATAGCTCAAGTTAGTTGTTTATTCATTTAGTAAATAATTTTGGTGTGGCACCTATGTAACGGGCACCATGCTGGGCAGGCACTTATTTGGAAGACACTGGTGAACAGGACAGTTTGACCCAATGTTGTATTACTTTCTTCAGGGCTTCTCCCAGAGCATCATGAGCTCTGTCTGCAAAGTTGTGCTCAATTATCTTCCTATGTGGATTGTTTACTAAGAATCGCATCCGTCTCTGAGGCGCATGAAACTCTCTGTTCATTTGTTCCTTATGATAAAGCTATAACCATCTTAATACATCTCGTCCATGAAGGATAACACCCCTGAATTCTGACAGTTACAATTGCCTTGGCCCAGCTGGCTCATCTTTTTCTGTGGAAGAGACAGAGAGACAGAGACAGAGAGGGAGGGAGGGAGGGAGAGAAACGGCATTGTTTTTATCCTTGCTCACATGACATGGAATTGTTCTCTACGGTATTCCCTCAGTCCTAGTCTCAGAATTTTATAGGCTTTCCTATTAGAATATTCCCACAAATGGTGAATCAAAGAAGAGAATGAAAGAGAAGTATTTTCTTTCTAAATTATTCATGTCTAAGAATACGGGTACAGATCAGACTGCAAAACCATTAAAAATGACTCTCCCTAGGATGTAGCAAATACCTCCACCCCCAGTCAAAAGTCAATTAACTTCCCACTGACTTAAGTGGCCTCCCCAGACACAGAAAGGGCTCTCCCTCATTTTCCTTTGTACCCAGGCCTCCCTCCAGCCCTTGAATGAAATGATCTAAACATTTGTACACAATCAAGCTCCGAGTACAGTGTTCACAGCGGGGAGGGCTGAACAGAGGAGAGGCAAGAGATGCACAACGACCATCTCAGTGCCAGGGATCCATCCTGGGAAATTTCTGAAAGTTCCCCCACTTTTTTAGAGAACAATATTTTCTAAGTCCCCTTGTTCAATACAAAAGCACCTTTTGAGTTCAGATTTTCAAAAAGTTATATTCAGTCTTTTCATATTACAGATGTCAATGGACATATGTATTGAGATGAAAATTTCCAGTATGTAGATGATTTGTTGCTAAAATTTTAAAGAGATTTATTGTCTTCTGTCGCTCATTTTAGTTCAGGATAGCAATGCTTTAGTTCAGGATAGCAATAGTAATGCTTATAAGACAAGTCTTAAAAAAAAAAAAGACAAGTCTTACTCCCTGAGAAAGAGTAATTGGAAATTAAAAATATACATACATGTATGTGTGTGTGTGTGTGGTGTGTGTGTGTGTGTGTATATATATATATATACACACAGTTGACCCTTGAACAATGCAGAGGTTAGGGGTGCCCACCAACACACAATTTAAAATCCATGTATAACTTTTGACTCCCTGAAAACTAATGGCCTACTATTGACTGAAAGCTTTACCAATAACATAAACAGTCAACACATATTTTGTATGTTATACATATTGTAGACTGTATTCTTAAAATAAGCTGGATAAAAAGTTAAGAATATCATAAGGAAGATAAAATGTCATTACTCTTCATTTGAGTGGATTGTCATAAAAGTCTTCATTGTCACCATCTTCATGTGGAGTAGTTTGAGGAAGAGGAAGAAAAAGAGAAAGGATTGGTCTTGCTGTCTCAGGCATAGGAGAGGCAGACAAAAATCTACATATAAGTGGACCCTCATGGTTCAAACCCTTGTTGTTTAAGGATCAACTGTATGTGTATACACACATTATAGATAGGTGGATAGATAGATACATAGAGAGATAGACACATACATATACTATGTGTAAAAGTATACAATTATACATACGTTTAATATATGTAATATATATGTAGCATATATTACACATACGTATAATTGTATACTTTTTTCCTTTTGATAAAATATAATAGAATTCTTGATATTTCAAGTTTTTAATGAAAGATCTCCTAAGGCAATGGAATGGGTCCCTGTGCAAGTCCATTGGCCATCTACGTCAGAATCACCCAGGAAGATTTTTTTCTTTAATGTAGATTCAGGGTTTTTCATTTCTAGAGACTGACTTAGGGAGGTCTGGAATTTGTATTTTAAACATCAGCTCATTTTCACGCCCAGCTTGATTTGAGAACCACAATTTAATGAAATATATTTACTCAGTCGTGGAAAAAAAAAAAGCAAAACCATATGCCAGGCTTTAGTTTTCTAAAATAATAGTGGCAATGGCTATCACTGAGTTACTGTTAGGTTCCCGGCCCTGTGCTAGGTATTTCTGTTATATTATCTTGAATTAAACACTTGTTGAGAACCTATTATTGCTTTGATTTGAGGTCATCTCACCTAAGTCAAGAGTTTTTCTCTGGCTTTAGGAGGATGGTTTTTAAACCAGACCATATCTGAACAGTCTGTTAAAGTGTGCCTTGCTCTCTTTAGTTTGGGTTTCTTTTGGTGAGGTGCACAAAGAAGAGTTGTAATAGACTGAAAGACTCTCAAATATGTAGCTGTTAAATAACATTGAAAATGGTAGAAAGTACATTGTTAAGACACAAAAGAGTGGAGTACAGTTTTGGTAAGTGAGCTGATAGTCTATCTTTAGCAGTGTTATAGATTCCTTCTGTGATGCTGATAGCAAGCCTAGTAAATGCCTTACTAGAGAAATATAGAAATATATTTAGATAGATCAATAGTTTCATCTCTTTTCATATAGAGATCTATACATTTATATATATATATATATTTCCTTGTTCATTTCAATAATATAACTATGTAACTGTGCTGATTTTGGTGGTTAGAACTGTTATTATTTTTATATCTAAGGTACAGCCATTTGCAAGTTGGTTTATTGTTAATTATAAGCTATATTCCAAAGACCAATTTCAGGGCATGGTCTTTATCTTTTTGAGAATAACCCAGTTTGCTAAAGGTAACATTAGTTGTTACTGCAAGTAGAATTAGAATATAAGTCCATCCTTACGCTGTCTCAATCACCTTGTTGGAGCCCACGTGATTTTTTGGTCTACGACATGAATGCTACCCTCCATCCTGACTGTCAAGTCAAAGCATTTGAGACTAGATAGAAAAAAACTGCCATACCCAGTTTGCCCTTTCAACCCCAATAATGCAGTATAGAAGCTATTTACTTTTCAAAGGTTTAGCAAGCATTGGTTTTTAGAATATCTGATCTCAGCAGCACTTTAGGGTTGTAAAAGAATGGATTTTCAGTCTGTGTGATTCTAAAGGCTCTTAACATCCCCCATATGGTCTGCGTTGTTTTGAGTACATCTTCTATGAATGTTGCTCAAATGGAGACCATCAAAATTCACGGGTCCTGGGCGATTTCTCCCCAGTGAAATAGAGAACTGGGATCTGTTTAAAAACTTAAAAGTTTTCAGCCATTATAATCCTGGCTAAATGTTAAGCATGAGGAAATCAGAACAATCTTCCTCTTATCTATTCAGACAGCTAAACTAATGGGCACAAAGTTCTTTTCTGGTAATGAAGAGCTGTCTCTTGGACAGTGGTATAATTGACTCAACAAACACTGATTGCATGGCTACCATGTGCCAGCAACTGGTCTAGACACTTGGGAAACGTCAAGGAACAAAGAGACAAAGATCGTTTGTCTCCAGAGCTTTTATACTAAAAGTTTTATGTATTAAACCCTATCGCATCCTTGGCTATTTGGAAATATCAATGGCATATTCCATTGGTCTATAAGTTGCAAACCAGTAATCAGAATTGTTAGTATAAACTTGCCTCCCTTACCTCAAATAATTCAGATACATTGAGTGTATTCACAGCTATATGTGAAATGTGTTATTGTTCATGAGATGTCAACTCCTAAGAGTTGTACTCACTTTGTACTCACTTTGCCTTACAAAGAGTATTCAAAAGGACCACTGACTGACATGGTTAGTAATAGCTAAGGTGATTCTAAAACTGATTCTATCATTCCTTTCTCTTACACTAACAAACCAAATTTTTTGGTTTTTTGTTGGCAAAACTATATGTGGTATGATTACTATTTACTGTTACTATTGCACTGTGTGACTCCCATACTCATGTTAGTCTTCTAAAATGGAAAGCTCCTCTCCCATCCCATCCACCCCCATAAATCCTCCCCATCCAGTCAGTTCAACTTATCCTCCCCTCAAGGTTCCCATCTCATCCACGAAAACAACCCATTCTATGCTAACCCTTGTTCATTTCCCCTTCTCTGAATCCATCACACATTTAGAGTAGTCAATGATAGTCATCCATTTGTTTATTCAACATTTATTGATTGTCTACCCCGATCTGCTCCAGGCACTCCACAGTTAGATTTAATCATAAATTGTCTTGTAGGGTTTAACGATAATTGTGATATGTTTATCCTGTCTTTTCAACAAAATGTGCATTTTCCAATGTGACGAACCGTGTCTGAGGCCACCATTAGCCACACAGTGCTCTGTGTGAGCTGGAAAAGGAGCCTCTTCTGTGTGTGGTGTGGAGAGGGAGCTTCCAGCCCCTGCTTACCCCTCACCTGTGCACTTTCTGTCTGCACTGGAACACCTAAACAACCACATGAGAGAGCCCAAGCACTGAACACTGCCCCAGCAAAGGGAAGGCACCTCAAAGCTTGACAAATAACTCATTTTGTTTAAGATGTAGATAGTCCTCAATTATCATTAATAACACAATGAATCTTCCTAGCTTTGGATTAGCCAGGCTCTCAATTTCAATTCCTATATTACAAGTCCGATGTAAGGACAGAACATCGAGTCTTTGTAAAGCACTCAGTTTTTATTGGGGTGATAATAAAATTTACCTTCCAAACCTGGACACTTGTGAGAGGAGGTGCACACCAAGACACCAAGAATTAACTGGGACTGTCACAGACAAACTGGGATGTATGCATCCTAATGTCTACAGTAGTAAAATAAGGAGTGCCTCTCACTGCCCACTGTTTAAGATGGCATCAGCTCTAGTCTCTGACAAGATAGGGCAAAGGAGGACAACCTGCCTCCTACGTTAGGACAGGATAGGAGATCATTAAGACCTGTAGCCAAGTGTTCATTGAGTTTTAGAGTCGAGTGGGCTGTGATGTGTCTAACATCTAGTCCTAAATAGTCATCATGCTCTCTACTACCCTGGCCCTTTTGGGTAAGTACTAGGACTTTCCAACGCAGCAAGAGGCTGCCCCACCAGCTTGCAAATCCTCCCTTGGGATCCCATTTTCAGCCCTGATCACTACCATCCACCATGATCATTTTAGCAGCTCAACACCCACAGAGGTGTGGTGGTATAACTCTCCAGAGAAAGAACCTCAGAGGAAAAGCCCTCTTTGGCCAATGAAGTAGCCTTTTGTATTCATTTGATAAATACTAATTGGATATCTGACTGTGAGAGAAAAACCCAGCTTCTTTCCATCCCATACTGGAGGTGGAAAGGGACTGAAACTACAGAGATCCTGTGATTTCTCTCTCCAAGGCAAAGGAAGAAGCTCCACCTTAAGATGTCATGAAGGAAGCTTGGAAGAAAGTCAGGGTTATCTATTTCTTAGGAGCTTCTTTAATCTCAAGATCAAGAGATTTTCATTCAATTCCAGCTTCCTTCTAAGAAAGTTTCACTCTCTAAGTCTTTCAAACGTGGAGGACATCTTTCAGGAACTTTGAATCTATTTAAGGACATGCCAAAATATTTCTGACCCAGAATCTTTTTAGACTAAGAAACTCACATGCAATACACATACACAAGGTCCTCTATATTTACGCCTATATGTGTATCTCCTCTCTATACAAATAGACAAACACCTTTTATCTTGATAAAGAAAGCATGTTCTATTCATAGGAAAATAGTTGGGTCAGGCTTTCTGGGCTTTTTGTTTGTGCTCCACAGGGTGCCTAATAGCACTGCAGGGGCAGGCATCCAATGTCACGCCAGCCACCTACAGCATGCGTGGTGCCAGAGGCAGTGATGAGAGCACTAATTAGAGGGTGTCAGGAAACAGGAGGGAAGCAAGGGACACACACACACACAAAAGCATAAAACCTTCCATGAAGATGGAAAGTAAAGGGGGATGGGGTTCTCCTTTTTATTTTTGGTGGGAATTCTCTGCTTTTGGACTGTACTTCCTTCAAAAGAGTACTTTCTCATTTTACAGTTTACAGCAGAGCTGGGTTTGTAGAAATTGCTGGATGATCTTTTGAACATTGGCTACCTGCTTATAATAAACATTGTTTCAATCTGCTTTTATCTACGTGTACACCATGATGACACCTTCTACTCTATAGCAGCCATCACTGACAGAGCATATATTCAAGAGTCTTCATGAAGATGCCCCAGTGTTGTAAAATTTATCCTATGGTCTAGCACTGACTGTCTTCCTATGGGCCATTTGTAGCTTTGTGTTTTCGTAGACATTACATTTTTATTTAAGTGGTCCAAGCCCCCTCACCCTGGATGGTTATGTTGGTGGACAAAGTAGATACCCTGTTAAAACGGTGTCATTACTAATGCTACTGATACATGCAATGTCTTCCAACATCTAAAGATTTGGATGGTTCTGGTTATACACTTGACATTATTTTCCTGGATCTGATGTTGCCTATTTTCCCCTGCCAGCAGTTGTCGTCTTTTCTAGGTAAGCCTTTTACAACCCTATATGAATGTAAAAATCATCTAGCAATGTTAAAAAATACCAGTGCCTAAATCTCACTCTAGACCAGTGAAATCAGAGCCTCTGGAGAGGATGTCCAAGAATTGGTTTCTTTACAAGTTATCCAGATAATTCCAGTATTCAGCTGGGGCCGAGAACCACTAGCTGTCCTCATCACACCTGTGAGTGGTCTGCCTGGCCCCACTGTCTCCTCCTTTGCACAAAATGCCACCCACTGCTTAATCAGCCTCTTTATGATTCTTAATCAGATCACCAGGGCCGGGACCAGGGGGACCTGAATGAGACACAAAATTTAAGGAGACAGTCACTCTCTTGTCTCATCCTAGTCCTGGCCTGCAAACCAGCAGACCTTCACAGAACCTTGCACTTGATTGTCCTTGAACTAAAAGCATTTACCTCCTAATTTATCTCCCGCCATCTCCATCTAAACCTGCCTTATTTCCTCTACCTGGTTTGACAATCCTGTGTAGCAAATGTCATTTTAAGGAAATGAGACTTTTTTTTTTTTAATTGCCTTTGGAGCCAGCACCAAACTATAACTAAAAACATTGTTTGATTTTTGTTCTTTAATTTCATTTTAGGCTCAGGGGCACGTGCGCAGGTTTGTTACATAGGTAAACTCGTGTCATGGGGGTTTGTTGTACAGATTATTTTGTCACCCAGTACGAAGCCTGGTACCCGATAGTTGTTTTTTTTTTTTTTTTTTTTTTTTTGATCCTCTCCCTCCTCCCACCCTCACTCCTAAGTAGGCCCCAGTGTGTGTCATTCCCCTCTAGGTGTCCATGTGCTCCTACTTATAAGCGAGAACATGCTGTAGTTGGTTTTCTGTTTCTGTGTTAGTTTGCCAAGGATAATGACCTTCAGCTCCACCCATGTTCCTGAAAAGGACATGATCTCATTCTTTTTTATGGCTGCGTAGTATTTCACGGTGTATACATACCACATTTTCTTTATCCAATCTGCCATTGATGGTCATTTAGGTTGATTCCATGTCATTGCTATTGTGAATAGTGTTGCAATGAACACATGTGTGCATGTGTCTTTATGATAGAATATACCCAGTAATGGGATTTCTGGGTCATATGGTAGTTTTTCTTTTAGCTCTTTGAGGAATCGTCACTCATAGTTCCATGATGGTTGAACTAATTTACACTCCTACATATGGTGTATAATCATTCATTTTTCTCTGCAACCTTGCTAGCATCTCTTATGTTTTTGACTTTTTAATCATAGCCATTCTGACTGGTATGAGATGGTATCTCATTGTGGTTTTGGTTTGCATTTCTCTAATGATAACCATATTTAGCTTTTTTCATATGCCTGTTGGCCACATGTGTATCTTCTTTTGAAAAGTGTCTGTCCATGTCCTTTGCCCACTTTTTAATGGGGTTGTTTGGTTTTTTTCATGCTAGTTTGTTTAAGTTCCATATAGATGCTGAATATTATTATAGACCATGGTCAAATGCACAGTTTGCAAATATTTCTTCCATTCTGTAGGCTGTCTGTTAACTTTGTTGATAGTTTCTTTTGCTGTAGAGAAGCACCTAAGTTTAACTAAATCCCATTTGTCGAGATTGCTTTTGACATCTTCATCATGAAATCTTTGCCAGTTCGTATGTCCAGAATGGTCCTGCCTCAGTTGTATTCCAGGGTTTTTATAGTTTTGGATTTTACATTTAAGTCTTTAATCCATCTTGAGTTTATTTTTACATATGGTGTAAGGAAGGGCTCCAGTTTCAATCTCCTCCCTATGGCTAGCCAGTTATCCCAGCACCATTTATTGGACAGGGAATCCTTTTCTCATTGCTTATTTTTGTCAGTTTTTTCAAAAAGCAGATTGTTGTAAGTGTGCAGCCTTATATCTGGGCTCTGTATTCTGTCTGTTGGTCTATGTGTCTGTTTTTGTACCAGTATGATGCTGTTTTGGTTACTGTAGGCTTGTAGTATAGTTTGAAGTTAGGTGCTTCCAGCTTTGTTCTTTTTGCTTAGGATTGCCTTGGCTATTCAGACTCTCTTGGTTCCATATGAATTTTAAAATAGTTTTTTCTAATTTCTTTTTCAAAGAAAGCCATTGGTAGTTTGATAGGAATAGCGTTAAGTCTATAAATTGCTTGGGGTAATAAGGCCATTTTAATGATACTGAGTCTTCCTATCCATGAGCATGGAATGTTTTTTCCATTTGTTTGTATCGTGTTTGATTTCTTTGAGTAGTGTTTTGCAATTCTCATTGTAGCAACCTTTCGCCTCCCTGATTAGCTGTATTCCCAGGTATTTTGTTCTTTTTGTGGCAACTATGAATGGGAATATGTTCCTGATTTGGCTCTCCACTTGCCTGTTGTTGGTATATAGAAATGCTAGTGATTTTTGTGCATTGATTTTTGTATCCTGAAACTTTGCTGAGGTTGTTTACCAGCTGAAGTAGCTTTCGGGCCAAGACTATGGGGTTTTCTAGATATGGAATCATGTTGTCTGCAAACAGGGATAGTTTAACTGCCTCTCTTCCTATGTGGATGCCTTTCATTTCTTTCTCTTGCCTAATTGCTCTGGCCAGGACTTCCAATACTATGTTGAAAAGGAGTGGTGAGAGAAGGTATCCTTGTCTTGTGCCAGTTTTCAAGGGGAATGCTTCCAGATTTTGCCTATTCAGTATGATGTTGGCTGTGGGTTTGCCGTAGATGGCTCTTATTATTTTGAGGCATGGTCCTTCAATACCTAGTTTATTGAGAGTTCTTAACATGAACAGATGTTGGGTTTTATTGAAAGCCTTTTCTGTGTCTATTGAGATAATAATATGGTTTTCATCTTTAATTCTGTTTATGTGATTAATCACATTTATTGCTTTGTGTATATTGAACTAACCTTGCATCCCTGGGATAAAGCCTATTTGATCATAGTGGGTTAGGCTTTTGATGTGCTGCTGGATTTGGTTTGCAGGTATTTTGCTGAGGGCTTTTGCATCAATGTTCATCAAGGATATTGGCCTGAAGTTTTCTTTTTTTGTTGTCTCTCCCAGGTTTTGGTATCAGGATGATGTTGGCTTTATAGAATGAGTTGGGGAGGAGTACCTCCTCCTCAATTTTTTGGAATAGTTTCAGCAGGAATGGTACTAGCTCTTCTTTGTACATCTGATAGAATTCAGCTGTGAATCTGTCTGGCCTTAGGCTTTTTTTGGCTGGTAGGCTATTACTGCCTCAATCTCAGAGCTCGTTATTTATCTGTTCAGGGGTTCAATTTCTACCTGGTTCAGTCTCGGGAGGGTGTATTTGTCCAGGAATTTACCCATTGTTTTCTTGGAAAAACACTGTTTTCTTCTCATTAGAGGTATGATTACTTTTTGCCAAAATATTTTATGAGTAATTTTCTTTACTTTTTCCAAATACAAATTCTCCCTCAAAAGACCAAATCCCAAAACTATTGTTCTATTTCTGAAAAAATGTCTGGTGGAATTCCAAGGGCTTTTGTACCATATATCATACATTGACACCCCAAAACACCTTCTACGGGTAGAGTTATTTTACTTCCATGATGATTAAATGATATAATTTACTTTGGATGGCTGTTACAGACCCTGGATGTTGCAACAGATGTCAGTTTTCTTTCCTTTAGACCCTCTTTTCCAATTTCCCACTGCCTTCCCCTCCACCCAGAGGCCCCACCTCTACCTCAGCTGAACATGTCTAAAACTCACCTCATTAGCCTTCCCTCCAGACCTCCTGCTTCTAAACCCTCCTCTCCCCTATTCCCTATCCTGGTGACTCACTCTTCTTTCTATCCCACTACACCAGACCAGAGTTCTGGAAGACATTCTGTTTATGCGTCCAACCAATCCAACTCCAACACCTGCTAATTCTACCCTCTCAACATCCCTCTGAGCTGTTTTCATAAGTAATACCACCCATTTCCTGAAACTGCCATGTTCTCTCATGCCCCTTTGGAAATGTTACATTCTTGCCCAGTGAGTTCTTTCATCGCTTGTCAGACATGTGCATGGTCTTTCTGACCTAGTTAATGGCCACCTCCCGTGGGAAACCACCTTTGAACCCTCTAGTCAATGATCTCTCCAGTTCTGAGTCCCCATTGCCCCAAGTGGATGCCCCCAGTATATCTTTTATCATATTTACTGTAATTGTCTGTGACTATGACTCTTTCTTCTCTCTGAAACCCTGGATTCCTTGGAGACAAGAGCCACTTTCCATTTATCTCTGTAGCCCCAGTCTTTTTTTTTTTTTTTGAGACGGAGTCTCGCTCTGCCGCCCAGGCTGGAGTGCAGTGGCCGGATCTCAGCTCACTGCAAGCTCCGCCTCCCGGGTTCACGCCATTCTCCTGCCTCAGCCTCCCGAGTAGCTGGGACTACAGGCGCCGCCACCTCGCCCGGCTAGTTTTTTTGTATTTTTTTTTTAAAGTAGAGACGGGGTTTCACCGTGTCAGCCAGGATGGTCTCGATCTCCTGACCTCGTGATCCGCCCGTCTCGGCCTCCCAAAGTGCTGGGATTACAGGCTTGAGAATAGCCCCAGTCTTAAGCCCAGTTAATGACAGCTGACAAATGTACAGTGGATGTTTCTTAAGTGGGAGAATACTTTGGTGGTGGTAAAGAGTAAGAACCCTTTAACAGGGAGTTAAACTACCTGAAATCAAACACTTCAGGACCCCTGTTTGCTAGTTGCATGAATCTAGGCAAGTTATTTTAACTTTCTCTGCTATAGTTTTTTAACCTATAAATTGATATAATAATAGGACCTACATCATGGGATTATTGTGAACATTAAATGAGCTAATAACTTTAAAGCACTTTCCAATCCTGAGATTTAAGAACTCCATACAAATACTCCCCCTCTCCCCATCCCCAGCAAATGTATGTATGAAGTTAGGGACTATGAGAGCCTTTTTGAGATCACTTGCAGCACCTAACCCAATGTAGTCCTTAAGATCAACTATTTCATAGCATAGTTGTGAGGATGAATGTAGTACCACATGTAAAGAACTTAGAACAGTGCCTGATACATTACATAGTAAGTGCTCAATAAACAACAGCTATTCTTATTATCATTATTGCCAATTCCCTCCCCAATTCCTTCAATAGCTCTCCAATGTTAACTTAATTAAGTCCAAATTCTGCAGCCCAATAATATGACTGATACACCTGTTTCTCATTTATAACCAGCATTTACTACTTTCACAAATGCTGTTCCTTTGACCCAGTATTCTTTTCCAGCCCCACTCACTTTTTCACTTGTTGGAATCCAGTCATCCTTTAAGGCATGTCTCAGATATTAACTTCTTAATAAAACTTGTTTTTTTGAATTTTGAAATTATGTATAAACTTTCTTATTCTGAATGCCTTGTGAACTTCCTTCATCTGTATTATTATTTTTTACTACGACTAACATTTATTGAGCACATAGTATATACCAGGACCCTGATATGCACAAAATACACACATCGTATCATTTAACTGAAGTAAGTAGGAGGTAGTATTATCCCATTTTCACACTGCTTTAAAGAACTATCTGAGACTGGCTAATTTATAAAGGAAAGAGGTTTAATTGACTTGCAGTTCTGCATGGCTGGGGAGGCCTCAGGAAATTTACAATCATGGCAGAAGGCAAAGGGGAAGCAAGGCACATCTTACATGCCGGCAGGAGAGAAAGAGAGAGTGAGAGCAAGCGGGGAACTGCCAAACACTTTCAAACCATCAGATCTCACGAGAACTCACTCACTATCATGAACACAGCATAGGGGAAACTGC
This sequence comes from Macaca fascicularis, assembly GCF_037993035.2. NCBI lineage: Eukaryota > Metazoa > Chordata > Mammalia > Primates > Cercopithecidae > Macaca > Macaca fascicularis. The sequence continues at coordinate 108,155,935 of NC_088377.1, forward strand.
CCCCATGATCCAGTCACCTCATACCCAGGTCCCTCCCTTGACACGTGGGGATTATAATTCAAGATGAGATTTGGGTGGGGACACGGAGTCAAACCATATTAAAGGTTTATGTGGAAAAGGATTCAGGCAGAGTTGGAAAGGAGGTGCAGTGGGTGGGGTATGGCTGTGTTTCTGCCTGTGTCTGGCCTTGGGTTTATCCAGCTTCATGGAAAGCATATTACTTTGCTGGTTAGCAGAATAGGACCATTTGTTTTTGTCTTGGGTGACGGGGATTGGGCTTTTTAAATCTTACATCTCTAGTATAAAAATAAGACATTTTACAACTTTTTTTCAAATCTGTATCTTAGTTAATAAATATGAATTTTATTTAATCTTAACATTAGAAAGAACATAGTATGTTTTTTCTTTGATGATCCAGATGTCTCCTCTGTCAATAGGAAGATACACTATCAACGCTCTACACAACACAAAAGTACAAAAAGAGATTTTTCTCTTGATATGAGAACTCACCAATGATATCCATTGCATTTGTTTTTATTTTAGTACACTCCTGGTCAGTACAAAGCATGCTGCCTTTTCCAGCAATGAATCATTTGCATGTATACACTCAAAGCATAATATTGAGCCTGCTGATTTTTAGACCCCACTAGTGGATTAGTTTGGGAATCAGAGCATCTCCATAAATTGTCTGAGGAGTTTGACTCCCCTACCTGCCAAAAATGGAGAATGTATTATCCTCGGAATAATTTTTAATGTACATTATCTCATGTGGAATATTAAGCATGTGGATATGTAGTGCATTGATAGAACTTTTGTGGACAGCCTGGTGTGTTGATATCCACCCTCCCATTTAGTCAGCACTGCTGTGTGCTCTCCTGAAATCAAGGAGCTTCCTTACTCTCTGGGTCCAGTTGGGTTTGGCCAGTGGGAAGCACCAATAAGAGAATGGAGGGAGAGTGGAGAGTAATTGAAGTATTTAGTTCCTGGCCCCTCCCTGGCACAGTGCCTTAGTCATGGCTTCCATCAGGCTACCTTTTCCACACAGCTCCCTCTGGCAGTAAACCCCTTCTTCCCCTTGCTGGTTGAAGCCAAGGCGGGGGTAACAAGCCAAGTCTTGTGGTGTCCTTTACTTTGATGATGTCTTTATAAACAGTCCCTGTATGAAACATCTTCAAATTTCCAAATTTGGGTCTGCTACCTGCTCCCTAGATACTGGCTGAGAAGCCACCATTATCATACCTATATCTCTTAAAGTAATTTAGTGTCCAAGTTCAGGCAGGCAATGAAAAGACATCCAGGTGCAGCCAGGAGGTCTTTCTAAATCTCAAATAAGTTCTAACTTGAGGTCCTACCAAAGCTCTCAAGGAAAGGCCCGGAATGAGGGAGGAATTTCTCATATGGTTTTCATATAAGACCACTCCTGCATATATCACTGTTTCTTCTTAGAATTGGATCCAGAGCAAAAATGCCAGTGAATTCCAGAGATGACTTGTTGACTTAAATCCATGTTTACTTGCCAGGCTGGAAATTCATTGCAGCAGGCTTTGAACAGAAAATATTTGTCTGAAGTAAAATCTTGGAAGCTAGCAATGCATGATTCACAAATGGAAAGTGTCATTTTTTTTTTAAATTGGGGAAGATGGCTGTAAAGTGGAAGATTCTGTTATATCCTTAATTATGTGGCTGGTTCTTCATAAACTCTTAGTCTAATCTGCATAGATACAAAAATTACACAGCAATCTGGAAGCTTTAAAAAAAGATAGAATGAGAGAAAAGGAAAAAATGGCAGTAATTAAATGACAAAACTATATTCAAATAAAATTAAGGGTTTGACTTAAAGCCATGGGGGGCATCTCCCTTTGTTTCCTTCTCTATAGCATTTAAAGGAGAATGAAGCAAAAAGAGTATTCTGGAAGTGTCTGAGCACTGACTTGTAGCCCCAGCCTGAGGAGAGGTTCGTTGACCCAAACTGCCCTGTGAGTCCAGCACACAGTTTTACTGCTTTGGCTTCCTTGTTTTGCTTCATGTCAAAGCCCCAAAGAGGAGGCCCAAAATCCGGAAAGAAGGAAGGATCTTGAGTTTAGTTGTTAGGTTTATCTGTCATATCAAGGGCTTAAAAGATCCATTCTTGAGTAAAATGGAAGTTATTATAATATTAATGAAAAAAGAGGAGAATTTCAGATACAAAGAAAAGCACCCATATGCCCAGCTATATTTAATATATATGTTAACAGTGTGTTTCGTTTCTTAAAGGAATAGAATAGTTTTGGATATAGTCGACGTCCCTAGAGTAGTCCTTCCTCTTCCCATTCCTCATACTCTCGCCAGAGTCATCACAGTATGGAAACTGGTGCTCACTTTTTCTATCATTTTATGCTTTGACTATAAAGGTATATATTTAGAAATAGCATGCATAGTCATCATTTTTTTTTTACTTTTAACTCTAGATAAATTGTATTATACTGCATTGGGTTTTCCAGATTATCCATGTTGATACATTGTAACTTTTAGATCACCCATTTTAAATGCTGGGTACTATTCCATCATATGAGTATACACCATGGTTTATTTCTCCATTTACTATTGACAAATATTTAGAATGTATCTATTTTTTTTAATGGTTTGATGAACATCTTGGTAAACATCTTCTTATATACACCTGCAAAAGATTCTCTAGGATTCTTACTTTGGAAAAAAATGTGGGGCCCCGTGTCATGTACACTAGCAGTGTCCCTGCATGTTGATATAGTGTCTCCAAAGGGGTTGAACAATTTGCATTCTTACCAGAAGGCTCTGAGAATATTCATTACCCCATCAGCCTTGTTTATATTTTGTATGATCAAACTTTAAGGTTTTGCTAATCCAGTGGTGGTTTTATTTGCATTTCCCTGATTGCTAGTGAGGCTAAGTTTCTTCTCAAGGGTTTATTGGCTGTTCAGGTTTTCTCTTTTTCAATGATCCTTTCATGGAGATTATTGCTCCTTTTTCTTTTGTATTGTTTGTCTTTCATAACTGATTTGTATGACTTCTTTATGCTGGGTTCTCATCTTTTGTCAGTTATTAACATAATTTTTCTCAGGGAAATTCCAGGTTCTGTCTACTAAGCAGCAAATATTGCAGATGCCTGTTGCAATTGACACATTATTCCAGGGTTGACTCTAGGTTTTGTCAAAAGGAAGAAGCAAGCCTGTAATGATATATATTCTCAGATGAATATGATAGCAGAGCAAGTCACCATCCTTTGTGGATTTAGGACCTGAGTCATTAGGGAGAAGGATCCTGGGAACACACCAAAAGCAGGAAATTAAGGATCTGTTGGAGAAGAAGTCAAAGCTCATACACGAGAGGCCAGCTTGGAAATTTACAGGACGGGAGTGAAGGGTTTCCAGGAAAATGTGTTAAAAGATGGGTTAGTGGTATATGCTCTGTGGTGGATAGGATGACTCTAATGGTCTCTGTGACCTGGAGGAAGAGGCATCCCAATTCCCCACTGTCAGTCCAGTGTCACAGCATGCTGAGGTGGGTGGGCAGCAGGGAGAAAAACCAAAAGGGATTTGAGAAGGAAAAGCTTGCAGTTAGCTGGTATTCCTCACTGTCAGAGCCACTAATAACTTTGCAGTGATTAGTCAGTGATTTTGCCAGTGAGGATGGCCAAAACCCAGCCAGGCTGTCTCCATTGCAATGTAATATCCACGATGGGGTAGGGCACCAGAGCTCAGATCTGTCACCAAATTGTACTTTAACTTAAGACAGTTTTAAATAACAAAACTAGGTGGTTTGCATTTGACCTCCTTGGCCTTCCCTTCCTCCCTGCCTAGCAGAGGTTGTAACTGACAAAATGACACTCACTGAGGTGGAGGCAGGCACAAGCACATCCTTGGCATCAATGGCTGGACACAGAGTAAGAGGATTGATGGTAACATAGCAGCCAAACTGACCCTCTCTTCTGCTCTGGAGTATAGCAACCTGTGTGTTATTCAAGAAGGTAAGTAAAGGCTGATATGGTTTGGCTGTGTCCCCACCCAAATCTCATCTTGAATGGTAGTTCCCATAATCCCCACATGTCATGGGAGGGACCCAGTGAGAGGTAATTGAATCATGGGGGCAGTTTCCCCCATGCTGTTCTCATGATCGTGAGTGAGTTCTCACATCTGATGGTTTTATAAGGGGCTTTCCCCCCTTTTGCTTGGCACTTCTTCCTGCTGCCACGTAAAGAAGGACATATTTGCTTCCCCTTCCGCCATGATTGTAAGTTTCCTGAGGTCTCTCCAGCCATGCTGAACTGAGTCCATTAAACTTTTTTCCTTTATAAATTACCCATTCTCAGTTATGTCTTTCTTAGCAGCTGAGAATAGACGAATACAAGGCTGAAAAGCAATTAAACTTAGAAATCCCCCAAATCGGACATCTGTTTGGTTTCTAGCTATTTCAGGTCCAGATAAATAAAACTAATTGAAAAGCTTCTTTCACTTGGGTGGTGAAACACTGTCTCATAAATCACCAAGTGAGGAAACTGAATCAACCCCAGTGCCTTGGGCATAATTAGCTGTATTAGAGAAGAAATTAAGAAGCACTCTACCCTACTGCTTAAGCTAAGCACAGCCTTTTCCTGTAAAGCCAGACATCAATCTTTGTTGCTGTTGTTTGTTGTCTTCTTGCTAGTACATGTGAGAGTTGGTGTTCTCACCTGAATGTAGACTGCAGAGCAATGAAATATAATGTATAGCAGACATAGTAAGGCTTGCGGTAAGCATATAGATAAGTATTCTAATAAATAAACTAGTCCTGCAGTACTGATTAATTCCAAAGCCTAATTTCCTTTTGTTTTGTTTCATTCACCAAAGTCTATATTCTCTAAATCTACCTCACGATCCATCAGAACCAATTCTATGTGTCCTCAAAGCAGATTTGGAAAACAAGCAAAAGCAGATCAGAAACTCCTAGATTTCTTTTTGGCAGTATCAGTGGTTATTACCACAGAGCCGTACAATGTTGTCAGAGACTTTAAAAAATAATAATAAGGGGCCGGGCGCAGTGTCTCACATCTATAATCCACTTTGGGAAGCCGAGGTGGACGAATTACGAGGTCAGGAGATCGAGACCACCCTGGCTAATACAGTGAAACCCCATCTCTACTAAAAATACAAAAAAATTAGCTGGGCATGGTGGCGGGCGCCTGTAGTCCCAGCTACGCGGGAGACTGAGGCAGGAGAATGGTGTGAACCTGGGAGGCAGAGTTTGCAGTGAGCTGAGATCGCGCCACTGCACTCCAGCCAGGACAACAGGGCGAGACACCTTCTCAAAATAATAATAATAATGAAGAAGAAGGGGAAGAAGGAATCAAATCAGTCTGGTGTCACAGATGACCAGGGAGTGAATTAGAATGTTAGAGGATGTCCCTTGCCTTTTCCAGAATTTAGGAATATCAGACAAACAAAATCTTCAGTTAACATGAAATTTCAAACAAAGTCTAACCCACCTTTGACATTCATCTTTACAATTCTATTAAAAGGGTTTTTTTGATAAAAGTAGGTTATTGGGTTTCCAGTAATAAATGACAATCATCATTCATAAATATCTTTTCTCAGGTTATCATCTGATTATGTAGTCTCTGGAATTTCTCCTTTATTGCAATTTTAAGGAAATTTGCTTTTGCACAGGGCTATCCTCCAAATTAAGCTATAGCCCATTGAAAATTCTCTACATCCATTCAATTGGGAACCCAGCTTTCTGTTTAAAATTTATCTGTGCTTCTAAGGTGTTTTTTTTTTTTTTTCTTTGAGACACGGTCTCGCTCTGTCACCCAGGCTGGTGTGCAGTGGCACGATATCGGCTCATTGCAACCTCCACCTCCAAGGCTCAAGCAATTTTCCTGCCTCAGCCTCTCGAGTAGCTGGGACTACAGCGTGCACCACCCCACCCAGCTAATTTTTGTATTTTTTGTGTAGACAGGGTTTTACCATGTTGGTCAGGCTGGTCTCGAACTCCTCACCTAAGGTGATCCACCCGCCTCAGCCTCCCAGAGTGCTGGGATTACAGGCATGAGCCACTGTGCCCAGTCAAAAAGGTGTACTTTAAAATTAAATTTCATCTAAAATTCCCTAATCTTGTTTCCAGTCATACCCTATCTCCTTTTTATCTGTGTACATGGAAAATATTTATCCTCAAAAAAGTGATTTTACCTCTTTCTCCAGAGTCGTATGAGGATGCTTATCCCCTTTGATAAACAACTGAAGATATGAAGGAGACTGAGAAACAACTCATTACTGTATGGGAGAAAAAAGGGGGATCGGTTGGTCAGGTAGCATAGGAAAAGTCTCTTTCCCATACTTCTCTTTCCTGGAGTGGCCCTCCAGCCAGGCTGCATGTTAGATCCTCCTGGGAACTCTGAAAGATGAATAATGCTTAAGACCCATCCTACACTAACTAAATCAAGATCTCAAAGCAATGTCCCCAAATCAGCAGCAGCAGCAGCTGGGAACTTCATAGAAATGCACATTCTCACCCCCATCCCCTAAGACCTGCTGAATCAGAAACTCCAAGACTGGGCCTAGTAATCTATGTTTTAATCAGCACTTCCAGTGATTCTGGTCACATTCAAGCATGAGAGGAAATTCCCTTTAGGTTGATATTTTTATAAGTTCCCTAGATGACTCTGATGTGAAACCTGGGTTGAGGACATTTAGGGTTTTCCTTCTCTTCCTATTTTTTTGCTTCTGTTTGATTTCAGTGAAGAAAAGACCAACTGCCTATTTCCTTTACAGTTATTTAGCTCAAACAGCTGTAGCTGAGAGTTCTGGCTTTCTATACTAAGGTTCTAAAAATCTCAGCCTAAAATGTGCCTGGGAGAATCTATCTCTGGGACCTGCCCTTTGACAGAAAGGAAATCTCATCCCAGAGTATTAAGAAGTATTGTAAGATCCCGGAAGAAATGAAGAAACATTATTTAAATTACTAGAATACTAGTCATCTTTTTTATATTCATAATGTTCAGAATCTCAAGACCTTTCAGGTTTGTTTTGTTTTCAAGGGATCTGAGTGACTTTCTGATTGCTACTCACTTAATAAAATCTCAGGCCTGATATCACTGAACTTGGTTTGGTGGATAGAAATCCTCACAGTTTTAAATAGGAAGAGTCCATGAAACCATTTCCTCCTCTTAACTGCAGTTTCTTAAAATGTTCATCTTCTGCCTCCTCCTCCTTCCTTTTTTCCGTTAACTCTCACCATACTCCATTCTTCTCCTTTTATTAGCAAGTTTTCTGCTTCTCTGTAAGAGAAAAAAAATCACTCTTACTAGAGCCACAATCTTCTTTCTAAAATCCTTGGGACCAGATGTTTTTTCAATTCATGCCTATTTCAGTTTCTAAGGAATAATGCATTGTTCATATTGTGTATAGAGAGGTCTGGAGAAAAGGTGGAGATATTCAGCTGAAGTGGAATAGAGGCTATGCATAGCCTTATGATGGGTAAGGTTAGGTTTGCCATCAAATCACTTAAGAAACATTTGCAGGCTTTCAGAGCTTTTTGCATTTCAGCATCCTGAATATGGGATTATGGATGGTGTTCTATCCTTGAACCCAAGGGTAAGCTGGCACCAGCAGCATTAAAAAGTCACAGAATTCTGAAATGAGCTTAACATCTTGATGATGTTAAATTTAGATTGTTGACATTTAAAGGGAAGAACTTGTGAATATGTAGCTTTGAGTGCCTAGTCCCTAGACCCTGTGATGAAAGCAGCCTGGATTAAAATATGGTTTTCTATGTGATGACAGTCTGGGATGGTCATGTTACTCCTTAAGATGGACTACTAAATAATCACGCTGCATCTCTCACCCATTTTTAACTACAATACAGTCCATGTGGCTCAAGTTATAAACATTCTTTAAGAAAATAAAGGAATGAATATGTTTACAATACTACAGTCGGGAGGACTTTTCAAACATAATGAAACTCCCAAAAGTCATAGAGTTAAGAGCTGTTAAATTTCACAAACATCAAAAATTTCTTTAAAGCAAACATTATTATGAAAGTGTCAAAGTGTCAACAAGTATTTGTAAAATATACTGGATAAACATCTTGGATAAACATGCCTTAAAGAGTGCTTTTATAAATCAAAAAGGAAAAGACCGCCAGCCTAACTGAAAAATGGGCAAATAAGCAAGCCACAGACAAAAAGAATTACAAATTTCTTTGAAACATGAAGAGATTCTCAACCTTATTTTTAGTTTAATAAGATGAAATGTGAAAAACAATCAACTGTCAAATTGCCAAGGATTAAGCTATTTGGTAATTCTGTTTTTAGAAATTCACCCTACAATTATGCTCACATAAATGAATGAAGAGATACCTACAAGGATTTTCACTGCAGTGTTACTTTCAATAGATCAAGATTTAGAAACAACCTAATTGTCCTTCAGTAGAAAGATTGGTTGAATAAAATGCATCCACATGCCAAAATAGTCTGTTGATGTTAAAACAAATGAAATTAATTTGCCGGTGCTGACACAAAAAGGTGTCCACTGTGTCTTGATCGGTGAAGAAAACCAGTTGCAGGACAGGATGTGGAGTGTGATTACACCTCTGTGTAGGGTGGTACCAACATAGAAAATGTCTGAGATAACACACACCACACTTAGGATAGTTGTTACCCCTGGTGAAGGTAAGCATGGAGGGAGGGAGTGTTTTATACAATTTGATATACTGTTTGATTTATTTATAATAAGCATGTGTTAATTCAATAATATATTTTGGAAAACTTTAAAAATCTGTGCACCCTTCTTGCAAGTCAAAGACAGCTTGGAGTCAGTCTTATTTTGGTAGACTTCCAGTGGGGCATAGATGGAGGTACGGTTGAAGGGATCGTATTGCATCATTTTGTAGGAATGTCTTATTTGCAGTGGATGCCTTACTGTCCATTTGCAAGAATGCCTCATCCTATCAGCATTTGTTGAGAATCTTAGCTATTTCAAGACAATCCCCAGTGGGATCTCAGACTAAAGATATTAGCCTCATACTAAAGGAACTTCATGGCATTCAAATTTTCTTGACTGAGGAGCATTATTCCTTTCACGCCTTATAAATACATTGACTATTAACCAGTGTGTCAGGGGCCAGAAAGGGACTGTGGACACTAATGTAGTCAGCAAGTGTCCAGGAAGATCCGAGTGTAAGCCCAACCCTGGGTGATGCCAGAGCCCGGGCCCACAGACATCCTGCTTTGCTGCCTTTTGTAGCTGTGCAGTATATCTGTATCATGTGGGTTCCAGTCAAGCCGAACTGTTCAGGTTCTCTTCTGGAAGCTTTTACCAGCTGCCTAAGAGGATATGATGAGTAAGTTTGAAGCTGAAATCAGGATGACCAGAGACAGGAAAAACTGGTGCCAGATGTGAGACCCTGTTTCGTTTTGTTCTTTTTTCTTTCTTTCTTTTTTTTTTTTTACATGGAGTTTTGCTCTTGTGGCCCAGGCTAGAGTGTAGTGGTGCCATCTCGGCTCCTACAACCTCCGCCTCCCGGGTTCAAGCGATTCTCCTGCCTCAGCCTCCCGAGTAGCTGGGATTACAGGCGCCCGCCACCACGCCTGGCTAATATTCGTATTTTTAGTAGAGACGGGGTTTCACCTTGTTGGTCAGGATGGTCTTAAACTCCTGACCTCAGGTGATCCACCTGCCTCAGCCTCCCAAAGTGCTGGGATTACAGGCGTGAGCCACTGTGCCTGGCCTAGTTTTGTTCTTTATGGTGTGGAAAGAAAAGAGCTGATGAGGACCTCATAGTTCCAGGCTGTCCTCCCACAACCTCACGTCATTGCTACAAAAGGCTCAGAACACACTTTCAACCAAAAGCAGTTCATCTTCCTATCAGCCAGGACCTCAGGCAAAAGAGAAACGGTGGGGTTGATGTGAGTGAAACCTGCTGGAGACTTCAGTCCCCAGAAAGCAGTCCCTCTCCGAATCCCAGCCAGCTTAGCCTCAGATCAGCTAGCCAGAGGCCTGAAGGCAAAAGTTTGGGACTACAAAGACCTTGACATCACCCTCTCTCATTTTACCTTTTTTGTTGTTGTTGTTGTTTTTCAAGCTAATCTAATGCGTTTTAAGCTTTAGCACGCAAGTGGGGTTTCTATTAGCAGCCAAGTCTGCACTGTTCACAAAATAATTAAAGAACCAAAAGGGGATCTACTGTGAAAATAAAAGCCATGAAGCTTTTTATCACTGTGATTTGCATCACTAACTTCCTAGCAATCCATCTGATTTACAATGACGTCTTCATGACTCCAAATTTAGAGCATTTATTTGGGAACTTTGCTTCAGTCTCTTAACAGCTACCTCCTGACAAGGCACATTGAAATGTATGCTGTATGTTTTGAGTTTGCTAATCCAACAGTCATTTCTGAGATCCATGCAAATGAAAAACATACCAATAAGACACGAAACCCTTAATTACTCTAATGTATGTGCCAAGGCTCTCCTCCCAGCTCCTCTCTCCCTTCCTCCCTCCACCCCAACCTTTCTTAACTCCTCCGGGCACAATCCACTAGCTGAAGCATCCAGCCCATCGCAGTTCACTTAAATGGCTGCAGGAAATTTGTTTTACAAGGCTGGTTTTAACTGAACTACCTGCTGTGCGCCACATTGCTACTGTTTGTGAAATGAATGATGGGAAAGGCAAGTCTGTGATTTCATTTGTTCAGACCGATTACTCACACGTTGCACACGGTATCATTTGCTTGTCACTTAATGACTGACCAGCCTGCCTGAATCATTAGTGCTGCAGTGCAGTGAAAAGAAGACCTCACGGCATAATGAGGAGCTGAAGGAAGTGGAGTGCTGTTTTACCTAAAAGAAATGGTGCGCAGAAATCCAGCACAGCTGCAGGTGTTCCGATGACAATGTGGGAAGCAGTTAGCTTCCAATTTAGCAGAAAATTAAGAGCGAAAAAACTGTTATTTGTGAGAGAAGATACTCATGGCAAGCAATCATCCTCGCTCTGCATCCACAAGATGAGCATTCAGCTGTCTTTGTCGTGACTTAAAACAATTGGTATCTTGGGCTGCATTCAACACCAGATTGGTGCTTATTATCTGCAGTTTATTCTTTCTTGGGACATTTTGTTCCCCCCCTCCTCTATTTTATGGTTAATTTGCTTGCTTGAATGTAAAGCCATTTAAGCTGAAAAATCTGGATTGTGGCTGATCATTGTGCCAGGGCTCTGAGCTGTATGATACAAGATAATTGGCAATTTTCAAATTCATAATCTATTTTGTTTCACTCGCTTCCCCCCTCCCTCTTCGTCTCTTCTGCTAGTTTTTCTACCCCGTTCTTTGGCATAGTCTTCAAAACTGGCCACAGACGGAAGGTGAGAGCATACAAATTCCTCCAGTCGAGACCCCAGACTCCCAAGATGTCTCTTTGGGGAAATGGCAAAGCTCTGTGATGTGAATCCACATGCCTCCAGGGAAGGCAGTCACAAAACAACGTGCGCGCGCGCGCGCGCACACACACACACACACACACACACACACACACACCGTTTTCCCAATGAAAGATTTCACTCCGTTTGGAGCCAACACTCAAAGTCATGTTGGTAGTAAAAATAATAAAAAGATCTTTACTTTATTTGAGGTTTTGGTTTGAGGCAGGCAAGAAAATCCTGGCATTCTATAAATCAACTGACATGTTCCCATTTGGTTGCGGTCCAGTGGATAGCTCAAACATAGCACGTTATATTCCTATTACCCCTCGCTATGCTAATCAGGGTGATGATAGAGAAATATGACCATATCCATGCTGACCAATACCATTTTCTACTTTAAACAAGTCTAGCCCATTTACTCCTAATAGTGTGATCTCTTCTTGTTTTATTCTTTTCTGCTTTTCTGATATGTTATCAGAGTTTACACATTTCAGTCAAGTAATTTGGGACCTGCCACGTTTCCCTCAGATATCTTTAGAGATGAAGTAGTGTGCTCCTGTTATGCTACCCTGACCTGAACACAGAGTGATGGTAGCACTCTATGTACAATTTCTCAGTGGAACTTCCAGGGGTGATAGCAATATGTTAAGCAGACCAGGGAGCTGTCAACAGCGAGCCTGTTGCCTCAGCTCAACAAAATAGGCAGAGATTCTCTCTCATCAAGAGGGTTCAGTTTTCAATGAAATGTTTTATTCTTGCCAATGGCCAAGCCTCATTTCCTTGAAAGCAGGAAGGTAATGTCCTGGTTCACTTTTCTTCATTGATTCCAATGTATTTCCATTCTGTCACTCTGTTATGTCTATGGACGCAGCTGCTAATAACATCAGTTAAAACTGTAAAACATCATGTTTCCCATTTTGCAATAATTTTCCACTTGAATTGTATTTTTCATGTATATTTGGGTAAATTCACAGAATGAAAACACAAAAGAGAAAGAATAGAAAGCACAAATATGGTGACCAATCATAGGTAAAACAAGCAACAAATTAGCAGACGGAGGAGAAAAACAAGCAGAGAGGAGATAAAAGGGTTTCCACCTGCAGATCCTATTTTATGTTCTGTGTTTATCTTTCACGACTGTGTCTTTCTGCTTTCATGTTACTCCCCAACTCAGGTACCCAATTCCCTTTCACCGTGGCTGTATTTATTTTTCAAAATACTGGCAGGCCGAAATTTCCAACTGATGCCCTGCTTTCTGTGCTGTAACTTGGATTTCCAAATACTCCCCATCCCATGTGGGTTTCATTTTACTACTTCCTCACGCGGATGTTCTGCTGTCACCAGCTGGCCTGAGAAAACACTCAGCCACACTCTATGTTTGTGTCCACTAATAGTCACTCCGTCTTCGGTTCTGCCAATTTGGTGCATAATATTTTCATTTTCTCTATATTCATTTCCAATACTGCTGTCAGGTTCCAGCGTCTCCTTCATTAAGCTTCTCCTCTGGTTTCGTAGCAATCAGCAATGAAGGATCTTTTGTGAGGCCGGGGGAGAATTGATCTTGTTCTCCCACCGCACTTGTGGAGCTGCCAGAGCGGGAGGATTTACTGCGTGTCACGCAGATTGCCTGGAGGATGCTCTGTGTCCCCATTTGTCACGCGGCTCCCATTGCTTACCAGGCGTGTGGGCTTGTAAACTTATTTCTGAAAACGTGAAAGGATTATCCTCGCTCATAAAATGCAAAATTTGCTTAACTGCCTTGGAAGATTTAAGGCTGTTCCACTTGTTTTTAAAGAAAGGCTTATTTGAATTACAAAGTATGACTGCTGTTGTGGTCGGAGAGAGGGAGGGGATGGCTACAGGCTGGCCAGACAAGACTCGCTGTCAATGGTGCATAAAGGAAGCGATCATGTTGTCTTCCATGCTCTTCTACGCTGTGAAACACGGTCGTGGCACGGGACATCTATTTCTTTAAGGGTTCTTGGTCCAATCTGCCTAATTTTCCTAATGGGCAAAAATACCAATGCAGAAGAGCATTGAAAAATAATTAAACTCCAGTTGGCTATTTAACTTTTATTTAGCTCCTAAGGAATGGTAGATTTGCAATAGAAGATACAAAGGCCCAGACCAAGAGTAGAATCTCCATATTTGGTAAGTCTAGTAACATCCTAAATAGGCACATGAAAACCTTCGTGTTTTTTTTATCATTTACAGAATCCCATAGTTTTTTTTTTTTTTGAGACGGAGTCTCACGCTGTTGCCCAGGCTGGAGTGCAGTGGCGCGATCTCGGCTCACTGCAAGCTCCGCCTCCTGGGTTCACGCCATTCTCCTGCCTCAGCCTCCTGAGTAGCTAGGACTACAGGCGCCCGCCACCGGGCCCGGCTAATTTTTTGTATTTTTAGTAGAGACGGGGTTTCACTGTGGTCTCGATCTCCTGACCTTGTGATCCGCCCGCCTCGGCCTCCCAAAGTGCTGGGATTACAGGCTTGAGCCACCGCGCCCGGCCCCCCATAGTTATTTTTATACCCAACCCAGAGATAAATCAACTCCTACAAACTGAGTTGTATGTGACATTTATAACGGAATCCAGATATGACTATACTTTTGTAAAAACATTAATAAACAATGACAACAAGAAAACCCCTTTGTTCCCTTGTTAAAGCTATATCCTTCTGACAAAATACCCTCTAGGACTAGCAATAAAATAAAATCACCTGTGAGAGGGGGCAGCTGTATCTCTTGAGGATCCTTCCCCAAGGGCAACCTAGAAAGCCAATCTCACCCTATCCATCTCTCTCTGCAGATCCCTTGGCAATGATGACTATGTCTTACTGGATTTTGTATCCCCCACACCTGTATTGGTGATTGGTACATATTAGTGCTCAGTAGATGGGTGTCTGGGTAAATGGATGAGGTGTGTAGTTCTGTGGCCATTTATTTCTTCTTCATTCTCAATGAATAGTTTCAACTCAGATCTGTTCATTCAAAGCAATTCATAAACTCACAAATTTATAAATGGAGGTGATATTTCTGGTGGAGAGAAAATTTCTTGAGGAAGTCTCAAAATGTGAAGTTAAAGGATATTTATAAAAGAGAATATCAAAGAGAATGCTCAAATGTAACCCCATGGGGTGGATGAAATAAATGATAGATACAGAGATAGAAGAAAGAAATAAGGGCTCTTATGCAACCAGCTGAGACAAATGCCCATCTTCTTCACCTTCTTCAGAGGTGAGTGACAGGAGACTGATTTTAGCATCTGCAGAATGGGGCGTTTCATGAGCAGCCTTCACCATACTTGTGAGTCAGGAAAAGTTTGCTGCTCTTTTTCTGTCACTCCATTTCTTGTCCTCACTCCCAGGTAACTATGCTACATTACTCTGTCACAGAGGGAACTGTGGTACGCTTCACCAATTCTTACTAAGGCAGGACAACAGAAAGGAGTTCTGTCATGACTCCCTGCAGAAATTACACAGGGTGTACTAGGAAAGTCTCTGGGGATATAGAAACACACAACTGTTCTACCTAAACATAATCGAGCACCTCTTCTTAGCCCCACATTGGCTGTATTTGACAATGGAATTTTTTCCCCTTCACATCCTCCGTTTGTCCATTTTGGTGCCAATGCCTTCACTGTTTTTGTTTTCTTTTGCCGGCTCCTTTGAGTGGCTCTCTCCCGACTATGAAATAGGCCTCAGCCTCCCATTTGGAGATCACGTGCTCTCTCTCAGGTCCTCCCTGGGCTGGTTCCCTGTGGGTGTCACCATTGGGCTCTATGTGCCACCTGTCTGTTCCTTCCCATTTATGGCAATGGCAGCACCGTTATCCTGGCCCCCAACGCTGCACTTACGACACCACTCTGACCCCTCTGTCTTTTTGCCTATCATCTGATCAGTCCGGCCAAGGGATATCAAGAGTTCATTCTAAAACTCTTTTCCATTTTTCTCATTTTCACTGTCACTACCCCAATCTAGGCCTTCGTAACTTTGGGGCTGAATTATTGTATTAACTTATATTTGATTTTTCTCATTACCACCCCTCATAAATACATGCCCACACCTTCACCTTCTCATGCATCTGACATGTAGTTGCTAGATTAATACTACAAAAAGACCATTTCTATTAGGCTTATCTCCTTTTTTCATTTTTTTAAAAAAAACTTTGATTTTTTTTTAATTCACAAATAAGCATTATATATATTTATGTGTACAACATGAAGTTTTCATATATGTATACATTGTGGAATAGTTTAAGCAAATTAACGTATTCATTATCTCACATACTTATCCTTTTTTTTTGTAGTGAGAACATTTAGAATTTACTCTCCCAGCAATCTTCAAGTGTACAATGCATTGTTATTAACTACAGTCACCATGTTGTACAACGATCCCCTGGACTGATCTCTAAAGAGCTAAAAATAGTCTCCTTTTTGGGGGAACAGCATAGATTTTATGTAATTTTATTAAATATTATATCTTAATATAAGTTTAAATGTGACGATTAATTTGTACCTTAGTGCTAGGAGTACTACTCTCTACAGTTTGGAATGCAACTAAAATGCCGCAGGACAACTACCTGTATTCAAAAATCTCTCTCTTTAGCTTCACGGATCTCCAACTCTGATTCCACTTCATTAAAAGATGCCTTTGACCACAATTAACTCCTTCTGCATCTTTGATATTTCTCCTCAAAGATAAAAGGTTTTTTTTTTTATCCTTAGAGATGGTTTTAAACAGAAAGAAGGGGAATATAGATACACTCAGAGGGTATGATGTTACATAAACACCTATATGCATTCCTTTTCACTTAGGACAAGCTTACCCTGACACCCAGAGGATTCTTTCCAAATTCTGTCCCTCACCCTGTGCCTTACAGTGCCTACATTTATTGAAAATTTGCTTTGTACAGATTGCTTAAGACAATATTTAAGATTATATTTGAATTGTCCTCACTTATCCAAGGACAATTGGATATCCAAGGGCACTGGATATCTTTCAGTAAAAGGACTATGGATATTTTTCTCTCTAATTATTTTAAAGCACATCGGGACAAAACAAGTTTTAAACTATAATTTTTTTTTCATAATTTTGCATGGATGAGAGGTGCCAGGGAAGAAGTAGGGCAGGGGTCCCCAACTCCTGGGCCACAGACCAGTACCAGTCCATGGCCTCTGAGGACCCTGGCCACATAACAGGAGGAGAGTGGTGGGTGAACAAGCATTACCGCCTGAGCTCCGCCTCCTGTCAGATCAACAACGGCCTTACATTCTCACAGGAGAGTGAACCCTATTGCGAACTGCACGTGTGAGCAGCTAGGCTGTGTGGCCCTTATGAGAATCTAAGGCCTGATGATCTGAGGTAGAACAGTTTTATTCTCAAGCCATCCCCACCACTCCCCCTATCCATGAAAAAATCGTCTTCCATAAAACTGGTCTCTAGTGTCAAGAAGGTTGAGGACCGCTGAAGCAGAGGACCTCTTTGTTCAGCTAAAATCTTGAATGGTTTGTAGCTATGCAGAGGCAGGTTGGGACTTGTATTTGTGAGAAGGGACAAGAAAGCTGAGCAGCTGTGCATGAGAAGAAAAGACTTCAGAGCTCTAGAGGCCAATCTGAGAGGAAGGGGATAAGGAGGAAAGTGGAAGGGGAGGGAGGAGTCAGGCAGCCAGACTAAGATGCAGAGTGTTGTGTGGAATGAGTTAGCCAGTGAGAAATCCCTGTCTGGGCAAACAAAGGCAAATAAAAGGACTTCAACTACAGGAATGACAGAACACCCTGCAGGTCCATCAGAGGGATCAACAGATTTGAGTATATTCATACAATGGAAGACTTGATAGCAAAGAAAATAAATGAATTAAAACTACGTAAACTGGTAGGAATCTTGTAAGCATAATGGTGAATAAAACATTTTCCAAAGCAGATGTAATAAGATGCAATTGATATGAAATTTAAAAACATCAAACAACGTATCAGAAAAATATCAGTAAATTCATGGGAATAATAAATTCCAAATTCAGGATAGTAGTTATCTCTAGAAGGGAGGTGAGAGTATAATTGATAGAGGAGTAGGTAAGGGACTTCATCTCTATCCATAAGCATCATTTTCTAAGCTGAGGAGCGGACACATGGTGTTCATTTTACCTTTTCACCTTGTGTATTAGTCAGGATTGTCTAGAGGGACAGAACTAATAGGATATATTTACATACAAAGGTGAGTTTATTCAGGAGTATTGACTCACATGATCACAAGGTGAGGTCTGACAGTAGGCCGTCTGCAAGCTGAGGAGCAAGGAAGCTAGTCAGAGTCCCCAAACTTCAAAAGGAAGGAAGCTGACAGTGCAGCCTTCAGTCTGTGGTCGAAGCTCCAAGAGTCCCAAAGCTGTAGAACTTGGAAAGATGTAGGCCAGAAATCTAAACCAATCTAGTCTTTCCGTGTTCTTCTGCCTGCTTTTATTCTGGCAGTGCTGGCAGCCCCTTAGACTGTGCCCACCCAGATTGAGGGTGGGTCTTCCTCTCCCAGTCCACTGACTCAAATGTTAATCTCCTCTGGCAACACCCTCACAGACACACCCAGGAACAATACTTTGCATCCTTCAGTCCAATCAAATTGACACTCAGTATTAACCATCACACCTTTTTTGTATATCTCTTTAATACTCATACTTTTCAGAATAAATTTGATTTTTTGGAAGTTTCAGATTCATTGAAAAATTACAAAGATAATATAGAGAATTCCCATATACCCCAAAGGCACCCAGTTTTCTCTATATCCTAATATGGCACACTTCTTATAATTAATGAACCAATATTGATCCATTATTATAAACTAAGGTCCGTACTCTATTCAGTTTTCCTTAGTTTTAACCTAACATCCTTCTATTCCAAGATCCCACCCAGCATACCATGTTACATTTAGCCATTACGTTTCCTTAAGCTCCTTTTGTCTATGACTGTTTCTCAGACTCTCCCTGGTATTTTTTTTCCCCCTTGAGATGGAGTCTCACTCTGTTGCCAGGCTGGAGTGCAGTGGCACGATCTGCAACCTCTGCCTCCCAGGTTCAAGCAATTCTACTGCCTCAGCCTCCCGAGTAGCTGGGACTACAGGCGCCTGCCACCACGCCCAGCTAATTTTTGTATTTTTAGTAGAGACGGGATTTCACCATATTGGCCAGGATGGTCTCGATCTTTTGACCTCATGATCCATCCGCTTCGGCCTCCTAAAGTGCTGGGATTACAGACAGAGCCACTGCGCCTGGCCAACTTTCACTGTTTTTGATGATCTTGATAGTTTTGAGAGTACTGGTAGGTATTTTGCAGAATGTGCCTCTTTTGCAATTTGTCTGATATATGTTTACTGATTGGACTGGGGTTATGGGTCTGGGAAGGAAGACCATAGATAAAGTGCCGTTCTTGTCACATCATATCAAATGCATATGTTGACATGTTGTCAACATAACTTATCACTATTGATGTTGACCTTGATCACCTGGCTGAGATGGTGTTTTTTAAGTTTTTCCCCTAAAAGTTTACTTTTTTTTTTTTTTGAGATGGAGTCTCGCTCTGTCCCCTAGGTTGGAGTGCAGTTGTGTGATCTCGGCTCACTGCAAGCCCCACCTCCCGGGTTCACGCCATTCTCCTGCCTCCCGAGTAGCTGGGACTACAGGCGCCCACCTCCATGCCCGGCTAATTTTTTGTATATTTAGTAGAGACGGGGTTTCACCGTGTTAGCCAAGATGGCCTCCATCTCCCGACCTTGTGATCCACCCACCTCAGCCTCCCAAAGTGCTGGGATTACAGGCATGAGCCACCATGCCTGGCCAAGTTTACTTTTTTAGCCTCTTTCTATAAAGGGGTAAAAAACTTCTTTCTTTTGTTTTACAGCAAAATAAAAGGCCCACATTATCCACGAGGGATAAGTTCCCCAGTGATCACCTGAAACCTCATATACTATGGAACCTGACTGCCATCGCTTGAAACATTTCTCTTCATGTCCTCCACTCACAAATTTAATCCCTTTTTCATTATAGCTAAGCACTTTTGAAAATCATGCACTATGACTATAACTTTTGTAGTTTGAAGTAAGACAGCAAAATTGCATGAATTTCTTTTTTCTTCTTCACAATTTCACAGATAGAAGATTCATTTTTACCAGATAATTTAGCAACCTGAACACATGGTTTTTTTCTTTGTTAGGTTGAGAACTTTCACCTTTTCATTGAAAGGAAGCACTTTATGGCTCCTCTTGGGCATAGATGAATTGCTGGCATCACCACTCTTGTGCTTCAGGCCATGATTAAGTAAAATAAAGGCTACTAAAACACAAGCATGCTGCGACACTGCAACAGCCTAAATTGATAACTGAGATGGCTGCTAAGTGACTACTTGGCCGGTAGCTTTTGGAGCATGAATACTCTGGACAAAGGGATGGTTCACATCCCAGGCAGGATGGCAGGAGATTTAATTGCATCATTCAGAATGGTGTGCAATTTAAACCTTATGAATTGCTTATTTCTGAAAGTTTCCATTTAATATGTTCAAATCACAGTTGACTGCAGGTAGCTGAAACCTCAAAAGCAACACCATGAATAAGAGGGGATTATTGTAATCAGTTCCTCACTTTTTGGCACATGAGATGCTCCAGGTTCACCTTGTGTAGTTTTCACCTAGGTCCTAGAATCAACCGTTTCACCAAGGAGCCCTGGTTGCTTTTACTGACAAATGGGATTAGACACCAAGATTTGGATGTTAGATGTGCTCATTGCTACTGGGGTGCTGTTGCTTGTATGCTCTCTCTACAGACAAAACAAGGAAATTATATACATATCTATATATAATCATACTAACCCATACATATATACATTTCTATATATAACCATCTCTATTAAGCTAAATAAGATTTCATGTTTATATCTCCAACTCTAATCATTACCATATGGGTCATTCTAGTCTCTTCCCCCTCGCTTATCTGTAAATTTTCACTCCAACAGCGAGAAACTTGGCTCCCACAATAATACACTTAAGTCAGTCTAAAATTTGGAAAAAGAGAAAAAGCTGTATATAAATGAGGAGTATGCTAATAGTTTTTCTGTTACAGAAAGCAAATTCTGCCTATCTTGTGTACACTGAGAAGTGAAAACACATTGAGTTGTAATAAAAGTGTTCATAGCCCAGAAACAGAATATATGTGTATATTCTACATTAATATACAAACTACACATACATAATTTAAATATAGGACCATAAAACTGAAACATACATGTATATGTAACATATTTACAAAAGAAATTCATAAAACGAGGAAGCCTAAACATTTACAAATCAAGTTTTATAAAAGATTCAAATTCAAATTAAAATAATGTAACATTATTTTTCTCCTAAATCATTGTGTGTGTATGTATGTGTGGCACTACTGGTGAGTACGTGGTGAGCTAGGCATTCTATTAATACATAACCAACAATGATACAAAATTGTAACTACTTTCCCAGAAAGAAATCTGAGAATAAGAATAAAAAATCTTAAATATATTCTTAGCTTTGGGCTCAATAATTTCTCTTTTCAAAGCCTATTCTAGAAGCTAACACTCAGAAAAGTAGACAAATATTTTTGTTACAAAATGTTTATCACAGGATAACTTAAGACAGCAAAAGATAGAAATGACTCATTAGCAACTAGAAAACAATTAACTAATTTATGGCATCTTCATAGAAAAATATTGAAGTCATTGAAAATAATGTATATAAAGTATTTTGAATAATATGGGGAAAGGATACATAAAATCAGTTAAGTGAAAAAATTCGGAAACTAAAATTGTTTTATAGTACAATCTCACCTATATTAAAAAATTAAATAGCACAATTTTATAATACATAGCAAAAACTTTTAAATGTGCATGTCCTTATATTAAACACTTCTTATTCCAAGAATTCATCCTATAGATATACTGACTTAAGTGCCAAATGCATATGTGCAAATATGCATCCCAATATTGTGATAGAAGATTGGCAACCACTTATATGTTCCCAAAATACGACTGGTTAAATAAATTATAATACATGAAGACAATGAATAGCATGCATTGAGGCAATGCTGTATGATTATATGCGATCTTGAAGATTTAGCATTTAATGAAGAAAGTTGCAGGATAGTATTTTTATTTTCTTAAAACATAATATATTCATATAATTTTTTATACTTATAGGATAACTCTGGATTCACAAGAAACTAGTAACAGTAGTTGCCTCTGTGGAATGGGGAATATGGTAACTAGAGGATCAGAGGTGGGAGGAAGAATTTTCACTTTTTTAGATCTTGCATGTTTTGAATATGTTACTAAGTGCATTCATTGTCTTTTGAAATTAAATTAATATTTTAATTTTAAAGAAAAGTACAAGAATATGTAGTAAATTCATTTCAGTTAAGTAATAAGTGGTTTGCTATGTGTTGCAGTCTTTTAAAAGCTGCAACAGTCTTTTAAAGGCTCCCAATCTCTCCCAAACATTCAAGTCAAGGCTTCATACCAGGGCTTTCTGGGAGTAGTTCTTTTGTTTTTTGGTTTCTGGGTTTTGAGGTTTCTTCGGCAATCAAAGAAAGCAGTTGAATTTCACATCTTGTTTGAAGCCAATTAGGAAAAGAACAGCAGTTTTGAGACAGTAAAAGCATCCTCAAAATCAACTAAAGCCACAGAAGAAGCAGCTCAGAAAGCCAAGGGTAACTATAAATACATATTATGGTTATAATATAACCATAAAAATATAAATATAAATGTAAAAATTGATATACATTTTATATGCTTATATAAATATATAATTCCCCAGAATTACAGACATTATGGGGAAGTCATCAGAATTCATGGAGGACATGAAAATAGATGGAAGGGTGGCTGAGCCTGTTTTATCTAGATGTGAAGGAGAAGTGTGACTCCATCTGGCATGAAAATCTACATTTCTATGTGAAAACTGTGGACACTTTCATTGACAGTTTCTCAACGAACACTGAGCAGAGAAAAATAACCAGCAGAAAATATTAATTACCAATCTTAAGAAAAATCAAACGATAAATTCAACTGTGTTGAAA
This sequence comes from Macaca fascicularis, assembly GCF_037993035.2. Classification (NCBI taxonomy): domain Eukaryota; kingdom Metazoa; phylum Chordata; class Mammalia; order Primates; family Cercopithecidae; genus Macaca; species Macaca fascicularis. The sequence goes on from NC_088377.1 coordinate 108,178,414, forward strand.
AGGTCTTTTAAAATTCCAGGCAATGTTTAAGACTAACTCACTCATTAGAATTCTTCAATGGTTTTTTTTTTCTTTTTTTAGCCGGTGGGAAATTTCCTTTCATGGATGTATGATACATGGATCATATTAATGCACAATTCTAACAGAGGTGTCACAAAATCTTATATGCCCATTCGACTGCCAGCTAAAATATTTACATCTATGTTTAAAAAAAAAAAATTGGATGTAGGCCTGGGGCGGTGGCCCATGCCTGCAATCCCAGCACTTTTGGAGGCCGAGGCGGGTGAATCACGACATCAGGAGTTCGAGCCCAACCTGGCCAATATGGTAAAACCCCATCTCTACTAAAAATACAAAAATTAGTCGGGTGTGGTAGCAGGCACCTGTAGTCCCAGCTACTCGGGAGGCTGAGGCAAAAGAATCTCTTGAACCCAGGAGACAGAGGGTGACAAAGCGAGACTCTGCCTAAAAAAAAAAAAAAAAAAAAAAAGGAAAAAGAGGATGTATATCCCAACAAAAGATTTATCATAAATAGGCTCCTAGAAGATAACAAAAGAAATTTAACGCACTACCATTAAGTTTTGATAGATTATCAGTTCTTCCTAGTAAATATCACTAATAGAAGCTAGAAAAAATAATCAATTGCTTATGAGCGGTTACTATTTTTTAAATTGTGATTTCAAGAAAACCTATTCCAGTCACTAACACTTTGCAATGGGACCTAAAGCACGCAAAATAATAAATAACCATTTGCTTTTGGAATTTCCATCAAGGGGATAGGAGACTTGTGAATGTTGGAACAGTCTTCTTTCCTCTTCAGTGGAGCCTCTAACAGTTGTTATAATAGTTAGAACATTATGCTTCAATATAAGGCATCATGCTTGGTAATGTCATGCAGGTATTAGTCTATTTGCAGATTGTGTTTTATTACTGCTGCTCTTAGAGTAATAAACAATGCTCTGTGTTATTTGTAGGATTTTGAAACCATCAGAAGCTCTTATATTTGTCACCACTGCAGAGAAAAGACAAAAGGCAGCCTGTTGTTTCCAATGAGTTCACAATGTATTGGAGAACATGGGGCTTGCTTGAGGCAGAAAAAAATAAAAGTAAGTTCATTTGCAGTTCAGTTATGTCTGAACTGATTAACGGTAAGTGTAATTTGTGAACTATTATTGTTTCCTACCACAGGCAGGTTTTATGATTTTCCATAATTATCTGAAACATATTTTACAAACTTTTGACAGCAATAAAAATATAAAGGTCTACAATTTAAGTGGCTCAAGACAAGTTCTGTAGAAATTTGACAAGTTTCTTGCCAACACAGAGAAGGAATTTACAACATAATAATTGAAAGAAAAAAAAAAACAAAGTGATCTTAGATCCATGGAGATTAGTTTACAGTCTTCCTTTAATTAGAAGTTGAATTCCTTCTTAAATGGAGATTTGTATTTCTGATTTCATATTATCCTTACTAAAAAAGGGGATTTATATTATTTTTAACACACTGTCATATTTACTGTTAAAAATGTAGATACTTAAAATTTTTTCTATCCAGTGGCTGCAAATCTCAGATTATAAAATCAATGATAACAACTCAGAATTTGTAGCAATGCAGTTAGTTAACAGCTTTCTTTGTTATCTCTAGTTATGAAAATATGTAATTGTGGAAATCACTACAAGTAAATGTGTCCCCTTCAATCTCCAGTTGGGTCACAGGCTTTTTACACAAAATTATTTTATTGAATCAAAAAGCCTTATTATATTGAACAAATCTCTGAATATCATTAAGTAGAAATATAGTTATATTGCCTTTGATTTTATTTATCTTTTAAACAACTGCATCAAGTTTGTATTGCTGCCTAGCAACCAACCCCAAAACTTAATAGCTTGAAATTCCCTTCATTCGAGGTGATTTCTTAATTCCCCTGATTCTGTACGTTAGCTGGCAAGTTATCCTGCAGGGTTCATCTGAGCTCACCTGTTCAGCTGCATTCAGCTGGTGAGCCAACTTGGGCTAAGCCTAGCTATGACAGGATGGAGGGCCATTCTCTCCATGGCTGACAATCACCTGGACATGTCAGCTGGGACCCTTCCATTTTCCTTCAGGTTGGACTGGACTTCTTCATAGAAGAGTAGAGGAGTTCCAAAGCTTCTGCTTCAAAAGCAGAAGCTGCAAGGCCATTTGAAACCTACACTCCTCAAATTGGAGAATATCACTTCTACCACATCTTGGTCAAACCAAGTCACAAGCTAACCCAGATTCAAGAAGTAGAGAAATAGATTCTATCTCTTTATTGGGGTAGCTACAAAAATATTCTGGCCATGTTTTCCAATCTACCGTGCCCATATAATTAGAGATACCAAATTTCAGTCCCCACTGATAGCTATGCAGATTATGTCTTTTCTCAAGACATTTTACTACCATCTTCTAGAAAACTGTAATAACTACATAGATCTAAGAGGATTACTAATTACAATGATATCTCCTGCAGTCATGCAGAGCACACATACATAATTGTAAATGGTTGTTCTGCTCAATTTCATACTGATTACTATATTAAAGGCAAGAAGGGGCTGGGCTTAGTGGCTGCTGCCTGTAATCCCAACATTTTAGGAGGCTGAGGCAGGAGGATTGCTTGAGCCCAGGAGTTCAAGAACATCCTGGGCAACATAGTGAGACTTCACCTTTACAAAAAATAATAATAATTAAAAATAGCTGGGTGTGGTGGTGCACATATTTGGTCCCAGCTACTCAGGGGGCTGAGGTGGGAGGATTTCTTGAACCCAGAAAGTTGAGGCTGCAGTGAGCCATGAGCACACCACTGCACTCCAGCCTGGGCAACAGAGCGAGACCCTGTCTCAAACAAACAAACAAACAAAAAGGTAGTAAGGGCTGGAATATCAATAGGTACTTAGAGATGACAATGAAATAAAGGGGTATTGGAAACCAGAAATATAGGCTCAAATATTTATGATGATAGTAGATTGTAATAGTCAAGAGGTTAGACTGCAGAATCAGACGATTTGAAATTAAATTCCTTGTTCGTGAGCTGTGTGATCTTAGGCAAAGTACTTACTCCCCTGTGCTTCAGTTTCCTCATCTGTAAAATGGGGATAATTATGCCACTTCTCACATTGACTTGTAGTAAGGATTGATTGATATAAAGCACTTGGAAAGTGTCTGGCATCTAGTAAGCATTGAAAAAGTATTCATCATCATTGGTAAAAGAAGGAATCCATCAAATTGGGTACACCATTAGAAAGGAGAAGAGGGATTTTTTTCCTGAGTGAAATAATTCTGAGAACCAAAACAATAATCTTGTTAAATCAGATCCCATCTTCCAATGCGAGCTAAATGTTTAGGATAAATAGAAGAAAATTTAACAAGATGATAACTTTGAACATTTCTGAAACAGAATTTTAACCATTTATCTAGAAAGCTTCAAAATCTGGAAAAATGTGTTACTTCATCGAATAATTAGGAATGGCGCAATGCTAACAAGGATAGAACAAAACAATGAAAAGCAGAAATTGTCCAAGGACTTTTGTTAGGTATTTTATTACAATATCTGAAGTCTGTAAGGAGCCTCTGGGTAATTTCTTAGAAACTGAGGAATTCAGGCCAGGCACGGGGGCACACATTTGTAATCCCAGCACTTTGGAAGGCCAAGATAGGAGAACTGCTTGAGCTTATGAGTTTGAGGTTATGGTGAGCTATGATCCTGCCACTGCACTCTAGCCTGGGTGACAGAGTGAGATCCTGCCTTCTAAAGAAAAAAAAAAAAAAAGAAATTTAGTAATTCACAGTGAATATCAGTGAGTTTCCATAGGAAATGTATCTATGTGTCTAATACATATTTATATACTACAAGATGAACATCCCAAATTCAAGTTTGAAATGCTCCAAAATCCAAAACTTTTTGAGCACCAACATGATGTTCAAAAGAAATGCTTATTGGAGCATTTTGAATTTCAAATTCGTGGCTTTGGTATGCTCAGCCAGTAACTATAATGCAAATATTCCAAAATTTGAAAAAATCCAAAGTCCTAAAAATTCCAAAATCTGAAACACTTCTGGTCCCAAGCATTTCTGATAAGGAATACTCAACCTGTAGACATTAGTAACCTTCCAAGTCCCCAAAGTTCTGTTCCATGAACACAGGGGTATGTGTGTGTGTGTGTGTGTGTGTGTGTGTTTAGTGGAAGGTCAGGGTAGTGAGGTGTTTACACTTGGGAGACTCCAGGAATCTATGTTCCTAATAAGCATCCTAAGAGACTCTTACCATTAATCAGAACTGTGATACACTGCTCCCACTGAAATCTGGTCAATGGGCCAGCAGCATCAGCATCACATGGGATCTTATTAAAATGCAGAGGCCTGGCCTGGCGGCTCACTTCTGGAGGCTGAGGCAGGCAGATTGCTTGAGGTTAGGTGTTTGAGACCAGCCTGGCCAATATGGTGGAACCCCATCTCTACTAAAAATATAAAAAATTAGCCAAGCATGGTGGCAGACGCCTGTAATCTCAGCTACTCGAGAGGCTGAGGCAGGAGAATCACTTGAACCAGGAGATGGAGGTTGCACTGAGCCAAGATCGCACCACTGCACTCCAGCCTAGGTGACAGAGCAAAACTCCAGCTCAAAAAAATACATACATAAAATGCAGGATCTCAGGCCCCATTCCAGACCCCAGAATCTGCATTTTAATAAGATTTATTATTCCTATGCACATTAAGGTTTGAAAATAACTAGATGACAACGTTTGGTCACAGTTGCATTGTGGTTCCATTTTCCAAATCATTTTCAAACATTGCCAAGTTGGCATTTAAATTACTAGCTATGTAATTACTAGTAGTGTTCTCTTAAATAATGCCATTTCAATAAATTCTACAAGAAGATAAACCAAAGGTTCGTTTTTGCCACACCTGGTGTTTATGTCTCAAGGTATTAAATTTTGAAATAAAGGCTTTAAAATAACAATTGTATGTGTAGAATAACAGAATCATTCTACTAATTCAAAAGAGATAATAATAACCACAACAACAATAGCTACCCTTTGACAGTGTCTTTGTCTAACAATAGGCTCTATTATGTGCTGCCGCGGCTTACATATGTTATCTTACAGAATCCTCAAACTTTTCATTGTAAAACCACAACATTATTTTATCATTATATGATAATAATTTACATACTTTTGGTAAGGTACAGGTAAAATCTCTTGTAGCTATGCTTTTTTCCTTCTACCTTTTAAGAAACATTAAAAACGTCACTACTTTGAAGCTAATTCCGCTGTAATTAAATTGCTCACTTGTGAATCACTTCACTAGTAAATAGAGTAAGCCAGTGGGTAAGGAATAGTGCAGACTCTTTTTGTGACTTTTGCCCATTCATTCATTCATTCATCTAACAAATAGTTATTGAGCTCAACATGTTTTGGGCTTTATACTCATACAAGAGATACAGAGGAGAACAAAATACAATCTGTCTTTAAGAAACATAAATCTAATAGAAAAGACAGATGAGGCCAGGCACAGTTGCTCACTCCTGTAATTCCAACACTTTGGGGGACTGAGGCAGGAGGAAGCTTTTGTGTCCGGAATTGGTGGGTTCTTGGTCTTGCTGACTTCAAGAATGAAGCCACGGACCCTCCCGTGAGTGTTACAGTTCTTAAAGATGGTGTGTCTGGAGTTTGTTCCTTCAGACATTCAGATGTGTCTGGAGCTTCCTCCTTCTGGTGGGCTCATGGTCTTGCTGACAGGAGTGAAGCTGCAGACCTTCACAGTGAGTGTTACAGCTCTTAAAGGTGGCGCGTCTGGAGTTGTTTGTTCCTCCCAGTGGGTGGGTTCGTGGTCTCGCTGGCTTCAGGAATGAAGCTGCAGACCTCCACCATGAGTGTTACAGCTCATAAAGGGGGCGTGGACCCAAAGAGTGAACAACAGCAAGATTTATTGCAAAGTACAAAAGAACAAAGCTTCCACCAGCGTGGAAGGGAACCCAAGTGGGTTGCTGCTGGCTATCGCCAGCAGCCTACTTTTATTCCCTTATCTGGCCCCACCCACATCCTGTTTATTGGTCCATTTTACAGAGAGCTGATTGGACCATTTTGACAGGGTGCTGATTAGTGCATTTACAATCCCTGAGCTAGACACAGAGTGCTAGACAGAAAAGTTCTCCAAGTCCCCACTAGGTTAACTAGACACAGAGCACTCTGTATCTAGCTCAAGGTTTGTAAACATACCAATCAGTGCTCTGTATCTAGCTCAGGGATTGTAAACACACCAATCAGCACCCTGTCAAAACAGTCCAATCAGCTCTCTGTAAAATGGACCAATCAGCAGGATGTGGGTGGTGCCAGATAAGGGAATAAAAGCAGGCTGCCTGAACCAGCCAGCAACAACACGTTGAGGTTCCCTTCCTCACTGGTGGAAGCTTTGTTCTTTCGCTCTTTGCAATAAATCTTGCTGTTGCTCTTTCTTTGGGCCCATGCCACCTTTATGAGCTGTGACATTCACTGGGAAGGTCTGCAGCTTCACTCCTGTCAGCGAGACCACGAACCTACCAGGAGGAAGAAGCTCCAGACACATCTGAACGTCTGAAGGAACAAACTCCGGACCCACCATCTTTAAGAACTGTAACACTCACTGCGAGGGTCCGTGGCTTCATTCTTGAAGTCAGCGAGACCAAGAACCCACCAATTCTGGACACACTTTGAGCCCAGGAGTTTGCCACCAGCCTTGGCAACACAACGAGAACCTGTCTCTACAAAAAAAAAAAAAAAAAATTAGCCAGGCATGGTGGTATGCACCTGTAGCCCTAGCTGCTCAAGAGACTGAGGTGGGAGGACCAGTTGAACCCAGGAGTTGAGGGCTGCAGAGAACTATAGTCGTGTCACTGTACTCCAGCCTGGGTGATAGATAGATAGATAGATAGATAGATAGATAGATAGATAGATAGATAGATAGATAATACATATGTAACAAGCAATCATAACTAGATTCAATACATAGTTTTAATAGCATTTTAAAGGATGCATAAGCGAGGCTCAGGAAGCACTTACACAGAGTTAATGGCCTGTGAGCTGTCATAATAGACAAGGGGACTTGATGAGGAAAGGTGCTACATACAGACAGTGGAAACAAAACAAGCAAAGGAGTGAAATCGCCTGATGTGTTTGGGGGAATGTTCTAGTTCACTATGGTTGTGGAGTGAACTAGGTGCATGTGTTTAGATATGTGGTTTGAAATGTTGGCAGAGGCTACATTGAGAATGTCAGGCTAAAGAGTTTGAATGAATATTGTCCTGATGGCAATAGGGATCCTTTGGAAGATTTATTCAGGGGAGTGAGATCATCAGAAGTACAGTTTGGAAAGATCATGCTGGCAGACATGTGGAAGATAGAATTGAGACAGTGGAGACAGCATTGAAAAATAAATGTATGGGCCAAGTCAGTAGGCATAAGGAGAAGAAGACAAATTAGAGAGAAGTGTAAAGTCCAAATGGACATGGCTTGATGTCCGGTTGAATATAAGGGATGCTGAAGAGAGCAGCCTCCAGGATCCTGCTTAGCTTTCTGGCATGGATCCTAGGTGGATGATGGCATCAGTCACTTCAGTGGGGAACACCATAGGACAAACAGGTTTGGGGCAAGAGAATAAGACATGCCATTTGGAGCAGGTTGAGTTTGAGTAAGTTTGTACATTATCCACTGGAAGTGTGCAGTGCACGGCTAGTCTGGGGCCCAGAGGAAAGGCCTCAAATTATTTATGCAGTGTCTATCGTAATGGACCATTTATGGAGTGACTGACCATAAGTCGTCGTTATTCTCTTATATGACCATTTTAGCTGTCACATGCTTAGAAGGGATTTTCTTCCCTCTGCGTGACATTTTTCTTCTTTAGCAATGCTGTACAATGGAAGTTCTCTTTGTTGACCTTCATTTGAACAATATATAGAATTAAGCAAAATTCTCCATTCCCTCTTGTAAATCATAAACACTAACCTCACTGAACACTCCCAGGTAGTAGGTTTCTCTCAAATATAACCTCATACATCCCCTCGTACCAGCTGAGTTGAACACTTACCAAGAGTTAACTTGATTGGTTCCCAGACCTATTTCATACCAGTGTAGTTGCTATTGTAATTACATCATTTAAATAAATATTATATAGAGCCATGAAATATGAAAGTGAAAATAAAGATGTGGTTTTTATGAAGACAATAAAAATAAGTTTGCTAAAAATTTCCTGTCAAATGAGTGGGTAAGACAAATGTGATAGATCAGGGGAAATCATCAGAGTTTGGAAGAACTCGTATTCAGATTGCTTTGCGTACATGTTAATTTCCCACTCCACTTTGAGGAAATAAAGCTGGAAACTGTGCCAAAGGATTGTGCCTATAGTTAATGCAAGAAAGATGTTGAGAGATTCTAACCAGAGGACCCATTTTCAAAAAGTCTTGACTCTCCATAGTAAAGTTAAATTGTCAAGTTAATGTCCATTTGTAATTTTACATTGAAGTAAAACGTATAAACTAAGAACCTTTTAAAAAATATTGTCCCACTTTAAATGACTTTTTTGACTAAGTAGCCAATATGGGTCCTGATCTCTTGGTTAAGAGAGTTTCTATGATCTGTGATAAATGTGTCAAATGTTGTCTATAGCTTGAACTTTTGAAGAAACAAAGTGACCACGAAGAACTTAATTCTAAAACCCCCATAAAGCACAGGAGATGGGATCCTCTGGTTGTAGCTCTGACTTTAGTTATATGCTTGGCCTCAAACAAGTTTTCCTCCTCTCACACCAGTTATTTCTCTTGGAAAATGGTCATTTTAAGGCAACTCAACCACATTAAAAAAAAAAAAAAAAAAAAAAAAAAAAAAAGGCCAGACGTGGTGGCTCACGCCTGTAATCCCAGAACTTTGGGAGGCCGAGGTGGGCGGATCACAAGGTCAGGAGAGTGAGACAATCCTGGCCAATATGGTGAAACCCCATCTCTACTAAAAGTACAAAAATTAGCTGGACGTGGTGGTGTATGCTTGTAATCCCAGTTACTTGGGAGGCTGAGGCAGGAGAATCGCCTGAAACCAGGAGACGACGGTTGCAGTGAGCCGAGATCGCGCCACTGCACTCTAGCCTAGCGACAGAGTGAGACTCCATCTCATTAAAAAAAAAAAAAAAAAAGGAAAAACACACAGAGTGAGAGTTTTGCTTTACAAAACACAGCAACAAATTTTACAATCTCTTGCTCCAGCACAACTGAAAGGGATGATGTCAGTCAGTATCATTTAGGATTTTCTGCTGCCATGTAGATGTTGGGCATGTAGGAATCCTCTAAAACATGGTCCTGCTGTCTTATTTACTTTGGCTTTTTAAAAATGTATAGGCCGGGCGCAGTGGCTCACACCTGTTATCCCAGCACTTTGGGAGGCCAAGGCAGACAGATCACTTAAGGTCAGGAGTTCGAGACCAGCCTGACCAATGGTGAAACTCTGTCTCTACCAAGAAATAAAAAAATTAGCCAGGTGTGGTGGTGTATACCTGTAATCCTAGCTACTCAGGACTCAGGAGGCTGAGGCAGGAGAATCGCTTGAACCCAGGAGGCAGATGTTGCAGTGAGTCAACGTTGTGCCACTGCACTCCAGCCTGGGCGAGACAGTGAGACCCCTTCTCAAAAAAAAAAAAAAAAAAAAAGTGTGTGTGGTGTGTGTGTGTACATATATACACATATATAAACAAATATATAGTATTTGTTCAAGTGAAAGCAATGAAAGCCACCAGTAAATGTTTCCTGAGTTTCATGCATCATGCCACATTACACCAGCCTGCAGTGAGGGGACTAATAGGCTTAAGTGACACCCCAGTGGCTAATCCCTTAGCTACATTTGGGAAAACATGGGAAAAATATTGCAACCAAATGTATCTGAAAAGCAAGCCTCTCTAGAAGTCATATCCTCAACAATGATTTAAGAAGATCAGCAAAGAAAATATTATCTTTCTTTCCTTATTCTTTTGTTTAAAAAAACCTTTATGAAATACATGTAGCACAAAAAGATTTAAGCACAAACTGGTGGCTCATGGATCCAGTTTTGCTTACATTCCTCTGTAGGAGCGACTGATTTTAAGTTTAAAAATTGGGAGATTTCATACAAGCCTCTGAATCAGGATTTGGAGCTTTTTCACAAAATCAGAAAGGCTGACAAGAATCAGCTAGATTCAGCCATTGTGGCGGAGTGTAGAATATTCCCCAAACAGGTGCCTGTATGTTGCCTGTTTGCTATAAATGTTTAAGTTGGTAGCTCCTAAATTTTAGAAAGTAACAATATAAAATCAGCCACTGATACAAAACTCTGGCCCAAACTTCACATTCATTCAGTTATGCTCCCTCAATTATTTTCAGTTTACTTCTATCAGTAATTGGTGTCTATTTGTATTTAGCCATATATCAACTTCTGTATTTTCTAATTAATAATATTATCCATTGCTGTCTATATTCATCTGTATAGCTGCTACATTGCTACCTGCTTCTAATATGTGTTGAGGGCTTTTCTCCCTTCTTTAAGTAAGAGTCTTACTCTCTATATACAGTTTTGGAGGCTGGAGTTCTGTATCAGGCATCAACAAACTTTTGCTGTAAAAGGCAAGATAGCAAAATTTCTGGTTTTGCGTGTGACAGTTTCTACCCAATTGCTCAAATCTGCCATAGCCCACGAGAGGCCGCAAACAATGTCTTAGTCAGCTCAGGCTGCCGTAACAAAACACCATAGACTGGGTGGTTTAAACAACAGAAATTTATTTTCTCACAGTTCTGGAGGCTGTAAGTCCGAGATCAAAGCGCCAGCGGGGTCAGGTCCTGCTGAGGGTCCTCTTCCTGGCTTGCAGACTGTCCCCTTCCTGCTTGGCGCTCTCATGGCCTTTCCTCAATGCACACATAGAGAGGCCCCTATCTCTTCCTTCTCCAGTAAGGCCAGCAATCCTATCAGATTAAGACCCCCACCCTCAGGAACTCACATAACCTTAATACTTCCTGAAAGTTCTGTCTCCAAATAGTCACACTAGGAGTTAAGGCTTCAACATACGCATTTTGAGGGGACACAATTCAGTCCATAGCAGATAGTCGGTGAGTGAATGAGCATGACAATATTCCAATAATACATTATTTCCAAAACCAGGCAGCAGACTGGATTTGGTCTGTGTGCTGCACTTCACCAGCCCCTGTTCTAAATCATTTCTTGATTTATTTTGAGAGTATATTTTTAGGTTAAGTTTTTCTTTCCATCTCTTCTTGCTGTTGAAATCAGTCTCTCCCTAGTAAGCTAAATGGAAAGTGGTTTTTGAATTGCAAAGATAGCTGAGCATATGCAATGTGTATTGATTAGCCTTGGAGAAGAATAGAAGAGGCCAAGATGTGAGGCTGCTCATTAACCTAACTGGCGTAACTGTCCCATTCAGGTAAGTTGCTTATGAGGTGCTGAAGGACCTAGGGTTATCTGAAATGAACCTGAAGGTCATATCAAAATCATTGACATCCAGATCCCTACAGCACTGGCGGCCATGACCACAATCTGTTTAGCAGAAATTATTCTTGCCTTACAAGCTTGATCCTTCAATCAATGATGTTGGTACACTGAAAATGAAAACTGGCCAAGAAATTCGCTGTACAAGGTAACAAAACAAACCTTAGTATAATATCCCACAACAGAATCTTTTAATCCGAGAGGACTGTTGGTTGGGAAAAAAAAAAAAAAGATCTCATTTCCCAAAAACCCAGAGTGCTTCGCAAATTTCCGGACTTGCTCGGTAGATGAGTTGAGAATATATATTTTAACCCTGGGCAGCAATGTTGCCCCCTTGGCAAGGAGGGAAGGAAAGGAATCCATCTCATTCCATGGCTGGAAGCTGCATTTCCTTCCCGGTGAACCGCCCCACAGCCTGACGCTGAGTGGAGCACCCCCAGCCGCCTCCTCTCCTTGTTTACCTTCTACCCACACGACTTTTGGCAGTCAGCATCAACAGTGTCAAAGCAATATTCTCTGTTGTTTTCATGGAAGGGATGTGTTGACACGAACTCCCTAGCTGTGAACGTAAACACGACGCTGACAGCAGTGAGGCAGATGGGTTAGCAGGTACCTCTGCTTACCAGGGGCAGATGTTTAAACTTGACATGAATAGCAATTAAGCAGAACCTCAGAAACCAGGGCCTCCCCAGGAGCCAATTAATAATTTGGTGGGGGAAATGCCATATGCAAATTTCCCCCACAAACCACTCCAGAGTGGGCTTTCACCCTCCACTCAGTGGACTGAGCAAGGGAGTCATTTGTAACAAAGCCCTATGGTGTGGGTGTGAACAACTGGTAATTAGGCAAATTGAATGACTGTTGCATGTACTTCAATTAATTCCTGGTACGAGATACTCAGTGATTGGTACTACCTGTGTTGTACATCGAAGGCTTCATCTTGACAGCAGCCTTTACCCGCCTTGCCTCCCTCCTGTCCCTTCTACACCCACTGCCCTCACTTAATTCTCCTTGAGTTACTTCATCCCAGTTTACTTTTACTTTATAACAACTAAGTATCAATATACACATTCCAAGCAGTCTTCTAAAAAGAAAAAAGCATCCCCTCCGCCGATTCAAGTGATGTTTATAAAACGCACGTATCTAGCATGTATTGCTCTTTCTGGGCACAACAGTGATAACATCCATTTCCTCTCCCACTGAGGCGAACAAAATAAAATAAGGCTTCTGTGAAAGAATGGCAGGCACAAGTTGGGGACTTCCCCACAGAGTAAATTGTTTGGGGAAGGCACATGATTCAACATAATTGTCCCAAGTTAGGTGCCCCTACTGTGGATTTATGTGGGACTGAGTCATCCCACTAAGAAAAAAGCCTTAGAGGAAATGTAGTTAAATAATCGGCCTCACAGTTCTCATTGCTTAGACAGATTGCACGGTGTTAAACCCCCTCAGTGCTGTAGTCGTGCCCCTGTAGGGCCGTCTAAATTTGCACGCTAAAATGTTATGGAAGGAAAAACAAAATAATTTCTCTACTGTATAGGGCCCCGACAGGAAAAGAATATATAAAAGCAAAGTTTAGGCCTCCACTGTAATTTAGTCCTAATGCTTCCTTCATCTTGGACGGAAGGTCCCCGATGCTAAACCCTCATTGGCCACCATTGTTTAGTTTTCTACAGAAGCAGTTATCTATTTTTTGTCCTGGTAAAGCTGACTATTCAAGAGGTAAGGGATTTCCAAGTAAAAAGGCCAACCGAAAAGGAGCAATAGTGAGCTGGTGGGCTCCGGCGGGCCAGCTGTTGCTATCCTGGCAGATCAGCACTCCCTGAAGGAGAGGAAGGTCCAAGGCCAAGAGGAAGCAGCTGGGGGTGGGAAGGGTGCCCAGTGAGCACATGGCATAGGATACCTCAGCCCTGGAGGCTGAAGCTTGGGTTGCCTCTTTGGTCCTATATGATTTGGGGCAAAGTATTGTATGGACCATGAGCAAAAGGACCCAAGGACACTCTGTTCAGCATTCATAGAAGAACCGATGCTCCTCCCCAAATCAAAGCCCCAGATTCAGCAAAATACTCAGATTCAATTTGGGAATGCTTTTTATAGCTAAGTGTTTTTCATTTATATTTATTATATATATAATATACAGTTCATACATATTATATATTCATTTATATTTATAATTTATCATTTGTATATATTTCATTTATATTTATATATTTCATTTATAATTAATATATAGTATACTTATATAACACATTATATATTTATATTTATATAAAAAACTATATATTTATATTTATAAAATAAAATTGATTTTATTATATGGCTGGCTGGCTGGGTAGATGAGTATTTATTGAAATTTTTTCCACACCCCCGTCATGCATCCCATCTGCAGCTCTGACTTTGTTCCATCATCCTACACTAGACACTGTTGTCTCCATGCAACTGTAAGCTCTTCCAAAGTAGACCCTGGGCCTTTTCTCTCTTTTCCACCACTTCCCCCAGTTGCACTGTTGTGCAATGCTGAGCACAGCATGGCATGGGTGCTTAGAATACATCCTCAAGTACATATTCAATAGATCCAATATCCTCACATTGAACCTAGCAAAGGAAAATAAAACCCTTAAGAATTTCAGGAGTCGGGAGCCAGGGAATTGCCTTAGAAAGCACTGAAAAGGAACCCCCCAAAAAAAAGAAAAAGAAAAGAATTTCAGGAGTCAAGGAACTAGAGTCACATTCATAGATACTTGGGATGAAGCCCCAGCTGCTGGGTATACCTCACCTGGCTTCTGCCAGCATCACCAGCACCTCCTCTGACTACTCCCCACCCCTACTCTCTGCTCCAATCATATCTGTTTTTCAGTTTTTCAGAAAACACCAAGTTCTTTCCTGATGCTATGCCTTTTCTTTCCTGTTATCCCTTTATTCTTGTCACACCAGCTGATGAGCAACTTCCAGTTGTTCTTTCTGTCTCAGCTTAAAACTCCCCTCCTTTGATAGCCTCCATCATCCTTTCAGAGAGAATTTGGATTCTCTTTTTTACAAACTCTTTTGTAATTCTCATCACATATGTAATGTTCAATAGCCATCCTTACGATAGACTTTGGGTTTGAGGAGAGGAAAGGGACTGGGGCTGTCATGCCCATTATTTAATTCCCAAGCATCTAACATAGTAGACATATGTGTTGAAGACATGGGTAGATGGATGTGTAGATGGATGGAAGGATGAGTGAATGAGAGGATGAATCGGTACATGTGTAGGTGGACAGATGGGCAGATGAGTGAATGGATGAGTAGATGGATGGGTGAATGAATGGATAGATGAATGGATAGATTTTTCTGTCCTTCCCTTACTTTTAGGGTTAGAAACCCAGGCCTCTGCTGTGGGCTGGGCTCTCTGGGGCTGAGCTGAGAAGGGACTAGGGTTATGGAGGCCAGCTGCAGCAGGAGGTAAATCAAAGGGCAGAACCAAAGATGTTAATCAGAGGTGGGGGCCAAAGGAAAAACCAGAAGACTATCTGAAGAGAAGACCCAGGGGAAGAGAGACACGTATGTTGTGGGGTTGAAAGGCTGCAGCCAGTCTCCCCAAGGTGAAGAATTAAAAAGAAGCCTGGAAACTGTCTTGAGAGGGGCTATAGTTTGTGTAAGCCTTGTTAAATGGTGTTTTCCTGGTAGATTGGCACTCCCTGAAGGAGAGGAGGGTCCAAGGCACGGAGGAGGCAGCTGGGGTTAGAATGGGTACCCAGTGGGCACGTGGTATAGAATGCCTTAGCCCTGGAGGCTAGAGCTTCTTCTGACAGTTTCCCAGCTTCTAATGATGAAGAAGGAGCTGTTGAGCATGCTGAATTGTTTTAAACAAACATACAAACTTGGGGAAAAGGTCATTTCAAATACTTTCTCCCAGAAGTTTAACATAGGGAGAAGCTCTATTGTTCCACATTTCTAATTGCCTCAAGTCAGTAGCCCAATGATGAAACATAAATCTCAAATGGATCATGCGTAGTTCAGTGGTTCTCCAACCTAGCTGGAGATTAGAATCACTGGAGAGTTTCTGAAAAATATCAATGTCAGGTCCTGCCCACAGAGATTCCAATATATTACATTGCAAAGTTACTCTCAGTGAGTGATTCTAATGTGAAGCCAGAATCGAGAAGCCCCTTGCTACTCAAGAGTGCTGTAATCGTGCTACTCACAGTGTGGTCTATGAACCAGTAGCATTGGCATCACTCAGGAGCTCATCAGAAATGCAGAATCTGGCCAGGCGCAGTGGCCTATAATCCCAGCGCTTTGGGAGGCCAAGGCAAGCAGATCACCTGAGCTCAGGAGTTCAAGACCAGCCTGGCTAGCATGGCAAAACCCTGTCTCTACTAAAAATACAAAAATTAGCCAGGCATGGTGGTGCGTGCCTGTAATCCTAGCTACTTGGGAGGCTGAGGCAGGAGAATCGCTTGAACCCAGGAGGCAGAGGTTGCAGTGAGCCAAGATTGCGCCACTGCACTCCAGCCTGGATGACAGAGCAAGACTCTGTCATTTAAAAAAAAAAAAAAAAAGGCTGGCACAGTGACTCACGCCTGTAATCCCAGCACTTTAGGAGGCCGAGGCGGGCAGATCACAAGGTCAGGAGATTGAGACCATCCTGGCTAACACGGTGAAACCCCGTCTCTACTAAATATACAAAAAATTAGCTGGGCGTAGTGGTGGGTGCCTGTAGTCCCAGCTACTTGGGAGGCTGAGGCGGGAGAATGGTGTGAACCCAGGAGGCGGAGCTTGCAGTGAGCCAAGATTGCGCCACAGAACTCCAGCCTGGGTGACAGAGCGAGACTCCGTCTCAAAAAAAAAAAAAAAAAAAAAACCAAAAAACAGAAATGCAGAATCTCAGGTCTCACCTACTCTATCGAAATTTGCATTTCAGCAAGATCCCTGGGAGATTCACATGCACATTAAAGTTTGAGTAACACAGCTCTAGTTAACCCAGATGTTATGAGAACCCAAAGAACATTCACCAAGGGCTGGACCAAGAGACATGGGCTTTGTGAGTTTCCTAGGGCTGCTGTCACAGAGCACTATACCCTGAGTGGCTTAAACAACAGGAATTTATCTTCTCACAGTTCCAGAGGCTAGAAGTCTGAGGTCAAGGTGTTGGCAGTGTTGATTCCTTCTTGAGAGCTGTGAGGAAGGATCTGTCCCAGGCCCTTTCCCTTGGCCTGTAGGTGGCCATCTTCATGCTCACATGTGTCCTCACTGTATGTGTGTGTGTGTCTAAATTGTGCCTTTTTAGAAGGACACCAGTCAGATTTGATTAGGAGCCCACCCTACTCCAGTATGGCTCATCCAACAACTTAACTAATTATATTTGCAATAAACTGAGTTCCAAATAAAGTCACATTCTCTTGGAGTTTAGGACTACTACATATGACTTTTGAGGGGACAAAATTTAGCCTATAATAATGGCCTAAGATTTTCCACACAGTTTAAGGAAAATTTTCTAAGGCAGGACAATAATAAGAAATAAAGGACAAAATGAGGAATTTGAAGTTCTCCTTCCACAGGATTAAAGTGGGCATCCATTCCTAGTCTCTTTGTTTGCTTTCATTCCCAGCACAAAATAATTGCAAAAATGCTCTTTCCTTAGCAGATTCTCGAGTAAATCAGCAGCCAAATCCAAATTTCTACCTCTCCAGATGAAATCCAGGGGCACTACTGAAAAGATCTGGCTGCCACCTTTTGACTTCACCATTTAGAAAATTATCTTCCCAAATGTCCTTTAAAATACCCAGGCAGCTTTAAAAGGATCAGCAACATTTCAAATGAAAAATAGCAAGCAATTTTACCTGATGTGGCCAAATAGATGGTTGGCAACAAATTCAAATTTTGTAAAACATGCCTTGACAGAAGGTGGTTTTCTCTTCATACTCATAGGTCTCCCAGACTTTGAAGGAGATGGGCAGATGGGGTTCCAGTGTGCCAAAGTAACTTTAGTCTCTTCCCTCCTGGTGGTCTCCTAGGGCGGACTTTGAAAATAAAATAATGATAATGGGTGAGACTTTTTATCATAGGGAGAGGTTTTGTACTGCTAAACCGGGCTTTCTCAACCGGGCTTTCTCAACCTCAGACTATTGACATTTGGGGCCAGATAACCCTTTGTTGTAGAGACCGTCCTGTGCTTTGTGGGTTTAGCAGCATCCCCGGCCTCTACCCACAAATGCCAGTAGCACGTCACACCCTTACTGGGTGTGACTACCAAAAATATCTTCAGACATTGCCAAATGCCCCTTGAAAGTTGAGCAGCTCTAACCCAAAAAACCCATCTTAATTCTCCTAATATCCTATATTGTTCTTATTTTTTAATTCATGTAACAAAGTCTTGCTTTGATTAAAATAAGATTTACATAGATGATAGAGCTCAACTTTCTCTTCTTCCTTGTAGCAACCACCGCTGTTCTGAGCTTTAGAGAGATGATAAGAAATAAGGGACAATGTGATCAATAATTTTAAAACTACTGGCATAAGAACATCTTAAATTTGCCACAATGCACCATAGTCTAATAATACCGTTTCTTAAGATGCAGCGAGAAAGCATCCTTAAACCCAAGTGAATCTCACAGGAAAAACAAAGTCAACATTTTCTTAAGTTTCTTAATTTAATGGGTTCTAAAATTTATCTAAATACAACAGAGAGATTTGGGAGGCCGAGGTGGGTGGATCACTTCAGGTCAGGAGTTCGAGAACAGCCTGGTCAACATGGTGAAATCCTTTCTCTACTACTAATAAAAAATTAGCCGGGTGTGGTGCTGGGCGCCTGTAATCCCAGCTACTCCCAGTGGAGGCTGAGGCAGCAGAATTGCTTCAACCTGGGAAGTGGAGGTTGCAGTGAGCCAAGATCCAACCACTGCACTCCAGCATAGGTGAGAGAGCAAGACTCCACCAACCAATCAACCAACCAATCAATACAACAGTGAGAAAGTTAAACTGCATTAAAAGTAGCATATTTTTGGCCAGGCGCGGTGCCTCACACCTGTAATTTCAGCGCTTTGGGAGGCTGAGGCAGGTGGATCACCTGAGGTCAGGAGTTCAAGATCAACCTGGCCAACATGGTGAAACACCGTCTCTACTAAAAATATAAAATTAGCCAGGCGTTGTAGCATGTGCCTGTAATCCCAGCTAATCGGGAGGCTAAGGCAGGAGAATTGCTTGAATCTGGAAAGTGGAGGTTGCAGTGAACTGAGATCGCGCCATTTCACTCCAGCCTGGGTAACAGAGTGAGACTCCGTCTCAAAAAAAAAAAAAAAAAAAAAAAAAGTATCACATTGTGGGATTCTTTGGGTCAGAGTGAACCAGCAGTCATTAGACGAAGTGAGTAACAAAACAGGACCAGCTCTTGTTAAGCATGGAAAGCAAAAATGATGTCTTTAACCAAAATTTCACTTAAAAGAACAATTAGTTAAAAGTCTATAGCTTTGCTCTTTCAGAATTTTCTTAAAACAAAATTTCACACTAAATTATCATGCGTTATCACAAATGATAGAGAGAACATTTTTCTGCAGTTAAAAGATACATGTAGGTGGCCAGGCGTGGTGGCTCACGCCTGTAATCCCAGTACTTTGGGAAGCCGAGGTGGGTGGATCACGAGGTCAGGAGATCGAGACCATCCTGGCTAACACGGTGAAACCCCATCTCTACTAAAAATACAAAACATTAGCTGGGTGTAGTGGCGGGCACCTGTAGTCCCAGCTACTTGGGAGGCTGAGGCAGGAGAATGGTATGAACCTGGGAGGCAGAGCTTGCAGTGAGCCGAGATTGTGCCACTGCACTCCAGCCTGGGGACAGAGTGAGACTCTGTCTCAAAAAAAAAAAAAAAAAAAAATACATTTAGGCCAGGCATGGTGGCTCACACCTGTAATCCCAGCACTTTGGGGGGCCGAGGCGGGCAAATCACGAGGTCAGGAGATGGAGAGCATGCTGGCTAACATGGTGAAACCCCATCTCTACTAAAAATACAAAAAATTAGCTGGGCGTAGCGGCGGGCGCCTGTAGTCCCAGCTACTCAGGAGGCTGAGGCAGGAGAATGGCATGAACCCGGGAGGCGGAACTTGCAGTGAGCAGAGATCACACCACTGCACTCCAGCCTGGGCGACAGAGCATGACTCCATCTCAAAAAAAAAAAAACAAAAAAAACATGGAAATGCATATGTGTGTGGGTAAGCAGATGGTCCTCAACTTATGGTGGAGTTACATCCAGTAAACCCACCATAAAGCTGACAAATAACAAGTCAAACCATTGTAAGCCAAGGGGGTGTGTGTGTGTGTGTGATATCTTTTTCTGTTACAGTTTTGTGTTGCCTCAAATCCTGTGGAATGTTATGTTATAAAAAGAAACGTGCAATAATATCTCTCTATATGGATAGATACTTTTTTCTTTTTTTAACTTTTAGTTTAAGTTCAGGGGTACATGTGCAGGTTTGTTACATCATCCAGGTATTAAGCCTAGTATCCATTCACTGTTTTTCCTGATCCTCTCCCTCCTCCCACCCTTCACCCTCTGAAAGGCCCCAGTGTGTGTTGTTCCCCCCATGTGTCCATGTGTTCTCATCATTTAGCTCCCACTTATAAGTGAGAACATGTGGTATTTGGTTTTCCGTTCCTGTGTTAGTTTACTGAGGATAATGGCCTCCAGCTCCATCTGTGTCCCTGCAAAGGACATGATCTCATTCTTATTTGTGGCTGCATAATATTCCATAGTGTATATGTACTAATTTTCTTTATCTGGTCTATCAGTGGTGGGCATTTAGGTTGTTTCCATGTCTTTGCTATTGTGATTAGTTCTGCAATGAACATATGTGTGCATATGTCTTTATAGTAGAATGATTTGGCCGGGTGCGGTGGCTCACACCTGTAATCTCAGCACTTTGGGAGGCTGACACAGGCAGATCACAAGGTCAGGAGATTGAGACCATCCTGGCTAACGTGGTGAAACCCTGTCTCTACTGAAAATAGAAAAAAATTAGCCGGGGGTGGTGGTGGGTGCCTGTAATCCCAGCTACTGGGGAGGCTGAGGCAGGAGAATGGTGTGAACCCAGGAGGTGGAGCTTGCAGTGAGCCAAGATCGTGCCACTGCACTCCAGCCTGGTGGCAGAGCAAGACTCTCTCCAAAAATAGTAATAAAAAAAAAGAGAATGATTTATAGTCCTCTGGGTATATACCCGTAATGGGATTGATGGGTCAAATGGTAGTTCTGTCTTTACGACTTTGAGGAATCACCACACTGTCTTCCACAATCGTTGAACTAATTTACACTCCCACCAACAGTGTATAAACGTTCGTTTACAACCTCACCAAGTGTTGTTTCTTTGGCTTTTTAATAATAACCATTCTGACTGCTGTGAGATGCTATCCCATTTGGTTTTGGTTTCCATTTCTCTAATGATCAGTGATGTTGAGCTTTTTTTCATATGCTTGTTGGCCACATGTATGTCTTCTTTTGAAAAGTGTCTGTTTATGTCTTTTTCCCATTTTTTAATGGGGTTGTTTTTCTCTTCTTGTAAATTTGTCTAAGTTCCTTATGAATGCTGGATATTTTACCTCTGTCAGATGCATGGTTTGCAAAAAATTTTCTCCCATTCTGTAGGTTGTCTGTTTACTCTGTTGATAGTTTCCTTTGCTGTGAGGAAGCTCTTTAGTTTGACAGATAGTATATCTTCCACATGTGTTGCACATAGCAGGTGCTTAATAAATGGCTTCAGAAGAACAAAAGGAGGAGGTTTAATTTCCCAGCTGGCAGGACTAAGGATCAGATTCAGAAATTAAATCAATTTTAAGAAAACACAGCATGTGATGTTCTTGTACATGTGACTCTGTGGACTGAGATTCATGCTAGTTATGTACATTTATGCTGCAAGATGTAACAAAACCAGCGTGTTAGCATTTGCCATCTGGGAGCCTCTCACCTACAGATTACTTAATGCTATGGGGTTGCAGAGATAAAGTGTTCCAGAAAAGACCAGACCCTACTTGCTGTCTACTGTAAATAGACACAAGCTATTTTGTGTAGCCTTTATCATCAATGCCCACCCAGCAACATGGATGAATGAACCCCTACAGGAGACTGTGTTCTAGGGATTACAGTCAGAGATGACGAAGACACAACTCCTGCCCTTGGGGAGCTCATAGTCTCAAAGGGGAGATGGATTTAAATAAGAAATATTCAGCAACTGCATAAAGAAGTAAATAATAAGTTGTTGGCAAGGACCAGGGGGAGGTCAGAGATGTTTTGCACAAGAGATGACTTTTTATTGAATCTAGCAAGATGTGTTTGTGTTCATCTGGGTGGAATGATGAAGGAGAAGGGAAAATATCGGCATAAGAAACAATGCATGCAAAGACAGAGGATCATAAAATCAAGCTCAGCAAACAATGTTGAGAAGTTCAGGGTCGCGTAGGGCTCTGGCAAGGCAAGACGTCACACACAGGAAAGGATCAGATAATGAAGGGCTTATATCCCTGTGAAGAAATGTGGATTGTATTCTGAAGGCAGCAGGAAGCCACTAAAGGAGAGGAGAAAAGTAATAACACCCTCATATTGATTTTAGAAGATGAGGCAACAAAGAATCCATGGTCAAGTGTAGCTCTCAGAGACAGTGAGAACTTTCATTTCCATGAAAATGATGGGAACACAATTATAGCAATTTTAGATCTAGGACATACAGCACTAAGTGTACTTTCAAATCAATGAGAGTCCAGGTCAGGAAGAAGAAGGGAGAAGTGCCCCAGGCTGGTATCTCCCAGCTCTTGACTTGGGGTCTTAACTGACGAGTGGGCAACCCTGGGATCTGGGGACAGCTTGTAATGAGAGTGGAGTACAGAGCAGAAGAACTTTGTAGAAGACAACGACGAGGTGATTTACAGCTGCAGTGAATGCCGTTTCTCTGGAATGCTCTAACAAAGAGGAGAGGGCCCCACGGTCAGCCTGTGCTGTGCCCCCTGGCCACCACTGACCAATGGAGAGGTGGACACCTCACTGCAGCTGAGCCTGGAAGTGGGCATCATCTAAGACTCTTGCGGACAAGAGGGGTTGGAGCCGAATCTCATCAACATCAGGGCTCCACAGAGCAAGTCTACGTGCTTTATCATGTGACGTCCTGGGAGAAGGCCCCGTTCTGACCCCAGGACTATTCGTTCAGCTTTTCCATAGATACTGAGAGCTTCTCAAATATCTTTCCAATACATCTCTACCTTTTTAAGGGAAAGTGGGAGGAACAGAGTTGTTTTCAGCTACCTTACAAAAAGAACCCAAAACGGAAAAAAAAAAAAAAAACCACTTAACTGGTACAGAGGATTGATATGTTGCAAATGCTTTAATTGTTTTAAATCGTGGCCCCCTCTACATTCAGAGCCATGTTTCCAGATAGACCTCTCATACTGGGAGCAGACAGTGCCTTATGTGGCAACAGCCCTTGTACCTTGACAACCCCAGCCCTGTGTTTGGTGAACCAGGACACCTGGGTGAGAGAGGCGACACGGTCTTCCAGGTCTTCCTCTTTCACCGTCACTGGGATCCCCGGTCCTGCAGAAAAAGCTGTGGTCACAGAGCTAATGCGGTACAAAGCCCTGTTCAGTGAGGCCGAACAAACCCAGCTGTCAGCAGGATGGCACGGTCTCTCTTAGCTCTTTTCCTTCTTTAAAGCTTCCACTAAGAATTCCAGGAAACGTCAAGTGGCTTTTCTGCCCAGTCTCCCTGTTACTAATACTTGAGCACCAAGAGATGAAACACTTGGAACAGGACAGACTAGAAGTAGGAGAAAATCCGAGGTGAATTCCAAAGTAGATGGGCTTTTCTTTTTATGTGTGGCCTTAACACTGTTTATAAAATTTCATGACATGCAAAAGCTGGGAGGTTGGGGATACTCCTAGCCTCTCCACTAGTAATTTGTTTCAGTTAGGTAGAATCATATTCAGATTCTGAATTTGAGATGAATTATTGTTTAATATGTATTTCTATTATATATAGAACCTAATTAAAATGCTTAATGTTAATGTATCTTAACATATATTTCTATAATGTGTAGAACTACTTAATTTAGCGTAATTATCAAAATGAACCACGTCAAACCTTACAGGGAAATTGCAACCTGTTATAAAATAAGAGGGCCCGTATTATAGCCGAGCCCTCACCCTGTGAGATACCCTGTTAGAAAAGCCAAATATTGCAAATAAATCCTCACTCCCCAGTTCGATGCTGCTTTGGTGACTTGATTAATTATTGTGAAGTGAAACAGCGAACAAAGAAGGATAAATAAAAATAACTTCTTGTATCCAAAAAAAGGGTGTAAATTTTAACTCCAATGCATGACAGCAAATGTAAGCGAGAATTATAAACAATGGAGCCTGCTGAATGAATTAATATGCACCAGCCTCTGTTGCTAGAAATAGGCCCCTTATTGTACTGGTAAACTGTGGTTCCACTCAACCGCAAATCTAGCTTTTCTTCTCCACTCTCCTGGGAATTCAGAAACTGTCTTCTTATTAACAACAATGAGGAAACACCACAGCTGAGAGGATCCTGAAAGTGCCTGTCTGTGAGCTTTACCCTTTTCCCTAGACCTTACTATTTTTATAAAGCATTTCTGGGTTTGGTGTGGCTTCCATTTCTCTTAATTCTTTAATATGGATTAGATAACTCTGCCGACATTCAAGTCCCACTACAAATTCCTGCTGGTCCATTTCCACTAGACTCTCGCTGATTCACCTTCTGATTCATTGTTTTTTCTGTTGTTGTTGTTGTTTTCTTTCTTTTTTTGGAGATGGAGTTTCATTCTTGTTGCCCAGGCTGGAGTGCAATGGCGCAATCTCGGCTCACTTGCAACCTCTGCCTCCCAGTTGAGTTCAAGCGATTCTCTTGCCTCAGCATCTGAGTAGCTGGGATTACAGGCACCCACTACCACGCCTGACTAATTTTTATATTTTTAGTAGAGACGGGGTTTCACCATGTTGGCCAGTCTGGTCTCGAACTCCCGACCTCAGGTAATCCGCCTACCTTGGCCTCCCAGAGTGCTGGGATTACAGGTGTGAGCCACTGAGCCCAGCCTGATTCATTGTTGAAAGTCAAATTCCAACCCCAAAAGTTTCTGTAAATATCTTTCTTTTCTACAAGCCCCCAACACAAGCTGGTTTCTAAGCACCTATTTTATCGAGCTTAAGACGAGAGGCAAACACTGACCCAGCAACTACTAGGCACATAATGGTTGTACGTGGAGTGAGAGAGCACCCTGACGATGTGTATCACATCCATCAGTACGTTGTCTTCCCTTCATGCTCCATCCTCAATCCTATCCTTTCCTGTTTCCTTAGTAACCTTCCTTCCACATATTTGCTTCTTCCACTGCTCTCTTTCCTAACTGCTTCCTTTCTGCCTCTCAACTTGTTGCAAAATAAATCTTTTTTTTTTTTTTTTAACCAAAACAACCACAAAAGCCAACCAACCAACTGACTAAATAAACCAAAAGACATCATAAACTTGCCCTTAGGACTCTGAATTCCTGGAAAGCTGGGCAGGTCCAGTCCATCACGAAATAGGCCTATCCACCTAGCAGTGAGATACACGTACAGTCAGGTCCAGAGGAGGCCGTACACTTTTCTTGACTAACCTTTCAGCCCAGAAGAGCCCACTTTCCATGGGTGTACAAGAATCCCCTTGCCCTGAGTCTCCATTATCCCTTTACTTCCCATGTGGGTGCAGCAAGTATCCCCTTTCTTGCACTTCTTGGATCCATGCAGCATGCCATTTGTCCTAGGCTGTCATATTCTTCCATTAGAACACCTTCAATACCAACAGCCCTCCCACTGTTCATCACATAGCTTTGATGTGTGTCCTTGCCCAAAAGCCCCATCCCACAAAGCTGGATGCTAGGGAGGGCTAATGGGGGGCGGGGGTTCACTTGATCTAACTGCTCCTTCCATCTGCCTATTTCTCTTTATTTCCTGACAAGTTTCTCTAAATGGTCTACAACTGCAGCGCCCATTTCCTTGTTATCTAAGACTGGTTCTGGCCAATACTACCCTTTGCCCCTGCCTTCCTGGGGCCATGCTCCAGCGCCCTTCTGAGTGTACAGTTTCCTTGGCTTCCTCTCTGTCTGACTCCCTGAGTACCCCTTCCAGATCGGCTCCTGGGCTCTCAGTTATCCCTTCTTCCTCACCCGCTAAACATTTCCAGTGCTCGTGACTTTAAACATTCCCATTTCTTCTCCCCATAAAAACTTCCATTCCCATTTCCTTGGAGAGGCTGGTCTCAGCTTGATGTTTGACTTTAAAGGGGGATTTTGCATGCTTTATGGCACAGAAATGACTGAGCTGCAAATTCTAACTATTCATATTTAATAGCTTCTGCCTGGTCTGCTAGGTTCAGAGTGCTTATGGACTGTGACTTCACCCAGACTCAAACCAGCTTGTCAGGGACTCATCAGATTCAGTCACCTCTCCAAAATAACAAGGTGCCAACATTTTTCTTTGGCATTGTGTTTAGTGGGCATCTGGTCTTAGCATTGCTAAGTACCCAATTTTACCAAGCCAGTCATGCGTTCCCATATCATCCGCTAAAGCCAGAAGTGACACAGGAGAATGCTATGTCATAGTATGCACGTGTGTGCGTGTGTACGAAAACACACGCACAGCTACTGTGGGAAACTAACTCAGTTTGGGAGTCTTATTGCAACATGGAGGAAATACAGCAAGGTCACATTAAGTTTTTTAAAAATACACGATACGTTTTCATTCTTTCCTACTACAACTGCAAAGTGCAAAAGCTACAGTTCTGTATTTTAACTACTGACTATGATGTGTCCTTAAATCTACGTTCACTTTTTATTCTCAGCACTGGCCCTACTTTTGTGAGTGTACTTGTGACCACCTCATGCTCAGGTTATAGATATACCATAAACTTGTGGCAACAGAGGCCTTGTCATCTTGTGGTCATCATCAACATGATTTGGGAGTGCCATGGTAGGACACGATTGAAGAGCTTCAGGACCAGGCGGTGTGAGGTGAGGGTGTCATCCTAAAGGGGCTATAACTACATGAAATGATAACTAAAATCTCGTAGTAGTATAGAGGTGACATGGTAAATAGGCGCAAAACCATGAACAAATACATATGGAACAGGGCAGAGAGACGGAGAGGCAGAAAGGACTTCAGGATTGAGTATGAAGGTATTAAACCCGGTGGATTATTAACACGTCTAAGGAAATAAGCTGTTGATCATGAGAACACTTGGACACAGGAAGGGGAACATCACACACCAGGACCTGTCATGGGGTTGGGGGATGGGGGAAGGATAGCATTAGGAGATATACCTAATGTAAATGACGAGTTAATGGGTGCAGCAAACCAACATGGCACATGTATACATATGTAATAAAACTGCACGTTGTGCACATGTACCCTAGAACTTAATTTTTTAAAAATGGAAAGATTGGTCTTAAAAGAGAAATAAAAATAAAATATAAAAATTAAAAAAAAAAAATAAGTTGTTGATCAAAAAGGAGAGAGGTCAACGAAGAGGACACAACCCAGGAAGAGTTTGAAGACAATGTCTGGCAGGGTCCATTGGAGCACTGCCCAAGACAGAAACCAGTGTGATTGTCCATCTAGTGCGAGGATGGAAGCGCGGGCCAGCAGAGACATGCCATTGTGTACTCAGAGCCTCTGATTCTTTGCTTACCAAGCAACCCCCTGTTAATTTGGCCCCTCGTGCTGCTTGTAATATAACATGGAACAATTGTGCTTATAACAACCCATCCATCCTGTCTCTTTGGAAGTAATATTTTTTGTGATAATTTTGATTGCATTCTTATTTTATACATCAGTCTCTTGTAAGCTTTTTAATGTGAGTCAGCCTCCCTAACAGTGATCAATTCTGGGACTTTGTAAAGGTCAGAGCCCTCTGAACTTCCACAGCTGATGGCCAAACTTGATACCCAGGGCAGAGATTGCTATTTGTTTCTTAAAATGTATTTCCCCTTCTTCTGTTACTAACTATACTTCTAAATTTTAACTGGAAACATGGCCTCAAATAATAAAAACCATATTTCCAAGCTTCACTGCTCCATGTGGCCATATGACTAGATTCTGGCAGAAGAAATACAAGTGGAAGTGATGTGTACAACATCCAGGTCATGTCCTTAAAAGGAAATAATGTGCCCATGTCCTCTCCTTGTCCTTTTTCTCTTTCCTACTTGCTGCAATGTTGACAGGTAGACTCAGATGAGATGAAAATGTCCTAAAGGATGGTGTATCCAGGAATCCAGTTCTCTAACACCACAGAGTCACTAAATCATCCTTGAACTTCTTACTCTCAGT
Source organism: Macaca fascicularis (assembly GCF_037993035.2). NCBI lineage: Eukaryota > Metazoa > Chordata > Mammalia > Primates > Cercopithecidae > Macaca > Macaca fascicularis. Next base: position 108,206,266 of record NC_088377.1, read on the forward strand.
AACTCCATAAGAAATAACTAACTTCTTCGCTGTTTAAGCTATTCTTTTTTTTTTTTTTTTTTTTGAGACGGAGTCTCGCTCTGTCACCCAGGCTGGAGTGCAGTGGCCGGATCTCAGCTCACTGCAAGCTCCGCCTCCCGGGTTCACGCCATTCTCCAGCCTCAGCCTCCCGAGTAGCTGGGACTACAGGCGCCTGCCGCCTCGCCCGGCTAGTTTTTTGTATTTCTTAATAGAGACGGGGTTTCACCGTGTTAGCCAGGATGGTCTCGATCTCCTGACCTCGTGATCCGCCCGTCTCGGCCTCCCAAAGTGCTGGGATTACAGGCTTGAGCCACCGTGCCCGGCCCGTTTAAGCTATTCTTATTTAGTTGAGTAATTGTTACAGCAACAGAAATTGTAAGACCTAATAGTGTACCATGAGCAGCTGATCTCCTAGAGGGCTACTGTTGAAGTTCCCTCAGGCTGACTGGGTGCGGTGGCTCACGCCTGTAATGCCAGAACTTTGGGAACTGAGGCGGGTGGATCACATGAGGTCAAGAGTTCAAGACCAGCCTGGCCAACATGGTGAACTCCAGCCTCAACTAAAAATACACAAAAATTAGCTGGGCATGGTGGCGGGCACCTGTAATCCCAGCTACTCAGGAGGGTGAGGCAGGAGAATCGCTTGAACCTGGGAGGCAGAAGTTGCAGTGAGCCGAGATCATGCCACTGTACTCCAGCCTGGGCAAAAAGAGCAAAACTCTATCTCAAAAAAAAGTTCCCCCAGGCCACACTGTTCCATTCATCACGTTGGGAGCTTTCCCACTGGAAATGTCTAGCTAATACAATAATAATCAAGCAGAAAATAAAACGGCAAAAATGGAAACCAAAGTGCTAAGGGGAAATATGCACAGGGACAGATTAAAAGGGAAAAACAGCAGCAGCCACCGTTATCCAACACTTGCTACATGTCAGGCATGTTAAAGGATTAGCATAGAATTAATCCTTACAATAACCAGATGCAGTAGATATTATTTCTGCATCTACAAATAAGCCAATCAAGGAACAGGCAGTTAAAAAAACTGCCCAGTGTAACACAGCTAGAAAGTGGCAACGTTAGGATTCAAATCTAATTCTGTTTGAATCCAACACATTAAACTGGCCAAGTCAAGCCCCATGAGTAAGTCAAGTGGACAAAGCAGCAAATTCTCTTACCTTAGACATCAGCATCCTGGCTGGAAGGGGACCAGACTCAGAAACAGTCAAGATTATATACTTCAGAAAGATTTTTAAATATACTCAGTCAATCCCTAAATATATATGTACAGGAAGAGGAGGAATTATTCAAGACAGCAACTATAAAATTTCATCTGATCACTAACCTGTAGCATAAATAACAACCATTTCAATTTAGAACTTTCTGTGGAATAACAGGAATCTGGGCAACCTTGCTCGATGCCTATTGTTCAATTGTGTCATTAAATCTCATTAAATCTCACTGTAACCATCACATTGATCAGCTCTCATGTTTTTAACAAAAAAGATTGTAAATGTTTTTCACCAAATTTGTAAAAATATATTTATTGTTAACCAAATGTTTTTATTTAGTGATTAACTGGAAAAGACTCCCATATTTAAAATGCTTTAATTTTTTAAAATAACTTTTTTTTTTTTTTTTTTTTTTTTTTGAGAGAGTCTCGCTCTGTCGCCCAGGCTGGAGTGCAGTGGCTCCATCTCAGCTCCCTGCATGCCTCCCGGGTTCACACCATTCTCCTGCCTCAGCCTCCCAAGTAGCTGGGACCACGGGTGCCTGCCACCACGCCCGGCCAATTTTTTGTATTTTTAGTAGAGATGGGGTTTCACTGTGTTAGCCAGGATGGTCTCAATCTCCTGACCTCATGATCCACCTGCCTCGGCCTCCCAAAGTGCTGGCATTACCGGCATGATCCACCACGCCCAGCCTAAAATAACGTTTTTAAAAGCTGCTAAATTAGAATCCTGTTTGCTCACCAGTTGATTCTCAGAATCGACATTAAAATTGAGAGCTCATCGTGCCAGGCAGCCTGTTGCCTCTGGGGGCACATGGAGGAATCTGGAATGGGCTAGTCCCAGAGCAGCCTATTGGAATAGGAGGCACTCATTCCTATTGTAACTGAGTACCCCCATTTTTCTAACAAAAAGAGAATGAGTTAATATTTTTTAATTTTTTCTCTTCTATTCTTTTTTATCTGTTTCCTTCTGTTCCCCACTTCCTACTTAGTCCTTTAGAAATGCAAGTAGAACCTTTTACCTCCCCTTCACCAAACACTTCCTACAAGGCAAGTTAAGTATGAGCTTAGAAGCTCCAGAGTGGAACTCTTTTCCACCAGGAGACTGCCTCGAAGGACAACAGTTAATCCACAGCCCAAAGTCCGCCCACCACGCACTCTTCCATCTGCAGAGTTTCGGCCACCTTTACAACCTAGTTCTGCCCACACAGGTGCTAACTTGATTGCCCGGTAGATAAGGCACCAAAGCGAGTACTCGGATCCCCACCTGCTCGCTTCCTCCCTTGGGTGCTATTCATGCTAGGCCCCCTTTTAAAAGCGCCCACATTTCTGTTCCAGAAGCCACGCAGTACCCTTAAGGCAAGAAGACTATATTTCTTCCCCTAAGCTAGCTTTGGAATAAAAGGTCACTTTCTTTATACAAGACTTTGCTCTTGTTAATTGCATTCTGCAAGTGGTAAGTGAATGAACCTGCAATTTGGTTACGCTCTCAGTGAAGAGTCACAGTCAGACTTGACGGGTTGAATCACAAAGGTAAAGAGCCTTGGAGAATGGGAGAAAGAGCAACCGCCGTATGGGAGTGGTTCTTTGGCCTTTCTTCAAGGGTCGAGGATTTCAGAGCAGTCCCATCCTCTCTCCCATTCTTACTCTCCACTCTCCTCTGCTCCATACACCTGACACCTTTGGAGAGAGAGTGACTGTGACTGTGTGTCAAGTTGATAGTTCCTTGTCAACACATTATAAAATGTCATATTTGTGCCAGGAAACTTGAAGTTGAAATATAGATGAGCTGGTCAGTATTTTTCTTCTGAACAATTGCCCCATCATTGTTGCAGGAGAGGTGAAGTTCTGGTTCCCAGGAAAAATCTGTGGAGCTAAATTACCTTGGTAGTTTTTAGAAAATGTAATGTGCTTGTTGGGGTATGGTGACTCACGCCTGTAATTCCAGAACTTTGGGAGGCTGAGGCGGGTGGATCACCTGAGGTCAGGTCAGGAGTCGAGACCAGCCTGGCCAACATGGCAAAAGCCCGTCTCTACTAAAAATAGAAAAATTAGTGGAGAGTGGTGGCACACGCCTGTAGTTCCAGCTACCCAGGAGGCTGAGGCAGGAGAATCACTTGAACTCAGGAGTTGGAGGTTGCAGTGAGCTGAGATTGTGCCACTGCACTCCAGCCTGAGTGATAGAAAGAGACTCAGTTTCAAAAAAAAAAAAAAAAGAAAGAAAGAGAAAGAAAGAAAGAAAATGTAATGTGCTAGATTAATCGTCTAGCCATTAAAAAAAAAGATGTGATTTTCAAGTTTGAATGTGTGAAAATACTAGTAGTAGAATGTGAATTTAAAAGGCAAGATACATAATTGAATGTGCAGTGTGATTTGAACTTTGTAAACAATGAAACGATGTGAGTTTAGATGGTTGAAAGAGTAGAGAACAGATCATTAATAAAGGTTATTTCTTAGTGGGATTTTTGAGTAATTCTTATTTTCATTTTTGTATCTTGCTATGTTTTCCAAATCTCTATAATGAGCACATGCTATTCCCTCCCCACTTCTTCTTCTCCCCTTCCCTCTCCCCCATTTCCCTCTCCCCCTACTTCCTTCTTTTTATTGATTACCTAATAACTGCCAGGCAGTATACCAGTTTCTGAGAATAAACAGATGGAAATAATAGAGTTCCCTGAGGAAGTAGTCACACTAAAACTTCCAAAGTACAGCCATAAACAGACTAAAGGATCCCTATTCCAATCCCTCCATGGGACAGGGAGTGCTGTTCAGAAACATATCATCATCTCTTTGAAATTTTCACATGAAATATAGCCAGTGATTATGCTTATTGTAAATTGTGGATTCCCTTGGGCAGATGTTCCCTTCAATACAGAAATGCACTAAATAGAGACTTTGGCACCTATTCTTCAAACGAGTGTTAGGAAGCGCAATTCATTTTGGATCCTTCCCAGAGATCCTGGACAAAGCCTGTTGCTGTGACAGCTTGGTGGGGGCGTTGGTGCTCCTGTCACATCGTCCCACGCCCCACTTCTGGTTTACTACCGAGAGACCAGACATCAGGGTTCAAGGCCAAGTCAGAAGACAGCTGGGTTCCCCCCACCCTTTGCATCCTGGTGGCCTCTGATGACTCCCAGCACAGCCTGTCTGCTGCTGCTTCTCCTGGACTCCTCATCCTGTCCCAGGGACAAACTCTGGCTCTCCAGTGGAGCCCTCAGCAAGGACCCCTGAGGCTCTGTAGTTGGCAAAGACAAAAGTGTTAAATACCTGGGGTTAAACAGCTGCAGGAGAAAATAAGTCTTTCTCTTTCTCTGGCCTGGCTACACAGCTTTCTTTTTCTTTCGTACTGTTCTTTTTTCTTTCTTTGGCCTTACAGACTGTTTTCAAAGCCCCGGCTGAATGGTAGCTTGTGAGAAAAAAAAAAACAAAAAAACAACAAAAAAAACCATATTGAAAAGACAAGTAAGCATCCAGAACTCTGGAAAGAAGAAAGAAAATCTCATGAATATAACTCTGACCTCAGCTGACTCAAATAAGGTGTTCACTACCGAACGATTAGAACCACCTACACAAGACAAAGTGAATTTCTAATCAACAGGTAGTAATAATAAAACCCCTTCAAAGGCCAAGAAGCATTAGAGTGGATTATCCATGAAGAGAGGATTAGAAAAAGAGAGACCCGGAACCCAGCAAAGGAAACCCCAGCGGGCCAGCTGGCTAATGTTTGGGATAATAATTCCAAATGTATAAAAATAAATTGTGAGAAAGAAAAGGCTGAAGGCAATAAAAGCAAGCTTCACATGATACTGTATATTGTGGATAAAACCATGCACATTTGCAGTAGTCAGTTCCCCAGAGGCAGGCTGTAAAGGCACCCCCCAGGAGAGACGGCAGAATTTAAAGAGACAGGAAGTCCACTGTATGCTAATAAGAGTTGCTAGAATAGGGATGGGGGAGGGAGGTGTTTATAACGAAACCTGCCTCACAGAAACTTCTTGTCCATTTTTCCTGTGGCCTGAGGAGTACTGTTTCACAATGTAGAAATGAGAAGGATGTAACAGTAGTAGACAACTTCACTCCTCCACAGTCTTAAATGCAGTCTTGCTTCATAAAGGACTTCTTCATTCCCTTAAGAAAGGACAGAAATGTTTCTTTTTAAATTATTATTATTATTTTTTTTTTGAGACAGGGTCTCATTCTGCTATCCGAGCTGGAGTGCTGTGGTACCTTCACACTCACTATCGCCTTGACTTCCCAGGGAAAAGTGATCCTTCCACCTCAGCTTCCAGCCGAAGCACAGGACTATGTCTTGTTCCCCATTGGCTCTCCAGGCCCTGCTACAATGCCAGGTCTATGCAAACACTCAGAAAGTAATATATTTCAAAATGAGTTGTAGCTGGGACTATAGGTGCGCATCACCATGCCTGGCTAATTTTTTCTTTTCTTTTCTTTTTTTTTTTTTTGAGACAGAGTCTCACTCTGTCGCCAGGCTGGAGTGCAGTGGCAAGATCTCGGCTCACTGCAACCTCCGCCTCCCGGGTTCAAGCAATTCTCCTGCCTCAGCCTCCCGAGTAGCTGGGATGACAGGTGCACACCACCACACCCAGCTAATTTTTGTATTTTTAGTAGAGACGGGGTTTCACCATGTTGGCCAGGCTGGTCTTGATCTCTTGACCTCGTTTTCTGCCCACCTCAGCTTCCCCCTGGCTAATTTTTAAAACATTTTTTGTAGAGATGGGATCTTTCTATGTTGCCCAGACTGGTTTAGAACTTCTGACCTCAAGCAATCCTCCCGCCTCAGCCTCCCAAAGTGCTGAGATTACAGGCATGAGCCACTGCACCGGCCAAATGTCTCTTCTTTTTTTCCCACTTCAGGAGTTTCACCGGAAATCCTTCTCAGCTCTTGACCCTCAAGGGAAGGACTAGAATTCGGAAGGCCACTGCAGAGTAGAGTGATCCATGTTTGTTTTCCCTATATCCAGAGCCTGCCAACATTTTAAAAAACTGTCATTTCTAAGTTTTCAATGATAAGATTTCTCACAGATCCATCACTACACTGAAATATTTGGGAAGAAGCTTGGAATGGATTGAACAGCCTTAGCTTCTCCAAAGCCTTGTATATTCTGCTCTCTTTTTGTCTTCATTTCATTTAAACATTTTTTTAAGATCCAAGTTTCATTAGATATCAGCAAACCTTAAACTTTCTTATTTAATGTATTTCAAATATACATAAAGTATAGAGAATATTTTTTAAAAATCTACCAACCCACCAGCGAGCTTTATCAACTCTGAATAGTTCTGCCATCATTTTTTATCTTGAGTGTCTGACTTTTTTTTTTTTTTTTTTTTGCTTATTTGAGATGTCTTTGTTACTTCCAGGAAATCTGTAAATGCTGTTTATTGGAATGTTCCCCCTAATTTTTTCCATTTTTAGCCTAGGTCAATGAAATAGAACAACTAGTCTAAGCTGGAGGAACTCACTGAGCCAAAGATTACAGGCTCCTTATATAATCACTGGGCCAAAGATTCCTGCAGTTACAGGCTCCTTCTTAACCCTTTAATTTATGAATCTGAAATTCCTTTATGGTTAACTTTTGGATAACTGGTGGCATTATTACTGAAGGATTTCCTTTCTGACTTGATTTGAGAGTGTGCATTGAGTCTGTGGTTCCGGTTTAATACCGTCCATCCATCAATCCATTCAACTATTAAGTGCCTAACACTTAGTAGGCACTGTTGAAGATGAAATAAACACAAATACAAATAAAAATGATTCTTGTCCTCCAGCCTTTATGGTTTATTGAGGAAATAAGATCTACAACAAGTAATGAGAGCAATGGTTTAAGAGAGAGGATCAAGGCTTTAGAGGGCTTTATGAGGATCTCCATGAGAAAGCTCCTGATGATTTTGATGAGTACTCAGAGAGGTCTCTATAGAGGATCTGAACATGAATTAACCCTGAAGAAAGAATGAGAAGCCAGAGGTCAACGTTATGTGTGGGAAGGACATGCCAGGGAAAGAACAGGAGGCAAATGCAAGTTCAAAAACTGGGAGGGAAGAAAGAGCACAGCTTGTTTAGAGATTAGCCATGTTTAGTTGCATGGCTGGAATGCAACTGTGTGTTGTTGAGGGTTTTGAGGTTGGAAGGGGAGGAGTAGAACGAGGAGAAATGACAGGAGATGACAGAAGAAAGCAAACCAGGGGCCAGATCATGCCCACTATTTTGCCCATAAAGGAATGTAGCCAAAGCAGAGTTTCCTGGATACAGTGTTCCTTTCACTAGTCTTCTTGGCTCCCAGTCTACCTTCCAGCTAATTAGAACTTGCTAAATGCTCCAGCATCCTCTCTTTTGGATAGCTGTGCATCTAGTTGGTTTTGATTTATTTGATACATGAGAATGTCATGAGGCCATTAATTTACCTCTTTGTAGATTTCTTAAGGAATAAGACCAAGATTAAATCTGTTTTTCCATATCCGGGTGTCGCCTTGTATAATCTTCCAACCAAAAAGTTTCAAACCTTTCTAGCAGAGCTGAGGACAGAAAATTGGGGATCTAGATCCACACAAATGAATTCAAAATTGAATGGTGCTCTCTCAACTTTACCAATCTATTGCACCACAGGTGTTCAGCTCTGCTAGAGACACATGTACCTTTGTAAGGACGAGGAAAAGACAATCTAATAGGGTTAGCCTATTAACAAAATAGTTCAGGTTCAGAACTTTTTCTTTCTTATTAAAAAGCATTTATTGAATAACACTTGTTGAAACAAGTGAAGTAAAACACAGATAGGAGGCAAGGCAAAATTATAATTCAGGATAATCTGCATCAAACACAATAAAACTACGTAAGATTGGAGGCAGTATGATGTAGTGGTTAATGGCCTGGGTATGTTGGTCAGACAAATCAGGTTTAAACTCAAGGCAGAGCTCTTATTGGCTGGGTGATCTTAGACAGCTTACTGGGTCTCTCAAATCCTCAGTTTTCTCGTCTACAAAAAGAATCATGCCACCACTCCTGGAAAATTGTAGTCAGGATTAAATAAGATAATGTGTCTTGGGTGCATGCCACATGCTGATCAGGTAATAAGCATGTGCTAACTGGGGCTCTTTAAAACCCAGTGGGGTAAGTACAGTCCTAGCTCATTCATCAATTCCCCCAGGAGGTATTTTTGATGCCCCACAGTACCCCACCATCCACCCTGCAAGACTAGGCTAATGCTCCTTCTAAAAAACATATTCCCATAACATTTTATTCCACCCTTACTTAGGAACACATTCCATTTTCCAATTAGTGGTCTAACTCCCCCCGCCAGCCTATGAACAACCGAAGCACAGGACTGTGTCTTGTTCCCCATTGGCTTTCCAGGCCCTGCTACAATGCCAGGTCTATGCAAACACTCAGAAAGTAATATATTTCAAAATGAGTTGTAGGCCAGGTACAGTGGCTCATACCTGTAATCCTAGCACTTTGGGAGGCTGAGGTGGGAGGATCATCTGGGGTCAGGAGTTCAAGACCAGCCTGACCAACATGGTGAAACTCCCATCTCTACTAAAAATACAAAAATTAGCTGGGCATAGTGGCGGATGCCTGTAATCCTGGCTACTTGGGAGGCTGAGGCAGGAGAATCACTTGAACCCGGGAGGTGGAGGTTGCAGTGAGCTGAGGTTATGCCACTACACTCCAGCCTGGGCAACAGAGAGACACTCTGTCTCAAAAACAACAACAATAACAACAACAAATTAATTAGTTAAATAAATAAATAAAATAAGTTGTAATTTAAAAAGAAATTGTTGGCAGGCCACATCAGATGAGCAATGCAAAAATGTTAAGATAGTTTTGCCATCTAGCTTAGTGCATGGAACACCCACAGGCTTTAGCAATGGAGGAGCCTGGATTTTAGGTCAACCTTTACTGCTTGGTGGCTGTGTGACCTTGGGAAAATTAATTAATTTCTCTGAGATTCCTATTTGCCATCTCTAAAATGAGGATAAAACAACAAATAAAGTACGTAATGTCTGGCATATAGTAGGCACCTATCAAATGGAAACAGCTGATTTTGTTAATGTCATCTAAATAGTGTTAATACCTTTGCTGATGTTTTGGGGAACTTACAATAAATAGTATACGATTTCATTGGCCATGCAGAGAATGGTAGCAAACATTTATTGAAGATTTTTTTTTTAATCTGCCAGGCACTGTCTCAAATCCTTTATTAATTTGTTCAACATCCTAAGAACTCTGAGATAATGTACCATGATTATCATCATCCCATTTTACAGATGAGGATATTGAATAAAGAGATTTGCCCAGTGCATAGTTAGTAAATTACACAGCCTAGACTCAAACCCAGGCACCAGGTCCATACCCTTGACCAAGCCAAGAATATAACTTCAGAAAAATGCACTGTGGAAGGAAGACTGAGATGCCAGCCTCTACTCTGCTTTTTATGAGACAAAGTCACTCCAGCTCTGAAACTTCATTTGCCTTCTGTAATGTGAAGGATCATGCTTGTCCTCACAAGATTCCAAAGTCAAGTACAGACATACTACTTTTTGTTTCCATAATGGTCTCCTGGAAACCACATTGTGAGGTAAATCATTGCCAAGTGTTGCATATTTTCCCATAGGAATGATGTTCTAATTGCAGGTTATATTCCTGAACAAGGCCTCAGAATCAAATAAATCATTAATATGACCCAAAATGTGTCAAAGGAGAAGATATTAAACAACTATAAACCTTTAGCGTCCTTTTAAGAATAAAACTGTCTTCCAGGTTCTGCAAAATAGGCACATACAAACTATTCCCAGGTTAAGCAAGTACATAAAGAGAAAAAGCACTGGTAACAAATTGAACCCATATGTTGAGTATTCTTGCTTTTAGTAACACTTAATTATTAATGGTATTGCTCTTTTTAGAATTTAGAATAGTTTTGGGGGCAATCATTTAATGGCTCATGGCTAACATTTTTGTTTTCTATGAAAAGCAGAGGTATTGAAAATAACTCCAGTGATCTCCCTGTTCCTCTTAAAATGGGGATTAGTGTTTTACAGTTTAGTCACCACAGAGTCCACATATTTAAGGCAACCCTAAGAACTGGTTGTTGGGGGCAGAGAAGCCTCTTGAAACTGGTCTTTTAATTTATTTTCTGTTCTGTGATTCAACTTCGCCTCCACCTCACTTCCCCTCTGCCATATGAGAGACAGTTAGAAAGATGGGGAACCTAGCAGGTTGGAAAATATTGAGCTTCTTGTTCTGTTGCCGCTTTATTAATAGAAGGTATCTGGGGGCTGATTGAATGGATAAACACCCAAAGGAGACGAAAGTCCCTGTTTAGAGTTGTCCTGAGACCCTACTGTTCACATGAAACTGAGGTGAAATAGTGACGTACATTGACCTAAGCTGTAAGGATTAGAGCATTTGGAACAATGATGATTATGTCTGTTACTAAATGGAAAAATCCATTTACAGTACAATAAGTGTAATATGATTCCATAATTGTAAATAATTGAAACACAAAGAAATTTCAAAGGATAGCTATATTTTAGCAGGAAAATTACAGTGATTATGTTTTCCTTTGGCCGCTTCCCTAAATGTTTTTATCTTTCTACAAAGGACAGCTTCTTTGCGATACTTTTTTTCTATTTCAAAAGAAAAAGAAACTTGGACTGATAGATGCGCATCTGTTTCTATTTGGTCTAGTATGAAACCCTTCAGCAACATTTGTAGGCTGGTATGTGGTTTCAGTGCATATCCAGGAATTGACCATGTCTTTGCCCTATGATAACATATTAATTAATAAAATAGAGCTGTTCATAACACTAACTGAGAATTGAGATATTAACATTTTTAGCCCATATGAAAATTTCTGGAGTGTCCTGTAATTCTGAGTTACTCCAGTAGATGGCAGTGTTGTACAAAACAGCCAATAAATTGAGGCTGAAGGACTAGAGAAAGATTTTTGCTGTCTTTCTAGAAGAGCACTCCCTCCCTCAATGCACAAATCACCGGAATGAGGTGAATAATAAAAACGGTATTTTCTTCCGTAGTACAATGCGGATGGTGTTAACGGGAAAGTTGTTTTATCTGTTTCAATATGTATGTATTTGGTAATTCTCAGGCCGGATGCTTTTATCCACGATATTAACAGAGAGGGTTAACCCTCTCTGTGCCCACCCACCACCAAGTTTAACAAGTCTTTGGTTTAAAGAAAGCGGGTCTCAGAGACCTTAGCTGTATTTTTATCTCTTTTCCTATATTACTACTCTGAGGTAAAGGTACAAAGTGAGGGATTGACACCCTTTTTTTTGTTAAATGTTTTCCTTTGTTTGTGTCTGAAAAACTACAACTGGGTGGTGGAAAGATCAGATGCTTTTACCCTAAAGGGTTCTCATCGTGGGTTTTCCACTCACCCCCTGGGCTGATTCTCTGATTTCTCCAAGCCCCAGGTTCCTCATCTGGGAGAAATGGAGCCAGCAACTAGTTCCAGATGTGTGTCTCTAGGGATTAGCCATTTCCATACACACAACTTGCTGACATGCCCTGCACAGCATAGATCCCCAACAAACGGTGGCGATTCATACTAAAATTGATATTGCCGTATCAATTGCCTATCTATCATCTACTCAACTGCCCGCACACACACATATGTGTGTGTGTGTATATACATGTGTGTGTATAGGTATATAAACATGGGTTTATACCCAGATCTGTAACTTGAATAAATTCCATGGGTTCATTTTTGCCTTGCCCCTTTCCTTATGTATAAGGTCTTTCTCCAACAGTGAGAAACTTGACTCTTTGTCTGATCTGGTATATAATTCTAGTATCCTTGTTGGAATACTAGAATTAGTATTAATCACATTAATGGATTAAACTATCCCACGATTAATTTCTGCTTTTATTCAATCATCCAACATTGCCTTAAACTGAGGCAAGATAATTTTGCCAGCCTTGAGGTGGAATCTGTGTCATTTCTTTTCTTTCTTTTTCTTTATTTTGAGATAGAGTATCGCTCTGTCACCTAGGCTGGAGTGCAGTGGTGCGATCTAGGCTCACTGCAACCTCTGCCTCCCGGGTTCAAACCATTTTCCTGCCTCAGCCTCCCGAGTAGCTGGAACTACAGGTGGGGGCCACCATGCCTGGCTAATTGTTGTTATTTTTAGTAGAGACAGGGTTTCATCATGTTGGCCAGGCTGGTCTTGAACTCCTGTCTTCAGGTGATCCACCTGCCTTGGCCTCCTAAAGTGCTGGGATTACAGGTGTGAGCCACCACGCCCGGCCCTGTGTCATTTCTTAAAGAAGTGTGGACATCCGCAACTACCTTAAATTGATGTATGTATGCTAGAGTGCTGTCTTCACCAGAAACAAAATACTGTTGTTTTTTGTTTCGTTTTATTTTAAATAGGGTCTTACTCTGTCACCCAGGCTGGAGGGCAGTGACATAATCATAGCTCACTGCAGCTTCAACCTCCTGAGCTCAAGCGATCCTCTTGCCTTAGCCTCCCAAAGTGTTGGGATTACAGGCATGAGCCACCATGCCTGGCCACAAAATCCTGTTTTAGTAAATGAAGATGACAGTTATTGCTTAAGCACATGCATTGATGGTGAAGGGATGATGTTCGCCCAGCAGGGCGACTGGGGACTCATGATCTCATGCCCCAAATGAATGGATCTTACACATCATATGACTCAACATACTCATTGTACAGACAAGAAAACTCAGGCCCAACAAGGGTTTCATTTTTAAATTTTTCTTTTGAAATAATTTGAAACATACAGAAAAGGTGCAAAATTGTACAAAGAGTTTCTATATACCCTTCACTCAGTCTTTTCTAATACATGGCCATAACATAATCTTACATAACCACAGTAAGTTATGTAAAGAAATTAAGACTGGGTGCAGTGTCTCACGCCTATAATCCCAGCATTTGGGAGGCTGAGGTGGGCGGATAACCAGAGGTTGGGAGTTCGAGATCAGCCTGGCTAACATGGTGAAACTCCATCTCTACTAAATATACAAAATTACCTGGGCGTGGTGACGTGCGCCTGTAATCCCAGCTACTCTTGAGGCTGAGGAAGGAGAATTGCTTGAACCTGGGAGGCAGAGGTTGCAGTGAGCTAGGACTGTGCCACTGCACTCCAGACTGGGCGACACAGTGAGACTTGGTCTCCAAAAAAAAAAAAAAAAGAATTTGAACACAGTTACAATACTGTGAACTGAATCTAGTAACCTTTTTTGAATTCCTATTAACATCCTTTTTCTGTTCAAGACTCAGCCTAGGACCCCACATGGCATTTAGTTGTCATGACTCCTTAGTCCCCTCTAGTCTATAACAATTTCTGAGTCTTTTCTTACCTTTCCTGACCTTGTCACTTTTGAAGACTACGAATCAGTTATTTCATAGAATGTGCTTCAGTTTGGGCTTATCTGATGTTTTCTCATGGATAAAGGAGGTCAAGCATTTTTCGCAGGAATGCCGTGGAAATCAGTTTGCACCCTTCTCTGTGCATCATATGATGTCCTATGTCTATTACTACAGATATGAGCCTTCGTTCCCAGTCAGGGAGGTGACTACCAGTTTTTCCAAAGTAAAATTACTATTTTCCAATTAGTAATTGGTTAATAAATGTATCTGGGAAGATACTTTAAGACTATGCAAATATCTTGTTTCTCCTTAAACTTATAGCCACTAATTTTAGCATCCTTTGATGTCTACAACCATTTTTACTGCGGGGTTTTCCCCCCATTTCCTCTTTTCCTTCTGCATTTATTAATAGGATTTCTTCTGTAATGAAGATGTGTCCCTTCTCTCCCATTTATTTACTACCTTATATCACTGTAGGCTCATGGATATTTATTTCAGTCTATGGCTTATAATCCAATGCTATTACCCTTTCTTGCTTGCTCAAAACTACTCCAGATTTGGCCACTGGGAGTTCCTTCAGGTGGGCTCCGTGTTCTTCTTACGTGGCTCCATCCTTTGTGGCTACTTCCTTGTATTCTGGCACATGGTGTTCCAGGCTCTTTTTTTTTTTTTTTTTTTTTTTTTTTTTTTTTTTCCCTGAGACAGAGTCTTGCTCTGTCACCCAGGTTGGAGTGCAGCGGCGCAAAGTCAGCTACCTGCAACCTCTGCCTCCCAGGTTCAAGCAATTCTCCTGCCTTAGCCTCCCGGGTAGCTGGGATTGCAGGCGCCCACCACCATGCCCAGCTAATTTTTGTATTTTTAGTAGAAACGGGATTTCACCATATTGGTCAGGCTGGTCTCAAACTCCTGACCTCAGGTGATCCACCCACCTCAGCCTCCCAAAATGCTGGAATTACAAGCATGAGCCCGGCCTCCAGGCTCATTTTATACTTTGCCTGCCCCAGTCTTAGAATCACCAACTTCTCCAAGGAGCATGGTTCTTTTTATTCAAGAGGGATATTTAGAAACTAAGATCTAAGCACTAAATGTATTCATTGCTACTAGAGAGTCATTGTTTCTAGGACCTTCCAGCAGAGCAAGGAACTGTGTGTATGTATACTAACTCGTGCAGGCACACACATCTGTATGTGTGTGTGTCTGCCTGCCTATCATCTACTCAACCGCCCACACACACACACGTGTGTGTGTGTGTATATATGTGTGTGTATATGTATATAAACATGGGTTTATACCAAGATCTGTAACTCGAATAAATTCCATGGGTTCATTTATGCCTTGCCCCTTTCCTTATGTATAACGTCTTTCTCCAACAGTGAGAAACTTGACTCTTTATCTGATCTGGTATATAATTCTAGTATCCTTGTTGGAAACAAATTTACTAACTACATTACAGTAATTGTATACTGATTCTTTAGACTTTAGCCTTCCACTTGCAAGTCAAAATTATGTTTTTCAAATTTACTTAGGTTTTTTTAAGGTATGGGAAATTTTGCTATAATTCTGAAAGTCAAAGTTATAAAAAGTCTGTGCTCAGAGAAAGGTTACTTCCTCCTTGTTCTTGCTACCGTGTTCCCATTATCTTATCCTTTCTACCCGGTTGCCTGCCATTCTTTGTAGGTAACCAATGTCTTTAATTTATGGTTTATAATTCCTATATTTCTTTTGCACAAAAAAGCAGATACAGTTATATTTCCTTATATCTCTTTTCTTACATAAAAGGTAGCATATAATAGAAACGCTTATAAACTTTGCCTTTTACACTTAACAATATATCCTGGAAACTACTCTATCTGTTCACAGAGATCTTCCTCTTTATCTTTTATAGCTGTGTAGTATTTCATTGTGTGGCTTTATCATAGTTATTCAACCCACTTTCCTATAGACAGACAATTACATTGTTTCCCATATTTTTCAATTATAAACAGTACTGTAGCAAATAGCTTATACATATAATTTTTAAATGTCAGATGTGTATCTTTAAGGCAGATTTTTGAAAGCAGGATTACTGGGTCAAAAAGTAAGTACAGCTATGGTAAACAGACTGACAGCTCCTCAAGATGTTACACATAGAGTCCCAGCTACTTGGGAGGCTGAGGCAGGAGGATCACTTGAAACCAGGAGTTCAAGGCTGTCGTGCCTATGATCATGCCTGTAAATATCCACTGTACTCCAGCCTGAACAGCATAGATCCTCTCTCTTAGAAAAAAAAAGTTAAACATAAAATTATACAATTTGGCAATTCTACTTCTAGGCATATAGACAAAATAATTGAAAGCATGGATTTCCAAATGGATATTTGTACTCCAGTATTCATAGCTGGATTATTCACAAAGGCTAAAAATGTCCATCAACAGATGAATGAATTAAAATAATATTGTATATACATACCAGGAAATCTTACCCTTAAGAAGGAAGGAAATTCTAAGACGTGTTACAATAGGGATAAACTTTGAAAACATGCTGTGTGAAATTGGTGAGACACAAAAGGACAAATATTGTATGACTTCACTTACGGGAGTTACCTAAAGTAGTCAAATTCATAGAGTCAGAGAGACAGAAAGTAGAATGGTGATTACCAGGTGGTGGGAGAAGAAGAAATAGAGAGTTAGCGTTTAATGGGTAGAGAGTTTCTCTTTAGGATGATGAAACGGTTCTGGAAGTGCATGATGGTAATGATTACTCAACATTGTGAATATACTTAACGCCACTGAACTGTCTTTAAAATGGTTAAAATGGTGAATTTTATGTCATGCATATTTTATTAAAATTTAAAAACTGGAAAAAATAGGTACATATGTAGTTTTTTTATAAGTATTTCCAAAATCTCCCAGCAGGATTTTTAGTCTGCAGTTCCATGAGTTATATAGGAGTGCCTGTTTGCCCACAGCCTCACAACAGCTATTATACAATAAAAAGTACGATAACAAGTGCATCAAAATGTTATACTTTTTAATTATTGTCAATCTGTTAGGTGAGAAATTGTATCTCATATTGTTTTATTTGCATTTCTGTAATTATGAGTGAGCTTGAATATATTTTCATATAGTCAAGGGCTATTATATCATTTTTTGGTGAATGGTCTGCTCATATCTTTCCCCAATTTTTAGTGAGTTTTTGGTATTTTTGTCTCTCAATTTTTATAAGTTTTTTTTTTTAAATACACATTAGGGATATCAGCCTTGTGGTTGTAGTATATACTGTAAACAGTCTCTTCCAGTTTGCCAGTTGTCTTTTAGTTATAATTTTGATTATAGTGCTTTCACCATGCAAATGTTTTAATATTTATGTGAACAAATGCATTGATTTTTTTTCTTATATTGCCTCTCGATTTTGAGTCATAGTTAAAGGAAGTTTCTCTACATTGAGGTTGAAGAATTCACCAATATGTTCTTCTAGCACATGTATAGTTTCATTTTAACAGATTTGCTAAAACATTTGGAGTTTATTCTTGTGTATTTTGTGAGATATGGATCTAATTTAATCTTTTATTCCAAATGGACACCCAGTTGTCAATGTGCCATTTATTAAAATTTCCATCATTTCATTTGAGATGTCACTCTTATCATATACTACATTTCCGTATATCCTTAGGTCTTTTCCTGGGCTTCCATTCCATTCTGTCTATGGATGTGCCATTACCACACTGTTCAAATTATAGAGCTTCATAATATGTTTTCATGTCAGTGGGATTCATTCTCCCTCATAGTTTTTCTTTTTCAATGTTTTCCTGGTTTTTCTTGCATTTTCACTTTTCTATGTGAACTTTACTGTCAACTTGCCTAGCTCCATCAAAGTGCTCACTGACATTTTTATTGGAATTTTATTAAATACATATATTAACTTAGAAAGAACTGGTATCTTTATATTTTTTCCACTTACTAACATGAATTTAAATTTTTAAAATATATTTTTAATTGATAAAAATTATATTCATTGTGTACAACATGTTTTGAAATATGAGATTGTGGATTGGCTGAATCAAACTAACATATATAGTACTTCATATACTTACCTTTTTTTGAGGTAAGAACACTTACAATTTATTCTCTTGGCAATTTTCAAGAATACAGTATGTTGTTATCAACTGTAGTCACTCTGTTGTAAAGTAGATCTCTTGAACTTTATCCTCCTATTGAGCTTATGTTTCATATCCTTTGACCAACATCTCCCAACTCTCCTGCTTCTCAGCCCTGAATAACCACCATTCCACTCTCCACTTCTATGAGTTCCACCATTTTAGATTCCACATGTAGATGATATCATGCAGTATTTGTTTTTCTGTACCTGACTTACTTTACTTGACACAAGGTCCTCCAGGCTCATTCATGTTGTTGCAAATGACAGGATTTCATTCTTTTTTATTCTGTTTTTGTTGTGTACCTATATCACATTTTCTTTATCCACTTATCCATTGATAAACACTTAGGTTGAATCCATATCTTGGCTATGATGAATAATGCTGCAATTGACATGAGAGTGCAGATATCTCTTCAAAATATGGATTTTATTTCCTTTGGATATTTACCCAGGAGTAGGATTGCCGGATCATAAGAACTAGTATCTTTATAAAGTTCAGACATTCTCTCCAAGAATGGAGGATGCTTTCCCATTTGTTCATGTCTACTTTTGTATCTTTCAGAAGTGTTTTTAAATTTTCCTGATTAGGTTTGTACATTGTTAAATTTATTCCTAAATACTTTATCTTTCTGTTGGTTCTCTAAATAGATTTTTTTCTCTCATAATATCCTCTAACTGGTTACTGTTTGTATATATTAAGGCTACTGATTTTTGTTTGTCCATTTTATATCCTACCACCTTATTAGTTTTTGCTAGTTTGTTGATTCTGTAGGATTTTCTTGTTAGATTATCATATTATCTGCAAACAGACTTTGGTTTCTTTTTTACCCATTCTATTTGATGTGTCTAATTAATTTATCTCATCTAATTGCCCTGGTGAATATGCTAATATAATTTTCAGTAATAGGGAAGAAAGTGGGTATTCTTGCCTTGTTAGTCATCTTAGTGAAAACACTTTTAATATTTTCCCATTAAACAAGATACCAGATTTAGGGTTTAGACAACACACACACACACATAAGCATATGCAGATATACACGTATACACATATAAAGAAAGCATTTCTCATTTTCTATTCTCTTGAGTGTTTCTATTCTCTGGAGTGTTAAAACATTTCTGAGTTAGGCTGGGCACAGTGGCTCACGCCTGTAATCTCAGTACTTTGGGAGGCCAAGGTGAGCAGATCACCTGAGGTCAGGAGTTTGAGACCAGCCTGGCCAACATGGCGAAACCCTGTCTCCACTAAAAATACAAAAATTAGCCAAGCGTGGTGGTGCGCACCTGTAATCCCGGCTACTTGGGAGGCCGAGGCAGGAGAATCACTTGAACCCAGAAGGTAGAGGTTGCAGTGAGCCAAGATCACACCACTGTACTCCAGCCTGGGGGACAGAATGAGACTTTATCTCAAAAAAAAAAAAAAAAAAAAATTCTGAGTTAATGGCTTAAGAACACTTTTTTCCCTGTTGAAAGTATTTGAGGTTCAATTTTCATAATTTGCGGTGGGGGGGCGGTGGTTAAAGAATACTCAATTTGTAAAAATGCTTATTTAAGCCAATCAGAACAGAGCTCCTTTGGATTTTATAATCTAATTTGGTGGTATTTGGAAAATCTTACACAGTGAGGAATCAAACATATCTACAAATACAGAGAGCTTCTAGATGCAGTCCTAAAATTTCAGCCATGGATAAAGCATAAATAAAGAATTACAGAAGCTACTGGTCTATTTCAAAGAACTGTTCTCTTTCCAGTTGGTATGAATTCTTAATTGATTTGAGCTCAAAGCAAACAAATAAATAAATCAACAGGAAAGGCTAACATACCAGATTTTACCCAACAGGGATCTCTAAGAACCGTCAATCCATTTACAGAGGTCACCAAATGGTCAAGTCATAAAACCAAAAGAAGCAGGCACAAGAAATGAAGCAAGCACTCAAAAATAATCCAAATCCAATCTTGACTATGCTACCAATGGGCAAGAATCTGGAGTATAAAACCAAGAGTTGGATTCACCATTGGGTCTCTGATCACCTGTCAGGTGTAGAATCACAAAAGGCTCCAAGGGGCTTGTTGCTTAGGTGGAGTTCATGGAGAGCAGAAGGTGAAGTCCAAACCTATCCAAGTCACAGAACCAAACTGTGCAAGACAAAATGTACCTCAAAATGAAAGGGATTAACTTATTTAGAGTATAGCATTGGGAAAAACCTTCATTAATGCAGGATGTCTCAAAGAAAAGGAAGGGATCCTGGGGTTTTTTAGAATCAAGTGATGCAGGGGAGGCAAGCTCCAAACTGGAGCTTAGTCTGGGAGGGTTCTTTGCTTCATCCAGGAAGGAATTCAAGGGCAAGCTGATGGTAGAAGAAACAGCTTTATCCAAGTGGCAGTGTTACAGCTCCATGACTGCTCCTGCAGAACAAGGCTATTTCATAGGCAGTGTGCTGAGAGTAGCAGCTCAGGGGAATTCTGCAGTCATGTTTATACCTACCTTTAATTGCTTGCAGGTTAAGGGGTGGTTTATGTAGAAATTTCTAGGAAAAGGGTAGTAACTTCTGTCATGTTCTGTAGTGTTAAGAATTTTTACATTGTTGTACAAACAATGTCCAGGACACTTTCATCTTCCAAAACTGAGACTCCATACCCACTAATTGACTCCCTATCTCTCCTTATCCCAGCTTCGGCAACTACTTTCTATTAGTCTGACTATTGTAGATACCTCATATAGGTGGAATCATATAGTATTTTTTTATGATTGGCTTATTTCAGGTAGCATGATGACCTCAAGGTTCATCCAAGCTGTTCATCCAATTCATGTGTCAGAATTTCCTTCTTTAGTTTAAGGCTGCATAATATTGTATTGTATGTATATATGACATTTTGTTTACCATTTATTCATCGATGGACACTTGGGTTGCTTCCACCTTCTGGAGATTGTGAATAATGCTGGTAAATCTTGACGTTTTAAAGAGTAATTAAAAACCTGGGCCGGGCACGGTGGCTCACATCTGTAATCCCAGCACTTTGGGAGGCCGAGGCCGGCGGATCATTTGAGACCAGGACTTTGAGACCAGACTGGCCAACATGGTGAGACCCATCTCTACTAAAAATACGAAAATTAGCCGGGGTACTGGTGCGCACCTGTAATCCCAGTTACTCGAGAAGCTAAGGCAGGAGAATTGCTTGAACCTGGGAAACAGAGGCTGCAGTGAGCCAGTTGCACCACTGCACTCCAGCCTGGGTAAGAGAGTGAGACTCTGTTTCAAAAAAAAAGAATAAACAAATAAATAAATAATAAAAACCTGACTGGCTGGAAAATATCCAGAGCTTCAAGTCATACATTATGCATTCTTTCATTCATTGCTTCAACATTTATTGAGCAGTTACTATAAGACACTATTGAAAGCACTGTACGGAGAAACAGTACAGTGAATTAAACGTAAAGTCTAATCTCAGTAGTGTGTGTCTAATAAACTTTGTTTTATACTGTTATTCTTAAATTATGCACTCCTGTAAATAAATCCTGGCCATTTCAAGCTTAATAAAAAAGACTAAAAGAAGGATAATATAGATCAAGGGAAAGCAACTGAGATCAAAGGCAAAACAGGAATTCCCCAAAATGTCATCTGGGAGAGTCCTTACATGCATACACTTTTTCATGAATGTGTGAATCCTTATGCTGTATTCTCTCAGAGTGCCTTGTGGACTCATCAAAAAGCCCTGATACTTTGTTTTTTACTTAAATTATTTTTAAGGCACCAAATAGTTGTACGTATTTATGGGGTACAGAGTGATGTTTTAATACACGTATACAATATGTAATGGCCAAATCAAGGTAATTATCATATCTGTCACCTCAAAGACTTATCATTTATGTTGGGGACATTCAAAACCCTCTCTCCTAGCGATTAGAGAATATACAATAAATCATTTTTAACTATAGTCACCCTCCAGTGCTATAGAACACTGGAACTAATCCCAGCACTTTGGGAGGCCGAGGCGGGCAGATCACGAGGTCAGGAGATGGAGACCATCCTGGCTAACACGGTGAAACCCCATCTCTACTAAAAAATATTTAAAAATTAGCCTGGCTGAGGCAGGAGAATGGCGTGAACCTGGGAGGTGGAGGTTGCAGTGAGCCGAGATAGCGCCGCTACACTCCAGCCAGGGCGACAGAGCGAGACTCTGTCTTAAACAAAAAACACTGGAACATATTCCTCCTATCTAGCTGTAATTTTTATTTTTATATTTATTTGTTTGTTTGTTTGTTTGTTTGTTTATTTTTTAAGACAGAGTCTTACTCTTGTCACCCAGGCTGGAGTGCAGTGGTATAATCTCAGCTCACTGCAACTTCCACCTCCCAGGTTCAAGCGGTTGTCCTGCCTCAGCCTCCCTACTAGCTGGGATTACAGGTGCCCGCCACCACGCCCAGCTAATTTTTGTATTTTTAGTAGAGATGGTGTTTCACCATGTTGGTCAAGCTGGTCTCGAACTCCTGAACTCAGGTGATCCACCCACCTCAGCCTCCCAAAGTGTGGGATTATAGGCTTGAGCCTCCGTGCCCAGCTAATTTTATATCCTCTAACTAACCTCTTTGCTTTCTTCCCTCCCTCCTATGCCTCCCCACCTCTGGTAACAACTATTCTACTCTCTACTTCTTTGAGATCTACTGTTTTAGCTTCCACATATGAGTGAGAACACATGGTATTTATCTTTCTGTGGCTGACTTATTTCACTTAATGTCTTCCAGACTCATACATGTTGTTGCAAATGTCAGGGTTTCATTATTTTTAAAGACTGAATAGTATTTAATTGTGTATATATACCACATTTTCTTCATTCACTCATCCACTGATGAACACTTAAGCTGATTCCATATCTTGGCTATTATAAATAGTGCTGCAATGAACATGGGAGTGCAGGTATCTCTTAAACATACGGATTTTATTTCCTTTGGATATGTACCCAGTAGGATTGGTGGATCATAAAAACTGTTATCTTTATAATGTTCAGTCATTCTATCCGAGAATGGAAGATTCTTTTCCATTTGTTCAAGTCTACTTTTGTATCTATCAGAAGTGTTTTAAAATTTTGCTGATTAGGTTTGTACATTGCTTCTTAAATTTATTCCTAATATTTTATCTTTTTGTTCATTCTCTAAATGAGTTTTCTTTATCATAATGTCCTCTAATTGGTTATTGCTTATATATAAAGCCTATTGATTTTCATTTGTTAATTTTATAATCTACCACTTTATTAAATTATTTCTGTTGGTTCGAATGTTGGTTCTGTAGGATTTTTCTATTTATGCTATCATATCTGCAAACAGATAGTTTTTTTTTTTTACCCATTCTTATGCCTCTAATTGATTTATTGTATCTAATTGCATTGGCTAATACTCTAATACAATTTCTAGTAACAGGGACTCTAACAGGCGTCCTTGCCTTGTTATAATCTTAGTGAAAACACCTTGAATGTATTTCCATTAAATAAGATGTCAGCTTTAGGATTCAGACACACACACACCACATATAAAGAAAGTATTTCTCATTTTCTGTTCTCTTGAGTATGTTTTGGTTTTTAAATTATGAATGGATGTTGAATTTTGTCAAGGGCTTTTTCAGCATATATGGAGATAATAATATGATTTTTCCCCATTAGGTTTATAAATTTTGTTTATGATATTAATTAATTTTCTGATACTGAACTAATCTTGTGTACTCCAGAAAGGTTTTGAAATGTATTAAAAGTAATGGTGAAAACCGCAATTACTTTCACACCAACCTAATAAAACTTAAAGTGAGTTAAGTTAAAATTTTATATACAAAGTGAAATATTGTATCCTAAAAATTGCTCAAAAGGCCTGAAAAGTGTATGCCCTCATCATTAGATGCATCAAAAAGATTTCCAGGATTATGTATGTTACTATATAAAAGGAAGCTTACATAGGCTAAGAATAATTTAATAGAAGAGTAATTTATGGAGTTATCCCATGACTAAGTGTGCCATGCAAAAATAAACACTCATGTATGTATATATAAGAATATACCACTCAGGAATCAAAATCAGACCACATAATTACAATAACCAGGTGTGAGCACTTCTTTGCAGCACTCAAGCCAGGATGGCCTATGTGAAGTGATGTTTGGAGTAGGGTCTAAATCAAGTTTCTCAACCTGAAATCACCTGGAGCTTTACAAACTTTTGATGCCCTCCAGAGAGTGCAATTTGGGTAGTCTGAAGTCCATTCTGGTTTACTGGAGTGTTAGAAATCTTCCCAGGTGATTCTAATGTTCAACCAAGGTTGAGACCCTCTGATCTAAATGCTTGCTCTACCTTGTTATTCACTTCATAAATATTTATTGGATGCCCACTACATGCATAGTGATAACTACTCTGTATGATTGTGCATGAGTCTTCACAAACATTTTAGTTTTCCTTCTAGGTATATGATAGGATAACATTTCTCTTCCCTTTAAGATATACATGGACAAGTCACGTGCTTTAGCTAACAAAATGTGGGCAGAAATTATGTGTGACACTTCCAAGCTGAACCTTTAAAAGCCAGTACACAATTTATAACACTCCCTTTTCCCCTGCTTCTGTAATTGAGAAGTCAGTGTTGAGATGGTCCCCTGTCATCCTGGATCCCTGATGGCTACAATGAGTGAAGTTTCCCTGCTGACCTGTACCAGGCAGGTATGTAGCATGAATGAGCAAGTTGTGTTGGGTTAATCCACTGGGATGTTGGAGTTCTGGCAGCAGTATAACCTAGGCCATTCCTCCCATTACACTCAAATACAGAGATGAGTCCATTGTAGACCTGGACTTCAAAAGGTTCCATTCTTAAGGGGAGACAAAACATGGACACGAATAGATATAACCCAGAATGCAAAGTGATATGAGCATGTGAAGCATTAGTCTTGAGTTTGATTTTTTGTTTTCATTCATTTAACAAATATCTGTATAGGTATACCGTACCTTTAGTTTCTTTCTTTCTTTCTTTCTTTTTTTTTATTGAGAGACAGAGTCTTGCTCTGTAGCCCAGGCTGGAGTGCAGTGGCGTGGTCTCTGCTCACTGCAACTTCCACCTCCTGGGTTCAAGTGATTTTCCTGCCTCAACTGTCCAAGTAACTGGGACTGCAGACATGCGCCACCATGCCTAGCTAACTTTTGTAGTTTTTAGTAGCGACCAGGTTTCACTATATGTTGGCCAGCCTGGTTCTGAACTCCTGACCTCAGCTGATCTGTCCGCCTCGGCCTCCCTAAGTGTTGGAATTACAGGCGTGAGCCATCGCACCTGGCCTGCACCTCCACTTTCTTATGAGGATCAAGATGCCTACATGGGAAAGGGTGTTACATACACAGGTGTGTGTGCGTGTGAGATAAATGGAATTATCCATGCAAAGCACCCAAACTAATGCCTGAATCATTTTTTGCCTCTTGACAAATGCTGATACTAGCTAACTTTTGCATAGCACTTATTATGAGCCTGGTATGATTCTAAGGGCTTGACATATGTTAGTTCATTTAATCCTCACAACAACTCTGATACTATTTTTAATCCCAATTAAAAATGAGGAAACAGAAGCATGGAACGTTTAAGTGACTCCCCCAGGTTATTCAGCTTGTAAGCAGAGGAGCGTATCTGCTCTAACGCTCATGCTGGTAACGTCCTCATCATTATTAACCACAGGTGCGAGACCCTTCTGTTCAGAGTCTTGTCTCTTAGTAATTCGAGTCTGGCCCATGGTATTTACTCATTTATGGGTGAGTGACACTCCTCAGTGCTCCTAAGACTGTGATGCCATGAGCAATAATAGGTAACCTTGGCCCAAAAGTGTGTGGAGATAAACCATGTATCAAGGTAATTTTGATGATGTGGGGATATAGAGATTAATAGATATTTAAAAATAGTCAGGCAATTCTAAAAGCAAATGAGCCTTCTTTCTATACCCTGGAATATCCATGCCTGAGAGCCTGAGCAGAATTTGGGGAAATCAAAAATGGTCTCCCCAGGCCAAGCTAGGGATCTGCTGATGAGCCCTTATATTCAATGTAAGCTCTCATTTACTTTAGCTGCATTTTAGATTTGTCTCCCGAGTGACATAAGGGAGAGCTTTTATAAACACAAAACACAAATTTGATGTTTGAATTCCAGCAGCCGGCCCTGCTCTCAGACTCCCGGACTCCGGGTTCCCGTTTCCCAAGGCCTGGGCTCTGCTCGTCTCCGGCCCTTGAGGCGCCACTTGGAATCCTTCACTGCTTTCTCTCCTCTCTTCACTAGATTTCAAGCCCTTATGAATGGCGGCAGCTCATACTTCACAGGTGCTTTCAAGGCAGTTAATTAATGCTAATTAAGCTGAAAATATTTAAAATTTAATTTGATAAACATTCATCAAGTTCCCCACTGCATGCCAAATACTCTTCTAAACACTGGTAATGAGGGCAGAAAGATCTAGCATGGTGATTTACACTAAATAGCAGTTCAATAAACGTGTGTAGCATAAAGGAAGGGCTCTTAGTTTGCTCATCATAGGGCTCAGTATCTGATGGGAAAGGCAGACAAATAAGAAAATACCTGCCACGTAGAGTGGGAATTACCAGGGAGGAAGGTAAGCAAGAACTGCTTGCTCAGGAAAGAGGTCACACCTGTGAAAGGACAGGTAGGAACCAAGTCAGGTCATTGAGGGAGGGTGGGCCTAGGATGGGGAGGCGCAGAGCAGCATGCTGCGTTCAGTCCTCTCCTGGGGCTGCTGCAGGACAAGAAGGCATTTATGGGGAGAGGGAGGGATGAGGCTGCAGAGCGTGGCAGGGGCCAGCCCAGGGAGGCCTCACTTGCAATTTAACCTGGGGAGTTTGGAGGAATTTAAATAGGGGAATGCATGACCAGATTTGTGATTTACAGCTCTCTGACAGCAGTTCAGAGGTGTATTTGGAACGTGGGAGCACAGGGCAGAAAACTAGTGACAGGAGCAATTGTGAAGTAGGCCCAGCAGGGATAGGGTGTGACCGAGACAGTAGTGGCAATGGAGAGAGGGTCAGAGCCTGAGACATTTAAGAGAGAAACTTTTGAAAGGATGTGAGCGGGGAGGGCAGAACAGAGGAGATGAGGAACACTCTAATTGTTTTTGCTTGATCCCTTGGGAAGAGAGGAATAAACTTCACCCAGACAAGGTGAGTAGGAAGAAGAGTAGGTTTGGGAAAATCGAAATAGTCTTCTTATGATGGGTGGAAGCATCTATGACGCTTTCAAAGGAGGTATCCGGGAGGTACTTGGCTGTCCTGTATGATGACAATGCAGGTGATGATGGTGATGCCATCCTGAAGAGAAGGTAAACAGGCAGAACAACCCCATGTATACTATTCTTTGTAAAATGATTCTTTTTGGCCAGGCGCAGTGGCTTGTGCCTATAATTCCAGCATTTGGGGAGGCTGAGGTGGGCCAATCAGTTGAGCTTAGCAGTTCCACACCAGCCTGGGCTACATGATGAGACCCTCATCTCTACAAAAAAATACAAAAATTAGCCAAATGTGGTGGCAGGTACCTGTAGTCCCAGCTACTCAGGAGACTGAGATGGGAGGATCATTTGAGCCCAGGAGGTCGAGGGTGCAGCGAGCTGAGATCATACCACTACACTCCAGCCTGGGCAACAGAGCAAGACAGTGTCTCAAAATAATTAATTAATTTAATTCAATAATTTTTTATTGTACTTAAAAACACACATAACCTAAAATTTATCATCTATACCATTTCCAAGTGTACAGTTTGGTAGTGTTAAGTATATTCACATTGTTCTGCAAACAATCTCCAGAGCTTTTACATCTTATAAAACTGAAACTCTATACCCATTAAACAGCAACTCCCCATTTCCCCTTCCCCAGTCCCCTGGGGACTATTCTCTTTTCTGTTTCTATGAATGTGACAACTCTAAGTATTTAAAAATCACACAGTATTTTTCCTTTCGTGACTAGCTTATTTAACTTAATATAATGGCCTTGTTATAGACTGAATTGTGTGCCTCCTGATTCATATGTTGAAGCCCTAACTCCCAGTACCTCAGAAGTTGACTGATTTGGAGATAGGGGTCTTTTAAAAGGTGATTAAGTTAAAATAAGGCCTTTAGGATGGGCTCTAATGCAATCTGACTGGTGTTTTCATAAAAAGAGGACATTTGGACAGAGAGACTCCAGGGATGCATGTGTGCAGAAAAAAGTCCATGTGAGGACGCAGTGACGAGGCAGTCACCTGCAAGCCATAGAGAGTGTTCTCAGGACAAACAAAGCTAGCTAGTGCCATGATCTTAGACTTCAAAACTTAAGAACTGTGAGAAAATAAATTCCTGTTTGTAAGCCATCTAGTCTGTGGTATTTTGTTATGGCAGCCCTAGCAAACTAATACAGGCCTCAAGGTTCATTCATGTTCTAGCATGTATTAGAATTTTTTTCCTTTTTAAGGCTGAGTAATATTCTAGTTTTGCTGTTGTTGTTGTTGTTGTTGTTGTTGTCATGGAGACAGGATTTTGCTATGTTGCGCAGGCTGGTCTTGAACTCCTGGTCTCAAGCACTCTGCTAGCTTTGACCTTGCAAAGTGCTGGGATTACAGACATGAGCACTGCACAAGCCCTGTTGTATATTTAGATTACATTTTCTTTATCCACTTATTTGTCAATAGACACTTGAGTTGTTTTCACCTTTGGCTAGCGTGAATCATGCTACTATAAATGTGGGTATACAATATCTCTTCAGTATCCTGCTTTTCATTCTTTTCAATATATACTCGGACATGGAATTAATGAATCATATAGGAATTCAATTTTTAAAATTTTGAGGAACTGCCATATTATGCTATTTATCCCATTTTAAATCTGCACCATTTTATATTCCACCAACAGAGCACAGAGTTCCAATGTATCTGTATCCTCACCAGTACTTAGTTTCTGTCTTTCTTATGGAAGCCATGGGTGTAAGGTGATATTTCATGTAGTGTTGATTTATAGTTCTCTAATGATTAGTGATGTTGAGCATCTTTTCATATGCTTCTTTAGGCCATTTTCATAAGATCTTTGGAGAAATGTCTATTCAAGTCCCATGCCCATTTTTAAATCAGGTTTTTGTTGTTGCTGAGTTGTCGAAATTCTTTATATATTCTGAATATCAACCCTTTATCAGATATATGATTTGCAAATATTTTCTCCCATTCCATAGGTTGCCTTTTCACTCAAAGGATTGTGCCCCTTGATGCAATGAAATTTTTAGTTTTGAGGTAGACTGATTTGTCTATTTTTACTTTTGTTGCCTGTGCTTTTTGGTGTCATATCCAGGAAATTCTTGCCAAATCCAGTGTCATGAAGCTTTTCCCCTGTGTTTTCTTCTAAGAGTTTTATAGTTACATATACACGATTCTTTAACAAGTTTGGCTATGTAGGAAAGGAGAAGGGGGGAGAATCTGAAACCAGGGAAGAATTATTTTGAGATGAGCAGAGATGTATCCTACTTCTAAGCTAAGAGAAAATACCAGAGCAGAGCTAGAACTTAAAGCTACAGAAGAAAAAGAATAATGAGTGGGTCTCAGACATCATGGAGGTATGTGTGTGAGGGGGAAGAAGGTGATGTCCAAAGGCCAGAAGAAAGGGGTGAACCAGATATAAGAGAAGCAACTTTTCCTCTGACAGGAGGTGAAGGAGGTAGGATGAGTGTGGTGGAGCTGAGGTTGTTAATTGAAGGCATATTATGGGGAGATATGCTTCAAGAGGGCTTCCATTTTTTTCAGTGAATCAGTCCCAACATCATCTAATGAGAGTAATGGAAGAGATGATGGTAAATGGTGAAGTTGGGGAGAAGTTGCTTAGGGAAACAGGAAGAGGCTGCCCTTGGACATGTTAGAAGAACATTAGGCCAATGGATGTGAATTGATGCTGGTACCAACCCCATGTAGTTTTATCATGCAGTCCCTAGCAGCTCAGGTGGAGGATGAAGAAGTCAGGCTGTTGGATTGAGGTTAGTGTCAGGGTTTTCATGTCTGACATTGTATTTTTCATCTTTAGAAATTTAACTGAGTTTTTAAAAAAATATCTTTCACGTCTCTGTAATATGCACATGCCTTTGTCTATCTTAACATAATGTTGAATTGTCTTGTCTACAAATTTTATCATTAATGCCATTTCTAGGTCAGTTTCTATTGATTTTTTTTTCCTCCTCATTACAGACCATGTTTTCTTGCTTCTTAACATGCCCAGTAATTTTTTATATAATCCAAGTTGTGGTGGGTTTTATTTATACATTTTCCTTTTTTTTAGCTTTTATCACAAAGTTATCATTTAATATATGTCCAACACCAGAAATTCTGAAAGCATAGAAAGAAATATACATTTCTGACAGGTAATAGAGCACAACATTTTCATTTCATAGAAATTTAAACTTATAATTTGGACTCTTTGTATATTTATTTTTAAACAATTGATATTATTACAGCTTTTATCTTTGATTAATATGTACAATTTTTCAAGTAAATCAAGGCTGAGATATATATTGTTTATAAAATTGCTCCAAATATATATGAAATTTTATTTTAAGAAGGAATAATCAATAATTTTTCTCTCACCTTTTTTTTTTTAATCTAAAGATACCATATGGTACAGTGGAAACAGAAGGAGATTGGGGAAATCGAGAAATAGTTGCGTTTCAATCCTGCCTTCGTTTATTATTTCTCTGGGCTCAAATCAATTACCCTTCTGCATCTCATTCTCCTTATCTATAAAGTGATAAGATTGGAGTTAGTATACTGAAGTTTCCTTGTATGTCTAAAAGTGCATGATTCTAACATAAATATTTTAAAAATATTGAATAATTCTTGAAAATATGTATATACACACGAATACCAAATAAACCCTATATAATTATCAGGAAAGCCATTGTAGATTCTAGTCTTCTTTCTGTTTTCTTTTTTTTTGAGACAGAGTTTCACTCTTGTTGCCCAGGCTGGAGTGCAATGGCACAACCTCGGCTCAATGCAACCTCCGCCTCCCGGGTTCAAGCGATTCTCCTGCCTCAGCCTCCCAAGTAGGTGGGATTATAGGCATGCACCACCACATCTGGCTGTTATTTATACACTTTTCAAAATTTGTAAAAATAATCTTGAGCCTTGTTCTAAGATGCAGTTAACTTACTTTGTAACACCGATTTCTTTAATCATTCATGTGTTTGCTCTTGCCATGTTTAGGGAAGGCCATCAGGCAGGGACAGGGTGAAGGAGAAAGGATAGTACTACTTTAGACCTTCTGGGAGTCTGTGCAGGGGTTCACCAGTAAAGAACTGAGCAGACCTATATTGGGAAGGAGACCAGGGGGTTGAAACCAGTGAAATGGCTGAGACATGTTCTTTAAGATGTGACTTCATGCCCTGTGACCTACAAATATTGAGTGAGAGACCCCAAAACTCATGCTATGCTTAGTGTGATTGGGTTTCCTGTAGAATCCAGCAGGGGACGTCCATGTCGCCACAAGGCCAAACCAAGGTGGCCCATGAAGACTTAACTTGTGAAATAGAGAAGATTAGGAAGAAATAGGTCTGGGTTTGCAAAAATTATGAGGAGGATGGAAAAGGTACAGTTCTTCTGTTCTCACACATGAATGTGATGTTTGGATCTGCTCATACACGGTAGATAAGCAGGGGAACAAACCAACAAAATGTGGTGTTAGTCTGAGTACTCCTGAGAAGGAGACATCACAACAGAATTAAACATGCAAGAAACTTACAAGGAGAAACATCTGTCACAGAAAATGGGGAGGGAGAGGCTGGGAGAATCATCAGACCCTGAGTGAATCCCTAGTGCAGGAGAGAGGGAAGGAAAGAGGGGTGTGTGGGTGGAAGTGTCTGAGACTTCCTTAAATTCTATCAGGAATTTAAGATGTTTAAAACTAGGGTCACATTTTTATTGCGCCAGGAGGAACCTGGCAACACCACCAGGCAGTCTTCTAGCCAGAGTCACCTGATAGAGGATTCTCGTGTCTCCTGGAAATGAGCCTGCCTCGTTATCACTGTCACCAGAAAGAGCAGATAAGGAGGTGACTATGCTTTTTGCTTGTGTCAGCAGAACCAAAAAAACCCATGACATCATTGAAGACCTTGACCCATGGAGGAGTGGACCATGCACTGAGGCACACACACAAATACACAGAGCCTCATCTTTTTCTTCTTAGCCCAGTTCACCTTCCCTGTGGTTATCTCACATTGTTGTCTCACGTTTGTATAATTTTCTTGATGCAAATGTTTAATAAATGTGCCAATGTCAATTTCCTGGTTTGGATAATGTACTATAGATGTATAAGTTATCACTGTGGTGAGGAGGTGGGGGCTATGTGAAGGTTCTCCTAATCTCTCTATTATTTTTGCAACTTCTAATTAGTCTATAATGATTTTGAAATAAAAAGTTTTTGAATAATGTTTAACACAGAATCCCAAACATGAGTAAGCCTGCTGGTTTTAAGAACACAATAAAAACACACAAAAAAGATAGCCTTCATTATGGAAGCAAATCTCGACATAATAAAAGACATCTGAAAGAAATGATAGAAGAATGAATGTCATACCACAGAGCAACAGGCCTAAAGGAATATATCGTGTGCCTTCAGAGACAAGGCCGCAAACTTAGCAGAAAGGAGAACGGAACACATCACAGTTTTCCTGGCTTTAAGTGGAGTTGAACAGCATTTGAAGTGGATTGAAAATAATGACTATGATGTTAAGCCCAGCAGCCTACCATTTCGTGAAATCTAGTTTTGCTTGGAGCCATATAAGCTGCTGCTTTAAGAAAGGAAGAAACCAAAAACAACAAAAGCAGGATTTCTTTTTGAATCCAGACCAGAAGAAACAAAATCAGGGCAAATGAGTCATCTACCTCTGCTACTGCACATCTGGCTTCTAATATGATGGTCCTATTCACCACCTCTTTCTCCATCCTTTGGAAGCCACAACATCTCACCATATCACCATCATCAAGCAAACGTTACCTCTTTTTTTTTTCTTTTTTTTTTTTTTTGGAGACGGAGTCTCGCTCTGTTGCCCAGGCTGGAGTGCAGTGGCCGGATCTCAGCTCACTGCAAGCTCCGCCTCCCGGGTTCACGCCATTCTCCTGCCTCAGCCTCCCGAGTAGCTGGGACTACAGGCGCCCGCCACCTCGCCTGGCTAGTTTTTTGTATTTTTAGTAGAGATGTGGTTTCACCATGTTAGCCAGGATGGTCTCAATCTTCTGACCTTGTGATCCACCCGCCTCAGCCTCCCAAAGTGCTGGGATTACAGGTGTGAGCCACCAGGCCCAGCCACGTTACTTCTTTTATCCAGGCCTAGTCCTACATTTATTCTATTAGGAATTCAAACTGTTTAAAACTAGAGTCACATTTTTGTGGGAGTGGTTTATTTTAATTAGTTTTTTCACATATTACTCTTGAGATTTTACTGTTGAATTTTTATTTTTGAAGGGGGAGTTTTTTTTTGTTTGATTTAGAGCAAGGGTCTCACTCTGTCACCCAGGCTGGAGTGCAGTTGCCCAATCATAGCACGATACAGTTTCAAACTCCTGGGCTCAAGTGATCCTTCCACCTTAACCTCCCAAGTAGCCAGAACTATAGGCACATACCACCACAATCAGCTAATTTTAAAATTTATTTTAAAGATGGAGTCTCACTCTGTTGACCAGGCTAGTCTCAAACTTCTGGTCTCAAGTGATTCTCCCAGCCTCAGCCTCCCAAAGGGCTAGAATTACAGGTATGAGCCACCATGCCTGGCCAAACTTTATAGTTTTTAATGTTGTGTCTGTAATTCCTTTTTCCCATCAGCCTATTATTTATATTGTACAAGATTCAATAATAACATGGTGATTTTTAGTAATACATATCCCAGGTTACTATTTCTTCTTGTATTTTAATTTTCATTTCCCTGGGTACTAACGTCATCCTTTCTTGTATTTTCTGGCCATTTGTGTATCTCTTTTGTTGTGACACAGATAGCCTAAATTTTTCTCATTTTTCTATTGCCTTATTCCCTTTCTAATGTGTCTGAGGTTTTTGTTTTTGTTTTTTGAGACAGAGTCTTGCTCTGTCGCCCAGGCTGGAGTGCAGTGGCATGATTTCGGCTCATTGCAACCTCTACCTCCCAGGTTCAAGTGATTCCCCTGCCTCAGCCTCCCGAGTAGCTGGGATTACAGGCACACGCCACCACGCCCAGCTAGTAGAGATGGGGTTTCACCGTGTTCATCAGGCTGGTCTCGAACTCCTGACCTCGTGATTTGCCCCCCTCCCCAGCCTCCCAAAGTGCTGGGATTACAAGCGTGAGCCACCATGCCCAGCCATGTGTATGACTTTTTAAAAATCTACTCTGCCTGTAATCCCAGCACTTTGGGAGGGTGAGGTTTGCAGATCACCTGAGACCAGCCTGGTCAACGTGGCGAAACCCCGTCTCTACTAAAAATGCAAAAATTAGCTGGGCGTGGTGGTGCATGTCTATAATCCCAGCTACTTGGGAGGCTGAGGCAGGAAAATCGCTTGAACCTGGAAGGTGGAGGTTGCAGTGAGCCAAGATCGTGCCACTGCATTCCAGCCTGGGCAACTGAGAGAAACTCCCTCTCAAAAAAAAAAAAAAATTCTACTCTGGAAGTTCATTTTTTATCTATCATATATGAGCCAAATATTTTAACAGTTACTCTTTATTTAATGTACTCTTTTCTTGCCACTCTGCTTTTAATCAAGATATGTGCACACAGTTTAAAAAACAATAAGCTCATGCCTAGAAGTAGATTTCCCTTGACACTAATGAAGCTTAAACTTCAGGGCCTTCACTTGCAAGGCCCTGGGAGAGGCTCTGTTATGAGGCCATAACAGTGTACCACATTGTCATGAGTTTTTGTAAAATTTACAAAGCAAGATGTATATTAATTTCTATTTTTGTTTTGTGCAGGTTTGTTACAAGGGTATATGGTATTGATGCTGAGGTTTGGGCTTCTATTGATCCTGTTGCTCAGATACTGTGAACATAGTACCCAATAGGAAGTACTCAATACAGTTCCCATCTTTATATCTGTGTGTATCCAAGATTTAGCTCCCACTTATAAGTGAGAACTTGTGATATTTGGTTTTCTGTTTCTGCATTAATTTGCTTAAGATAATGGCCTCCAGCTACATTCATGTTGCTGCAGAGGGTATTATTTCATTCTTTGCTGTGCCTGCATAGTTTTCTATGGTATATATATACCACATTTTCTTTATCGAGTCCATGGTTGATGAGCACCTAGGTTGATTTCTTGTCTTTGCTATTGTGAACAGTGCTGCCATGAACATATGAGTACATGTGTCATTTTGGTAGAATGATTTATTTTCCTTTTGGTATATAGTGGGTCCAATGGTATTTCTATGTTTAGTTCTTTGAGAAATCTCTAAATTGCTTTGCACAGTGGCTGAGCTAATTTATATTCCCACCAACAGTGTATGAGTGTTCCCTTTTCTCCGCAGCCTCGCCAACATCTGTTATTTTTTGACTTTTTAATGATAGGCATTCTGACTGCTGTGAGATGGCCTATCATTGTGGTTCTGATTTGTATTTCCCTGATGATTAATAATGTTAAGCATTTTTTTATATGTCTGTTGGCTGACAAAGTAAGATATATTAATGACAATCTGTTGCGACTGCTGCCTCTTCCTTCCTTTGTGTTTAGTGGTGTTGGAGCAGCTGCTGGAATTATTGGGGTCTGGCCAAGGGGATACTGAATTGGGGACATATGCTGTTTGGGTTTAGTGAGATACATTTATGTGGTTCACAGTCACTTCCACATATAGTAAAGTTATTGTTGGATATCTTGGTGTAGGTGTGGCTTTCAGAAATACATCTGCTCATCATGCTAACTCACCTAGCACTGTGACACTAAGGTTTGGGGCCAGAGGTCATACTGAGATATAAATGGGTTCTATTCTCCCAGCACTGGAAGTATGTGAGTAAGGGAGGAGAAATGAGGTTTGAAATTTCCATAGAAACTAGTCTATGGAAAATCCTTCCAATGTTCGGCTATGTAAATTATAAACAGAGGACAAGGTTCTCATCCATGCCTGGTCAAAATGGAAGTTCTCAACTGTAATAATGAACCCTTATATCAATACACAAAACAATATTACAAGGAGAACATAGATAACAAGTTGGTTTGTGAATAGTTTCAATTCAGAATATTAAGATTAATCACTGCACAAGAAAACTTTAAATGCCCTGAAATTTTACTGTTCATGTATTAAAGAAAGTGAACAGAACTTTTCAAAATTGTTCATAAATTCTATTAAATTAAATGGCATTACCAATAGCAAGGTGTGAGCTTAGAGAAACTTTTCTGTCCTTTCCTTTTTTTTAAGAGATAGGTTCTTGCTCCGTCATCCAGGCTGGAGTACAGTGGTGTGATCATAGCTCACTGCAGCCTCAACCTCCTGGGCTCAACTGATCCTTTTTCTTCAACCTCTGAGTAGCTAGGACTACAGGCATGGACCACCATGCCCTGCTCATTTTGTTTTTTAATTTTCTGTTGTAAAGACAGGGTCTTGCTATGTTACACAGGCTGGTCATGAACTCCTGGCCTCAAGTGGCCCTCCTGCCTCAGCCTCCCAAAGTGCTGGAATTACAGGTGTGAGTCATTGCTCCTGGCAGAAACTTTACTAAACTGTCAATAATAAAGAACAATTTCAGTTATCTGTGCTAAGTAAGGACTGTTTGATTCCTCCAAAAGAAATGGTGTGACATTATTTTTATATTACAAATGAAGAGGCAGTCAAAAAATGTGTACCAAAAAATCAGGAAATGTTTTAAAGGGATGTGTCAGGTAGTTAATGAATAAAAATATGTTTTTTTCCCACATTTTGTGGTGTCTGTGGATTTGTATTTTTAAAAATTTGTAACTTTTGTGTTTTTTAAATTCTAAATATTCACTTTTATAACTATTTTTATTTATAAATGTTTACTGTTTTGTTTAAACAGGACTCCCCTCTCCCCATATTGTAAGAACTTCAAGTGCCATAGAACCCAGATGTGCCCCGGTAGTATTTCAAAAGCTTATAATAAAACCAAGAAGTCTCCTCTGCTACTTCTCCATCCTTCCCAATCCCTAGAGTCATATATATATACACATATTTGCATATATATACACACACATTTTTTTTAGACAGAGTCTCGCTTTGTCACCCAGCTGTGATTCTACTAGTAATTTTCATATTCCAAAATAATACACTTATACTATTTCTTGATTTATCCAATTTTAGGTATTATGTAATGGCTTCTTCCTTGACAGATTCCAATTTAATCTAGTCATCCACTTTTACTCCTTTTACCATCTTTACATATTTCATCATTACTTTTAGTCAAATAAATAATGGTGCAATGGTGCAATCTCAGCTCACTGCAACTTCTGCCTCCCAGGTTCAAGCCATTCTCCTGCCTCAGCCTCCCAAGTAGCTGGGACTACAGGTGCCCGCCACCACACCAGGCTAGTTTTTTGTATTTTTAGTAGAGACGGGGTTTCACCGTATTAGCCAGAATGGTCTCGATCTCCTGACCTCATGATCTGCCCGCCTTAGCCTCCCAAAGTGCTGGGATTACAGGTGTGAGCCACCACGCCTGGCCCATATTTTTCTTTTTTTAAAGCTGTGATTCTATTAGTAATTTTCATATTCCAAAATAATATGCTTATACTATTTCTTGATTTATCCAAGTTTAGGCATTATCTAATGGCTGCTTCCTTGACAGATTCGAATTTAATCATCTACATTTACTTCTTTCACCATCTCTATGTATTTCATCATTACTGTTAGTCAAATAAATAATCAATATTTATGTCACAACTCTGCAAACATCATACATTTCAGAACCAAGACTTAAACCACAATTACAGCTTCTTTGTAATACAGCTTTGTGTTTTTGTTGAAGTTTCAAGTTGCTCATCTCTTTCCTTGTATAATATGCTATTCTCTAGTTTCCCTAATGCTTCATTTGATCATTCGCAGTTTTCAATTTCCCCTCTTTTCTAGGGCTCTTCCCTTTGGAGTCCTCCACTCTGCTCCAATCTGAGCTGTTACCTCCTCTGCCTGCTTTATAGCTCCTGTTCAAGATTTTCCTTTGACGTTGTCCTTATTGGATCCATATCTACTAGGTCTCTGTCTAAGTTTCCTCCCCTGTTTTCCCTGAGATAATCCTCTAATATATAAGAAGTAAATTTTCATGTATCAAATAATGTCTTTATTTTATACTTATATCAAACTGCTAGTTTTGCTAGGTATTTAATTACAGTTAAAAATCATTTTCTGACAGGGTGTGGTGGTTCATGGCTATAATCTCAGCATTTTGGGAGCCTGAGACAGGAGGATCATTTGAGGCCAGGAGTTCGAGGCCAGCCCAGGCAACATAGCAAGACCCCCCCCATCTCTATAAAACATTTTTTTTTAATTAGCAAAACCAAAAAACAATAATTTTCTCTCTGTACTTTGGAAATATTGCTCCATTTTCTTCTAGATCCAGACTACCTGCTAAGAAGTTTGATATTATTCTGATACTTGTGATCTGTTCTTTCTGTAAACTTTAGGATCTTTTTTTTTTTTTTTTTTTTTTTTGAGATGCAATCTTGCTCCATCACCCAGGCTGGAGTTCAGCGGTGCAATCTCAGCTCACTGCAAGCTTACCTCCCGGGTTCACACCATTCTCCTGCCTCAGCCTCCTGAGTAGCTGGGACTACAGGTGCCCACCAACACGCCCAGTTACTTTTTTGGTATTTTTAGTAGAGACGGGGTTTCACTGTGTTAGCCAGGATGGTCTCGATCTCCTGACCTCGTGATCCACTGGCCTCAGCCTTCCAAAGTGTTGGGATTACAGGTGTGAGCCAATGTACCCCACCAACTTTAGGATTTTCTTTTCATTCCTTGTGTTCTGAAATTCTGTGATGATTTGGAATAGCACGAAGGTGAGGATATATCATCACTTGTTATGTTAGCTAATCAGTGGATTCTTTCTGTCAGGATATTTAAGTTCCCATTTCTGGATTGATTTATTTGCCTGTTTGTCTATCTATATATGCATCCATATATCCATTTATCTACCACTCTATCTATTTACTTACTTGCCTAATTCTTCCTTTTCTATTTTCTCTGTTCTCTGAAACTCCCTTAGTCAATATTGGAACTCCTGCATTCATTCTATACATTTCTCATCTTTTCTCTAATACTCTCAACCTCTTTTTCTTTTACTTTACTTTGGGAAATTTCCTGGACCTTATCTTCAAAATCTTTCATTGAATGTTTCTTTTGACTATTATATGTTTAATTTCTAAGAGCTCTGTCTTGTTCTATTTTGTTCCTTTTTC
The DNA here is from genome assembly GCF_037993035.2 of Macaca fascicularis. Classification (NCBI taxonomy): domain Eukaryota; kingdom Metazoa; phylum Chordata; class Mammalia; order Primates; family Cercopithecidae; genus Macaca; species Macaca fascicularis. The sequence goes on from NC_088377.1 coordinate 108,245,383, forward strand.
ATAGCATCCTGTTCTTATATATGAGTATAATCTAACCTTTCTGAGGATACAAAACAAAGATTTTAAAAATGTTTCTTCTAGTGTCTGTTATTTCCTTTTTTGGTGAGTTTATTTTTCCTATTGGTTTGGTCAAATTTGTTTCGTGTTGGAGCATTCCCAAAATTATCTGGTATTCCTTGTTGTATTGTATTGTTTATATTCAAGAGTAGCCCATATTATGCTGATTAGAAACTCTGGTGGCATGGAGCTGATGTCTTGGCCACTGGGCTTCACTTTTGGACAACAGAAGAGAGCACTGAATATTTCACTTGAAGACCCACAGATGTCAGTGTGCGTGTGTTTTCCTCCCCCATTGTCCAGTCTGCAGGTTGGATTCCAGACTACTGATATACTGCATGAGGAGTAAAGGAAGAAGTCTCGGGTCCAATCACAGTCCATGCAGACTTCGAATCAATTTCTCTGTTTTCAGAGCCTCACTTCTCCCTGCCCTAGGCCATACTTAGCCATACTAACCCTCTTCTGGTTGTTGCAGTAAATTGTATCTCTTCTCTTCCATATCCTTCTCAGGATTTTGGCTGCAAATTCTTCCACTATGCTAAATCAGTTACCAGCCATCCATTTGCTGTGATTCTTCCAAAAGTGGATTGAAATATCTCATCCTGATATCTTTTCTTCCATATATATTTTTTTGCTCTTGTGGGTTTATACTTTTGTTTTAACTTCCCAATCATTTTAGTGAAGCCTTGAGAAAGGGGAAAGATAAAAACAGTCAACCTAGCATCTTTAACAGAAGGATTGCTTATCTTTTAACTTTGCTATGGTGATTTCTTAAATACAATTTTTAAAAATGTTAATATAGGTAAACTTGTCAGTTTAATGTAAAAAATTTCCCCCAAATGGCTCAACAATTTTCCCAACAATATTTGTCGATAGTCTTTACTGTCTCCGTTAATTGTAAATGTTGATTTTTGTCATATACTAAAATCCCTTATGTACATGGTCCTCTTTCTCAGTGTTCTATTATTTTTCCTGTACTAATGATGGCAGGCTGCAGCTGGGAGGGGTGCTGGGGTTGCATACTCCATGGAGCCTGTGGGAGCCCTGCCTCTTCTGAGTTGGGAGGGGCCCTCCCTGTGCTACTGCAGCCACCCAAATCGCAGCGGCAGACCCAGGCCTCCTACTCTAAGGAGCAGGCAGGATCCCTGCCCTCCTGGGTGGGGCTACAGCCACCCAAACTGCAGCTGTGGATCTGAGCCTTCCTGTGCTCTTGAGGGAGCCGGGAATAGGTAGGATCTGCCCTTTCAGGTGCAGCTGCAACCGCTGCACCCATGGCTGCAGACCTGGGCCTCTTGCTCCAGGAAGCAGGCAGGAGCTGGGGACAAGCGGGAGCTCCTGGATGCAGCTGTGGCTGCCCTCCCGGGTGCAGGACCCGGGTGTCTCTGAAGCCTGCACCCTCAAGTGCCCAGGAAGGACCCCCTGTCCCTGCAGGCTCAGGGGTGTCTGCTCCCACTACCTGGCCCCTCTCCACTCTCAGCGCTAATTTCCATCTGGGTTGGAATGGCAGCAGGAGGCAGACAGAGTCCTGGGTGGAAAGGGGTGGGGTCCCCAGTAAGGCCCCACCCTCAGGTTAGGGAGGTCCTGAAGGCTGGGGGCTGGGCTGCCAGTCTCAGGGACCTGAGTTGGGACTCGTGGTGCCTCTTCTGGGCCCACCTATGGCCACCCATGGATCAATCGGCACACAGGTCCTCCCCTCTGAGGTCCATAAAAGCCCTGGGCGCAGCTAGAACAGGGCAGAGGAAAGCCAGAGACAAAGAGAGCAGAGGTTGGAGGGACGAAGAGACGACCAGCTGCAGAAAGGAGTGGCCTCTCGGCTGATAGCTAGAGACGATGGGATGACCAGCTACAGAGAGGAATACCCTCTCCACTGAGAGCAGCAGCCGCAGCAGATAGCTGCAGAGACATCAAATGTCTTGTCTACAGAGAGGAGCCACCCTCTCCAGGGCCTCCTTTCTGCTGATAGCTGAACACTCGAAGGAGGACCTGCCTATAGAGAAGAGCTATCCACCCCTCTGAGCTGTTCTAACACGAAATGAAGCTCTTCTTCTTCACCCCTCACTTGTCTGCGTACCTCATTCTTCCTGGATGCAGGACAAGAACTCAGGCAAAGATACTGTGGCCACAGTTTCTACCCAGAAAAATGGACACCCCAGGGATCCTGTAACACTGATACTACAATAATTACTCTATATAATATGTTTTCGTCTTTGGTAGGGTAAGTCTCCTCTTTTACAGTTCTTTTCAATTCCTGAACTCTCTTCTCACATAGAAATTTTAGAATTCAGGACAGACACAGTGGTTCATGCCTGTAATCCCAGCACTTTGGGTGGTTGAAGTAGGAGGATTGCTCAAGGCCAGGTGTTTGAGACCAGCCCAGGCAACATAGCAAGACCTCTTTGCTACAACAAATATTAAAAAATTAGCCAGGCATGGTGGCTGAGGAGCCTCAGCCACTCGAGAAGCTGAGGTGGGAGTGTGGCTTGAGCCCAGGAGGTTGAGACTACAGTGAGCTATGATCACCACTGCACTCTAGCCACTCCAAAGAGGAGGCCCTGGAGAAGATGGCTCCTCTCTGCAGACAAGTCATTCGGATGTCTCTGTAGGTCTCTAAAGCTCTCCGCTGTGGCTGCTGCTCTCAGTGGAGCAAGATCTTGTCTCAAAAAAAAATATATATATATACACACACACACACACACACACATATATACATACACGTATACACACACATGTGTGTGTGTATATATATATGTCAATTGGCACACAGAATTTTGTTGTATTTTTAATTATGGTTATTTTACTTTACACATTAAATACAGGATTTTGACGATTGGAGTTTTCTCATTCATCAATATAGTATATCTATCCCTTTATTCAGATCTTCTTTTACATATTTCAGTAACACTTTTTTTGTCATATACTTCATTTGTGTATAATGGTTTCATAATGTAGAGGCATTTAATAACCCATTTCAGTTTTCCAACAGCTCTTTTGATTTTTGAAGATAGGCTGTGTGACACAACCACTTGGCATTCTTTTGGACCATGTTTTCTATTGTTGGCTGGTAGAACATGTACCCTAGATGGAATAACATTAGGTTCAAGGTCCTAATTAATTAAGATTTGCCCTGTATAATGCTAGCTGCAAAGCCTCTGAAATAAGAAACAAAATTCCAAATCCAAAGAGACACGGGCTTCATTCAGAACACAGCAGACTCGTCTTGCTCTGTGGACAGGGGCCTGATACAGTCCATCTGCCAGCAGCGGGGAATGCATATGCATTTGAGATTGTGCCTGATTATATTTGCTTTGTCCATGTTCTGTACCACCCTTTTGGTGTTTGACCAAAGAGACCTACCTCAGCATGACCTGCAGCCTGCCATGCCCTGACAGCCTACGAACCCACTTGACATTCTGCAGGTTAATAAAACATTCATTGTTATGTACTATTCAAACTTGACCTTGATAGGACCCCATTTTCCGCCCAGTAACTGTTGAGCTCAAATGCGGTCTATTTTATACTCCTCAATTGTTCATGTCCACTTGGCCTTATTGCACCTTTGGGAGTTATCCAGGAGTTGCTATGAACCTGTGCCAGATGGTCCACAATCATGGCTGGCCACACTTTGCCCTATAGGCTGATTGTCTTCTGTTCTTCCCACTTAGGTGCTACAAAGTTGGGCCACAGAGAGGCAGCTTTCCATCGACAGCCTAAGGCTATCAGTAAACCAAGCAAAGGCTATCAGTCTAAGGCTATCAGTAAACAAAGCTGTGGCTTGTAACTATTAAAGAAGAATCTCAGCCAGGCCCTGTGGCTCATGCCTGTAATTCCAGCACTTTGAGAGGCCAAGGTGTGTGGATCGCTTGAGCCCAGAAGTTCAGGACCAGCCTGGGCAACATGGTAAGACCCCCATCTTGATAAAACATACAGAAATTAGCTGAGCATGGTGGCATATTCCTGCGGTCCCAGCTACTTAGGAGGCTGAGGTGGGAGGATCTGCTCAGCCTGGGAGGTCTAAGCTGTAGTGAACCATGACTGTTCCACTGCACTCCAGCCTGGGAGACAGAGCAAGACCCTGTCCTCCAAAAAAAAAAAAAAAAAACGAATCTCAGTAGCATAGCCCATTGATCCGCAGATGGAGACCACCATTTGGATTTCATGAGACGGCACTACAGCGTCATCTCTGAGCTCTGCTGGGCCTTATTCAAGAGCCTGGTTCTCTCTACCTAGGACTCCCATTTGGCATGTTCCTGACTTCCTGGCAGCTCCTTCTTATGTTAAAGTTGCTCTGACATACCCAAGACATGATTGAAAACGGCGAGGAGAGTAATAAAATGCCCATCAGCAGTTAGTGTGAGCTCAGATGAAGCTTAGTAATAATCACAACAGTGATAATGAATGATAATATTGAAGGTTAACTCGTAAAATTCTCACAACTACCTCTATCATTATTCTAACTTTACAGATTATTAAATTGAGGTACAGAGGGCATAAGAAACTGGTCGAAGGTAACACAACCAGGAAGTACCAAAGGTAGAGTTTAAATCCAAGCCAGCTGGCTCCTGTGTCTTTAGATCGAACCACTTTCCTCCTTCCAGATTTAATGCAAATTGTGAATATCAGTTTCCGGGAGACACGGGGTTCGAAGCCACTGCTACGCTGCCCACTGTCAGGCTAAGAAGTCGCAGCTGATGCCCCAAGCTTCATAGGATCATGTGGTTTGGCTCCCGCAGTACAGCTCCTGTCATGGCCTTTTGGGAATACCCTAGAGCAGCTTCTACTCAGTTCCCCACACAGTCAGTCTTCTTTCCAACCTGGAGGGCAGGACCCAAAACAGTCCACGATCATGGGATACAATTTTGCCAAAATCATAATGGTCTTACCAGGTGATGGGCTTATTGCATGGATTTGGGCAGAATCAGGGCTGAAAACTTATTCTTTTTTTTTTTTTTTTTTTGAGACGGAGTCTCGCTCTGTCATCCCAGCTGGAGTGCAGTGGCACAATCTCGGCTTACTGCAGCCTCCACCTCCCAGGTTCAAGTGATTCTCCTGTCTCAGCCTCCTGAGTAGCTGGGACCACAGGCATGCACCACCACACTCAGCTAGGTTTTGTATGTTTAGTAGAGACAGGATTTCACCAAGTTGGCCAGGCTGGTCTCGAACTCCTGACCTCAGGTGATCCACCCATCTCGGCCTCCCAAAGTGCTGGGATGACAGGCATGAGCCACTGCACCCAACCCTAATAACTTATTCTTGACTGCATGTCCCTCCTATTTTGTTCCCTAGAGCAGGGCTGACATCCACTGGGCACAGAAGGCTGAGGCCTGTGATACTTCAGGGCCTAAAAAAAATGTTTTAATTTTGTCTAAAATCAGAAGAAAAAAATGCATATAATAATAATGAATCCAGCCTTAATTATATTAATATTTGTCTTTATATCAACATAGTCACGAAATATCATTTTTAACATAGGTTATGGAGGAGGGCACCTACAAAGGCACAAGCGTCGAAGGTCCACAAAAGTCACCATGCAGCCCTGCCGGTGTGTATTAGTTAGTTATTTTTTGCTGAATTATCCTAAAATTCAGTAGCTTTACACAACACACATTTATTATTTCATGCTGTTCCTGAGGGTCAGGAATCTGGGAGTGGCTTAGCTCGATTGTTCAGGCTCGGGTTTGTCCTAAGGTAAGGTTGCAGTCACCTGAAGGCACTGCCGCGGGAAGATCTGCTTCTTAGCTCACTCCTGTGGTTGTTGGCCTCAATTTCCTCCTGCCTGTTGACCAAATACTTCAACTCCTCACCACCGAGCCTCCTCACAAACTGCCTGATGTGTTCACAAGGTGGCAGCCGGCTTCCCACAAAGGGAGTGAGCCGAGAGAGGGAGAGAGAGAGAAACAAAGATAGGAAAGGGAGAAGACACACAACTGTGACAGAAGCCAGTTTGTGCATTTGATGTTGTTTTTGTTATTGCTTTTGCTTAACACAACAAAGCTTATTTCTCACGTCTGCCACATATATGTCGTGGGTGACCAGTGATGTTCTGCTCATCGCGGTTGCCCAGAGACCCAAGCTGATGTAAGTTCCATCTTGGCAATATGCATCCAGAACTGCAGAGCCCCAGAAAAGATGTTGAACCACATGCTGGTTTAAAACATTATTTTTTTTTTATGATTTGAAGTAATTATAGACTCACAGGATGTTATAAAAATAGTACTGAATTTTTAATGTTCCACTTAGAAAGCAAGTTCTTCCAAATAGAAAAGTGCCTTGCAAGACCCTGACCTCTGAACTCTGTTTTAAAACTCAATTAGCTTCACCAAACCATATAGTTCCAAGGACTCCACTCATTTATTTATTTATTTATTTATTTATTTATTTATTTATTTGTTTATTTGAGGTGAAGTCTGGTTCTGTCACCCAGGCTGGACTGCAGTGGCCCTATTTTTGCTCACTGCAAAAATAGCTGGGATTACAGGAGCATGCCACCATGCTCAGCTAATTTTTGTATTTTTAGTAGAGATGGGGTTTCACCAAGTTGGCCAAGCTGGTCTTGAACTCCTGACCTCAGGTGATCCGCCCACCTCAACCTCCCAGAGTACTGGGATTACAGGCATGAGCCACTGCACCTGATCTCTCTCTGTCTTTTTTTTTTTTCCTGAAGCTACAGGTTCAAATATGAAAAGAACGGGAAGATGGTTTCATAAACATTAAAACAGAAATTCTTCTTAAAAGTAATAATGTGACATATCTGTAAATACAGATGAAAAAGGCCTGGGCAGACACATACCTTTGATTCAAGATCTCCCCTGGGTGTCTGTGTGGGGGGGTGGGGAGTTGCAGGGAGAGGTGACAGAGGTAAAGAGGAACTGTAACGTCTTACACTTTGAGTAAGTTCATGCAAATGTCTTCGTGTGCTATATGTGTAACTAAATTTTTTAAGAAAAATATAGAGAAGTCAGTAAAACTTTCATTTTTTCATCTTAATCTAACTTCCTCTTTTTTTGATCAATCACGCAGGTAGAGTCACATCAATTAAAATATTTTTAGTTCCATTCTCACTTTACATCAAAAACATCAGCAATTATCTAATTTCTGCCTGGAAGTCTCCATTCAGAAGTCTAATGGGGGCCTGAGGAGCCCTCAGCCGCTAGATCTTTCCTAATATCATGGCCCAGGTTTCAGATATTGGCGTTCACTCAAGGTACCTGGTCCAAACTTTAAGCTTCCCCCTCACTTCAGGGATCCTTGGCTACTTGGCTGTGTGCTTCTGGGAAACCAGGGAACCATATCTGGGGTAACTCTGCCCTCAGCTCAGATCTCTTTAACCACTGAGCAGGACCAGTTGGAGTTAGGAGACAACTGGGTAAATTCCATTAACACAACTCCTTCAGTGGCACAAAGGCTAGCCTGTCTCTACACAGGAGTCCTCGGCATTTTTTTCTTCAGCTTCCAGATGTTCCTTCCAAATATAACTGAGGGGAGGTGGGGGCTGGGGGTGAGGCCAACCCCAATGATGACACCAAATACCACATTTAGTGACTAAGGGGAGGACACACACACACACACACACACAAAATTACCAATTTATGCTCCAAAGTCTTAACAGAAAGGAAGTGGCCACACGGGATAAGGGCAGATATAGATAAGATAATCTTATTTTAGGGCAGTTTCCCTTAATCCTTGAAATCCTCTACGAGGAATGTGAAGTAACCAGAGACATTGACAATGTCTGGTGAGAGGTCTGGGACAACTGGGAAGCCTCATTCTGTGCTTTACTGCTGACCTTTTTACATCACTGCTGAGGAAGAACTTGCCTAAATACAGTGCTCAATGCTTCTATTTAAGGAAGTGCTTTAAGACCTTGGGCTTTCCTATGTCTTCAACCAAGCTGAGCACTGGAAAGGTCTCCCTGTCACTGGAGGGAAAAAGCAGTCAATGCTGCTGTCTGAATCAGTATCCCTGTCTTCGGCTTTCCTGGGCTCAGGAAAGTCCACAGCCTGAACAGTATTTGCTCTTGTTTGCGTCCAGTGGTTCTTTATCTTTTCTCTCTTTTTGTCATCACCAGTCTTGTCAGAACTTTGTAGAAATTTGTGTCTTTTCTAAGAACTGGCTTGGCTTTTTACATTGCTTTTACTCTTTGCTTTGTTAGGTGTTATTTTTAAACCTTATTATTTCCTTGGAATTCATTCTGAAATGGGACAGTTCTCTAGCCCCCCCTCGCAGGACGTGTGACAGGGGTTTGGCTCTCTGTTCGGCCACCATGAGCTCAAACCCCCTACGCAAGGAGGAGCACACAGAGGAGCAGGTGCTGGAGCCGGGGTGAGCGCTTTGGGCTCCGGCCCCATGGTAGCATCTAGGGGTGGGTGTCTGTGACTCTCAAAGCCCAAGTGGGCATGTTACAGCGTCGCTTTTTTAGCTTTGCTGTCCGCAGATGGCTTAAGTGTTAACCTGTTTAGTCCCCTCTTGGTATCCGGGTCCTTGTGCAGAGTCCAGGAATAATCAGGTCACACACGGGCTTGAAGAGTGAATGCAGGGGTTTTACGAAGGGTTGAAGGTGGGATGGATGGAGAGCTGGAAGGGGGATGGAGTAGGAAGATGATCTTCCTGTGGAGTTTGGCTGTCCAGTGGCTGGTCTTCTCTCTGATAGTCCTCAGCTGAACTCCTCTGTGTTCAACATCCCTTCTCTTCTCTCCTCTGTTGTGCTCTTCTGCTGTTTGTCTGCTTGTCTTCTCCTGGAGCTGGGGGTTTGGGGTTAATATGGGTACAGGTTGGGGGTGTGGCAGGCCAAAAGACAACATTTGGGGCTTGAAAACAGGAATGTCTGTACCCATTTAGGGCCACGGGTTTCCAGGCTTGAGGGTGGGGTCTTTGCTGGGGAGCTACCCTCTTCTACCCAGTATTTCCCTGTCTCCTGTCTTATCAATTCTATCCGTTTTTTCTTTTTAACCTTCAGATGAATGATTGGCTCATTTATTTTAAATATGTATTTTATACTAATAGATGCATTTAAAGTTTTATATTTCCCACAAGTTTGTCTTTAGCAGCATCCCCCAAGTTGTGACTGGCAATACTTTGGATACTTTTTGGTGCTATTTCATATTTTTTATTTTATTTCCTTTGAAATTACAAGTTAGTCAGAAGTAAGTTTTTGGTTTCTAAGAATCTGTTTTTGGTTTCTTTTTCTTCCTGTTACTGATTTCTTTTTTCTTTTCATTGAGACTAGAGAATATGATAGTTGTGATTCTGAGTCTTTGCAAATAACTGATACTTCCTTTATTCCTACTGAATTTTTAAATATGTTTTAGGATATGCATATTCTACATGCACACAAATGTATATTTTAGATCTTTCTTAATATTTTGTAAGCTTGATCAAAAACTTTCCAGAGATAGATTTAAAATTTCTCACACTAGCTTTATGGGTGTGTCAGTTTCTGTATTAGGCTGTTCTTGCATTGCTACAAAGAAATACCTGAGACTGCGTAATTTATTTTAAAAAAGAAACTTGCTTGGCTCTTGTTTCTATCAATATCTCCCCAGCAATGCTTTTTCACCCAGGCAGCAGCAGTTCCTTCCCACAGAGGCAGCAGAATCCAGCTTGGGATTTTCTGACCCTTGTAGAACCAGGTGTATTGGGCCCACCTCAGCGACATCAGCATCAGCTGAGCAGCATGGCCCTTCAGGGTGTGTGAGTTTCATTCTTCAGGCCCTCGAATTGAATTGAATTGAATTGAATTGACATAAGATAGATTAACCAAGAGAAAAGCACACAAATCTATTTAACACAAGTTTTATGTGACAGGGGAGTCCTCATAAGGGAATGAAGACCTGAAGTTACAGTCAATCACTTACATGACGAATTGGACAAAGAACAGTGAGGTGTGAAATAAGAGAAGGCAAAGAGACTTGGGCTAAGGTAGTTAATTGGGTGGAGAAATGACTACGAAGATAAGAGTTGGTTTAACAAGGTTCATGGCGGAGCGCAGTGGCTCACACCTGTAATCCCAGCACTTTGGGAGGCCAAGGCAGGTGGATCACCTGAGGTCAGGAGTTTAAGACCAGCCTGGCCAACATGGTGTAACCCCGTCTCTACCAATAATACAAAGATTAGCCGGGCGTGGTCACTCACGCCTGTAATCCCAGCTACTCAGGGGGCTGAGGTAGGAGAATCACTTGAGGAGGTTGCAGTGAGCCGAGATCACACAATTGCACTCCAGCCTGGGCAACAAGAGTGAAACTCTGTCTCAAAAAAACAAATAAATAAATAAAAAATAAACCAGATTTGTTTGTACAGATATTCCTTGGCTTCAATTTTCCATCTTTGATAAGAATGCTGCTTTCTTTTCAGGGTAGAGAGGGCATCTTCCACATGGGAATTTCATCCCTGGCTTTTAAGAAACAGCATGAAGGTCACAATGATGTTCATGTACCTACTATGTATTTTTTTTAAGTGCCTTTAACTTAAAATAGTGAATATGCCAGAGCAGCATATTTTGGAGTGGCATATTCTAAACTCCCTTTATAGTGTGGGCTGGCTGACTGTACCAGGAGCCTTTTTCCCTGTGTGTGACCGATACATATTTGATGTATTAGTCAGCTTGGACTGCCTTAACAAAATACCATAGACTGAGTGGCTTAAATAACAGAAGTTTATTCTTTCACAGTTCTGGAGGTTGAAGTCCAAAATTAAAGTGTTGGCCAGTTGGGTTTCTGATGAGGGTTCTCTTCCTGGCTTGTAGATGGTCACCTTCTCACTGTGTCCTCATATGGTGGTGGGTGGGGGCGGAAAGTGGTGGGAGGGGAAGAGAAAGGGGGGAAGGGAGAGAGGCAGAGAGAGAGGAGGGAGAGAGGGAGAGAGGAGAGAGAGAGAGAGAGGAGGGAGAGAGGGAGAGGGAGAGGGAGAGGGAGAGAGGGAGAGGGAGAGGGAGAGAGGGAGAGAGAGAGAGAGAGAGAGAGAGAGAGAGAGAGAGAGAGAGAGAGAGAGAGAGAGAATATTTTCCTCCTCTTATAAGGCCACAGTCCTATCAGCTTAGGCTCCCACCCTCATGACTTTATTTAACCTTAATTGTCTCTTAAAAACCCTGTCTCCAGATACAGTCACATTGTTCGGGCTTCAACATATGATTTTGGCATGGGTTGGCAGGGGCACAATTCAGTGACTCTAGTTCACAATTCATTCAAGCATTCATAATATCCGACACAAATGTATGAGTGTGCAGTTACCCCATACAATGGGGCCACAATGAAAACATATAAAATGCTTATTCATTCAACCCTGTAAGAAGCACTACAATGTTCATCCAGTTTTTAAAAAACCACATCTGTGGACCACTATTTAACATTCGAAATAATGTCCAGGTGCCAGATGTTGTGGTCATCAAGAAGGAGAGAAGGCACATGAGACAGAAAGGTTGGAGAGGCATTTTGCTCTTTACCAGAGCCTAAAGCTAAAGTGAGAAGCATTTAGAAAACGCAAGCATTTTAAATGGCAGTGTTATTCAACATTGTACTAGCTATTGCAATAAGGCAAGAGAAAGAAATATAAGACCATTCGAAAAGGATAAAATAAAATTTTGTCTATTTGAAGATGAGATGATTGTCTACTTTGAAAATACCAAGGATTGCTGGGTGTGGTGGCTCATGCCTATAATCCCAGCATTTTGGGAGGCCAAGGCAGGCAGATCACAAGGTCAGGAGTTCAAGACCAGCCTGGCCAACATGGTGAAACCCCCATCTCTACTGAAAATACAAAAAATTAGCCGGGCATGGTGGCACGTGCCTGTAATTCCAGCTACTTGGGAGGCTGAGGCAGGAGAATCACTTGAACCCAGGAGGCGGAGGTTGCAGTGAGCCAAGATTGCACCACCACACTCCTGCCTGGGCAACAGAGCAAGACTCTGTGTCAAATAAAAACAAAAAACAAAACAAAACAAAAACCCCAAGGAGTCTCCAAAAAACTTCTAGGACTAAGTTCAGTCAGGTCATAGCATAAAAGATCAACATACAAAATCAACTGTTTTCTATATAGTAAGAATGAATGAGTGGAAACTGAAATTAAAAACTATAGGCCAAGCATGCTGGCTCACACCAGTAATTTTAGCACTTTGAGAAACTAAGGCAGGAGGATCCTGAAGCTCAAGAGTTCAAGACCATCCTGGACAACATGGCAAAATCCTGTCTCTACAAAAGAATAAAAATATTAGCCAGGTGTGGTGGTGCATCCCTGTTGTCTTCCCAGCTACTCAGGAGGTTGAGGTGAAAGGATCGCTTGAGCCCAGGAAGTTGAGGCTGCAGTGAACCATGTTCATGCCACTACACTTCTGCCTGAGTAACAGAGTGAGACCCTGCGTCAAAAGAAAAAAAAGAGAACCTACTTATGATACTGTTGTAAAAGTACCACTTACAATTTCTCCAAAGAAAATAAATACTTAGGTATATACTTAAAGAGCATATACAACATGTATACTCAAGATTACAAAATGCTGATTTAAAAAATTAAAGAGGATGTCTTAGTCCATTTGTGTTGCTGTAAAGGAATACCTGAGGCTGGGTAATTTATAAAGAAAAGAGGTTTAATTGTCTTATGATTCTGCTTGCTAGATTGGGCATCCGGTGAAAACCTCAGGCTGCTTCCACTCATGGTGAAAGGCAGAAGGGTCTGCAGAGATCACATAGCAAGAGAGGAAGCAAGAGAGAGCAGGAGGGGTGCCAGGCTCTTTTTAACAACCAACTCTAGCAGAAACAGAGTGAAAACTTGCTCATTACCACAAGGACACCACCATTCATGAGGCATCTACCCCTATGAGGCAAACACCTCCCATTAGGCCACACCTCCAACACTGGGAATCAAATTTTATTTTATTATTTGTTTATTTATTTATTTATTTTTGAGACAGAGTCTTGCTCTGTCACCCAGGCTGGAGTGCAGTGGCTCGATCTCGGCTCACTGCAACCTCCGCCTCCCAGGTTCAAGTGATTCTTCATCCCTCAGCCTCCTGAGTAGCTGGGATTACAGGTGCCTGCCACCACGGCTCAGCTAATTTTTGTACTTTTAGTAGAGACGGAGTTTTACCATGTTGACCAGGGTGGTCTTGAACTCCTGCCCTCAAGTGATCCACCCACCTCGGCCTCCCAAAGTGCTGGGATTACAGGCTTGAGCCACTGTGCCCGACTGGAATCAAATTTTAACGTGAGGTTTAGAGGGGTCATATATCCAAACCATAGCAGAAGACATAAATTAACATACATACCTTGTTTATAAATTAAAAGAATCAACATAATAAAGATATAAATACTCTGCCAATTGATCTGTAGACATAACACCATTACTATCAAAATTCCAGTAAAGTTTTATGTAGACATAAGCAAACTTATTCTAAAATTTATATGGAAAGGCAGAGGCCCTAGAGTAACTAAAACAATGTAGACAAAGGTGAATTGAGTAGGAGAGCTCTATCTGAGGTTAAGGTCGAGCTACATAGCTGTAGTAATGAGACAGTGCCATATTGGTGGAGAGATAGACACATAGATCAATGTGCCAGAACAGAGAACCCAGAAGTAGACCCACATAAATATGCTCAACTGATTTTTGACAAAAATGTTGATATGGTTTGGATTTATGTTCCCACCCAAATCTCATGTCGATTTATAATCCCCAGGGTTGGAGGTGGGGCCTGGTGGAAGGTGATTGGATCATGGGGGTGGATTTCCTCCATTGGTGGTGTTCTCATGCGATCTGATTGTTTAAAAGTGTGTAGCACTGGCTGGGCGCTGTGGCTCATGCCTGTAATCCCAGCACTTTGGAAGGCTGAGGCAGGCAGATCACGAGGTCAGGAATTCAAGACCGGCCTGACCAACATGGTGAAACCCCATCTCTACTAAAAATACAAAAATCAGTGGGGCGTGGTGGCGGGCACCAGTAATCCCAGCTACTCGGGAGGCTGAGGCGGAAGAATCACTTGAAACCGGAAGGCGGAGGTTGCCAGTGAGCCGAGATCGAGCCAATGCACTCCAGTCTGGGCGAAAGAGCAAAACTCCCTCTCAAAAAAAAAATAGAAAAAACTGTGTAGCACCTCTCCCTCTTTCTTCTTTCTGTTATGGCCACCTAAAACGTGCCTGCTTCCCTTTCTGCCATGGTTGTAAATTTCCTGAGGCCTTCCCAGCCATGCTTCCCCGTACAGCCTGTGGAACTGTGAGCTAGTTAAACCTCTTTTCTTTATAAATTACCCAGTTTGAGGTGTTTTTTATAGCAGTGCAAGAACAGACTAACAAAAGCAATTCTACAGAAGAGAGATTTTTGCCTTTTCACCCAATAATGTTTACACATTTCGATAAAAGCCAAAAAAAAAGCCTTAACCTAAACCTCATCTTATAAAAAATTAACATAAAATGGATGATGGACTTAAACATAAAATGTAAAATAATAAAAGTCAAAAAAAAAAAAGAGAGAGAAAATCTTCAGTATCTAGGTCTAGGCAAAGAGTTGACACCAAAAGCAGGATACTTAAAAGGGAAATTGGCCGGGCGCAGTGGCTCACACCTGTAATCCCAGCACTTTGGGAGGCCAAGGTGGGTGGATCACCTGAGGTCAGGAGCGCCAGACCAGCCTGTCCAACATGATGAAACCCCGTCTCTACTAAAAATACAAAACTTAGCCAGACGTGGTGGTGGGGGTCTGTAATCCCAGCTACTCAGAAGGCTGAGGCAGGAGAATCTCTTGAACTGGGGAGGCAGAGGTTGCAGTGAGCCAAGATCATGCCACTGCACTCCAGCCTGGGCAAAAGAGCAAAACTCCGTCTCAAAAATAAATAAATAAGTAAGTAAATAAATAAAATGGAAATTGATTAATTGAAGGTCATAAAATTGAAAACTTTTGCTCTTTGAAATCACCTGAAGAACATGAAAAGACAAACTAAAAATTGGCAGAAAATACTTGCAAACCATGTATCTGACAATGGACTAGTATCTAAAACATATAAAGAATTCCCAACTGTGCGTGGTGGCTCACGCCTGTAATTCCAGCACTTTGGGAGGCTGAGGCGGGTGGATCATGAGGTCAGATTGAGACCATCCTGGCTAACATGGTGAAACCCTGTCTCTACTAAAAATACAAAAAATTAGCTGGGTGTGGTGGCGGGCACCTGTAGTCTCAGCTACTGGGGAGGCTGAGGCAGGAGAATGGTGTGAACCTGGGAGGCGGAGCTTGCAGTAAGCCCAGATCCAGCCACTGCACTCCAGCCTGGCCGACAGAGCGAGACTCCATCTAACAAAAAAAGAATTCTCAAAACTCAATAGTAAAAAGAAAATCCAATTAGAAAATGGGCAAAAGACATTGAATAGTCAATTAATCCAAGAAGATATACAGATGGCTAATAACAAATGTAAAGATCTTCAATATCATTAGCCATCAGGGGAATGCAAGCTAAAAACCACAGTAATCTATCACTACACATTTCTCAGAATGGTTAAAATGACAAATAGTGACAACACTGAATGCAGGAGAGGATGCATTTGGAGAAGAATATTGGAATCCTGGAGACTGGATAACTCATATATTTTAGTTGGAATGTAAAACAGTATTGCCACTCTGGAAAACAGTTCGGTAGTTTCATGTAAAACTAAATTTCAACTTTCATATGACCCAGTAACTACTTTTGGGCATTTACCCCAGAAAAATGAAAATTACATTCACACAGATATTCATACAAGCCTTATCTGCTATACCCCGAAACCAAAATCAGCCCAGATGCTCATCCACAGGTGAATGGTTAAAAACTGGTGGCACATATATACCATGGAATACTACACAACAATAAAAAGGAACCAACTGACTAATATACATTGCTACTTGGATGAATCTCCAGAGAATTGTACTGAATTTTTTTTTTAAAGCCAATTCCAAAATGTTATATACTGCATGATTCCATCCATGTAACATTTTTTAAATGAAAAGGTTTCTGAAATGGAGAATAAATTAATGGTTACCAGGGGTTAAGAAAGGAGGAGGCGATATGGGAGGAAGGTGGATGTGGCTATAGAGGGCAACAGGGGGAACCTTGTGTCCTCCTTGTGGTGGTGCATGGACAAACCTATACAGGTGGTGCCCACGACAGACAAGTAAAACTGGAGAAATCTGAGTAAGTTTAGTGGATCCTATCAATGTCAGTATCCTAGGTGGGACAGTGTACTGTTGTTTCCCAAAATGTTACCACTGGGGGAAACTGGGCAAAGTGTATACACAGAGTCTCTCTGTATTATTTCTTACAACTGTCTATTAATCAGCAATTATCTCAATAAGTATTGTAATTAAAAAGGACACTTCTAGAGGTCTATGTCAACCTTGATATTTGCTCCCAAAGAGGAGGAAATAAGAAACAGATGACTTACAGCTTTTGCCACAGGAGCACATGCTCTGTCATGTATTTGTAGCTGTAACTTGGGGATTTCTAAAGTTTAGAGATCTACAGTGACTACCAAATGGTCAGTAAAAATATGAAACAAGGTTGCACACCAGCCCTGTTGCTGGAAGTGATCAAGATGGAGATACTGAAGCAGAAGCTGTTAACACAACTGTTTTTGCTCACGTCCTGGGTTTCAGTTAAAAGATTTCATGAGGATGAAGAAAATCTAAACAGTTTCAAGCAATTATACTTTTGCCCAGAAGTTAATGAATTTCAGAACTGCTGATTTTAGCCTATGACTTCTGCCTAACCTATTTTGATACATTTAGTTTGCTTTTTTTTTTTTTTTTTTTGAGGGAAAGGAGTAGAAAACCAAAGATAAATTTATGATGTCAAGTAAATGGCATGTTTACGTTGCCGTTTCTTTCAGTTTTTCAGCCTTGTAGCTCAGTTCCTTTTTGTTTGTAACATAGACACTTCTTTACTTTCTCTTCTCTTGGAATATGGTCTATGAATATCCAGGCACTAGTAGGTCAGAGAACACAGGCAGTTTCTGGAAAAAAAAAAAAATGGAACTCCATCTCCAACTTTTATTATCACTTTGACTTTGACTTTGATTATTTCTTCTTTTCTTTTTCTGTTTTTTTTTTTTTTTTTTTTTTTTTTTTAGACGGAGTCTCGTTCTGTCGCCAGGGTGGAGTGCAGCGGCATGATCTCGGCTCACTGCAACCTCCGCCTCCATGGTTCAAGCAATTCCCCTGCCTCAGCCTCCCGAGTAGCTGGGACTACAGGTCCTCACCTCTAAGCCCAGCTAATTTTTTTGTATTTTAGTAGAGATGGGGTTTCACCTTGTTGGCCAGGATGATCTTGATCTCCTGACCTCGTGATCTGCCCACCTCGGCCTCCCAAAGTGCTAGGATTACAAGCATGAGCCACTGCTCCTGGCCTGTTTTGTTTTTCTTATTACTTTGGGGAAGCTTGTTTCAAGTATGATAGATTTCTGTCTTGGCCCTCACATGCCCCACCTTTCCTAAGAAACTGCAAAACCTATGCTTCCTTCCAGAAAAAAATTCATCTATGCCTCTCCTGATCCCTATGGAGAACTGCAAGTTCTTTTATAGAAAATGCTTGAGAGTTTCAGAGTGTTCTGAAAGAAAATGGAAGCAAGAGATGGAGTGGGAGCAACTGCAGGAAGGAGGCAGGGAAGCTTTTGTTGCTTATGTTGCTTTTCTTTAAAAACAAAAAGACTCAGACTGTAACATCATTACATTTAAGTTTACTTGTTCAGAGTCTGATGGAAACAGAACACCTCCTGTTTGTAAGAGCACTGTGGAAAGGCTGAACATAACAAGCCATATTTAACATGCTTTCAGACTAGCAGAATTTGTTATATTTCATATACAGATATGATTTGCTTTGGAAGTAATGGCCAGAAATGCCAAGTCCTGTTGTACTGAGCCCATCTCGGAATTTATGGTTATCAATTTCATGAATAGTCTTAAGATTAGGCCTTGAATTTTATACTGTCAGAAATCTCCTGGTGCTGGGCTATAGTTAGCAAGGTCAGGAGCTTGTTTGGACTCAAAAGCTATAAAAGAATCCAGACATGACTTGTAGGTCAGAGCTGAAAGCTGTTAAAGACATGATGATCAGATTATCAGATTCGAATAACCAGCTGGGGCAAATTTTACAGCATTAAAGTCTAGACTATTTGTGGATTGCAGAAAAGAGAGCCAGGGGTGTGTGCGTGATGAAGTGGAGAAAGTCTTTTGAAAAGAATTCAGGAATACTGTTAAAAATGGCCTATAAACAGATAAATAATCATTTTCAGAAAGAAATAGGGGGAAGGTATCAGAATTCTAGGCACAGTAAATAAACAGGTTGGGATGGTAGTATGTAAAGGACCTAGTTCCTTAATTTTATTATTTTGTTTATTAACTTGATCTTTTAATTTAATGCTTTTTGAGATTTATGCTTATTGATTGATAAATGTAGACCAATTTATTCATTCGAACTGATATACAGTATTCTAGTGTATGAATTAAACAGTTTACATCTACATGTCCTGATAGACAAATTAGGTTGTCATTAGCCTTTTAAATATTTTTAGTTGACATGTAATAATTGTACATATTTATGGGGTACAAAGGGATATTGGATACATTTTATACAATGTGCAATCCTCAAATCAGGGTATTTAGCATATCCATCACCTCAAACATTTATTATTTGTGTTGGGGACTTTCAAAACCTTCTCTTCAGCTTTTTAAACATATACAATAAATTGCTGTTGACTGTATTCACCCTACAGTGCTACAGAACGCATAGAACTTATTCTTCCTCTCTAGCTATAATCTCGTATCCATTCCCAGTCCCATTTTAATTAATTAATTATATATATTTTTGAGTCAGGGTCTTGCTCTGTCCCCCAGGCTGGAGTGAAGTGGTGCCATCACAGCTCACTGCAGCCTTAACCTACAGGGCTCAAGCGATCCACTTACCTCAGCCTCCTGAGTAGCTGGGACCACAAGGGCATGTTACCACACCTGGCTAATTTTTAAAAAACTTTTGGAGAGATGGGGGTCTCACAATGTTGTCCAGGCTCCATTTTTAAAATTGAAGTTTGAATCTCTTTTCCCTCTCTCTCAGGCTATCTGAAGAAAGGCAAAAATGTGAGAGGGTATAGCCTGATAGTAGCACAGATCTGAGTTCTAACTTGGCTCTGCTGGGTCACCCTGAGCAAGTGTTTTAAACCCTCAAAGCCTCAGTTTCTTCATCTGAAATGAAAAAAAAAAAAAAGATGGTATTCTGTACAACACATGTTTGTGGTAATGACTTAGTGGTATAATGTGTCAACAGGTTCTGGAACATGGTTAGTGATCAATACATGGAAGGATTACAACTATTAGTACTACTTTACAAGTGTAAAACACTCTAGCTTTCTCAAAATACAATTGCATTTGATACTACATGTTCATCTTTGTAAGAACACTGTTGAAAGGGGTGGGAGGACTGGGGAGATGTTGGTCAAAGAATGCAAAATTTAGATTTGACAGGAGGAATGAGTTCAAGAGAGTTCTTGTACATCATGGTGACTACAGTTAATAACAAAATATGTGTATTTGAAAATGCTAAAAGGGCTGACTGTAAGGTTCACAAAAAGTGTCAACTATGCCAAGTAATGCATATGTTAAATAGCTTGATTTAGCCATGCCAAAATGTACACATATATCAAAAATCTCATGTTGTACACATATAAACATATACAATTTTTACTTGTCAAATAAATAAATGAGAACCTTCACACACATACAAAAAGAAGAATACTGTTGAGGGGGTCAGGCAGGTATCTAGTATCCCGATTTTATAGATAAGAAAAATGAAGCTCAATGATTAGTCTCTAGATTGCCTGGTCGGTGAGCAGTACACCTTGGATTACAACTACAGAGGTTTGTAAATTTCAGTGAGGATAAGAATCACTAGAATGGTGACTAAAGTCCAGATTGCTGGGCTCCACCCCCAAAGTTTCCGATTCAGTAGGTCCAGAAGGGGGCCCAAGAATGTGAATTTCTTACCATAGCTCAAGTGATATGGATGCTGCTGATCTTGCCACACTTTGCAAGCCACTGAGCTATACTAGAGCAATGATTCTCAAATATGCCTGCTCATTAGAATCAGCTGGAGGCTTAAAAGGACTAAATAAACCCATAACTGCCTCACTTCCATACGTGTTCTGTTATCACAAATGCCATCCAGCCTTATCACTAGCATACAAATACTTGATTATTTCAAGAAGGATAAGTCTGTAACAACTTTGGAAATTCTGCAAAGCCTGGAAAGTTGTGTTTTTTTTTTTCTCTCAGGAATTTAGTATTACTATATTCCTTGGCCGGGCGCCATGGCTCATGCCTGTAATCCCAGCACTTAGGGAGGCCAAGGCTGGTGGATCACTTGAGGTCAGGAGTTCGAGACCAGCCTGGCCAAAATGGTGAAACCCTATCTCTACTAAAGACACAAAAATTAGCCAGGTGTGGTGGGACATGTCTGTAATTCCCACTATTCGGGAGGCTGAGCCAGGACAATCGCTTGAATGTGAGAGGCAGAGGTTGCAGTCAGCCAAGATCGTGCCATTGTATTCCAGCCTGGGTAACAGCAAGACTCCGTCTCAAAAGAAAAACTATATAGATAGATAGATAGATAGATAGATAGATAGATAGATAGATAGATAGATAGATAGATAGATATAGATATAGTATTACTCTATTTCTGATCCCAAATTTTCCATTTTATAACCCAAGATTTTCTATTTTTGCCTGTCAAATACTGAATTGGGGCTAGCAAATAGAGATTACTTACCATACCTGAAGCAATAAAGTTTTCCAAATATTATAACAAATATTAATACTCTGACTTTCGTTTCTGAAATACTATATGGTTGGTTATTTTAGCCTTGACAAAAAAGAAATTAAAAACTGCTTTTTAAAATATCCTGCATTTATCTATTGAACTAATGAAATATTTTATGACTTTTTGTTATTTAAGAAGTAATTTAAAAGTCATTTTTATAGATACATTTATTCTGAACTCTGTATATTGACATTTTATAGATTATTTTTAAGTATACTGCCTAAATGATTATGAAGAAAAATGTAGTTCTTTAAAATCTATGTACTAGAGTGCTTTTGTTGATACCACTAATTAGAAATTAAAAATTTTCTTTTATAAGACCTAAATTCATAAAGAATTATTGAATAACATGTTTTCATTTTCACTCATTTATTGTCAGTGCCTAGTCAAAATAATGTTTTATGTTCACATACTAAATGATAAATAATGCACTATCTATTGCAAAAACCTATGTAATATGGGTTGCATTAATCGTATTTGGAGTTTACATAGCATCTTTAAGAATTCCCAAATACTTTAAAAATATTGTTTTACTTACTTTTACAGCACTAGTTTTGAAAAGATGTAGAACTCTCAGTTGAAGGATTCAAGGAGGGAACAGATTCAAAGGTTAATTCAGCGCAGGGCTTAGAGCATGGTGAGTACTCTTTAAATTAGCTGCTATTCTTGATATCACTATTACTATTGACTTTTTGAAAGACCACAGGCATTAAAGTTTCATCATGATATGTATTTTTCTGCATCTGATATATGGACAGATCTGATTATTGATTGTCCAGGTTATTTTGTCATAAGCCATAGGGCAATTTTCATCAGAGTGTACTTACATTGTGAGATTGTGACAACATCATCTTGACATGCCAAGTCAGGAAAATGGAATACCAGGTTGTAATAGTAATAAAGAAAAACGTTTGAGAAAGGCACCCAGTCAGTATTAGATGATGATTTTACAAAAGACTCAATTCTAGATCTTTGATTCTTAGCAACTTGGAAATTTTATATTTGAATGTTTCAAATTTAGGGAGGTCTCCCCCTTCTAGGGTAGGTGTTATCTAATCACAATGAGATGGAAGTTTCAAGAGACCAAGAGCTAGAGAACAACCAGTGATGCTTTCTTGTTTAACCGTCACTTTATTTATTCATGACCACATACAATGCTAAGTGGTACTCAGATACTGTTACCAGCTAGGTCCTAGTGTGTTCTGCCCTGAACAGTAAATCAATTACTGTGACAAGAGTTTTGCAAAAGAAAAAAAAGGTTTATTCACAAGGGCATGGAGTGAGGAGGTGGGAGAATAGCTCTGAAATAAGCCTCGCTGAAGATAAGGCTTAGGGATATTTATGGTTTAGGGAAATGGGGTGGTCTGAGGTATGGGGAAATGTAATTGGCACTGGGAAAAAATGAAGTAACAGGCTCATCCTGCACAAATGTAGCCAGAGTTCATGGCATTATATGGGACGTGTGTACAGAAAAATGGCAGTGTTAGCATAATCTGAGGTTGGAGTTTTTGACCCTCTGACATCTCTCAGGCACTTGAAGAATTGGTGGTCTCAACCAGTTTGAACTGGACAGAAGCTGGCCTAAGTTTCTGGAAAAAAAAAAAAGGAAGCAACAATTACCATGGTGACCTATGAATATTATCTATAAAGTAGCCAGTGAGGGTTAAGTTTCAGTGTTCAGTGGCCCGGTGTTCAGCAACTGCAGTCTTCAACTTCATGGGAAAAGGATACAACATCAAGAGGCAAATGACCAAAAGCAAGCAGGGGAGGCAGACCTAATGAAATTACCTCTCAGTTGCTCATGCTGTTTCCAGCTCTCTGCAGAAGGTAGATTCTCTGGTGAGTTGTCCAGAGCACCAAACCAGCATGATTTTCTGTTATGTGGGGAGGACTAGGGAGTTTGCCCACAACTAAGGTCTGTGGGGAAGGCAGAGATACTACTTCAGATAGAGGAGAGACGTTTGGGTTCCTTTTACAAAGCAAAAATTGTGGGCCAGGGTTGACATCCAATCACAGCTCTCTCACATCATTTAATGAGGTTAAATAATGGCTTTGTAGGGTTACGAGTAAAACTTCATCTCCATCCTTTTGAGTCCTGGGTGGGTCTGAGGATTAAACTGACATAAAATAGATGAACAAGATAAAAGCATATAGATTTGTTTAATCGAAGTTTTATGTGGCATGGGTGCCTTCTTAGGGAAATGAAGACCCCAGGATGAAGTTCAAGTTGGACATTTATATAGTGAATTGCACAGAGTAGTAAACTGAAAATGCAATAAGGCAAAAGGGCATGGGCTAGTGTAGTTAATTGGATGGAGAAGTGTCTAAGAAGATAAGGGTTAGTTTAACAAGGTTTGTTTGTACAGATTTCCCTCAGCTTCAGTTTCCTGTCTTTGATAAGCATGTGGCTTTCCTTCTTGTGTAGGGAGGACATCTTTCACAGGGGAATTTTATCGCCTGCTTTTAAGAAACAACATTAAGTTCAGAGTGATCTTCTTGTACCTGTTTTTTTTTTTTCCTTTTAAGTGCTTTTAACTTAAAATAGTGAATATGCCAGAGCAGCATATTTTAGTGTGGCATTATTAACTCCTTTGCCTTCTAATCACAAATTTCTTACCTTGTTCAAGGTACTGGGGACCAAGTTTTTACTCTCTCATAGAAACATTTAAAAAGCAATCAAGCATAGATTTCTGACAGACTTCTTAAAGGAAGTTGCAAACATTATGTCTTCTTTTTCTCTGTTGCAATACGTACACTGTTGCATCTGGGAAGGGACACTCATTCTTGCAGTGCCATGATGAAACCCAGTGCTCACATCCTGTGAACCCTATCAATAATAATTATTAGAAAGTATTACTGCAGTGTGATGTTAAAATCCTCTGGTTCCTTAGGGATTTTCCCAAAGCCTGACCAAAACAAAACAAAACACAGCACTATATAACCAATTACTAAATACCATCAAGGGTGCACAGGCTTTGCTAAGCCCAGGAAGAAAATTTCCGGGTTGTCATCTGGACTTAGGGCTGGTTATAGCAAATTTCTGAAGAGAAAGGCTCAACAGCTTATAGGTTTCCTGATACAGAAGTAGCTAGGCTACGCTGCTTCAAGTGCTTTGCAAAATCTGACCTGCTTCAAATTTGTGCTCCCTTTTCCAAAATGGATTTGATTTAACCTACAACGAAAAGGTGTGCAAATAAGATCAGCAGTTCCTGAGGAAGCAATTATCTTAAAAAAAACCCCAAAAAACAAAAAACAAAAAAAGCCCCCACAAAACAAGGAAGAAGAGCTCTGATTGAATTAATTTTCACTGTAAGCTTCCTGGCAGCCAAAGGGAAAAACTACAAGAAAGGGAAAGAATGTTGGATCTGGAGGAATAAGGAATGGTTTTCAGTTTGGCAGTCTGCTGCTGTCACTTAGTGGCAGGGTGGCAGGGATCTCTTAAATGTATTTTCTTAGATTCTGTTTCCTTATTTTAAAAATGTGGACAATAAGAATCTGGAAGGATATTGAGAGGATTCAAAGAGATACTGCATGTGAAGGAAAACTCTAAAGCATAATAAAAATGAAGTAGCTACAATGAATAATTAACATCCAATAAAAATAAAACATTTTAAGTTAGACAATGTTGTATTGGTCTTACTACTACCAGGAAGTAAGAACACTGAGGGCTGGAACATGAGAGCACATAACACATGTTGTTTGCTGAACTAACCAAAGGAAATAAACCTTTTCCATGTTTTCTCTTAAAGCTTGAGTAAATGTTTAGCAAATTTCATTCACTCACTCAATAAAGATGAACGTCAGATCCTAAGCAGTTGAGAGGGGCTGCAGAAGGTCCTATGCATACAGGATGCTCTATTGTAAACCCATGACCACGGTTCTAAATAGGCGTTCGACACTGTCCAGCAAACCTGCTGTGATTTCAGGACAACTTCATTTACCATTCTCCCCACTCTCTACTTCAAGTCTCGCACAATTTCCACAAACTTAATTCCTCACTCTTCATACCTGAGCTCTAAGAAGTATTCCCTTACCTCTCCCAGATTGTCTCCCTATTTTACACCACCATAATACCACTTGCCTTTTTTCTCATGGCATCATCGCTCCAAATTGACATTTATTTGCATCATCATTACATTTGTCATTGCTAGTGGTATCAAATTAATATTAATTATAAATCTAATTTATAAAATTTACATCATTGTTATTATTACGCTTATTTGCATCATTGTTGTATTTATTTAGAATAATGCAATTAGGTTGGTAACTGGCTCTCAGGCTGTAAACTCCAACAGAGCAGGGGCCTGTTTTTGTTCACCCTTCTGTTCCTAGGACTAACCCAGTGCCTGATGCTTAGTAGGTGCCGGGGTCAATTCTGCTAAATTAATCAGCATTCCTGACCTCTACAAACTCTGTTTGGTGGGTGTGGAGGCCTACTGTGTAATGGCCGTTTAAAGTTTCAGGCGGATTTGCAGTGTCCACCGGGGCCCTGGTAAAGAAACCTGGGTTGCCCGTTTTGCAAAGTGAACCCTGTAGCAAATGTTTTGGGAGACGGAATCCTCCCAAAGAGAACGCTGCCCCTTTACAACAACAAAACAAAACAAGCCCCAAAACCGCCCTACAATATTTTCCTGGATCAGAGACAGGGGTTGCAGCAGAAGCTCGAGCCCTAGGGCATGACCTGGAATAAACCCTGCCAAGTATCCTGCGCGCGTGCCAGCTGGAGGCTGCGCCGGGACAGCCCCCTCATTTCTCCCGCGCTAAACCCCGCCGGACGGCTCCACTCCCTCCCTCCCCTACAGGGGGGAACCCGGCGCCCTAACACTGGTAACTGCTCATGCCACCCCCAACTGCAGCCCCCTCTCGCGCCGCCTGCGAAGACAAGGTCAGTGGCCGCGAAGTTGGGACGGTGGTCGGAGCCACGAGGCCCAGTGAGGCGGCACCGAGCGGGCAGCGCGACGCGCTCCCCCTGTCCCGAGCGCCGAGTGCGCCCCTCCCGGGGCCCGCCTGTGCTCCGGGCGCTGCGCGCTGGCTGCTCGGGTGCGGGGCGTTCTTGGTGCGCCGGGCCGTGGCGAGTCCGGGCTCCCGTGGCCGCGTGCTGGGAGGAGACTGGCGCCCCGTCAGGAAGCATGGAGTTGGCGACTCGCTACCAGGTGAGGGTCTGGCCGTCCGCCGCCGTCCGGAAGCACCGACAGTTTGACTTCCCTTTGCGACTCGGTCCTGCTGGCCTTGGGCTGGAAACGTGGCCCTTGGCTGCTCTGCTGGGAATCTGGCGCGCCCAGCCGAGTGAGTGCCGGAGTGGGCGCGCCCTGCAGGTGTGCGCGGTGGGTCACGTTTGTGCCACGCGGACCACAGAGCCCGGTCGCCCCAGCACAGAACTGCGCTCAGCCTGGCGCTCTGCTCAGTCTCGGGTGGCTGCCAGGGGTGCAGGCGGGGAGCTAGCGGGGCGCAGCGCTTGCGTTTGCAGCCCTCCTGAGACGGGGGAGGGGCTTTTTTGTGCACTCCCCACACTTTCTCCGGGAATTGGCACAGAGATCAGGAAGCTTAAGAAAGTTGTATTATTTTTTTTAATAGTCGATCGCCAGACCAGTCCAACTTGGATAATGGAGTTTAAAAAGAGTAACTTTAGTGTTTATTCTAGAACTTTTGTAAACGTTCTCAAGGAATTAGTAACCATTTGGGGGAAATGGTAACGTCATTGGGCCAAGTTAAACAAGCTGCAAGATCCCAAATCATATGCACAGCACGACCCCAATTACGCGTTAAGGGCCTAACTATCCTTTAAAACTCATTAGCAAACAGTTGAGTAAGTTCCTCCAAACGTTTCAGTGAGTGGTGGGAATGTGAACGTGACTTCAGTTTTCTCTTTTTACCTCTTAAAAGAGCTTTACTCTACGTTATCGTAATGGAGATAAATGTTTACTTAGAAGTAAGCAATAAAAACATTTTTCAAAAGAACTAAAAATGCAACCTTTAAAAAGGGAAACAAGCAGCCACGCCTCTGCTTGTGAGTACAGAGATGCTTTGTGCGAGGATTTTTTTTTTTTTTTCCACTTGTTTTTGTGAGAGTCGCTAGACTCACTGCTTCCACTTTGCCTCCGACTGGTGTTTACTTTCCTCCACCTGCGTGCCTGGCCGGGGAGAAGGGGAGGCGGGGCCGCCAGCATTGGAAGGCGCTGAGTGCCAGGTGCCCGAGCCCAAGCCGCTGTCACCTGCCCGAGTCTGGCGGCAAAGACCGAGCCACTAACGGTAGCTTTGGCCTTTTAGTAGTTTCTGAAGCCTTCCTGAAAATGGTCGTTTGAGAAAAATCTGTTGTTGATGTTTCTGAGAATATTTTTAAAATGCCTCCTGTGAGAGAAACTCTGAAAAGCAAGGGAAACAAACAGTAAAGCCTAGGGAATGAGACAGGGTTCGGTTTTTTATTATTTTTTTTTTGCCACTAGCTTTTACCGTGCTAATTTTAATACCGTAAAACATTTAATTACTGTGCTAATTTTAATACCGTAAAAAATTTAATTACTGTGCTAATTTTAATACCGTAAAAAATTAGCATCCAATTTTTTTTTATTTTTTTGAGACGGAGTTTCGCTTTTGTCCAGGGTGGAGTGTAATGGCGCGCACTGCAACCTCCGCCTCCCAGGTTCAAGCAGTTTTCCTGCCTCAGCCTCCCGAGTAGCTGAGATTACAGGCGCCCGCCACCGCGCCCAATTATTTATATATATATATATATATTATTATTTTTTTTTAAGTAGAGACAGGGTTTCACAATGTTGTCCAGGCTGGTCTTGAACTGCTGACCTTAGGTGGTCCACCCGCCTCGGCCTCCCAAAGTGCTGGGATTACAGGCGTGAGCCACCACTCCCGGCCAGTGTCCTAACCTTCTAGGAGTTTCTGCTGCTACAGGACTCAAAACAAAACAAAACAAAAAACAAACCCTCTGGATGGAGATTTGAGCTCCTTGTGAGTTTAATCAGGAAATGTATCTGAAATTTATCCTGAGCTCCTTGTGAATGTAATCAGAAAATGTTTCTGGAATGTATCACTCCTGTTGTTAGGCTGGAGAGTCCTTTGTACTTCCACCACTGATATTCATAATTCATGCTTAGGAAACTCAGAAGTCCCAGAATGTATAGTTGGAAGTGAACGTTTACTGCCATATAATGAGGCTAATTTTTGGTAGTTCTAAAATGTTAAATAAACTATTTATCATGTAAGGGTTACCCACAAATTATATCCGATCCATTATGCACCAATTAAGGCAAATTACTATATGTAAGATGATCAGGGGTTTTTTGGTTTTTTTTTTCCTTTTCTAAAGACCTAATTGGCAGTGCAAATCAAGATGTGTGATGATTTTTCCAGTGGAAATGTTCCTGTTCATCGTAATTTAAATGTGCACAGATTATTGTCTCTAAATTAGTGGAGAGTGGTTCTATCGGGTGGGCAGGTGACTGCAGATAAGAGCACTTAATGAACATTTCAGGCACAGCAAGATGTTAAATTCGTGTGGTTCCACCCTGTCTCCCAGCCTTATGAATAAAGCAACGTAATGAACCGCCTGAAGTGGCATTGCTGCACATCGAATGTCATTCAGCTCAGTGTGCAGTGAGTTTTAGTCTCACACATTGGAGTAAGTATAATTTCTATGGCTTGGAAAGCACAGAGCTAAGTGTTTCAGCAAAGCAGCTTAGGCCTAATGTTATGAGTAACAAGCAAACAAGGAGACTCATTTACTCTGAACTCCTTTCAAGTCTGCTTTCCTGCCATCCCACCAGTGTGTTGGATTTGATGTCCTCTGACAGTGATTATGCTTTCCACAGGCTGTAGTCTTGTGCTGACCACTGTGTCTTTGTGCTTTTATATAAAATGACAGAAATACCTTGTAAAGGCAAGGGTGTGATCTCTTACTAAGAGCTGTCAACAGTGCAGCTCCCTAGGAGAGAAACTGGTAGGCACTGAATGTCAGTGTTCTCCTCGTACTGTCTTCTAGCTCCAGAGTACAGGATGGCCCATTTGAGAAGGAAATGATCCTAAATGTTCTTGTAAATAGGCAGGAACATACTGTTGAAGGGGTAAAGGGGAATTTTTCTGGTATTGGTCTCTCAGCTACAAAATACTCCCATCTGATCCTGTTGTTTAACATGTAATCACGGAGCCCCAGAAGCTGGTCACAGAAAGGACAATGATTTGCTACTTTAATAGTCCTGTATTTAAAAGGCTCCTTAGTTGGTCTGCCTCTGTTCTGCTGGCCACCCCATCCATAGCAGAGCAGGATTCTCAAAAATCAGGAGAAAACCTCAGAGATCCTAACGATTCTGATCAGGTACACAGGCCAGGAAACAGTGAGATAATTGTGGCCTAAAACAATTATGAACATTAGGGTAAATTAATAAAAAAGATTAGAACATCATTGGAATAGAATAAGCCAGGCATATTACATTTAAACCGCTCTTGAGAGTTTTCCTTTACTCAAAGTTATGGTTTAGAATTTTTTACCTCCAGTATACAGTTTTGTTTTAGAAAAGACTCAGCTTTATTCACTAAAGTAGAATAGATACAGGCTACTTGAAGTAGGTGGGGATAGAGATAAGAAAGTATTACTGGGGCCATTTTGTTTTCTTTTTGTTTATGAAAAGCAGTGTTTTCTGGAGTTTTTTTTTGAAATGGGACCATTCAGAGGCATATTTGGTAAATATCACTGAAGTTAACACTCAGAAAAATGTATCTTCCATAGTAGTAAATGCTAGCACCCTGTATGCAGCACAGAAATAAGCTGCCGGCATCTCACAGTGCAAGGGGCCTGAGCTTTAGTTCAAATAAATAGATGGTGCTTCCTGCCTGTTTTCCTTCCTGATCATCAGCTGAGGACAGAGGGCTTGCTGATTAGTCCACTGATCACATACTCAATTGAGCATCTGTTATGTGCTAGGCATTGGTAGCGTGGAAGAACAAAGACAGAAAACACTCTTCTTTCCCCACACTCTACCAGAAGGCCACGCTTGAGCGCTTGAACTCCCTTCCTCTTTTGCTTTTGCCAAAGCTTAGCTGGCTCCTGCTCTGTGCTATGGGGACCTGGGGGACCTTGGGTTTGCAGAGTAGGAGACCTTAAGAGCCATCTATTTTTGCCCCCAAGGAATGGAAACTATCACTTCCTTTTAAAAGTCATGCTGTGCTAGGTGCTTCAAAGTCATCAAATTTAATCCTCACTGTAGTTCTGTGAAGTAGTTTGTGTTATCTGCATTTTAAAGATAAGGCTAAATTGACTAGTTTGCTCAGGGCAATTTGTAAGGAAGGTTACTCAGCCAGGATTCTGTCCCCAGAGCCTCTGCCTGGCCCTTGCTGCTGGAATCATGGGGCCTTGTCGAGTCAGGAAACTTGCCCTGTTCCTTCCTCCCTTTAACTGGAATGGCTGGAGTTACAGCAGCTAGCATGGTTCTTTTTAAGGAACGCACCAGATTATGCTTTATAAACTGCCTATAAAAGTCAGTTTGGGAATGTGAATAAGATCCACCAAGCTTTTACATAGGAATGACTTATGTGAAATTTGCATTGTGCTAAACAATAACATGTTACTGTAAGCTGCACTGAACCACTTCTCTGCTTCCCCTACTCTCCATGCCCCATTTTCTGCAGAGTTTCCGTCATCTTTGTCTAACCTTTACAGTATGATTGCTGTTGGAATCTGCTTTCCTTAGCACTGTCAGCATTACTTTTCCTAGTAGCTTAGAGGTCTTTACAGTTTTCATTTTTAGTGACCATGTAGTGTTTCCAGATGTGTATTTTATATATTTTTCTGTTGAAAAAAAATTTTTTTTCTTTATTAGAGGAACTTTGGTAAATATCTCAGGGTAGTATACTGTATATCTTATGGCTTGTGTTGGAGTCTGCACTATTTTTAATCACTCTTTATAATGTATTTAATATGTCATAAAGGGAATGTGCCTGATTTTCAATGGTTAGGAGCCTCTGACACGTTTTCCTAGGGCATTTCCCCTTTTGTTGCACTGTATTAGCTGAGAGAAAGCAGTTTTTGCTGAGATTAGAACCAAGCTTATGATAACTGGACTGAAAGAATGTTGTCTCCTTGAACTTAGAGCATCTCATAGAATGTTCTAGTTGGGGGGAAAGTGGACAGTAGTCCCAGAGATCTGTTCTTTACATCTGGTCTGCTTAGAAAACCAAGAAAACTCATAAATGTGTCAGTGGACATTTAGTGGAAGTGACTGGATTAGGGCTATGGGGAATTTGTGCAAGTTGGTCTCATTGACTTGGTGGAAGGCAGAGACGCCCCATCCAGAGCTTCAACATTCATGCTTCCACATGTGCATCTACAGCAGGTTCTCCAGGGTGACTGCATCCTGCAGCTGTGTAGGTTACTGCTCTTGGAAGTCTTCCTGACCAGTGCCCCCACCGCTGGCTCAGGTGCTTGCCCTGGGAACTTCTGGAGTACCTGGGCTTACTTCCCTGATCACATTTATCATACCACACTGAAATTGTTTTAAAGATTATTTCTCTTACCCTACCACTTACGACTCAGTTTTCATCAGATCTCTTAGCATGGTGTCTGGCATATGTTTGATACTTAGGAGATGATGTCCAGCACGTATTAGATGCTTAATAAATATCCATTGAATGGATGGAAGGGCAAAGTAGTACTGTTACCAATACACTTTTAATTAACATTTATATAGCGTCTTCTACTTTTCAGAGCACTTTGCAGGCATGGTTTGGAAGTCATCAGGGCTGGTTCTTTTCTTTCCAGGTAAGTGGTAGGGTTGCACTTTCCTGACTCTGAAGCAGACAAGGCCATTTGACTTGCTTTGGCCAGTGGAATATGAGAAGTACTGTGTGTCACTTCTGAGTGAATTATTTAAATGCCAGCATACCACTTACTGTATCTCATTCCCTCTGCCGCTGCATCTGCCAGCATTCTGCAGAGTGGTAGCTCTATCAGCCCAGGTTCTGGTGTGAGGACAGTGTGGAATAGAGCCTTGGGCTGGCCTGTGATGGACATGTAATGTGAACAAGACAGAAGCGTTTTTTTTTTTGGTTTTAAGCCATTGATTGAGATTTAGAGTTGCTTGCTACTGCTTTATAGCTTGTCATATGCTAACAGACCAGGATGCTTATATTTCAGTTTTGGATTCATTCACTCTGAGTGATCTGGGGTCATGGTAGTCGTGGTAACAAACGTGGGTGGGTTTCTTTTTGATTGTTAGCGTGATGAGGGTGATGGGAATGCCCCTGGTAAGTGGTTTGGAGTTCAGGGATGTTAAGTACCATATGGCAGGCAGGAGAGTCCCACAGGATGAAGCAGTTGTTCTGTCCAAAATGTCAATTGCACCTTGTTGGAAAACACTGAGAACAGACTTGTCCAATTTGATAATCTTTTACTTAGACTCCAGAGAAATCTTAACATTGGCTTCACATGTCCTATCTGCTGACCTCCTTGGAGGAGGAAATTACTTCACACTTCCCAAGTGATTTGGTTCACTTC
Source organism: Macaca fascicularis (assembly GCF_037993035.2). Lineage (NCBI taxonomy): Eukaryota > Metazoa > Chordata > Mammalia > Primates > Cercopithecidae > Macaca > Macaca fascicularis. Next base: position 108,277,743 of record NC_088377.1, read on the forward strand.
ACTCCCAGGATCTCTGCCAAAATTCTGGTTCATTAGGTACTCATCTGCTGAATAGCTCTTCTAAGCCCTCTGTAAATACATGTCTGAAATGTCTCCCCATTTATACCTTCTCTTTTAAACGTAACATTGACAACCTTGCGGGGCTTTTTATTGTGGTAAGATATACATAATAAAATGTACTCTTTTACCCTTTCAGTGTTATTAAGTACAGTCACATTGTTGTGCCACCATCACTGATCTCTCATGAGCTTTTTTCATCATTCTAAACTGAAACTCTCTATCTACTAAACAATTACCCCTATGACCTCTTCCCCCAGCCCCTGGTTACTTCTATTTTAGTTTCTGCCTCTGAGGATACGACTATCCTGGTTATCTCATATAAGTGGAATCATATGGTATTTGTCCTTTTGTGACTGGCTCATTTCACTTAACATATTGTTACGGTTTGTCCATGTTGTAGTATGTATCAGATTTTTTTTTTTTTTTTAATGATTTTTCTTTTGAGACAGGGTCTCACTCTGTTGCCCAGACTGGAGTGCAGTGGTGCTATCGTGGCTCACTGCAGCCTTGACCTCCTGGGCTCAAGTGGTCCTCCCACTGCAACCTCCCGAGTAGCTGGGACTACAGGCATGTACCACCCTACTTGGTGAATTTTTCTTTTTAAAATTCTTGTGGAGATGGAGTCTCTCTGTGTTGCCCAGGTTGGTCTTGAACTCCTGGGCTCAAGCAATCCTCCTGCCTTGGCTCCCAAAGTGCTGGGATTAGAGGCGTAAGCCACTGTGCCTGACCTCATTTCTTTTAAAGTCTGAATAATACTCTATTATATGTACATACCACTTTTATTTACTCATCTGTTTATGTTGTCAGTTGTTTCCACCTTTTGGCTATTGTAAATACCAATGAATAAACATTGGTATACAAATATCTGCTTGAGTCCCTGCTTTCAACTGTTCTGGGTGTATGTACCTAAAAGTAGAATTGCTGGGTTATATGATAATACTAAACTCAATTTTTTCAGAAACCACTATACTGTTTGGCACAGTGGCTGTGTCATTTTATATCATCACCAGCAGTGCACGATGGTTCCAGTTTCTTCACATCTTTGCCAGCCCTAGTTCTTTTCTGTTTTTTTGGTAATAGCCATTCTGATGTGCATAAAGTGGTATCTCATCCTGATTTTGTTTTGCATTTCCCCAGTGATTAGTGATGTTAAGCATTTTTTTCTTGCGCTGATTGGTCACCTGTATATCGTCTTTGAAGAAACGTTAATTCAAGTCCTGTGCCCATTTCTTAACTGGGTTTTTCTAGTTGTTAAGTGAGTTATTTATATATCCTGGATATTAATCCCTTATTAGATATTATGATTTACAAATATTTTCTCCCATTCCTTAGATTGCCTTTTTACTGTCTTGATAGTGTCCTTTGCACAAAAGTTTTTCATTTTGATGGTCTAGTTTATTTTTCTTTGTTGCCATATCCAAGAAATTATTGCCAAATTCAGTGTCATGAAGCTTTTCCCCTATATTTTCTTCCATGAGTTTTATAGTTTTAGCTCTTATATTTAGATCTTTGATCCATCTTGAGTTAGTTTTTATAGATGGTTTAAGGTAAGGGTCCAACTTAATTGTTTTGTGTGTGGATATATCCAGTTTTCCCAGCACTGTTTGTTGAAAATACTGTTCTTTGCCATTAGTCTTGGCATCCTTGTTGAAAATCAGTTAACTGTATATGCAAGGGTTTGTATCTGGGCTCTTAATTCACTTCCTTTGATATATATATCTGCCTTTATGCCAAGACCACACTGTTTTGATTACTATAGCTGTGTAGTAAGTATTGGAAGTCAGGAAATGTGAGTCCTCTAACACTGTTCTTCTTCTTCTTCTTCTTCTTTTTTTTTTTTTTTTAAGAGATAGAGTCTTGCTCTGTCCCCCAGGCTAGGGTACAGTGGCGTGATCTTGGCTCACTGCACCCTCTGCCTCCCAGGTTCAAGCAATTCTGCTTTAGCCTCCCAAGTAGCTGGGACTATAGGCGCATGCTGCCACACCTGGTTAATTTTTTTTGGTATTTCAGTAGAGACGGGGTTTCGCCATGTTGCCCAGGGTGGTCTCGAACTCCTGAGCTCAGGCAGTCTGCCCACCTCGGCCTCCCAAAGTGCTAGGATTACAGGAGTGAGCCACCATGCCTGGCCTGTTCTTTTTTAAGATTGTTTTGGCTATTTAGGGTCCTTTGAGATTCCACATTAATTTTAGGATGGACTTTTTTTGTTTTTACAAAAGAGGTCGCTGAGATTTTGAGAAGAAATGCGTTGAGTCTGTACATAGCTTCAGTTAGAATTGTCATCTTATATTAAGCCTTCCAATCCATGAACATGGGATGGTTCTCCATTTCCTTGTCTTCCTTGATTTTTTGGGGGATGTAGTTTTCAGTGTACAAGGCTTTTTTCGCCTTTTTGGTTAAACTTATTTCTAAGTACTTTATTATTTTGATGCCATTGTAAATGGAATAGTTTTCTTAATTTTCTTTTCGTAATTGTTCATTGTCAGTGTGTAGAAACATAGTTGATTTTTGTGTTGATTTTGTGTCCTGCAATGTTGAATTGTTAGCTCTAACTACATTTTGTGTAATCTCTAGTGTTCTCTACATATACAATCATGTCTCTTATAGCAGAGATAAATTTTGCTTCTTCCTTTCCAATTTGGATGCGTTATTTATTTTTCTTGCCTGATTGGTCTGGCTAGAGCTCACAATACTGCGTTGAATAGAAGTGGTAAAAACAGGCATATTTGTCTTGTTCCTGATCTTAGGGGAAAAGCTTTCAATCTTTCATTCATCATTGAGTATCATGTTAGTTGTGGGTTTTTCATATATGGCCTTATGTTGGTGAGTTTAAGTTTCCTTCTTTTTTTTTTTTTTTTTCTGATGATGGGAGGGTGTTGAATTTTGTCAGATGTTTTTCTGCATCAGTTGAGAGGATCTTTGTTTTTCCCCTTTATTCTGTTCATATGGTGTACTACGTTAATTGATTTTTATATGTTTGAACCATTTTGCATTCCTAGAATAAATGCCACTTGGTGATCTTGTATAGTCCTTTTGCTACACTGCCAAATTTGTTTTACCCACATTTTGTTGAGGATTCTTGTATCGGTATTCGTAAGGGATATTGCTGTATAGTTTTCTAGTATCTTTCTCTGGCTTTTGTATCAGGATAATGCTGGTCACATAGAATGAGTTTCAGGTGTTCCTCCTTCTTCAAGTTTTTGGAAGACTTTGAGAAAGACTGGTGTTAGTTCTTCTTTAAGTGTTTGGTAGAATTTACCCATGAAGCTATCTTGTCTTGGGGTTTACTTTGTTGGGAGGTTTTTGATTACTACTTCAAATCCTTATTTCAAATACATTCAGATCTTCTATTTCTTCATAATTTAATCTAGCTAGGTTATTTCTAGGGATTTATCCACTATATCTAGATAATCCAATTTGTTGGCATATGGTCATTTATAGTACTCTTAAAATCCTATTTATTTATTTATTTATTTTGAGACAGAGTCTTGCTCTGTCGCCCAGGCTGGAGTACAGTGGCACAGTCTCGGCTTACTGCAGCTTCTGCCTCCCGGGTTCAAACAATTCTCTGCGTCAGCCTCCCGAGTAGCTGGGATTACAGGTGCCTGCCACCATGCCTGGCTAATTTTTTTGTATTTTTAGTAGAGTTGGAGTTTCACCATCTTGGCCAGGCTGGTCTTGAACTCCTGACCTTGTGATCCACCCACCTCTGCCTCCCAAAGTGTTGGGATTACAGGCGTGAGCCACTGTGCCTGGCCAATCCTTTTTATTTATGTAAAATTGGTAGGGTAGTAATGTCCAATTTCATTACTAACGTCAGTAATTTGAGTCTTCTGTGTATATTTTCTAGTCATGTAGCTTAAGATTTGCCAGTTTGTTGATTTTTTTTTTTCCAAAGAATAAACTTTTGGTTTCATTGCTTTTTCTCTATTCTTATTCTATTATCTATTTTATTTATATCTGTTTTAATCTTTGTTTCCTTCCTCTTGCTAACTTTGGGTTTGGTGTGCTGTACATTTTCTATTCTTCTAATGTGTACAGTTCGTTGGTTGGAGGTCTTCATTTTTGTTGTGTGTAGAGCTATAAATTTACCTCTTAGCAGTGCCTTTTGCTGCATCCCATACATTTTGGTAAATTTTGTTTTTGTTTACATTCGTTTCAAGGTATTGTCTAATTTCCCTTGTGATGTCTTCTTTGACCCATGGTTGTTTAGGAATATGTCATTTAATTTCCACATATTTGTGAATTTTTCATTTTTCCTTCTGTTATTGATTTCTATTTTCACTCTATTGTGACAAAGGATAGTTTTATTTCAGTCATTTTAAAATGTATTCACACTTGTTTTGTGGCCTAACATATAGTGTGTCCTGGAAAATTTTCCATATGTACTTGAGAAAAGTGTTCATTCTGTTGTTGGGTTGAGTCCTCTCTGTATGTCTATTAGTTTTATTTGGTTTATAGTGTTACTCAAGTCTTCTGTTTCCTTATTGCTCTGTCTTGTTCTGTTCACCATTGAAAGTGGAGTGTTGAAGTTGCCATCTCTTGTTGCAGAACAGTCTATTTCTTCATTCAGTTCTGTCAGTGTTTGCTTCATATATTTGGGAGCTTTGATGTTTGGTGTGCGTATATTATAATTATTCTGTCTTCTGGTGAATTGGCTCTTTTATCAATCTGTAATGTCTTTGTCTTTTAAAACAGTTTTTGACTATCTATTTTGTCTCAGTATAGCCACTGCATCTCTCTTTTGGTTACTATTTGCATTGAGTGCCTTTTTCTATCCTTTTACTTTCAACCTATTGGTGTCTTTAGATCTAAAGTGAGTCCGTTGTAGACAATGTATAGTTGTATCCTATTTTTAAAAAATCCTTCCTGCCAATCAATTTCTTTTGATTTGGAGTTTAACACATTTAAATTTAAAGTAATTACTGGTGGGGAATTACTTAATCTTGTGATTTAAAAAATAAGTTTTCTGTATATCCTATGGCATTTTTGTCCCTCATTTCCTCCGTTATTGCCTTCCTTTGAGTTTATTTGATTTCTTGGTAGTGACACATTTTGACTCTCTTCTCATTTCCTTTTCTTCTTAGATACTTTCTGTGTTACCATGGAGATTACATATAACATTCTAAAGTTATAGCAATCTGGTTTGAATGATACCAACTTCACTTCAGCGACATACAAAAATTCTACTCCTATTGTAGCTGTGTCTTTTCCCATCATTTTATATAATTGAGATAAGAAATTACATCTTTATGTGTTGTGCATCCATTAACAGATTCATAAGTATTTTTAATCCTTTAGAAGATAATGGATTATAAGCCAGATTTACAACAATACTCTAGTTTTTGTATTTGTCCATGTATTTACCTTTACCTGAGAACTTTATATTTTTGTATGGCTTTGACAAAGTTACAGTGTAGTGATTTTCATGTCAATGTGAAGTACTCCTTTCAGCATTTTCTGTTGCAAATGCCAGTAGTAATGAATTCCCTTGGCTTTTGTTTATTTGGGAATGTCTTAATTTTTATCTCATTTTTGAAGGGCAGTTTTTTGTGTTGTTTTTTTAAACCAGATAGAGAATTCTTGTTTGATAGTTTTTTTCCCCCTCAGCATTTTAAATACATTATAAATGTATCATCCTACTGCTTTCTGGTCTTTAAGATTTCTGTGATAAAACAGCTGATAATCTTTTTTTTTTTTTCTTTTTTTTATACTTTAAGTTCTGGTATACATGTGCTGAACTTGCAGGTTTGTTACATAGGTATACATGTGCCATGGTGGTTTGCTGCACCCATCAACCCGTCATCTACATTAGGTATTTCTCCTAATGCTATCCCTCTTCTAGTCCCCCACCCCCGACAGGCCCCCATGTGTGATGTTCCTCTCCCCATGTCCATGTGTTCTCATTGTTCAACTGCCACCTATGAGTAAGAATATGTGGTGTTTGGTTTTCTGTTCTTGTGTTAGTTTGCTGATAATTTAGCTGGTTTCCCGCTTCATCCATGTCCCTACAAAGGACATGATCACATCCTTTTTTACGGCTGCATAGTATTCCATGGTGTATATGTGCCACATTTTCTTTATCCAATCTATCATTGATGGGCATTTGGGTTGGCTCCAAGTCTTTGCTATTGTGAACAGTGCCACAATAAACATACGTGTGCATGTGTCTTTATAGTAGAATTATTTATAATCCTTTGGGTATATACCCAGTAATGGATTGCTGGGTCAAATGGTATTTCTGTTTCTAGATCCTTGAGGAATCGCCACACTGTCTTCCACAATGGTTGAACTTATTTACACTCCCACCAACAGTGTAAAAGTGTTCCTATTTTTCCACGTCCTCTCCAGCATCTGATGTTTCCTGACTTTTTAATGTTTGCCATTCTAACTGGCATGAGATGGTATCTCATTGTGGTTCTGATTTGCATTTCTTTAATGACCAGTGATGATGAGCTTTTTTTCATATGTTTGTTGGCTGCATAAATATCTTCTTTTGAGAAGTGTCTGTTCATATCCTTTGCTCACTTTTTGATGGGATTGTTCTTTTTTTCCTTATAAATTTGTTTAATTTCTTTGTAGATTCTGGATATTAGCCCTTTGTCAGATGGATAGATTGCAAAAATTTTCTCCCGTTCTGTAGAGTGCCTGTTCACTCTGATGGTAGTTTCTTTTGCTATGTAGAAGCTCTTTAGTTTAATTAGATCCCATTTGTCAATTTTGGCTTTTGTTGCCATTGTTTTTGGTGTTTTAGTCATGAAATCTTTGCCCCTGCCTATGTCCTGAATGGTATTGCCTGGGTTTTTTTCTAGGGTTTTTATGGTTTTAGGTTTTACAGTTAAGTATTTAATCCATCTTGAATTAATTTTTGTATGAAGTGTAAGGAAGGGGTCCAGTTTCAGTTTTCTGCATATGGCTAGCCAGTTTTCCCAGCACCATTTATTAAATAGGGAATCCTTTCCCCACTGCTTTTTTTGTCAGGTTTGTCAAAGATCAGATGGTTGTAGATGTGTTATTTCTGAGGCCTCTGTTCTGTTCCATTGGACTATATATCTGTTTCGGTACCAGTAGCATGCTGTGGTTACTGTAGCCTTGTAGTATAGATTGAAATCAGGTAGCGTGGTGCCTCTACTTTTGTTCTTTTTGCTTAGGATTGTCTTGGCTATATGGGCTCATTTTTGGTTCCATATGAAATTTAAAGTAGATTTTTCTAATTCTGTGAAGAAAGTTAATGGTATCTTGATGGGGATAGCATTGAATCTATAAATTACTTTGGGCAGTATGGCCATTTTTTACCATACTGATTCTTCCTATCCATGAGCATGGAATATTTTTCCATTTGTTTGTTTCCTCTCTTATTTCCTTGAGCAGTGGTTTGTAGTTTCCTTAAAGGGGTCCTTCACTTCCCTTGTAAGTAGTATTCGTAGGTATTTTATTCTCTTTGTAGCAATTGTAAATCAGAGTTCACTCATGATTTGGCTATTACTGGTGTATAGGAATGCTTGTGATTTTTGCACATTGATTTTGTATCCAGAGACTTTGCTGAAGTTGCTTATCAGCTTGAGGAGGTTTGGGGCTGAGACGATGGGGTTTTCTAAATATACAATCATGTCATCTGCAAACAGAGACAATTGGACTTCCTCTCTTCCTATTTGAATACTTTTTATTTCTTTCTCTTGCCAGATTGCCCTGGCCAGAACTTCCAATACTATGTTGAATAGGAGTGGTGAGAGAGGACATCCTTGTCTTGTGCTGGTTTTCAAAGGGAATGCTTCCAGCTTTTGCCCATTCAGTATGATATTGGCTCTGGGTTTGTCATAAATAGCTGTTTATTTTGAGATCCGTTCCATCAATACCTAGTTTACTGAGAGTTTTTAGCATGAAGGGGTGTTGAATTTTATTGAAGGCCTTTTCTGCATCTATTCAGATAATCATGTGGATTTTGTCATTGGTTCTATTTATGTGATGGATTATGTTTATTGATTTTCATATGTTGAACCAGGCTTGCATCCCAGGGATGAAGCCAACTTGATCCTGGTGGGTAAGCTTTTTGATGTGCTGCTGGATTCGGTTTGCCAATATTTTATTGAGGATTTTCACATCGATGTTTATCAGGGATATTATCCTGAAATTTTCTTTTTTTTGTTGTGTCTGCCAGGTTTTGGTATCAGGATGATGCTGGCCTCATAAAATGAGTTAGGGAGGATTCCCTTTTTCTATTGTTTGGAATAGTTTTAGAAGGAATGGTACTAGCTCCTCTTTGTACTTCTGGTAGAATTCGGCTGTGAATCTGTCTGGTCCTGGACTTTTTTGGTTGGCAGGCTATTAATTACTGCCCCAATTTCTGAACTTATGGATCCATTCAGGGATTCAAGTTCTTCCTGGTTTAGACTTGGGAGGGGGTATGTGTCCAGAAATGTATCCATTTCCTCTAGATTTTCTGGTTTATTTGTGTAGAGGTGTTTATAGTATTCTCTGTTGATAGTTTGTATTTCTGTGGGATCAGTGGTGATATCCCCTTTATCATTTTTTGATCGCATCTATTTGATTCTTCTCTCTTTTCTTCTTTATCTGGCTAGCGGTCTATTTTGTTGATCTTTTCAAAAAACCAACTCCTGGATTCATTGATTTTTTTTGAAGGGTTTTTCGTGTCTCCTTATCTCCTTCAGTTCTACTGTGATCTTAGTTGTTTCTTGTCTTGTGCTAGCTTTTGAATTTAATGGCTCTTGCTTCTCTAGTTCTTTTTTTTTTTGAGATGGAGTCTTGCACTGTCGTCCGGGCTGGAGTGTGCAGTGGCACAATCTGGGCTGACTGCAACCTCCGCTTCCCAGGTTCAAACGATTCTCTTTGCCTCAGCCTCCCAAGTGGCTGGGATTACAGGTGCCCACCACTACGCCCAGCTAATTTTTTTGTATTTTTAGTAGAGACGGGGTTTCACTGTGTTGGCCAGGCTGGTCTTGAACTACTGACCTCATGATCTGCCCGCCTTGGCTTCCCAAAGTGCTGGGATTACAGGCGTGAGCCACTGCACCCAGGCCACTCTCTAGTTCTTTTATTTGTGATGTTAGGGTGTCCATTTTAGATCTTTCCTGCTTTCTCTTGTGGGCATTTAGTGGTATAAATTTCCGTCTAAACGCTCCTTTAGCTGTGTCCCAGAGATTCTGGTATGTTGTTTTTGTTCTCATTGGTTTCAAAGAACTTATTTATTTCTGTCTTGATTTCATTAGTTACCCAGTAGTCATTCAGGAGCAGGTTGTTCACTTTCAATGTAGTTGTGTAGTTTTGAGTGAGTTTCTTAATCCTGAGTTCCAATTTGATTGCACTGTGGTCTGAGAAACTGTTATGATTTCCGTTCTTTTGCATTTGCTGAGGAGTGTTTTACTTCCAGTTATGTGGTCAATTTTAGAATAAGTGTGATGTGGTGCTGAGAATAATGTATATTCTGTTGATTTGGGGTGGAGAGTTCTGTAGATGTCTATTAGGTCTGCTTGGTCCAGAGCTGAGTTCAAGTCCTGAATATCCTTGTTAATTTTCTGTCTCTTTGATCTGTCTAACAGTGACAGTGGGTGTTAAAGTCTCCCACTATTGTTGTGTGGGAGTCTTAAGTCTCTTTGCAGGTCTCTAAGAACTTGCTTTATGAATCTGGGTGCTCCTGTATTGGGTGCATATATATTTAGGATAGTTAGCTGCTCTTGTTGGATTGATCCCTTTACCATTGTGTAATGCCCTTCTTTGTCTCTCTTGATTTTTGTTGGTTTAAAGTCTGTTTTATCAGAGACTAGGATTGCAATCTCTGCTTTTTTTTTTTCTTTCCATTTCCTGGGTAAATATTCCTCCATCCTTTTATTTTGAGTCTATGTGTGTCTTTGGGTGTGAGATGGGTCTCCTGAATACAGCACACTAATGGGTCTTGACTCTATCTAATTTGCCAGTCTGTCTTTTAATTGGGGCATTTAACCCATTTACACTTAAGATTAATATTGTTATGTATGAATTTGATCCTGTTATTATGATGCTACCTGGTTATTTTGCCCATTAGTTGATGCAGTTTCTTCATAGTGTCGATGGTGTTTATAATTTGGTATGTTTTTGCAGTGGCTGATACTGGTTTTTCCTTTCCATGTTTAGTGCTTCCTTCAGGAACTCTTGTAACGCAGGCCTGGTGATAACAACATCTCTTAGCATTTGCTTATCTGTAAAGGATTTTATTTCTGCTTCGCTTATGAAGCTTAGTTTGGCTGGATGTGAAATTCTGGGTTGAAAATTCTTTTCATAAAGAATGTTGAATATTGACCCCCACTCTCTTCTGGCTTGTAGGGTTTCTGCAGAGAGATCCGCTGTTAGTCTGATGGACTTCCCTTTGTGGGTAACCTGACCTTTCTGTCTGACTACCCTTAACCTTTTTTCCTTCATTTCAACCTTGCTGAATCTGATTGATGATTATGTGTCGTGGGGTTGCTCTTCTCAAGGAGTATCTTTGTGGTGGTCTCTGTATTTCCTGAGTTTGAATGTGGGCCTGTCTTGCTAGGTTGGGGAAGTTCCCCTGGATAACATCCTGAAGAGTGTTTTCCAATTTGCTTCCATTCTTCTCGTCACTTTCAGGTACACCAGTCAAACGTAGGTTTGGTCTTTTCACATAGTCCCATGTTTCTTGGAGCCTTTTCCTTCCTTTTTCATTGCTTTTTCACTCTTTTCTTCTCTGATCTTGTCTTCATGCTTTATTTCATTAAGTTGATCTTCAGTCTCTAATATCCTTTCTTCTGCCTGATCGATTTGGCTGTTGATACTTGTGTATGCTTCATGAAGTTTTCGTGCCATGTTTTTCAGCTCCATCAGGTCATTTATGTTCTTCTCTAACCTGGTTATTCTCGTTAGCAATTCTTCTTTTTTTCAAGGTTCTTAGCTTCCTCGTATTGGGTTAGAACATGCTCCTTTAGCTCGGAGGAATTTATTACCTACCTTCTGAAGCATACTTGTCAATTCATCAAACTCATTCTCCATCCAGTTTTGTTCCCTTGCTGGCGAGGAGTTGTGATCCTTTGGAGGAGAAGAGGCATTTTGGTTTTTGGAATTTTCAGCCTTTTTGCGCTGGTTTTCCCTCATCTTCATGGATTTATCTACCTTTGGTCTTTGATGTTGGTGACCTTCAGATGGGGTTTCCAAGTGGAAGTCCTTTTGTTGATGTTGATGCTATTCCTTTCTGTTTGTTAGTTTTCCTTCTAACAGTCCCCTCTTCTGCACGTCTGCTGCAGTTAGTTTGCTGGAGGCCCACTCCAGACCCTGTTTGCAAGGTTGCAGAACAGCAAAGGATTGTTGCCTCTTTCTTCCTCTGGAAGCTTCGTCCCAGAGGGGCACCCACCAGATGCCAGCCAGAGTTCTCCTGTATGAGGTGTCTGTTGACCCCTGCTGGGAAGTGTCTCCCAGTCAGGAGGCATGAAGTCAGGGACCCACTTGAGAAGGCAAGTCTGTCCCTTAGCAGAGCACGAACACTGTGCTGGGAGACCCCCTGCTCTCTTCAGAGCTAGCAGTCAGGGACGTTTAAGTCTGCTTAAGCAGCGCACACAGCTGCGCCTTTCCCCAGGTGCTCTGTCCCAGGGAGATGGGGGTTTTATCTATATGCCCCTGACTGGGGCTGAACAGTTGATAATCTTATTGAGTGTCACTTATATGTGACAAGTAGCTTTTTTCTTACTACTTTCAACATTGCCTTTAGGCTTTTAATATTTGATTATATGGTGTCTTTGTAAGGATCTCTTTCGACTTGTCCTACTTGGAATTCATTGAGCTTCTTGGGTGTATTCCAATTCATGCCTTTCAGCCAGTTTGGGGAGTTTTTGCCCACTGTCGTATCAAATAATATTTGTCCCTTTCTCTCTGTTTTCTTTCTGAGTCTCCCATCATTCCTATATTGGTGTGCCTAAAGAAGTATTTTAGGCTCTTTTCACTCTTCTGTATTCTTTTTAATTTTTTCTCCTCTAATTTTTTCACCTCTGACTCAGTATTTTCAAATGCATTATCTTCAAATTTGCAGATTTGCCTGCCTCCTCAAATCTGTTTTTAAACCACTCTAGTGAAGTTTTCAACTTGGTCATTCTATTTTTTTCAGCTCCATAGTTTCTTTTGGAGTCCTCCTTCATTTCTCTTTGTTGATAGGCTCATTTTGCCCGTTTTCCTGATTCACATTATTTTTTTGTGCCTTTTGTTCTTTCAGCGTAGGATAGTTGTCTTTGTCTAGTAAGTCCAGTGTTTTCCTCTGGGAAAGTTTGTCAATTTATTTTGCTTCTTTGAATGGGCCAGGGTTTTCTTCTTTTTTATATGTCTTTGTTCTTTTGTTGAAAATTAGATATTTGAGAAAGTGGCCACCTCTTCCAATCTTTGCAGACTGACTCTGTGCTAGGGAAATCTTCAAAAGATTGACTGGGTATGTTCTGTGTCTGGAAACTGAAGATCATCTTAGATCTTTTCTGAACATATTGTCTTGCCTGGACCTGTGTGTGGCTTTTTTCAATCCCCCATGGCTTCTATTCAACGTCTTCATTATTATTATTATTATTATCATTATTATTATTATTATTATTCCTCTGTCACCCAGGCTAAAGTGCAGTGCCTTGATCACAGTTCACTGCCGCCTCCGACTCCCGAGCTCAAGAGCTCCTTTTGCCTTAGCCTCCCAAGTAGCGGGGACTACAGGCATGTGCGCCATCATGCCCAGCTAATTTTTAATTTTTTTTTTTTTTTTTTTAGAGATGAGGTCTTGCTACATTGCCCAGGCTGGTCTAGAACTGAGCTTAAGTGGTCCTCCTGCCTTAGCCTCCCAAAATGCTTGGATTACAGGCATGAGCCACTGTATCCAGCCAGTATTGCCTGTTTTTGATTTGCAGTTCCTTAATGACCGCTGATGTGTGTATTTTTATGTACTTGTTTGTCATTTGTGTATCTTCCTTGGAGAAAGGTCTATTCAAATTCTTCACTTATTTTTTGATTGGTTGTTTGCCTTTTTCTTGAGTTGTAAGAAATCTTTATATATTCTAGATAGTAGATCCTTATTGATACATGATTTGTAGCTATTCCTCCCATTCTGTAGATTTTCTTTTCACTTTTTTGCTATCGTTTGATGCACAACAGTTTTTAATTTTGATGAAGTCCAATTTATTATTTTCCTCGAATTGTTACTTGTGCTCTTGGTGTTAGCATGAGTTTGTATTTTTTTTATTAACTGCTGAATACTAATTAATATATAGTTACAGAAAAACAGATCGTTTTCCTATGTAGATGCTTGGAAATGTTTTTATGTAAGGACATTAACAAGCTACATGCCTTTGAGTAAGTCCAACTGTGGTTGCCCTAATTTTATTTTATTTTTATTTCTTATAGAGATAGGGTCTTGCTTTGTTGCCCAGGCTGAAGTTGAACCAGACTCAGGCTATCCTGTCTAGGCCATCTAAGTAGCTGGGACTACAGGTGTGTGCCTCTGTGCCTGGCTGTCACTCCATTATATGAAGAGAGACGCACAAACTGATGGATGAGATCCTTGATGGATGATCTCCCTGATGGATGAGGTCCATCTGATGATCTTTTTTTTTTTTTCTTTAATTGTTTGAGATAGGGTCTTCCTCTGTTACAGTGGCAGATCATAGCTAACTGCAGCCTTGAACTCCTGGGCTCAATCAGTCCTCCCTCCTCAGTCTCCCAGGTAGCTGGGACTACAGGCACATGCCACTATGCCTGGCTAATTTTTTATGTTTTGTAGAGCTGGGGTCTTACTGTGTTGCCCAGGCTAATCTTGAACTCCTGGGCTCAAATGATCCTCCTGCCTTGGTCTCCCACTGCACTGGGATTGCAGGCATGAGCCACCTCACACTTGGCCTGATAATCCTTGATTTTATGATTCTCTTAACTGCTAATAGTAATTCACATACTCCTTCACCCTGAGTTTAGCCACATTTTCCTGGCAGTCTTGAAAATTGTACTGTATATAATTTTTTAAAAATTAACTGCCCTATTTGAGATGTATATGATGATACTTACTTTCTGAAGCCTTGGGTTCAGTGTCCTCATACCAGTTCTGTATAGGAGTGTTTGTCTCCTCACACCTTCCTCATCATCGAGCATGCCCTTAAAAACGGAACCAAAATGTTGCTAAATTGCTAGATGAAAAGAATACTTGTTTAACTTAACATTCTTTTCATTACTAGGTAGGTTGAGGACTTTTCAAGTGTTTTTAGCCTCTTTTGTTTTCCCTATTCAGTGAGTTTTCTTTGTTTTGCCATTTTGTCTGTGTGGCCTTGGTGTATATTTCATCTTGTATGAGGTTTTTAGCAATTTTAATAATTTGTCATATTTTTGTCAGATCTTTGCCCTACTTTTTTTGTTTGTTTTTGTTTCTGAGTTTTCTTCTTTTAAGTAAGAAGCTTTAAATTGTTACATGGTCAGTGATATACTTTTCCATTTTGGACTCCTTTACGTGGATGGTGAAAGTCCTCCCCATTCAGAAGTCAGATGCATGTATGTGTTAATTTAATTCTCTTTTGTGCTCATTTACCATTTAACTCGTCGACCATCTGATTTATTTGTTTTCTTTTTATTCAGTTTTGAGCATTCTTTATATTTTCTGGATGCAAATCAGCGATAGCATTTTCAGATATTTTCTCCCAATGTGGGACTTTCCTTTTCATTCTCTTAATGGTGTTTTCTGAAGAGCAGAAGTTCTTAATTTTGATTGTTTAATTTACACATTTTAAAGATCTGTATTGTGCTTCTGGTATTGTATCTTAAGAATTCTTTGCCTAAGTTAAGGTCACAAAGATTTTCTCCTCTTCTAAAAGTTTTACAGTTTTATATTCAAGTTTGTGATCCATTTTGAGTTTGTTCTTGTGATTGGTACATGGTATGTACTTTTCTTATGGGCCAACCAATTTAATTGTAAAAGATTTAAATAAATGATTTTGCATAAGAAAATAACACAGAGTTCTCACCCTTCATGGTGTGTTAAAGAGGAAGGAATGTTCTCCTCTTCATAGATGCAAGACAGTACACCCCGCAAATTCTGCTGTCATTGCTATCAAAATTGCTTTCAAAACACTTAATAACGAAAATGCAGTAGTGTGCATAAATATCTTTTGTCTGCTTTGTAAATCTTAAAATGGAGCTTGTTTCTAGGTGAAATGTACATTGAATATTCTTGGAGTATATAAAAATCAGCCCTTGTATCAGTTGGCCTAAAAAGTGAATCTTATTTTCTTTCTCTTCAAAAACTAATACTGATAAATGTGTTCCTTCTGGGTAGGAGGTTGTATTTTTTTAATCCGGGAAGGATGAATTTAGATATCATTGAGATATGGAAAAGCTTTAATTTAAAAAATATTATATTTAATTTCACTGTATAAAGTTTTAAATTAACAATACTTCACATTAAAATATTTTCAAAGGTAAATACTTGAAAACCAACTGGCAGTTTGACCATCTTTTTATAGCTTATTAGTTTTTTAAACTGAATTTTAATGGAGACTCAGGCTGACAAAAGTCAAAATGATGTGGAGACCTCCAAAACACTGCTTTGTATGCCTGAAAGGCACCTACTCAAGGAGAAGCCAGCAGCAACTCAGCAGGGTTTATTTTTATTACTATAGCTTAGCTGGGATAGAGCAAAGCTGGATTTCAGCCAAGTGTGGTTCTGCAAACAGCTCTGTCCTCCGGACTATCAGTTCTCTTCTGGGCTTACAGGCTCAGATACCCGGTTGGTCAGACACTAAAGCTGAAGCCTTGGCACCTATGATAATGTATCTGAACCTTCCTTAGGTGAGAGAGTTGGGTTCTCAAGCCGCATGCCCCTGAAGTGATGGTAGCATTAAAACTAGGCTAAAGTCTGGACTTGTTCTGTCAGTTTGGAAGATTCCATTCACTTAAGGAAGGAAAAATTCCCCTCCACCCCGGTTTTTCTTTCTCTTTTAGAGACAGGGTCTCGCTGACGCCCTGACTGCAGTGTAGTGGTACGATCATGGCTGACTGCATGCAGCCTCTAACTCGTGGGCTCAACCGATCCTCCCATTTTAGCCTCATGAGTAGCTGGGACTACAGGCACACGCCACCACAACCCAGCTACTTTTTTTATCTTTTTTTGGCAGAGATGGGGTCTCACCATGTTGCCTAGGCTGGTCTCAGACCCCTGGGCCCAAGTGATCTTCCTGCCTCGGCCTCCCAGAGTGCTGGGATTACAGGTATGAACCACCATGCCTGGCTTAAATTGTCTTTCTTAATTTGCCTTTTTTCGTTTTACTCTTTTTAAATTGTGCTAAGATACATATAGAATCTACCGTCTTAGCCATTTTTAAATGTATGGTTCAGTAGTGTTAAGCATATTTAAATTCCAGAACTCTTTTCATCTTGGAAACCTGAAACTCTGTATCCATTAAACAGTAACTCCACGTTTCTCCCTCCCCTCAGCATCTGGCAGCCACCATTCTGCTTTCTGTCTCCAGGAATTCAACCACTCTAGGTACCTGTTAGAAGTAGAATCATACAGTTCTTGGTTTTATGGAGACTGGCTTATTATTTAGCATAATGTCTTCAAGGTTCATCCATGTGGTGGCGTGTGTCATAATTTCCTTCCTTTTTAATGCTGAATAATATTCAATTATATATATGTATCACATTTTGTTTATCCATTTTTCCATCGATGGATACTTGGATTGCTTCCACTTTTTGGCTCTTGTGAATAATGCTGCCATGAACAAGGGAAAGGATATAACATTTTTCTTAATCTTCTTAACACTCTGATGCCCTCTACTGTTACTACTAAGCACTAGTAGATATATTAATACTGTTGGTAATATTTGGAATTCTGGCATTTACAGTTTCCTTGGTGTTCCACAAAGCCCTATGAGTTCCACTAAGCCCTATGAGTTCCACTGTGCGTGTTCCCTGAACAAGTTTGAGATCCAGTCTGTAGATGGGAAGTTTCTTACCAGCACTTAGATTCCCAGATTCTCTGGGAATGTTGGAGGTCAGGCACACTAGACCCCTGTTCCCGCAGGGCAGTGATCAGCTGGAGCGGAGGAGTGGCCTCCTTTCCTGGATGTATGTGTTCAGCCCACCAGTCAGCACCATCCCGTATTTTCCTACAACTGACCTACTGCCCTGTTGCCCACCCGCTTGGCCCCAAAGCCTGTTGAGTTTGCATAATCTATTTCAGAGAAAAGCTCTCAGGTAATCTATATGGCTTATAAGGGAAACCTGCAGTCCTTTCTGAACGGGGAGCTGTGAATATGACTGCTTTGTAGATAGATGTCCTAGGATTCTGGGTGAAAATTCTTAATTCCCCTCATGTAGGAATGTCACAGAGTGTACCTTTTTGACTTAGTATTTTCCTAGTAAAATACACCTTTCTTAAGAAAATGACACAAAGTCAGATGCATGTAAATGCTTTCAGCCAGGGTTTATTGTTCATCTGCTTTAGGCTGGGCCCTGTGTTAGGTTCCCTGGGGTTCCTTTCTAGTACCTGTGTTCTTAGGGAGTTGAATCCTGGTCCCCCACATGACTTTTGATGATACTCACACTGTTAATTCCAGTAAAGACAGAGTAGACAAACAGAAACTGCATGAAAGTTAGGAATAGCATAAAGTTGTCAATTTTTAAAAAGTATGGTAAATAATGAAATGGTCTTTTCACTTTCAGATGAGAATTTTCTCTTTTTTTTGGTTCACTAGATTGTAGCTATCCTAATTTTGTAGAAGTTCAACTAATGTAAATATCCAATGATTGAGAAATTTTGTATTTTTGTTGTTTTCAGTTACTTGCTGTAGTGTTCTTTTTGGTGAGTCTTACGACTGGCATTATTGTAATAGAATGGAACACAAACTTTGAAAAAAAAAGACTGTGAGCTACCCAGTGGATCACTGCCGAATGGAACAGGAAAGTGACGGATCCTCGGGCCTAATGTATTGCTATGTTGTGGAACTGGCCATTCGTTAGAAGAGGTCGCTGTGTATCCTTTCTGTCAGGTCCTTCTCAAATTAATCTTGCTGCCTTTGTTGCATCTGTGAAACGAATCGGTTTGTTGCATTGAGGACACTTGAATATTTTACAGAGTTTTTTTTTTTTTTGCCAAATCCTGAAGCTTGTGACTATCTGAAACTCTTTTAATACGCTTTGAAGATTCAGAGCCCCGCATACCCCAGGCATGCACGCTGTTTTTTTGAAAGTGTGCTCTTTCCTTTTGTTCCTAATCAGTAATTACAGCCCGCTAATGGTACCTCTGGAGCAGATGCAGAAGTCAAAGATGCAGAAGGAGGAATTAGCTAGGCGGACACAGGTTCGCAGCAGGGGTGGGGCTGAACACAGTACCATGGGGATTAATGCAGTTGCTGCTGGAAGCAGTTTATTCCTATCACCAACACTCTCCATTCCTTATATGTATTTCCATTACATCCATAAATGGGGTGCTCCTTCTCCTTTAAACCATTTATGTTAAAAGAAGCTTCTGGGCCAGCAGGGCTTTTTCATTTTTGTTGAATGGTGAGAAGTCCAAAAGAAAAAGATTGAAGTTGACACACTGTCCCTGTCAGTGCCTCAGTGGCTATTATGTAACTACAACATAGGCACACTTTCATAAGTATTGTCTGTGTTTCTCTAGTCTGGGTGTTTTCCTTGTGTATTAGTTCTGAGTTTTGAGTGCTAAACCAACAACAAAAGGTGTCTTTGAAAAGATAAGGTGGCAAACATTGTTTAACATACCGCCTAGAGAAAAGTTTTAATATTTTCCCCAAGAACGATGTCAGAGTTAAGCTTTGCTAGTGCTGCCCTACATGTGGCTGGTAAAAAAAATTGTTAGTTGAACTCTACTTCTGTAAGTGTTATTCTTGTGTGTCCCTTGCAGTGATTTTATTAGGTGGTGGGAAAGTGTTTGTATTAACCCTTCAGCATCACTGAACTTGGGGTATCCCATTTCTGTATTTATGTTATACTTCCTTTGATTGAACCATTATTTTCTAATTATTTTTAATCAAGAAGCATTAAAATAATGATGAAAGTAAATAGATTAAGGATTACCAATTTCTTAAATGGAACCTGACTAAATGTAAAATTAAGTCAATACACCCATACAGATAATTCCAAGAAGCTAAGTAGCTTTTGAATACACAGCTCTGTGTATGCTAGCACAGTGGTCAAAGCGTGAGATGGAGGACCCTGAGACCCTTTCACGGGTCCATGAGGGCAAATGTAATGTCATAATACTACTAAGATGTTATTTGCCCTTTTTGCTGTGTTGATATTTGCACTGATTGTGCAAAAGCCAAAGTGAGAAAACTGCTGACCTTTAGCATGAATCCAGGTGGTAGCAGCAAACTATTAGTAGTCATTGCATTATTCACCTCCATGCACTCAATTTACAAAGAAAGTGTCAATTTCATGTAAGAATGTTCTGATGAAACAGTAAAAATTATTAAATCTCAACTGTTAAGGACATCTTTTTAATATACTGCATGATGAAATGGGAAGTACATGTAAAACATTTCTGCATAACCATACTTTGTGTAGTGATCATCTGGTTAGCTGAAGGAAAAGATCCTGTGTATAGTGAGACTATGTTCCAGGGCTAGAAAGAACTGCAAAGAAATCTTCAACTGCACTGTTTGTTGTTGGTATATATTGGTGGCATCAGTTTGGCACTATTTTGTATTTATTGTAGATAGAGCACCACATGGATAAGTATATTAAAAATTCTGGGGATCGAGGGTTTTCCTTGTGGTGGAACAGCGATGCTAATGTGAGATGAGGGAGCAGAGGAAGAAGCCTCTGTGTTGGATTTGAATTCAAGGTGTCAACATGAACTTGTGATTTACCTATTTAAAATATCCTTGCTCTGTCCAAAGAGCCTACAAGCAATGATATTTCATTAACTGAGGTACACCACGTTCTCCGATCTTGGTTTTTAAATGCCATTTCCCAGTGAAAGGTTTCAGGGTTCCTTGGAGAAATGGCTGATTTGAGGTCTGGGACAGGAAACATACAAAGTTAGCTTGCCATGTTCGTTGCGTCAGAAAGCAAGGAGGTGTTGAAAGACCCCTAGTGCCATGTCAGAAGGACAGAGGATGACTTAAAGGAGCTCCCAATGGCCAAATTTGGGACAGTCAGAAAGAATTATGAGAGTATGGATTATAACACACTGAATAATACTTCTAAAAAATCCATGGATGTACATGGTAGAAGAAAAGGGGGAGAGTGAGAGAAACACCGTGTTATACAAGCATGCCAGCTACTTTATGAAGGAGAGAGAAAATCTGAAAATTTCTCTTTTGCAGTTCCTAATGTAATAATTGATTCAGGGGTGCACTGGCTCACGCCTGTAATCCCAGCAGTTTGGGAGGCTGAGGTGAGAGGATCACTTGAGGCAAGGAATTTGAGACCAGCCTGGGTAACATAGACCCTGTCTTTATTAAAATAAAAAATAATTTTAAAGAAAGCACTGTCAATGATTGCTGAAACTATTGAGTGAGATGTTATCAGGGAGGATATTCACAGAATCTCAAGTATCACTCTGCATAGTCCTTATTAGTGACAAAGAAGAAAAGGTGTTTTTTGTTGTTGTTGTTGGTTTTTTTTCTAAAGCAAAGAACAAATCAGGCCGATTCCACCATAACTTATTGACCAAACCGCAACACCACTAAAAAAAGAGACAGCCAGACCTTACGTGCTTTCCAAAGGAAGAGCACAGCACTTCCTACAAAGTAGTCTTGGCAAAAGCAAGCAAACTAGAAGTGAGCCTCCAGATTCAACGCCCAAATTGTAAATCCAGATGAGTCTGTTAAATGCCACCTAGGGGCTGCAAAAAAAATAAAACTTCAGACTTGGACAAACTCCACAGTCAAATGACCCAGTTTCTTCAAAATTAAACTGCAAGAGAAAAAAAGATAAAGGAGTGATGAGAAGGGATTTAAGAGCCATGTTGATCAGTGTGTGAACCTTAGTTGGATCACGATGCAGATAAACTAAGTTTTTAAAAAATGAGGCAGAAGAACTGTGAATACAGACTGTACATTTGATGATACAGAGTGACATGATACTATGTCTACAGTTGCTTCACAATAATTTGGAAGAAGGGGAGTTGGGTCGGGATACGGGGGAAGCACAGTTAGCCTTGGGCAGATAGCTACGGGGAGGATCAATGTGTGTTCATTAAAATATCTTCCTGTCTACTTTTGAAATACCTTTGCAAGTTTTTATAATGAAAAATTAAAAATTAATTAATAGTGGGATAACTTCATGTTTTGTGCCCCCTTATGCAATGCATTGACGAGTACATGTCACCTATGTAGAATGGTGCCAAAAATACATAACCTGAATCTAATCATGAGGAAACACTCAGATAAGCTCAGAATACAAGACAAGGCAGTTGTCATGGTCTATCTAAAAAACAAGTCAGTGTTGTGAAAAGCAACAAAAAACACAAAATCAAATAGAATGCAAAACCTTGCTTGAGTGGATCTTATTGTCTCCAAAAAGTTATAAAAGACATTTTGGGAACAGTTGCAGGTATTAAAATATAGAATTACAGTAAATCGTACTATTAATGTTAATTATTTTCGGTACAATTATGGTTTTGTGGTTCTATAGGAGAATGTCCTTATCCGTGGGAGATACATGCTGAATTATATGAGGGCCAATCAATACAATGTCTGCAAATTACTTTAATGTGGGTATATATGGATTAGGTTGGCTCATATTAAATTGCTGTTTTCCTAAGTTAAAAACAGCCAAATATCAGCAAATGCCCATGGTTCAACCTAATATTTGTTGAAACAGAGAAAGAAAGCAAATGCAGTGACAAATAATGGGTCTAGATAAAGAATCGACAGGTGTTTGTACTATTTGTTCACCTTTCTGTGTGTTTGAACTTTTTTTAAAACAAAGAATTGGGAGAAAATAGTCAACTTACAAAAATGAACTCCAGCAGATACATATTTGTGGATTAAGTGTGCTGACACTGTTCCCTCTGGGATCACTTATCCCCTAATAGCATTTGAATTCTGTTAGAATTAATCCCCAACTACTTAAGTTGACTTACAATATAGAAAAGAAGGAAAACTACTTATTTCATTGTATGAACTTTCTACTTTCTGAATCAGCCTATGACAAAGAAGAAAAAATAAATAGTGTAGCTGAACACTAAAAAAAGAGCTTAATAATATTTTATGGTATCTTTTTTATGTAGATGACATTTAAAGATGCATCCACTGTAGGAGAAAAAAGAGATCATTGGTTCTCAGAAACAAGTTTTCTTTTTGTCAAGAGATAAAAAATGTCTTCTCTCTGGCCTGGTTTTAACATTCTCTGTAAAACAGGGTATATCTAGAATTTTAAGTTTTATCTCCCCCACCCCCCCACACCTTATTTTCCCATGAGTTCTTAGCTGAATGAAGCGTGTTTTGCTCAGGGTTACTGGGGACTTCTGGGCAACCGTGGCAGTTGGATGAAGTAATGAGATCTCTTACTCCCCTCCAGAAAATGTCCCTAAGTGATTAGCAAGAGCCCCTGGATTAATCCTGCCTCTTTTGA
Source organism: Macaca fascicularis (assembly GCF_037993035.2). Taxonomy (NCBI): domain Eukaryota; kingdom Metazoa; phylum Chordata; class Mammalia; order Primates; family Cercopithecidae; genus Macaca; species Macaca fascicularis. The sequence continues at coordinate 108,300,354 of NC_088377.1, forward strand.
ATCCAAAACAGATCCCTAAAGAAGTGGCTGACATCTTTAACGCCCCCAGTGATGATGAAGAGTTTGTCGGCTTCCGAGATGATGTTCCCATGGAAACCGTCTCGTCAGAGGAGAGCTGCGATAGTTTTGACTCACTGGAGTCAGGGAAACAGGTACGGATGATTCCTTCCAAGTAGGTGTGTTCATCTGGAGGCCTGAATCTTGGTTTGGATGTTCTTTTATTTGAACATGGTGTGAGATTGGTGAGATCAGTTCATTGTCTAGCATTTTATTTTAGAAACATTATATCTTCCTGTTTTAAAAAACTGGTGAGAGAACCTAGTTCACTTTGTTGTGCTAATCCTTCCCTGTACCAATAATTCTTTTTTTTTTAAATGGACTTCACGTGATCCAAGTGCATGTTCTTGGCTGCCTTGGGGCTGTAACCTGCGGCGAGGCTGTGTTCAGTCTTCCCACAGAGGCGAGGCTGCGGCGAGGCATGAGGGATCGTGTGGTTACGGGGAGACAATTGCACCTCTGTGGTCCTGTGGTGCAATTCTGTTGGCATGTCACTCTTGGGATTGCTGGGGAGAGCCTTATTCTTGCGTTAATTACTTTGATCTCTAGCACACACAAGTTAGTTCCCTGAGAGGTGTAGATTCCTGGAGGGTCACATTGTGTCCTGTAGTAGAATGGCCAATCAAAATCTCTACCCTTCAGTGGCATTTTCTTCTGAGTTCATTGCAGCACTCAGAATTCCTCATTCTCCCTTGACCACGGGCCTCTCCAAAACGGCAGCAAATTAAATCCACCTTGCCTCCACTGGGCAAGTACAGGAAGGGGAGCAGTTAATTGTATGTAAGTGAAGTGCCTGCTTAATTATGTGGGCCGCTGTAAGTTCTGGCCTGGGTGGGAGCTGTGCTTTCTGAGATCGCTGGGGGCTCCCTGGTCTGTGCTGTCCTCATCTCATTTGGCATCTCCACAGCAGTTGACCCCACCAGCCACCTCCTTCTAGCCCCCTGAGTTTCTTCCTCTCTGTTACACCTTTTTCTCTATTATTATTTTCTTTCTTTCCAAGATGGAGTATCACTTTGTCACTCAGGCTTGAGTGCAGTGGCGTGATCTCAGCTCACTGCAACTTCCACCTCCCAGGTTCAAGCAATTCTCCCAGCCTCAGCCTCCCGAGTAGCTGGGATTACAGGCTCCCGCCACCATGCCTGGCTTCTTTTTGTTTTTTTTTTTTTTTTAGTAGAGAAGGGGTTTTGCCATGTTGACCAGGCTGGTCTTGAGCTCCCGACCTCAGGTGATCCGCCCGCCTCGGCCTCCCAAAGTGCTGGAATTACAGGCGAGAGCCACCGCACCCGGCCTGCTCTTTGTTACTATCGCTTGTTGTCCCTGTCCCTGTCCCTAAATGCGGATGTTCTCTAAGGTTTTGTCTTCAATCTTCTCACTTAGTGAACTTGTCTGTTGTCCTGCTTTGAGCTGTTACTGTATTGTTTTGTGGAGCTTGTCTTCTCTCTGCAGCCCCAGGTGGTTTCTGACTACCAGTTGGACTGGTCCTGGTTGCTAAGGGAGATCCGAAGCTCACTTCTCCTTCCCTTGGTTGTCTTTCTGGCTTCCCCCTTTCCTCATCTGGTTCTCCATCTTTTGTTGTTCTTGGCCTTCCTTCGCCTCTTCCATCTCCTTGACTCCCATCCAGAAGTTGATGAAACTTCTGCTGTGTTCCTGGTGTCCATCCTTCCCTTCCCTCTGCAGCTGCCATAGCCCTTGTAGCTCTTACCTGAATGCTCATCCCTTCTTACTAGGATCTGTTATAGGATTGAGCTGTGGTCAGCTCCTCCCTTACTCAGCCCTCCATCTGAGCACAGTCAGGCAGTGGGGAGAGCAGAGCCTGTTGGATCCACCTTGAGGAGCATTTGAGCAGGGCAGAACATGTCTAAAGGGCCGAGGACAGAGCCTGGCAGGCACCGGGCATTAAGAAACAGAACAGCTGCTTCTGCTGCTATGATGACTACTTTTGTAGTCAGGCGTGTTCTCCCCGGGGAGGACAGTGTGCCAACTGCTTTTCATACAAATATTGCATTTAATCCACAGAACTCCCTGGGAAGCTGCAGGTGCTGTTACTATCCCCATTTTGCAAGTGATGAAACTGAAGTTCAGGAAGGTGTAATGACTTGCCCAAGGCCCCACATCTGGGAAGTCCCAAGCTGGGATGTTCCAAATCCAGGGCCACCACTTCTCAGCCTCTTACCCCCTGGGTCTCTTTTCTACCTGCTATGCTGCAGGACGCAGGAACTGAATTGACATGCTCATTATCACTGTTCTGCCCTTTCTGCCCACTGGTCCATGCTGTCCTTCTTGCCTATCTGTGCTGTCACCATTTTTCTAGCCTCTACTGTGGCTCACATCCAGTTATGCTACTTCTTCCATGAAGTCTTACTGGATTTTCTTTCCCTCCATGTGCCATATTGCTTGTGTATCCCTTAGAGCACTGACCCTCACCAGGGTTAGTCGTGGACCTATCTGCCTCCCTGTTAGATTGTAAACTCCTTGAAGAAGGGGGGACCTCATACTTGAATGGTGCTTTGTAGCTTCCCTGGCTCTGACTTTTCGTCCCCATGTATTGTTCCTTTCCTCTCATTTCAGGCATCTAACACCCCACGTGACTGTATACAGTGAGCCCGGGGGTGGTTGTTTGCTGGGTGCAGTTGAAATGGGGTGTTTGTCTGGCTGTCTGGTTCAACAGGCCATTGCTCTCTAGTGTGTTTCTTCATGTCACATGGACTTCAAAATAAGTTTATCCACCTATGTTAGCTTCTCCTCTGACGTGTTACTTGCTTATTGTCCTGATCATGGTAGATGACCAAGGCCCATAGCATAGTGCCCAGTATTGATTTTGAGGGAGAATGAACCAGTGCCAGAGAGCAATTAGCAGTGCAAGGGTTTCTAACTCAGAATGCAGTGGAGCAGTGTGGAGTGGAGGTTGGCATCATACAGACCCACATGAAAAACAGTGTTTACACACTTTGGAGTAAGGAAACTAAAGCATAGGCCTCAGTTCAGGACAACGGTAAGTTGTTTTTCTCTATCAGGACTGACCATCAAAGATGGTGATCTCTCCCAGGATGCCCATTGCCCTGTAAGGCCAGCACACAAGATCAAAATAGCCAGAAAAACTGGAAGATGGGAACTCACTGCTTCAAGGCTTGCCCTGTTCTCTTCAGGCCCTAGGCAGGGGCTTTAGGTAGTTGATGAAATTTACACACAGAAATACCGCCCTAAATTAGCCTGCAGGGGCTGGCCCAGGGCTCTGTGAGCCAGATGTTTCTTGCACTGAGAGGCCTCAGGTGCATGGTGGGTTTCCTTAGCAGCAGCTGTGTACCATTCTTCCTTAATAATCAAGTCCTGGCTGCTTCTCTACCCTGACCCCACACACTCATGATCCATTTTAACCAATAGAGAGAAGCTGTGCGAACTTGCACACAGTGTGTGTATGCTAACTCTGGTCTCCCTTAAACACGATTTGAATTTCACTTTAAAGAAACTTCCCTTTTGTGTGTGCAATTTTTTTTTTCAAGCAGCTGCACTACAGCTATCAACAAAGGAACAAAGTAATTTAGCTCTGAGCAAACTCACTCCAATTACCCATAATAATTCATAGGAGACATTTTTAAGCTTACAGAATGCTAGATGTAGGCATTTCTTTGTGTGCCCCTGTAAGTTTTTCCACTTGTCTATCTATTTTTCCCCAGAGATATATGAGCCCAAAGAAATATATAATTAAAATCAGGGAAAGGCAGGGGTTAGATACAGATTCTCAGCCAAGTGTGGTGTTACAAGGGGTCATTGCTATATCAGGGATGGAGGGAAGAGACGTCAGAGGAAACTGGGGACAGACTCGAACACTGATGAGGCGTGGCGGGCTTACAGGAGGCTGGTCTCATGGGTCTCCCTTTGGTCTGCAGTTTATTTCCTCTTTCTTTCAAGCATACTTTTAAGAGAGCTGAGTTTCCTTCTTTGCCCTATTTCAAAAGCAAGAAAAAGTATTAGAAAATGCCTTTTCTTAAAGAGTCACATTGCATCTTTCCTTCTGCTCACTTGCCACCTAACCATGGTTGTTCACCTCTCACCTCCTGCAGGAGAGAAATTCCTGGGGGTGACCTTGGGTGAGCTTTCCATCAGGCCGCCGTGGTGTCTGCTCATGGAGCAAGTCTAGGCTCTCTGGTGTTGGGCAGTGAGGCCTGGGAGAGACCTCAGCCTTTTCCTACAGAGAAACTCGCGGTTGGTGAACGGGAGGCATGCTCACCCACTTGGAGGAGACTCCGGCTTTGAAAGGCTGTTGGAAAGGGAAGCCAGCATGTGGGAGGGAGCCAGGTTTTCTCCTCATGTCTTCTTTCCATGTGTTTTGGTTCTGTGTGAAAGCAGACGTGTCTGGTTGCCAGCTTTGGCAGGAGAAGCTGAATTCCATGAGCACTTACCAGTCACATTAGAAGCTGATTGAGACTACACCCAGTTTTTAAAAATTGTCTGATTTGTAGGTCTGAATTTTGTAAGCTTTAGAAAATGTGTATATATATAATTTATATATGTATGTGGGTTTTTTTGAGAGAGGGTCTCGCTCTGTCACCCAGGCTGGAGTGACAGTGGTGTAATCTCGGCTGCAACCCAGGCTGGAGTGCGGTGGTGTGCAGCTCACTGCTGCCTCGACCTCCCAGGGTTGGGTAATCCTCCCACCTTTGCCTCCCAAGTAACTGAGACTACAGGTACACGCCACCAGACCCCAGCTAATTTTTGTATTTTTTGCAGAGACGGGATCTCACTATGTTGCTCAGGCTTGAACTCCTGAGTTCAAGTGATCTGCCTGCCTCGGTCTCCCAAACTGCTGGGATTACAGGGTGAGCCACTGCACCCGGCCAGTGTTTGTTTTTTGCTTTTTGTTTTTTTTTTTATTGTGGTAAAATACACATAACATGAAATATACCATTTCAGCTGTTTTTGATGTGTACAGTTGAGTGCGTTAAGTACGTTCACATTGTTGTCCGTCCATTTTCGTCATCTCCATCAGAAACTCTGCACCCGTTCAGTAGCTCCTCATTCTACCCTTCCCTGGTAACCTCTATTCTACTTTCCGTCTCTGATGTATGTGTGTCTTTAATTTAGCAGGATGTGCGCTTTCATTCCAAATACTTCACAGAAGAGCTAAGAAGAATTTTTATAGAGGACACTGACTCAGAGACTGAGGATTTTGCAGGATTTACGCAGAGTGATCTGAATGGAACGACTAATCCAGAAGTAATGGTAATAATTACAACAGGAAGGGATGTGGGTGGTAATGTTTTTAATCCTGTTTCTGAATTAGAGTTTTACTTTCAAGAAGTCACTTCACAAGTGAAAAGATTTTACTTTTTCTTACATATTTCTTATAAGCAATTCACATAACCTAAAAAAATTGCTCCTGGAAGGCTAATCCCTGGTCCACCAGTCCATTATTCTCTTAGAAAAAATCCATTACTTTTCCCCTCATGCTTGTTGGGTCTGGGGATGTGTCCCAGGCATCCTTTATTGTCCTTCTCAAAGAATTTCTCTCTCTTGGCCAGGCGCGGTGGTTCATGCCTGTAATCCCAGCACTTTGGGAGGCTGAGCTGACCAATATGGTGAAACCCCGTCTCTACTCAAAATACAAAAATTAGCCAGGCATGGTGGTGGGCACCTGTAATTCAAGCTACTCAGGAGGCTGAGGCAGGAGGATTACTTGAACCCGGGAGGTGGAGGTTGCAGTGAGCTGAGATTGAGCCACTGCACTCCAGCCTGGGTGACAGAGTGAGACTCCATCTCAAAAAAAAAAAAAAAAAAGGAAAAACAGAAAACATTATCTCAAGAGTTTCTTAAACCTCTTTTATCTAAAAGTTTATCTTAGAGTGACAACTTCCTTGAGATACTTTCTTACTGTGTGTGAAGTGACAGTTTTTGGTTTGAAGTTAATTTGGCAAAAATGTGGCTGTGGTACAAGCTGGGTGTTCCCCATGCATTGTGGATTTGGATTTGTCATGCTTTTTAGTGTTAAAGATGACCCAGGCCTGCCTGGATTCTGGAGGGAAGTCTACTCTCAGCACTTCCTATGAACAGACTTGTGAGTTGATTTTTTTTTATCCTGCGCAGTTAGGCTAGTTTACTGCCCACTCGTGTTTGAATCTGAAGGTAACTTTAAGGCACAGCCTTCGGATTTAAGTGCAGAAATGTTTTCTGCTAAAAACAGCATACATTTATGCAAAAAATAAACATGCTACAGTATGAAGATGGAACGTAGAGTTTAAGCCTCTTCACAGTCAGAAGCTGCTAAGGACTAAGTTTTGGCAGAGACTCTGTAGAGGTTAAATAAGCTGTGACTCCTAGGCCTGCCTCATCCTTCACCTGTCCTGGGAGAGAATGTAGAGCATAAAAGCCCGCATGGTAGGCTGCTTTGTTTGATGGTGATTTTTTGCTATGAGTAGCAACATAGAGCTGTGCCAGCCTGGAGGCCCCAGGTCTCCTTTGGCTTTCTTTGCAGAAGCTGTTTGTGTGGCAGTTCATCAGTTCTGGCCAGCAAGTCCCCAGTTTCTTGCCAGCACCATATTAAAATCCTTCTAAAACCCTAATGGGCATCATTTGTTAGCGACGTACTTATTTTCTGTTCTTTAGTGAAGTGATGTCTGGTTATTTGAAGCATTTGTGTTTCTAGTGAGAGAAAGTGAATTACCCCGGAAGTCTTCCCTCCCACCTGCCCCCAAGTCTGTGGACTGTGATGTGTTACGTAGATCATGATATAGCTTACAGTTCAGCACAGGCCCCTGCAAATTTTATTTTAGAATCCAGTGAGAAGAAAAGCATTGTTGCCTCCCAGCCCAGCCCCCTGCCCACCCCTGTGGGAACTGGCAAGCCTGTCTTTCTTGATAATGGGATATTGCTGTAACCTTGGTTTCCAGGGGCCTGCTGGCCGGATGCGAAATAGCCACATCCACGTGCTAGACTTGTGCTCTTCTCTCGGGTCTGATTCTGGGCTGCTGTGGACCATTTGTTCTTTCCTTCCTTCAGGCCTCTGTAGTGAGCCGTTCTACATCTGGTAAAGAGAGGCCTGTAGATGATGAGGATGGTAGATAAATGGATCAAAACTGAAGTTCTTCCCTGACAGTGTCCCCTAAAATTGGGTTCTTTTGCCGTACACCATTTTGAATTCTGAAGCTATTAATATGGAAAGTTCAGGGTATTAAAAAAAATAGGTAAATCAGTGCCGTATAGTATTATTTCTCACTTGGCTTGGTGTGGATATACTAGGGTTGGCAGTTATCTGCATTTTTTTTCTCCTTCTGTCTTACTTCTAACTTTAGTCCAATGAGAATTCGGGGTTGGTGGTGGTCACTGGGGAAGAAGCAGAGTCCCTGAACTGATCCCGGGCCCATATTGGTGCCATTCCACGCTCTTGGTAGATTTTCAGAATTCCCAGATAATGGTTCCCAAAGTTTTCTAACTTGTGGTCATGGAAGGATGCCCAGAAGATGTCCTGGATCTCACATACTTAAACCTGTCTCGGTACCACTAAGAGTCCCGTCACATCTAAGCCGTCACGTAGGTGATGTAACCCTGTTACTGCCTTCCATATTTACTGTGTTCTCACTTGTAAAACGGAGCAATGTTTGAATGCTGGAGACCTCTACCATGTGGAATTTGAACACGTCAGGTGAGGATTTATGGAGTTGACTGAGTGGTGTTTTGCTACAACCTGTCGAGCTTCCTGACCTGGTTTCACCTCATGGCTCTGTGAGGGTTCCAGGGAAGGGAAAGGTGCCCCTTGACTGAGGACCCAGTGGCAGGTCATCTGCCTGTCCTGGGTCACTGCCCTGAGGTGCAGTCAGCTCTCCCGCCCCGTTACTCAGGAGTCCGGTTCCTGCTATTTAGAGGAGACCAGTCAGCATTTTCCCCCCATAGCACCCTTTCCTGTCTGAAGATCACGTCTGTCAGGCATACCCTTTTTTGTGACTGTCTCTCCTCTTGCTGGCGCTCCTTGGTCGTCCCTCGGTGGAGGAGCCCACCCTGTCAGTGTTTCGCTTACAGCCCTCATGCTCCCAATGAAACCCAGTTCTGTCATGGGTATGACAGTGCACTGTTCGGTAGTAGGTTGTCTGCTCTTTGATTTTATTCATCAACCAATTTCTTGGACATTTAAAGGAAATTCAGAGGGAACTCATAATATGAAGGGAAAGCTTTTCATTTTTCATGTTTTTTCTCATATGCTGTCAGAGTTGTTTTAAATGCATGTCTTTTTTGTGGGTCTGTAACAGTGTCTTTGTGCTTTTTCTTGCTCTTATTTTATTAGGTCGTGGAGTCAGATTTGAGTGATGATGGCAAAGCATCTTTGGTGAGTGAGGAAAAGGAAGATGAAGAAGAAGATAAGGCTACCTCAAGAAGAAGTAGGTCTAGAAGAAGTAGTATTGGTCTTCGAGTAGCCTTTCAGTTCCCCACCAAGAAGCTGGCCAACAAACCAGATAAAAACAGTTCTTCCGAGCAGTTGTTTTCTAGCTCACGCTTACAGAATGAGAAAGAAACAGTTCTTGGAAGAAAGAAAGGCCGTAGACAGGTGATGCAAAGGGAAGATTCTACCTCTGAGTCTGAGGACGACTCTCGGGATGAGAGCCAGGAGAGTTCGGATGCTCTGCTGAAAAGGACCATGAACATCAAGGAGAACAAAGCCATGGTGAGGCTTCACGGAGGGCGCCCTGGGAGTTGGCATCAGGCTCTGGCAGCAGTTGCTGGGCTCCCAGAACCACTTTGAACCACTTTGCTTCTATAGCTGCTGCTGTTGCTTTGGCTTCTGTCAGGAAAATGTACTCTGGGTATTGTGTATCCTTTTTCTTTTCCAGAACCCAGAGCGACTGTTACATGATCAGCTCTGGTTTGGGAACAGAAAGAGATTCCCCAGGACCATTTTTAGCCCTTACACGGTGCCATCATGCTGCTTACTGTTGACCAAGCTAAGTTCTAAGTATATAGTTGTGTTGGGGATGACAGGGGCTGAACAACTGGCCTGTTCCCAGCAGAGTAAAGCAGAGGAAGTGGGATGTCACCAAGTCCACTGAGGAGCTGCGAGGAGCAGGTTGGGCAGGTAGCTTTTCACCATGGAACCACTCTTCTGTGGTGACCGGCCCTGGTTCTGAGACTTCTCAAGGAATGGAAGAAGTCTAGGAATTAAAACAACCTCAACAGTGTTAATTCACTCTAAAATGTCTTCATTAGAACAATGAATGGAACAAGGTGAAATCTTTGTTACATATATTTGGTTTTTCTATATGTAATCAGTTACTGTTAATCTGATCATTGTAGAGAATCATTGTTTGCTTCACAATTGCTTATCTACAGAGTTTTTTTTTTTAATAGTTCTACCACTTATAATCACTTTTAGCATTTTTGTGTTTTTTTAATCTTTTCCTTTTAAAAAAATAATGATGTAGTGATACTGTATATGCAAGCTTATATGTCTAATATAAATCACTTACAAAAATGGAATGCCTACTTTCGGGTTATTTTTATCCTAAGAAACATTTTTACTTAGCTAAGGGAAATTTTCAGCACTGTATCCATCTACATCTTTAAAGTAAGAGCTATTTTCTTTATGATTTTTTTGGTGGCACTCATATAATTGTATAAACTAAAATGAATCCTAATTAAATTCTCTGGCATATTAATGCCTATTATTTGGTGTTATTGTTCACTTAGGAATATCTTCATAAATTACTTTGATAATTTATTTAAAGAATCAGATTTTTGGAGCTCTAACCATCGAAATAATCTTAATTGAGCTTTTTCTTTTTTGAACATCCTGAAACTTGAGACTCACATGTGCAAAATGAATTGTCCCAGGGTCACACTGCCTTGGATTAGCCTCCGAGTCAGGATCGGAACCTCATGCTCCAGCTCTTGATCATTCCAGGACTGTTTTCCTGGTGTTGTGTTGTTCTTATATATAAGGAATAGGCTAGTGTTCATTCATATGAATGATGACATCAGCATCTCAGGTCTGGAGATAAAATCTTTACATGTGAGGTTAAAAGTATAACTGTTGCGGGTTATGTAAACTATTCAAGTTAGGTTTCTTATGATAGCAAAATGGAAGACTTGAGATAGGTGTTGGATGACCTAACCCTGGAGCACTATTTATGTAAGATCCTTTCTTATGTTCTGAACTTCAGCTTGCCCAGTTATTGGCGGAATTGAACTCAATGCCAGATTTCTTCCCAGTACGAACCCCGACCTCAGCTTCTGTAAGTAGAACTCCTTATAATTATAGCAATACTGATATATGGTGATCAGCCACCAGATGGCTTTTATTCAAGAGAGTGCCCAGTTGCCTCTGTCTGTGCTCTTGATTTCAGAGGAAGAAAACAGTGAGGCGAGCCTTCTCGGAGGGACAGATCACGCGGCGCATGAATCCGACCCGGAGTGCACGGCCTCCTGAGAAGTTTGCTCTAGAGAACTTCACTGTCTCAGCCGCCAAATTTGCAGAAGAGTTTTACAGCTTCCGAAGAAGGAAGACAATTAGTGGGGTATTTTCTGACTAATACGTGAATTCGTTTTTGTCCGAGCTACTGTTCCTCCAAACGTGAACGCACATCACTGTCACCCCAGGGCTGTTTCTGACCCTGTGGGTCTGCGGCAGCTGAGAACTTGCATTTCTATCTGCTTCCCAGGTGATGCCGTTGCTCCCGAGATCATACTTTGAGAAGCAGCCCTGGTCTAAGCTGGAGGTCACAGAGAGAGTCTTTTATCCAAGCCGAGCTGAGAAGCAGCTCATTTGTTAGGACCCTGCTTTGATCTCTGCTGCAGGCAGTAAAGGCCTGTCCACAGCTCCAGTCAGCTTTGTGGTGTCCACTTCGTGGAAAAGTGCAGTGATTCCTCGTTGCCTTTCTATTTTAGGCATGAGGCGTTTCAAGCGATTTCAGTTTGGAGGGAGAAACTTTGGACTCATTTGTGGGTTTGGCTGTTCAGTGTGGTTCACCTCTTCACAGAGTTTACAGCAAAGAACCAAAAACCTTGATTTTCTCCTTTATGACTGTATCGCCTTGCTGAGAAGGAAGCTTGGCAGGTGGCAGGAGCTCAGTAAATAACTAAATGAAATGGCTGCAGGGAAATAGAAGAGGGACAGGGTTAACATTAATGGATCTTTGAGAGTTTAAAATATTTATACTTTTTTTATAACTGCTCAAAACATCTCACTCCAGGTTCTGCCTGTGTTCACTGTGCAGGGGAAATGCCGGGAGTATAGACGACGTCACCGTATATCTTCTTTTCGGCCAGTGGAGGATATCACCGAAGAAGACTTAGAAAATGTTGCCATAACTGTTCGAGATAAAATCTATGATAAAGTTCTGGTAAATTATATATTATGGGTAATTTGCATGATTGTCATTCTTATTAGGAGTCTAAAGCATTGATATTTGAAATCTCACTTGTTTTTAAACTCTTATCAGGGCTTATGCCATCTCACCAAGGGCTCAGAGCCAGGTTCTGAATTGGAGGGTCAAGGGTCAGCTGTACCTGGGAGGCAGCCTAGTGCAGTAATTCCCATCAGGACAGCAGTCTCTCTTAGGGATGCATACAATCTGGGGGAAGGGAAGGGTATAGTTTAAAAGGGATTTTTATATGTAACTTACGGTTTAAATATTTATATAGTTTTATGTTTTAAATATTGAAAAAAGTTAGTGTATTTGGGGGCTAATATAACCATAGAAAATAAAGTTTGGCAGAATATCTGGTAGGAAACAGGTTAAATTTCTTGTAAATGGTGATTTAGAGGGAGGCTTTGCATTTTGCTTTTTTTGTGTTTTTCTGGATAATGGGACACTGTCAAGATAGTATTAAAATGCTTTAAATTTAGTTGTCAATATTAAAAAAAAAATAGATTTCACATTGAAGATATGCAGGTCTGCAGAGCTAGGCTGGGGTCAAGGTGATGCCACCCAAGGCTCATTGCCACTCAGTCACTTGTCACCTTTCAGGGGCTCTGCCACCCCTGACTTAAGCTTTTCTCTGGTCTCTCTTCCTGACAGCCTGATCATTTCATTCCTTTTGGGTCTCTGCTCAGCCTCATCTGACCTAATATGCTTCTCTGGCCACAGACCTGTGATGGTTACATTCTAGAGGAGTAGTCCCCATTCTTTTTGGCACCGGGGACTGGTTTTGTGAAAGACAATTTTTCCATGGATTTGCGGGGTGGGCAGGGGATGGTTTCAGGATGAAACTGTTCCACCTCAGATCATCAGGCATTAGATTCTTTTAAAGGGTGCACAACTCAGATCCCTCACATGCACAATTCACAATAGATGGTTTGTGCTCCTATGAGAATCTAATGGTGTCACTGATCTGACAGGAGGAGGCAGAGCGCAGGCGGTAATGCTCGCCCACCCGCTGCTCACTTCCTGCTGTGCAGCCCGGTTCCAAACAGGCCACAGACTGGTTCTAGCCTGGGGGCTCGGGACCCCTTGTCTAGAGACGATGCTATGGTTCTTAGGAAGACAGTCCTGCTTCGTTTGAGGAGACAGGTGGTACTTCTTCATACACTTGGAAATGCACATGATGGCATCTGGCCTCACTGGGCATCAGCATATCCCTGTGTTCACCTGCTCACTGCCTTCCCCCCGTAGGGTAACACTTGCCATCAGTGTCGCCAAAAGACCATTGACACCAAGACAGTGTGTCGGAACCAGGGTTGCTGTGGTGTGCGAGGACAGTTCTGTGGACCATGCCTGCGGAACCGCTATGGAGAGGATGTCAGGTCGGCGTTGCTGGATCCGGTAGGCACAGTGTTTGCATTTGTTGTAAATTGTATTGATGAAGGAAGCAAGCTGAAGATGGGCTTCCTGGGTTCTCACGGGGAACTGGGAGGTCCAGAACTCTGGTTTTTCCCTTCCATTTGTGTCTTAAGGCTCCAGGGAAAATGAAAAATAGGGATTCATTCTGGAAAGAGAGCAAGCTGACCAGTGAATAGAAGAATTTGTTAGATTTTCCATTGTCAGAGCAAAACTTGCTTACAGTCCTCTAGTTTTATACAAGTAATCCCTGTACCTGTCCTTCAGCAAAGTGATTTCCCTCTCATTTGTTTTTCTGGGCCAGGCTGAGAGGGAGGTGTACACTGCAGTATTAAGTGCTTTCTGTGTGCCTGGTACTGTGCAAGCTGTCGCTCACTCTTATAAATTCGTTTAATCCCATGAAATAGGTGTATAACCTGTCTCTCTCTCAGCTCCCTTGGTAAAATGAGACATAGTATCATGGTGAGTAGGCACGACCTTGAGCCGGGGGCAGTCCTGCTCCCAAGTGTGGCATCTTAGGCAGCAGTCATGGGGTAAATATATCGTCCTCAACTGACCAGCATAAACTGCTGCTCAGGTTAGTCATTCAACAATAAGCACATATTGAAAGGGCTGAAATTCACACCTTGATCTTTTGGAAACCTTGTGCTCCTAAACCAGGGCTGACATCCTAGGCCTGTGACCTGCACACTCACACAGGGCCCTGTGCTTGGCCAAATGCTTGTGAAACTCTCCATAATTTTTAAGCAGGGAGCCCTGAAAGGTGTCGTTTTTCAGTGTTTGCATGTGACGTGGGGTGATCAGCCTTCCTGCCTCGTGAGGAGCCCCCTGGGACGTAGACTGAAAGATGCCATGTGATTAAAGGTTGGAGGAGAGGCCAGCTGAGCCAGTCTGGATCCGAATCCCAGTTCTTGCCAGAGCCTGTAGATAATGAGCGAAGTGTCTGCTGTCATCTCTCTGTTAGGATTGGGTGTGTCCCCCTTGTCGTGGGATCTGCAATTGCAGCTACTGTCGGAAGCGTGACGGCCGCTGTGCCACAGGAATCCTCATTCATCTGGCCAAGTTTTATGGTTATAACAATGTTAAGGAATATCTGGAGAGGTAAGTCTCTAGCAGCTTAAAAACAGCTTGAAATCCCGAGGCCGAGCACGGGCGATCCTCTTGGCAAATAGTTGTTGCCTTCCTCTGTGACTTATATAAACCACGAGTGCCATCTATTCTGTATCTGTTTGCATTGGAAAAGCTCAGGCCTGATATTTTCCCTATTAGGGAATATTCTCCTTTGCTAGATTTTTCAACTCAACTCCATGTTGCCTTTAACCAAAATTTCTCCTCGAGGTGTATGACAGAAATGGAAGGAGTAAACAAGGCAGGCTGAGGGGAAACGACATAGATTATGAAAAGGCAGCCATAATCCTAGTGCAGAGAGAGAGTTCAGGGCAAGAGGACAGAATGTGAGCTACAAGTTTCATTAATGTGATAAACTCTGAATCGTGGTTCTGGAATGCGGGAGTGAGGCAAGTCGTGCTTCGGGCGTACTGTACCGGAGGGTGTACCGATATTGATGCAGAAAATGTCAGGATTTCGAGTGTCAGGAGATCTGGGTTCTGGCTTTGTACTCTTAGATGATTATAGAACCTCTCAAGCTTTGTACTAATTACTTACCAAATATTTCTCATCTTTTTCTCAGCTTACAAAAGGAGCTGGTAGAAGACAATTAAGAGGAAAACAGAACCAGCCACCTCACCATAGAGTACCCCAACAAGACATGCATACCATTTGTGCCTAAGATTTTTTACGGTTGTGTTTTTATACGGAAATTCTTTGTAGAGATTACTGTTTCTAAATACTATTTTTTTTAAGATTGTTTATATGCTTACAAAGATTTCTCAGGAAGACAGCAGAGCAGAGGAATCTATATAGATGTATGCACAGACCTATTTGTATGCTGAACTTTGTTCAGTGATTAAAAAGCACAGTTTAAATGGGGTGGGGTTAAAGTTCAGATAAGTTAGAGAGAAAACATTGTATGAGCAGCTCCTGCCTTGATCTATCTTTGGCTTCCCAAACAGTAACTCCAGGCCAAGTTTGCCTTAGCACGAGTGACCACAGTTTAATAGACCACACACATCGTTTAACCTGCTCTTGGTCATTGAAAATTTACACTGAACAAAGTGCAATTAACTGCAGAACAGTTTTACTAAAACTTGACTGAACAAAAGGGGACCGTCAACATTGTAGACACTGGAGGCCTCACAGAGTGCTAGCCTCTTCCTTCAGGACTCACCTGAGGCCTGCTGCTTTTATATTTTGAAAGAGTTTAAGGGCTAATAATTTTTAATTTAAGAACTAAAATCTCCCTTCTTTCTGGCTGCATTGCTTTTGCATGTTCAGATGTGATATAGGTTTTTTTGAGATGGAGTCTTGTTCTGTTGCCCAGGCTGGAGTACAGTGGCGCAACCTTGGCTCACTGCAACCTTTGCCTCCTGGGTTCAAGCGATTCTTCTGCCTCCTGAGTAACTGGAACTACAGTTGTGTGCCACCACACCCTGTTAATTTTTTGTAGTTCTAATAGAGATGGGGTTTCACCATGTTAGCCAGGATGGTATCGATCTGACCTCGTGATCCACCCGCCTCGGCCTCCCAAAGTGCTGGGATTACAAGCGTGAGCCACCGCGCTCAGCCCTGAATAAGTTTCTAATATTTTGTCTGATTTTCACTCTCCTTTCTTCACTTTTTAAGGATAGCGTTGAAAAAAGAATGCACATGTGAGTTACTAAAAAGTTGTAATAGAATACATTAATGTGCATGGGAACAGTGCAGCAACACAACAGAAAATCCTCACTGCACTCCAGCCGAGGCTAGAGTTCTTACACTTCTAGCAGCAGAGCCACTCCGGCTAGAACCCATTTTGCAGTCTTCTCTTCGCTCTTCAGCCTGAAGGTCCAGATGTAGCTGGGGCCTCTCAGTTTGGTTCTGTACACAGGGCACTCGTAGGTCTGCTTGGTTTCTTGTCTCTCCACGGGGGTGGCTTTTGCAAAGATGACCGGCATAGGGCATGTCAGCTCCTTGAGACGGGCTTCGACAATGGTTCCTGATTGGGTGTCCCAGTGGGCGCCTACAGCAAAAACACAACGGTTGCAATTGTGTGGCAGGTTGCTACTGATGATCAAGTTGTTTGATGCAATAAACATTCTGGTTTTGTCATATTTTTTTGCTTGTCAGTGGTATTTTTACTGAGCTGGCCAGACTGAGCTTTGAAAGGTAGGTTACCCTGCCTGCAGTGGAGGCACCGCTTTGCTTCCATGCTTAGTGGCTAAACTTTCCTGTGGAAGTAAGCTGATTTTATGAAATGGGATTCTAAGAGAATTCACATACATTAAACTAGTTTGCCCTCCCTTTAAATCTGCAGTTCAACACATTCCCTCCCCGTCGCACCTTATTCTCCTCTTACACCAAGTTCCAGTCGTTCATTTATGTCAGAACTTGTGGCACTTGCTTTAAAGTGAAAAAGGAACATCTTGGTAGGGACCAAGTGTCCTGTAGAATAAATACGTGGCCAGATAAATTTGGAAAATATTGCATAGTGTAGCCCGCTCTCAGAGATTTCACCCTACACAGTCACACCTTCAAGGCTTGGAGAAGTCTTGTAGTAAAATATTAGAGCAAATTTACGGACAGTTTTTAAACAGTAGAAGAAAGATTTTGAAATGATTATATTGAAAAGCCAAATAATGTGAATTCAGTCTAAGTCTAAAGTTATTCAGTGGCATTACCACCCAGATAGATATATTTGCAAAATGTAAGTGGAAGAAATGAGACAATGACTAGCATCAGGTTACTGTGTGAGTGAGGAGATGCTGAGAAACAGTAAGAGGACAACCAACCAATCTGAACCTGAGTAAGAAAAGGTTCCCCACTTACTCCTTGGGGTGTCTTACCCTCCATGAAGAGTCCGTGGAGGTATGCACCTTCCCTTGGCGGGTGGCCATAATCTTCCTTTGTTTTTTTGGTAACATCAACAGTCAAGCACGTTTTATCCAGTGGCCACTCATTTTTCCGAGCCATCGTCTGCATGATTGCTTTGGAAACATAACAAACATTGAATAGGATGAAAATGTTGCATATAAGGTTCCCAGGAGCTACCAGTAAATTGAGGCATCCTTTAGTCCCATAGGGTGTTTCTTGGGCATTTGCACGTGGCTGCGCTGGAGCAGGCTTTGACCAACTAAGGCCTGCAGGACAAGCTCGCTGTTTCTGTAAATAGTTTTATTGGAATAGCCACAGCCGTTTGTGTATTGTCTGTGGTTTTTGCACTACAATCGAGTAGCTATGCGGCCCTTTCCAGAAAATGTTTACTAGAGGACACGGTGCCCCACCTCACTTGGCTGCTTTTGCTGCTATAGGAGGCCCTTTCCCTCCTGCTGCTACTCGCCTGTCCAGAACTTTGTTTCCTCTGTAGCTGCTGGTCCTTTCTATAATGGCTGCTGCTTGAGGATTGGTTAGCAGGGCAAGGAGATGCCATCATAGGTAAACAGGGCAGGGCTTCTGGTAGGGTATGGTCCTGTCTGCATCAGGGACTGCACTGCCTCAGCCCTTACCCGTTAAGAAGGACTGAGGGTTGAAGAAGCCAGAGAGCCACACGACAGCTGGAAGGACAAGGTCTTGTGTCCAAGTATCGAGTTCTCGGCATCGCAGGAGGAGGTCACTGAACCTGGTTTACGGGAGGTAGGAAGAAATAAACTTGTTCAGTAAAATAGCCATTTTCCAATATGTTATGGTGGTGGGGGGCGGTTAGGGCAGGGTGGTGGTAGAAAGTATACCACTGGTAGCTGGTCAAATCCTTCCCTGACAATTTGCAGGGCACTGTCCCTTTAAAGGGCTAGTTTGTTTCCCATTGGAGACTTGATGCTTGTAGCTCTTACATTATGGCAAGATACACTGAGGAATGTGGAAAACTCATTTCCATTTATGCAACAAGTTCTATTAGAGCCTCTTCATGCTATATGGTGACTGTACAAAGGTCCTCACCCTATGACTTGGTCTGACAAATGCCAACTTGGAGGTATGGACAGGGTGTCTGAGGACCAGGGATGGCAAGGCTGTGATGGTGGTTACAAGACCAGAGTTGCCAGGAAAGCCGATAGGCAGAGGGAACAACATGTGCGGAGGCAGTGGAGCACGTGACCGCAGTCTAAGCACGTGCAGTAGCTGCCTGAAAGGGGGGAGGAAAAGGTTAATAAGGAAAAAAAGTCAGCCACGAATGGCATGCCAGTGGTTTGAGAAACGCTGCTGTTACATACATGTTCTCGGCTCCTCACAATTGGGCAAGGTAGGAAGTATCTGCAGTTGAGCTGGCTCACAGAGGCTAGGGACAGATGAACCTCTGATAAAATTAAGAGACAAGTGACACCTTGAATCATCAGTTTCAGAGGCTGCCTAAAGGGGACCAGGAGAATGGAGTAGAGAGAGCATAGCCTCAATGTAAGAGCCAGCGTTCTCCAGAAGGAAGGGCTGGCACTGAAGTTTTCTAGGACCTTGTCTGCTTCAGAGTTGCAAAGGAAGTGGGGGTGAATGAGGAAACACCCTGACAAACCACATGGCAGAAAATGTCTGCCTGAGATATTTGGCTGACTGGGCTGTGAAGAAGAAAAGGTTCAGAATACTTATGTTCAAACTTATGTTACCACAAGGAAAATCGCTGTGCCTGGACCTATATTAAATTCTTCCAGATAGCTAGATCAGAAAAAGCATACTTGATGGTAAGAAGAAGAAACAGCATAGGCACCACACAAAGGAAAAAGGCGAAGAACAAGAAAAGCAAAGGCAGGCAGACATTTCTCTCAAAATGTTGCCATCATGAGGATAAACACTGCAGCCAATTTGTAACAACTAAAACAAGTGATTGTTGATATAAACAAGATCATGACTTAGAAGGGATCAGGTAGGAAAAAGTAAGGAAATTAAGTTTGAAGATCCCAGAAAAGAAGTAGAAAATATAGAAATGAAGCAAAAAGTGAAACAGCATAAGGGAGAATAACAAAAATAAATGGAAGTGAAGAGGTAAAGGGTTAGAGTGAAAGCAATAAAATGAAAGCTGAAATGAGGCCAGACGTGGTGGCTCACATCTGTAATCCCAGCACTTTGGGAGGCCGAGGCAGGTGGATCACTTGAGGTCAGGAGTTCGAGACCAGCCTGGCCAACATGGTGAAACCCCATCTCTACTAAAAATAACAAAAGTTGGCCGGGCATAGTGGCACATGCCTGTAATCCCAGCTACTAGGGAGGCTGAAGCAGGAGAATTGCTTAAACCCAAGTGGCAGAGGTTGCAGTGAGCTGCGATCACGTCACTGCACTCCAGCCTAGGCAACAGAATGAGAATCCGTCCCAAAAAATAATAATAATAATTCTAGAAAATTTGAGTTTTCCTAAATTATACCTTTGAATCTATATAATCAAGGGCACATCACGTTCCAAGAAAATTTGGTAGAGAGTAATCAATGCTAATATAAAGAATAATATGAACAATAAAGATAATCCCTGGATGGCCAGGGGAAAACCTGAAGCCATTTATAAAGGGAAAAGAAGTATGCTAGCTTTTGACATCTCCGTGGCAGCATCTGACAAGAGGAGAGTGATGGCTACAAAGGCCTCCAACTGAGGGTGTTACTATTTTTTAATAACTAGCCAAACTGTCATTCGGGTATAGACAGAAGAGTATATGGCATGAGAAACCACCAGCAAATCCAACAAACAGGAAGGTTTATAACCCAGGAAATAGAGAAGTCTTGAAGAAAATACTTAATTGTAAGTATATTTAAACTTCTCAGGAAAAGAGAATAGTCATAAGAAGGAAAACAGGAAATTATGAAACTAGGCTGGGCACCCTTCCAAAAATATAAACAACCTGGAACTGAAAATTATGGACAATGAAATATATTTTATTTTTTGAGACAGGGTCTTGCTCTGTCACCCAGGCCGGAGTGCAGTGGCATGATCATGGCTCATTGCACCCTTGACCTCTTGGGCTCAAGCAATCCTACCACCTCTACACCTTGAGTAGCTAGGACGGCAGTCGCATGCCACCACACCTGGCTAATTTTTATTTTATTTTATTTTTTTTAGAGACAGAGTCTCATTATGTTGCCCAGGCTGGCTTCGAACTCCTGAGCTCAAGTGATCCTCCTGCCTTGCCCTCCCAAAGCGCTGGGCATGAGCCACTGCACCCAACCTGGACAATGAAATCTAAATAATTAAGAGAAGAAACAGATTGGATACAGTTGAACATATAATGAAGATCACCCGGAACTGATGAAGTCTACAAGTATACAGCTGAGAGACACTGAAAACGTTAAGAGGTCTGGCAGATAAATGTAGACTTGAGAATAGAGAGAATGACAATATTCGGAGAAAAAAGCACTAAAGACTTTTTCAGAATAAAAGCTATGGATGGAGTCTCACATTTATAACAGTACTTTAAAAATCCACACCTCAATACAATAATAAAATTGTTGAACATCAAGGGTAAAGAGAAAACATTTTAAAACTTTACTTGGGAAGGAATGCAAATATTTAAGACCAGACCTACCCTCTACAATCAATGCTAGAAAACCATGGAGTTAGAACATCAAAGTCCTGAAGGAAAAATAATTGTTGTGTCCTGGAATTCTACATATAAGTAAACTATCAATCAAGAATGAGAGTGCGGTGAGGACAGTTTCAGATACACAAGATGATTGCATCCCCTGCCCCCCAAGCCCTGCTCTATATTTTATACTCTGATGAAAAAAAAAAAAAAAGCCCAGAACAAGATACCAAAAAAGCAATGATGAGCAAATAAATCAGTACAGTATATTGAAGCAAAAATAATGATTGACCACAAGCAAAACAGAACAAAAATAATGTGGTTTAAAATAAGATGGAACTACAATTCCAGACCAGAAGGAGGCTGGTGTTCAGAGGGAAGCTGAAGGGTCTAACATTGTGTTAGGAGAATCAAAAGTGTGCGTGCTACAATGTACAGTCTCCACTAATATAATAGGAATGGTACAGGGATAGTTGAGGTTCATGGAATAATGATTCAGGAAAGCAGGGGGAAAGAAAGTCAGCACCGAAAACCCAGGAATAAAGAGCTTTGTGAAACTTCCTGAATTGTCTACCAAGACCAAGGAGCAATTAGGTGTAACACCAGCCTTCAGTGATCTGTGAATTTCTGCCCTAGCTTTGTGACACATCTCTGCAGTTATACCCCCAGTCTAGTTTACTGCATACTGCATACCATATTACAAACTTTCAAAAGTTGTCTATGAGAAGGCATAGGAATCTCAGGTTTGCAAAGTAAAGTTACAAGATGACACAAAGGCAAATTCAAGTTGCTTTCCATTGCCATTTAACTCTTACAACAACTCAGTGAGGGGATTCTATTGCCGTCTACATTTTTCAGATTTAAAAAAGACAGATTATTTTGTCTAAGATCATATACCCAATGAGTGAGAGGCAGAATTTGAATCTTGCTCTGACCCTGTCTTTTAACTGATTTTTGCCTTTGATTCAATATACCAAGTAAACTCAAATGAAATTGGTGGAAGAGTTTTTACAGTTACAGGTTGAGTACAGTCACAAAGCCCAGTCTGCACAGTTCTTAGGAAGCATTATTCAGAACACTAACCCAGCACTGAGGCTGCTCAGGGCCAGTGGCAGTGAGGGTGGGGTAGCTTACCACTGGGCTAGGCCATAAGTAGAAGGATAAGCCAGTTTGCTCCAAGTGTCTGGTACCATGTCATAACTCAATGCAAACTGCTGGGCTTCCAGAGCAGGAGATAATGCCAGTTCCCCCTTGCATCGAGAAAAAAAGCCACATAGTGAATATCTTCCAATGTGCTGAAGTCTGCTATAGCCTCACTTTAAGCTTACCTTCAAACTAAGGTCCAGTTGTTCAAGTGATATACGTATTTCCCGAATGAGAATATTCATCCTCTCACATTCTTGGAAGCAAACAAGAACATATGGGCTTCTATTTGAATTTTTTTGCATTATCTCTGCCATGTTGAACTCTTCTGGAAGTTTCTCCAAAATGTCATCCAAGACATTCTTAACCTTAAAATATTAAAACAAAGATTTAGCTCCTTTCTATTTCAGTTTTGGTCATGGTGACTATATATATCCTCTACTTTTTGAAGTTCCAGAATATATCATACAGCTTCTGAAGGTGCCTGCGAATGCATTTGAAAGATGCCTACGGCTCCCAGGAGGTGGGTGGTGTGGCAGTGCCAACTCCCTCAGCTGCCTCATTGGTGCTTCTGCACCAATGCCAGCACTCCCCCTTCCATGGAGCTGCAGATCTAGTCAAGAAGGAGCTACAGTTATTTGCAGTTTATTCACTTAACATTTAGGGAGTATAGAACTGTCATCAACTACGTGTTATTTATATGTAAAGATACGATCAGAGGAAGTAGAAGCCTATTATTTGGGTACTGTATTTTATAATCTGCTAAATTAACAAGATCCTTTTAAAAGCCATGTGAACCAGGGGCTGGGCACAGTGGCTCATGCCTGTAATCCCAGCACTTTGGGAGGCCAAGATGGGCAGATCACGTGAGGTCAGGAGTTCGAGACCAGCCTGGCCAATCTGGTAAAACTCTGTCTCTACTAAAAATACAAAAATTAGCTGGGCATGGTGGAGCGTGTCTGTAATCCCAGCTATTTGGGTGACTGAGGCATGAGAATCGCTTGAATTTGGGAGGTAGAGGTTGCAATGAGCCAAGATGGTGCCATTGCACTCCAGCCTGGGCCACAGAATGAGACTGTCTCAAAAAATAAAAAATAAAAGTCACATAACCCAAATAAGCCTTTTAAGCATAAGCAAATTCTGGTGAACTATGATCCTGCCCTCCCAACCACGGCATCCTAAAATTCCCAATTTAGATCAACATTTTTAACAAAGAAACTTCTATCTTCTGTAGTTGCTCTGAAGGAATGAAAGATTTATATATTAAAGGTATGAGAATGTACATGGTATTCATTCTATCTAGACAGCTCCACTGAGCTGGAGAAACCAGTCAATATCTAGAGAGGAGAAAAGATGGAAGAACTTTGCCTGTCCTTAGCCTCAGGCAGCTTTCCTTCTTTCCTTGGTTTCTCAGACTACTGCCTCTAGTTCTGACATCATGCCTGCCAGCTGGCATCACTCTGACAGGTAATTTATCTGGTCCCGAAATCTTAAACTCATTTACAGCAGGGGTAGACAGTATATCCAAATGACTGTAAGCATGTGAAAAGATGCTCAATATTATTCCTCAACTGAGGACTGCAAAGTTAAAACCACTATGAGATATCATTACTCTTACAAAATCACAAAAAGATAGAGCAACTGGAACTCACATGCACTGCTGGTGGGAGAGTAACTGGTACAACCACTTGAGAAAACTGATTGGGAATACTATTAAAGCTAAACATCATACCCTATTATCTGGCAATCCCACTTCTGGGTATAGAGAAATGGGTAGTATGAATGGATGCCTTTGGGAGTTACCTTTGCATATTGACTGTAGAAGAATGTTCATGGTTGTGATATTTCTATAAAAGTGAAAAACAAGAAACCCAAACATCCATTCACAGTAGAATGAAGAATTTTATATTCATATAAAATTCAAAACAAAAATGAACCACTGGTACATAAGCAACATGGATGAATCTCACAAATGTAATACAGAATGAAAGGAGTTAGACATGGATGAATGCACACTGTATGATTTCATATATTTGGAATTAGGTAAAGCTAATCTGTGATGATGGAGGTAAAGATACTGATTATCTCTTGGGGAGATGAGGGATATGTTGACTGATAAGAGGCACGAGTATCCTGGAGTGTTGGAAATGTTATTTTCATCTAGATGGTGGTTAGATGAGTATAAGCCTAGGTAAAAACTTGTTGATTTGCACAATTAAGATTAGTACACTTCAGTACAAGTAAGTTATACCTCAATGAAAAAGAAAAGGAAGGAAAGTTCTCTACCTTTTCTTCTGTAGACTGCCCCAGTTCATCACCACTGAGTGCATTTCTGGGCTGCATCTCCAGCAAAGTTCTGAAGAGAGTGTTGGACGTCACTGTCAGGAATTCTATTTCAGCGTTTGGGTGGAGGCCGTACAGTGCCGGGCTTTCTGGAGGAAGCGTCTCCTCTATGTACTGGTGGTAGCCTGCATAATCTAGGTAGGGTGGGGCAGCAAATCCTGGTGCCAGCATCAGTTCATCTTCAATCTTCAACCACAAAAGAAAAGTCAGTTATTCCAAATGTAGGTAGGCATCCATTTTCACTTCCTCAACACTTCGAGAAGACCCTGATGAGAAGGCCCCAGCACAATGCTGGCTGGGTAGCAGGCTCCCTAAACTGTTTTATAATCAACCATTCTGCTCTGTATGTAACACCAGACTGATCTCTGGGGAGGATCCCAAGGAACACCCATTAATCCTATCCCTAAGAAGACTCAGTTTGCAGTGTGCATGGGGCAGTGTGATACATGCACATAAAAGGAATGAGCCATCACAGAGCCCGGGCTACCCTATAACACACTCCTATTCATTGATTCTCCCAACCATCCCCATTTCCCAGAGAGGAAGTCAAGACTCTGATGTGAATTTGCTGAGGTAGACATTTGATTTAAATCTTAATTCTGAACTCATTTTAGTAGGACTCTATAGCCTGTACTTCCCCAGGGCACCATACTTCCCACAGTACTGCATCCCATCATTTTATATATGATGTGAATTTATATACCTGAATTTTATAAATATAAATAATGATACATGCATTTAATGAAAAATATGTGTGTATATAAGTACCATTTATAGGCCATATATACTAAGAGTCAGACGGATCCTACCTTCCCAGGACTTTGAGCTGCTCACAGCAGAGTCTGTCTTGTTTAGGATCCACAGACCCTGAGAGCTAAATACAGTTACCTACTGAGTGAAAGGCTGGAGAAAGTGGGCTTTTATCATGCCCATCTACTTTAATAAGGCTGGGGCAAGAGGGTAGACATTCCATTTAGAGGTAAGTTTTGAACAAAGGCAATGTGAATAGCAATAACAAACCCTCTAAACATTAGAACATAGAACTTCAAAATGTAACAATAGAATTTATGAGCCTGAGTCTCTGACCAGCCATAAACACAGAGTCAATCAAGTGCTTACATTTTTCTAAGTAACAGTATAATCTTAGATTTATTTTTCCCTGATTGCTCTTTGGTTTCCAGGGACCATTAACCCCTCTGTCTTAATTCTCCCAGTCTCTTGCACCATAAATCCTGTCTGTATGTGCACTTAAATGTACAGGGGAATGTTATTTTTAAATTATCACCTAATGTAGCTATTTTCTGCCTAGATTTTCTAAGTGGGTTTCTGAAATGGATTTGTCTGTAACTGTGTATGCTACGCTGTGGTCCCCTCACTATCACCTGGAGACAAAGTGAATATTCTTTAATTCATTTAGTAATATGTACTCACCACCCAGTACACTACAACAAACCTTAGAAGTACAAGCTCCATATGACCTCGTTATTAAGGAACTGGGAGTCTAAAGAGGACAAAGTAAGTGTGAATTTCCATACAATCATGTGCGTTTAACAGTGGTTTTCTCTTTCCTTCTTAAACCTACAATCCAGGTTATGTAGAAAGCCTACGTCCTTAATAAGGATGCTCAACTGCTTTCTGTGAATTCCAAGCGCATTTTAAATATTTGACTGAGCATTTTTATTTTTATTTTGTACCAGGAGGATTTTTAAGTTATCTAATCCTTCATATTGCCAGAAATGGAAATCTTGACCCAATGAATATGGGAAGGAAGAAGTTGGACTATTCCACCACCAGTATCCATTGGCTTGGTTTTATTTATTCACATTTGTATCATTTTATGTTTATATATGAGAATCATCAAAACTTAAATGTCACCTGGCTCAGGGTGACCAAGATAAAACCATGCAGGAGAGTTAAACTCATCATTATTAGTATACGATGGATAAAGTAGCCAGAATAAAAATATGAGCAAAATATGAATAAGAAAACCAAAACCTAGAATCCACACATCCCAACTGAACATTGCTCCCTACAAACAAGTACTTGGTCTTCTCTATTTGTGCTTACTAGGAAATTGAAAGAAGTTTCAGAAGCCGCAGTTAATCTGTCCTTAATAAAAACAAAAAGTTAAAAACAGAATTTCAAGCAAAGAAACTGACCAAAACCAAAACCAAAACCACTTGGAAAGGTTAAGCTGCCATGGGGACATTTGTTTGAATGCATGCTCATGTACTGTTGATGGGACTGCAAATGACCCATGCTCTTTGGAAAGAAAATTAGTCTTTATAGACATGTGACAAGTGCCTTCCATATGGTAGGCAATGAGCAAAGCAAAAGAAAACAGCCAACTCGAAACAGCCTGAGGTTTACAGCTAGACAGCCTGGTTCAGCTCCCATCACTTAATGGATTGGTGGCCTTAAGAAATGACAATTTATCTGCATTTCAGTCTCTTTATCAGTAAAATGTTGCTCATAACAGCAACCTAATGGTTGTGGCTATCAGAATTTAATAAGGTATGCAAACAGCTCAGCACACAGCAGGCTCTTATGTTAGTTTTGGTTTTCCTCGTACCCTAGCAGTAGACTTGATTTTAGTACATCTTGATTTTTCTAGAAGGAAAAAACAAAACCTGGGAAATGTCCTCCATATAGAGACTTGTGTTCCCTTTTACTTTAAGAAAACTGTCAAGACGTTAATATACTCAAGGAGCCCAGTGAATCCTGAAGCTGAATCTAGACTTTCTCCTTTCCCACTCAAGAGTTTTTATGAAAAGCTGCTTTTTGCCAAAGGAGACATAGTTGTAGAGCTCTCTACACAGTGGCCAACGTTCTTGCCTTGGGGGAGGTTTGTTTGAGAAAGCTGTTATAAAGCCTCAAAGAATCAAAAATTCTAAATAGACATTTTCTCCAAGGAAGATACACAAATAGCCAATAAGCACATGAAAAGATGTTCAACATTGTTAGTCTTCAGGGACACGCAAATCAAAACTGTAATGTGACACCACTGCACCTCCACCAGAATGGCTAAAATAAAAAATGTGGACAGTAGCAGTGTTGGTGAGGATGTGGAGAAAATAGAACCGTCATACATTGCTGCAGGGAATATAAAATGGTGCAGCCACTATTTAAAAAACAGTTTGGTGGTACTTGCAAATGATAAACATAAAGTTATCACTTAGCCCAGCAATTCCACTCTAAGGTACATATACAAAAGAAAACATATGTCCACACAAAATTTGTACGTAAAAGTTCATAGCAGCATTATTCATAATAACCAGAAAGGAGAAATAACCCAAATGTCCACTGAGAGATGAGGTAAACAAAATGTGGTATGTCCACACAATGGAACATTATTCGGTCTTAAAAGGAATCGAGTACTGATACATGCTACAGCATGGCTGAAGCTTGAAAACATTACGCTAAATGAAAGAAGGCTACATACTGCATGAAACCATTCATATAAAATGCCCAGATCATGCAAATCTATACAGACAGAAAATAGATTAGTAGCTGCCGGGGGCTGGGGAATAGGGGAATAGGGGAATATGGGGTGGGGAATAGGGGAATATGGGGTGGGAAATAAATGGTGACTGACCGTTAATGGTTACAGGGTTTTTTTTGTGGGGGTGGGTAATAAAGCTGTTCTAAAACTGGTAATGGTTGCAGAATATACTAAAGACCTTTGAGTTGTGTAATTTAAATTGGTGTGCAAATTATATCTTAGTAAAACCTTTTTAAAAAATAATCAATAGAATCATGCTCATGCAGAAAGAACCTCCACATCATGAAAATATCATCAAAAATTTGGATGATATTTTTGGGCATGCACAGTGGCTCATGCCTGTAATCCCAGCATTTTGGGAGGCCGAGGCGGGCAGATCACAAGGTCAGGAGTTTGAGACCAGCCTGACCAACATGGTGAAACCCCATCTCTACTAAAAATACAAAAATTCGCCCGGCGTGGTGGTGCATTCCTGTAATCCCAGCTACTCGGGAGGCTGAGACAGGAGAATGACTTCAACCTGGGAGGCGGAGGTTGCAGTGAGCTGAGATCACGCCATTGCACTCCAGCCTGGGCAACAGAGCAAGACTCTGTCTCAAAAAGAAGGAAAAAAAAAATTGAAATCATCCT
Organism: Macaca fascicularis; assembly: GCF_037993035.2. NCBI lineage: Eukaryota > Metazoa > Chordata > Mammalia > Primates > Cercopithecidae > Macaca > Macaca fascicularis. The sequence continues at coordinate 108,328,372 of NC_088377.1, forward strand.
TGTTGAAATCAGGGGCAGGGACAGTTACTAGAAACTGGAGAACCAGCATCCAGCCCACTATGTTGGACTCCATGAGATTAGTGTCCTTTTTACATTTTCCTTTCTGGCATTTAATAAAAAACCGTCCCTGACTCCACTGCCTCTCCAAGTAGTGTTGGTAATGACAAGAAGCTCTAGTTCATTGTGAGTTTAAACACATGCATTTGCCCTTGGCCTTTTGGGTCAAAAATGCCATGGCCCCAAAATGCTGTTAGGGATTTTTAGATATTACTCAAGGTTGAATTATCATGGTGTCTTGAGAATGAAAAGGTACACTGGTGATTTTCCAGGCAATACCTTAATTTTACAAATGAATGAACTGAGGCACAGGGAAGCCATGCACAAAGCTAGACAGCAAGTCAGTAGCAGAACCAGAACTCTGGTCTTCCATATTGCCCGTGTTGTTCTCAGTGTCGGCCTGTACACCATCTACATACAGATACAAGTCATTGTTTTGGTGACCTGTGCTACGAACAGCTCAGCACTCCAGCCACAGCAGTATGGTGCAGAGAAAGACCAGCCTTTGGAGTCTGCCTGTGAGTTTAAATCCTGGTTTGGCTGCTTGACCTCTCTGAGCCTGAGGTTCTTTTTTGATTAAGTGGGATAATAATTACTCCTCCAGATTATAGTAAGAAGGAATCATACATATAAAGTGTGTGGTAATGACCCTTGGCAAAGAGCAGGTATTTACTAAAGGATTCCCATTGTTATCACAGATTAATGTACAGCCAAGTATTAAATATATATAATGAAAATGTATACTTCATAATAAAAAGATTTCCCATCTATTAAGCATATTGTTCTAGCATTGTACCAAAGTTTAGACCTGACAGCAAACCTGTAAGTCGATCATTCTTGTTTTGTAGATGATGAAACTGAGGCTAAGAGAGGGTCAAGTACATCATACGGCAAATACATAGAGGTACAGAGAGGTACTTCAATGGTGTTTTTTGTTTTTGTTTTTTACTTCAAAGCCCAGATTCTTGTTATTCTATATTACTAAAATAGTTTGTATGATATAACTTTAAGGTGATCTGGTACCTTATTCTCTGAAAGTAATTTACTGTATTTCTTAATTAACACTGCCAAATACATGCTTTATGTGAGAAAATGTTTTCTTTCTTAACTTTGGCCGGAGACCCTCTAAAGCCCATTGGAGAACTCTCTCTGAGCGCAAACTCATTCACTCAACAAGAAACTCACTGATCCTCCTAACAGCAAGATATCACTGAAAGCACTCTGATTCTTTTGATAAGAGCAGCAGAACTTTAAACCCCACACCATGAACGTGTTGCTTTTTGATCATGTTCCATTGCAACCAAAGACACTAATTTCCAAATATGTTAACCACTTGTGGGAAGTGGCAAAAAGATGTCCTGCAGATGAAGTGTTAGATCATGTTGCTAATCATATCAACAGCATGAACAGGAGAAACGTGCATGAGAACAAAATAACTGGGATTTGCAGCCTCTGACAGCAAGTCAGTTAAGTGCTTTAATTTCCTTTGGTGAGTTCAGGAGGTTCCTCTCCAGTGAGGATGCCAGTTTGCAAATGAAGCATTTCGATCCTGAAAACTTCACCAGATCTGTATGGAAGGTCAGGTACCTAAATTTCTGAAGGGCTTATACATACCACTGATGCCCCTTCAGGTTTCATCACCTATATTTATTTTACAGTCATTTGAATGGGAGTTCAGGCTTGTGAAGGTTAATGGACTGCTGCATTTGACAACAGTAATTCTCCCCTCAGCCACAGGCCAGAGCCAGGGGAGGGAGCATCCGCAGGAGCTCCTTGCGGGCCCCTTGCCCTCCACCATCATTCAGAGAAATCAGCCTCTGTAAAGGTCGCATGCCTGGCACTGTTTAGCTTTCCCATCTCCATGGTAACTTGCTCCCAGACCTCTCCTGAGGAGTGACTTCTAATTGTGCTAAATTGGAAGTCTCTCTCTGACATGTGGTCCTGCTCATTAGAACTAAGGAAAGACCATGAGACTCACCATCAAAAGAAGCAATTACATAACATTGTGCATTTTTTGCACTCTCTCCAAATTGTTCCACATTATTAAAATTAGTAACAAAATAATGTCCCCAGTTTTCTATATTAGACTAAAATACACTATGTTTTCCTGGTGTATTTTAGTCTAAAATGGACTAAATATTAGACTAATACGATTTTAGTGATTTAATCTAATATAGACTAAATATTAGACTGATATGATTATATTACTTCTTAAAATGAACTCGAGGAAGGTGATCGAATCTATATAATGCTTCTCTGAGGTGAAAGTTTCAGAGAAACTATAAATAGGACATTGCTCAAACTATTAAAAGCATTGCTTTAAACATAGTTGGTGTCTCACCCAGCTGGAAATAGACATGATATGGTGTACGGGTGCTTTAGGTTTCCAAGAAATAACCAGGAATGGCCATGAACCTGGATGCCATGAGAGAGAGAGCATGAGAAAACTACAGCCACCACACTCAGCTTGTGCAGTATGAGAAACAAAAATGGAGTACTTTTTCCAGAAAACACAGCCCCGGACTGGAACCATTCACATAGACACGGGATTACTAAGATGAGAAATGGGACAAGGATGCCTGGTCTTTAAAAACTCCACCTATAGGGGTGATCTGCCTCTTCCTCACGAGAGAAGGAAGAATGAGGCTCTCAAATCACCATACTTGTCTTTTTAACTGACACATAATAATTGTACATATTGATGGAGTACAATGGGATGTTTTGATACATGTATATGTTGTGTAATGATCAAATCAGGTAATTAGGCACAGCATCTTAAATATTTCTTATTTCTTTGGGGTGGGAACATACAAAATCCTCTCTTCTAGCTATTTTTAGATATACAATATTGTATTGTTGACTGCAGTTACCCTGCTGTGCAATAGGACAGACACCAGAACTTATTCTTCCTTTCTAGGGATGGTAACTTTGTATCCATTGACGATTCATTCCCCATTCTCTCCCTCCCCAGTCTCTGGTAACCACTGTTCTATTCACCACTTATAGGAGATCAGCTTTTTAGGAGTCTATGTGAATGAGAACATGTATTTGTCTTTCTGTGGCTGACTTATTTCATTTAACATAATGTCCTCCAGGTTCACCCTGGAGGATCTTTTCTCTTTAAAAAAAAATAACTATATTACTTTATTATCACACATAAAATATTAACAGGAATTCTATATTACCATGATAGGTTAATGTTAATTTCCCATCGTGTCATAAATGTCTTTTTTTTTTTTTTTACAGTTCATTTGGAACAAGATCCAAATAAGGTTCTTACCTTGCACGTGGCTGATATAATCTTTTGGACTATCTTGTTAGATTTAATTTTATTTCAAATTGACAAATAATAATTATATATATTTATGGGGCACAGTGTGATATTTTGACACATGTGTACATCATGAATGGTTAAGTCAAGCTAATTAACAAATCTATCACCTCACATACTTATTCACCACATTTTTCTAGAGCACATATTATAATAGAGTAACTGATACTGGTCAAACTGTAGACTATTCTCTAGGACTTCTATGACAGGCAAAAAAGAAACTTTAGTGAAATGAACTCTGGAATATAAATCAAAAGACTTCTATCAAAAGACGCACACGTCTCTTGCCCATGCCAACCTAGTGGCCTGGGGCAAATCCCCATGTTTCAGCATCTCGGCCTATAAAATGGAATAACAGTGTCAGCTCTGCATACCTCATAGGGTTTTTATAAAGAACCGATGAGTCAGTGCATGTGAGGGTGCCTCACGCTGGTACACTCTCTAGCACGCACAGAAATCACCTGGAAGACTTGTGAAAATGCAGATTCTGATTCTGTAGGTCTGGGATGGAACCCGAGATTCTGCTTTGCTAAGAAATTTCCCAAGAGGCCAAGCATCCTCAATAACATTAAGAATTACCCATAGTATAATTCATTTATAAAATTCTTACCAGAATTTTTTCCTCAGTGAAATTAATTTACAAATTAATTAATTTACAAATGTCTTACCAGAGATGGATTCATGAATTCTTCTAAATATACCCGACACAGTTTGCGATCCCAGTCATCTGTGATGTGGCCTCCATACATGATCTCACCAAAGAGATAACGGAGATCTTCCCATGGGACCTGGGGGGAGAACCACACAAATACTCACTGCCGGGTGCAGAGTTTGCCTCAGAGTAGCCAACCAGTGGCACGTGCCGCTTTAACACAATGCCCTCCAAGCCTCTGTCAATAGGAGGATTTAAAGGTGGTTCAGAAATTGTCTAAGTTTCTGCAGATAATGTCTTGGGAGAATTATTTTCAGTGTCTTCTAATATAGTCAGTGAAAATTCACTAACATTGAGCTATTTATGAAGATTGTTTTTCTTTAAGAGATGAGGTCTGGTTTTGTTGCCTAAGCTGGAGTGCAGTGGCACAATCACAGATCACTGCAACCTTGAACTCTGGGCCTCCAGCAATCCTCTCGCCTCAGCCTCCCAAGTAACTAGGACTACAGGCACAAGACACCACATCTGGCTAATTTTAAAAAAATTTTGTAGAGACAGGGGTCTCACTACGGTGTCCAGGTTGGTCTCAAATTCCTGGCTTCAAGCCATCCTTCCTCTTTGGCCTCTCAAATTACTGGGATTTACAGGCTTGAGCTGCCATGCCCAGCCTTATGCAGATTTTAAAAGAAACTGAGTCACCCCTAGAACATGTTTGCAGGGAAAGTTTATACATTCAAAATCTCATCTAAAAATTGTGAAAGGATGTTGGTTCATAAGGCCTTTGAAGTGTGACATGTTTTTATTATCTGATTTATATCAGCTTATATTATCAGATTCAGGAAAAGAAAGCAACATCCACACGATGTGAATTTGGAGTGTATTTAGAATCCTAGTACTTTCCAAAAGTCCAGGCAAACAAATCCCCTTGCCACAGATGGAGTTGAGGGCTTGTCTTATGGCATGACTGGCCTAATGATTGTTGTAAGGGTTGTAACTAATGACTTTACCATGTTTTACTCAAGAAATCACTGTATCTCCTCTTTATTTGGCTGAGCAGGGTTTGAAGCCTCTCTTTACTACCCTTTAGCTTCTTCTGGGTTTGCAAAACATGCCAGTGTGTGATGAAGCCTTTCTAGACAGGAACCTTTACACCCTCGGGGGCAGTATATTGCCTCCCAACAGTTCAAGTAAAAACGTAATTATAGCCTTCGCTTGTTGCATGATGTGACAGAACAGAACAAGTAAAATTGCTTCAACTATGCCAACGTACTTGCTACAAGTTTATTTGAATTTGAATAAATGAACTTCAAATATGTCTTTTAAGCTGGGTTGAGGTGAATGAAAAATAAGAGAGTGGTGCCTAGACCACAACATGCTCTCTCAACCACTGCATGGACTACCTTCCAAAGAGCTGAAATGGATGGAAAACAAAGGCTTCTGACTTTTAGTTCTTTTTCCGCTTACATTTAATTGATGCTTGCTACACATTTCAGTATTCAATATGTATCTCTTTTCAATTTTTATTTAACTAGGGATCTGTTCTTTTCAATAATTATTTATTTCAATAATTATCTGTTCTTTTTGATAATTATTTAGCTAAGGATTTGCTCTTTCCTCTTGTTTTTGAGACAGAGTTTTGTCCTGTTGCTCAGGCTGGAGTGCAGTAGTATGATCTCAGCTTACTGCAACCTCCACCTCCAGGGTTCAAGCAATCCTCTCACCTCAGCCTCCTAAATAGCCGGAACTACAGGCACACACCACCATGCCCAGCTAATCTTTTGTATTTTTTATAGAGACTGGGTTTCCCCATGTTGCCCAGGCTGGTGTAGAACTTCTGGACTCAAGCTATCCTCCCGCCTTGGCCTCCAAAAGTGCTGGGATTATAGGCATGAGCCATCATGCCTGGCCTCAGATCTATTCTTTCTCACTAATAGATTCTCTTTCCCTCAATCCTGGTCTTTGTTTTTTACATATACTTTCTGGAAAAGGGCATTTTGTACAACTAAACGTGCTCACAGGAATTTAATTCCCAAATCCTGATAAGTCGCTTTATGATGTGCAGAAAATGACTAAGCTGAAGACACCTGAGAAACATGAGAATGTGTTAAAAACTTAAGGCTGTGTTGATCCTGGAGCCCCAGGATGAAGAAAAGCAGGACACAGTGTGACTCAGTTGGTCAAGTGGTGTTTCCAAGACTCAGGATGTAAGAGCTGGAGAGAAACGCATGTGTCCACTTCCCTCTTCCTCCCCTTCCTTTCCACCTCAACTGTGTATAGGATTCAGCTGAAATACGATTCTATTCCTGGTCTCAGCCTCACAGGACAGTTATGAAGGACTTGAATCAAAGTCTTAAATGGTCCATTCCTTTTTCTACCTAGAACTATTATCATTTTAAGTGCAATAGTTTAGACAAAATGTGCTGGGAATCAACACAAAACTAGTACAATTAGAATGGTCAAAATATGCTCAAAGTATTCAGAATTACTTTTTAATTCTATAAGTTAAAAAATGAGGCCGGGCATGGTGTCTCACGCCTGTAATCCCAGCACTTTGGGAGGCCGAGGCAGGTGGATTATGAGGTCAGGAGATCAAGACCATCCTGGCTAACACAGTGAAACCCCATCTCTACTAAAAATACAAAAAAATTAGCCAGGCGTGGTGGCAGGTGCCTGTAGTCCCAGCTACTCAGGAGGCTGAGGCAGGAGAATGGTGTGAACCCGGGAGGCAGAGCTTGCGGTGAGCCGAGATCGTGCCACTGCACTCCAGCCTGTGAGACAGAGTGAGACTCTGTCTCAAAAAAAAAAAAAAAAAAAAAAAAAAAAAAGAAAAAAGAAAAATGAGAGATATGGAACACTGAACATCAAATACCGTATTAAAACCATGTATTTTGGATATAACTTATTTAAAATTTGTTCCTTAGGAAAACACACCTATGTTAGGTACCAAGGATATCTATTCTAATAGCAATCAAATCACCACTGAAGCTTGAGAAAACTGACAACAAAAATTTTAACAATTGTTACTGAAGGAACATAAAACAATAGTTTCCATTTAGAAACAGGGACGGGTGATTTTTAAAACGCTTTATAGAAAATGTGGCCTAGAGTACAACACTTGATTGGTTTTGACACATGTATCCTAGTTTTAACGGATTTAACTTAATGAAAAAAGTTTCCCTTGTGAGGATTAAGCTAGAAAATCCTTAGGAATGAATGGTTCTTGCTTTTTGAAATCCAATCATTGGGTTTATGAGAATTTACACAAATGTTCTTGATGAGGCATTCCCATTCCCATCTGTAAAACACATTTTAGCTACGAAATAAAATCATTCATCTACCTTTAACTTCAAATCAAGGGGAACATTACTGAGAAAGTCACAACAAGGTGGCATCCTTAATACATAATAATGACATATGCAGGAAATGCACCATTATTTATATATGTGACGCGCTGTAAATTGCTTCCATCATCAGAACTAATTGTAGTGATTATTAATGCAGTTATGAACTGTCAGAACTGCTGTATGTAATTACATTTGTGCAAATGCTTCATTACCTGCCTAATGAATCTGGCATATACGCACATGTAAACCACTGTTTTTGTTAACATAATGAAGGACATTTTTTTTTTTTTTTGGCACTAAGCTGCTGATGTAGAACTGGTTTGACCTATCTTATGAAGTTCGAACATCCACTGCTGGAAAACCTTTGATCTGGTTTATTTTCACACTTGGCAGAAGATACATACATAGTGTCGGCTATTTCAATAATAGCTTCAAAAGAGAAATTATGGTCAATTTTGATTGTGCCCAAAGACTGACAGTTTTGTAAACTCCTTGGAAGAGGTTATTTGACCACCAGCACTTACTTTAGGGTTTGCCTCTAAGTAGTTGTAGAGGACATTGGCACAAATGGTGAGGTCTCCAGGATTAAAAGGATAGTTTCGGCTCCAGCCCTGGGGGCCAAACCTCAGTCTCCCAGCAACACAGGCATGGAAGTAGCAGAGAGAAAAGAGGATGCTTTTAAACTCCTGCTCCTTGGAGCATATTTCAAGTGTATCCTGGGAGAAAAGAGAAGAAATACTCGATTATTCATCCATCTGTATGGTTTCCAAGAGCAACGGTCTGAGTTTTCAATAATCTTGTAAAGAACTTTGAGAGCAAGATGCTACAGAGGTCACATGTAGTTTTCAGCATGGCTCCTTATCCTATGAGAGCACAACAGGAGACGATTGGGCATTTGCCAGTCTGTTGGCTTAAGAGGAATACTTTTATTTTGCTTCAGTCATGCTTTTAAATGCTTCTAAGTTCACTAGAAAATGAGACACTTCATTTTAGCCATTTCATACTGCTTGACATCATTTTCCCCTGCAAAAGTTTCCTTGTAGAATCTGGATGACATAAAGCCATCATCTTGATTTCATCACTGTAGTAGAACGCTATTAGAGTTTGGAGAATGCTAGTTAACCACAGCTATCCATTCTTCCCTAGTTCCACTGCAGTAGAGATCGCCTGGGCACACGGACACCTATGACTGTTTCCCAGCCTCCCTTGAAGACATTTGTGTCATAAGACCAAATTTTTGCCAACAGAATTTCAGCTGAAGTGTTGTGTATAACTTCCAGGTCATTTGCTGAAAATGAAATTGCTTGTGTTGTCACTCTTCCCTTTTTCCTGACTTTATTTTTTATTTTTATTTTTTTTTGAGATGGAGTCTTGCTCTGTTACCCAGGCTGGAAGGCAGCAGCACCATCTCAGCTCATTGCAACCTCTGCCTCCTGGGTTCAAATAATTCTGCCTCAGCCTCCTGAGTAGCTAGGATTACAGGTGCATGCCACTACACCCAGCTAATTTTTGTATTTTCAGTAGAGATGGGTTTTCACCACATTGGCCAGGCTGGTCTTGAACTCCTGTCCTCAGGCGATCCACCCTGCTTGGCCTCCCAAGGTGCTGGGATTATAGGCATGAGCCACGGGGCCCAGCAAACTCTTTTCTTTTCTATGTCTAGAAATGATGACGATTGGACAAGTCTGGAAACCTTGAGTTAGGTATGGCAGAAGCACTCATCAGTCTGGGCGTGTGAATGATCTCATGGAACAAAGCTGCCTAATATGTGAGAGAAAAAAACTCCTATCTTGTTTGAATTCCTAGAGCTTTGATTCTCTTTCTTACAGCAGCTTAGCCTGTACCTTTAATAAAATCACCATGACACATCATTTCCTTCCAATGAACTAAAAGTAAAATTCATTGTTGGGATGGCTAGGTGATATATGGAAAATTGGGAAACACATGTCTAGACCTGTGAGGTTTTTTTTGTTTTGATTTTTGGTTTTGCTTTTTTGAGACAGAGCCTTGCTCTGTCACCCAGCGCCCCGGCTGGAGTGCAGTGGCACTATCTCGGCTCACTGCAACCTCCGCCTCCCTGGTTCAAGTGATTCTTCTGCCTCAGCCTCTCGAGTAGCTGGGACTACAGGCATGCGCCACCATATCTGGCTAATTTTTGTATATATTTTTAAATAGAGATGGGGTTTCACCAGATTGGCCAGGGTGGTCTCAAACTCCTGACCTCATGATCCACCCACCTCGGCCTCCCGAAGTGCTGGGATTACAGATGTGAGTCACTGAGCCCAGCCGAGACCTGTGAGATTTCTTTGAGAATGCAGATGGAAAGTGGAATCCTGGAATGCTACATTGATACGGTTAATGCTCAACAGCCATAAAATTAAAAGGAGAAAAATAGCTGTCCAATCTATGGCTTAAAAGTCATATTTCACCCATGTTCAGATTTGGCAGTTCTGTGAGGCAAGGAAAGGAAGTTGAGGACTACTCCTTCAGTTGGCATTGAGCAATAGGGGAGGAAGAGGCCAAAATCTGCCCTTCCCTGCTTAGTCCTTTAAAATGGGCAAACGATAGCCAGTTCACATTTGAAATGGATCTGACAACGTGGGCCATATATGAAGTATACGTAGAACCAGTGAGTAGGGGTTCAGACTTAGTCTTCCAGAGGACTTGTGGTACTAAACCAAGACCAGATTTGTTCTGTGTAGGCCAGGACCAGAGAGCTTAGTTTCTTTAGACAGTGCTTTTAGCAGAATCCAGGGCTTCCACCAAATATGGTTCTAGAATTGGCCAGGAAGCATGTAGTGCAGATCCAATTAAATCACTAGGTCACTCTAAATCATTAGGCCATTTTTAGGTCATTTATGGGGCTTGGAAATATACAATCATTAAAAACTAACTTTTCCACAAATAAAGGGCAAGCTTTTGAAGGCAGAAAAGAGAAACTGTATAACTGGAATTAACCTTGAAGGGTATAAAAGAATATTACTTTTAAATGTAAGAAATTTCTAGGAGATCCATATAAGTATCAAAATTTCACTTTGGAATTATGATCTAACAAATCACTTAATACCTTTCTAAATTACAGGTAGTCCACATAAAACCCAAGGCACTACAATAATTAAGCACATCACTTCAATCTGTATTTTATATAACTGACTTGGCTTTATCCTCAGTGTTAAAAGAAACAAGACAATCCATTTCATTGTGTTCTGATAACATAAATGATGTAGGAAGAAAATATGAATCAGGCTGTCTGAAGAAAAGGTATGAGTCTACCTACCAATCCACATTTCAGGCCAGTGGTATTTTTGCAAACCAAGTGATAAGTAAATTAATATTTTATAAATACAGACTGCATTGTGAACAGAGAACAGGCATCTGCATACACATAACAGTGCTATTTGTACACAATCACCAATTTTATATGCACAATGATCAGTTACTTGTTTTTGTCTGCAAATTTTACAGAAACAGAAATCTATATTCTTACTCTAAAAAATATAGTTATCTGGGTGTGAAGGGAGCCAAAAGAGTACTCCTTTATGACATCTTCCTCAAGAGGCTTTTTAGCTGAAAGGTGTAGGTAGATGGCATCCTACAAGAAATGGTTCTTTATGTCTTGGTCACTTAATTAAATTTACAAAAATATTATGCAATGCTCGGGATAATAAAGCACTAATATTAAACTGTTCATTTTGAATACACACGCCAAAGTTTGGAGGCAAATTCTAATTTGTGAGGAAAGATTAAAAATATGGATTTAAAAATTAGCCAGGCATAGTGGCATATGCCTGCAGTCCCAGCTACTCAGGAGGCTGAGGTAGGAGGATTACTTGAGCCCAGGAGTTCAAGGCTGCAGTGAGCTATAAGCGTGCCACTGCACCTCAGCCTGGGTGACAGAGCAAAAAAAAAAAAAAAAAAAAAAAAAAAAGAAAGAAAAAAAAAAGATTTAATTAGATTTGATTTGAAAAATATCCTAGCAGTACAGTTGACTTGTATAAACCTCTTGGATATTTTACTCCACTGTGAGGGACACCCAGGCAACAGGAACAACTGGTCCTCATTTACCTAACCCATATGGGTAACAAGAGAGATAGCATTCATCACTCTATCCATAGACAGGCTTTAACAAGATTGGACCACAGCAGCAACACAGAAGACCCAGGATAATACAAGGAGATGTGGGAAAGGACATCTGGGATGGAGACTGCTGACTGCCTTCCTTAAAAAGTCTTGCTAATTTTTAGCTGGGCATATGGTTGCTTAAGATAAATTCACTTTTCCTAGCCTCTCTTGCAGCTAGGTAATGCAATGTGACTAAGTTTGACCAATGAGATTAAAGGAGAATTTCTGTATGTTAACTTGTAGGAAGCACTTGTACACCAATGCAAACACGGTATTTTTTCTTTTGTCATCTTCTTTGTTTCTTCTTTCTTCCTCCTGTCAGGAATGTGGATATGGAGGCTGCAACTCCTGCAGTCACCAGGGACCATGACAAGCCCATACTAGAAATGGTGAACCATAAAGAGCCAGACTGATGACAATTTGTGGTAATACATGAGTTCTGAATGGACTATCTGTAAAACTCTTATGTGGCAGAACTACTTTTTGGCCTTGTGTATAAGCCACTGTTATTTTATAAGAACTTCTTTCAAAAGCAGCCAACCCAACATTCTAACTGATAGAAGGGTAATGGGAACTTATTCACAGAGAGCCAGGGAGCACAGGCTAAATCCCTTGAATTATATAATCTGATTAAAAACTGCATTTTGTTTTCTAACATAATGACAGGTCAGCACTCATAAAAGACTAACATTTTAGATTTTCTGCAGAGTTTTTATTTTTTTGGTTGGTTCTGGCTAAAATAGGTTTGATGAGAAGATTATTTAGTGAATCACTTTGGTTATCTTTGCTTTTGCTACTTATTATTAAGTTCAGTCTTAATATTTCAGAGGATCCTCTCCGCTAAATAAGAAACATTCTTCCTTGAAGTTCCTAAAAGTCTTTTCAATAAGCGTAATCTTCAATTAATAAAAGTGGCTTTCCAGATAGCAGTCAAAAGAACTGACAGGTTCATGAAAAGACCAGAACAGGTGTTCTTAACTAGGGAATTCATGCATAGGCTTTGGGGGAATCTGTGAATCTTCATCATTATATGCAACATATTTTTAACAGTTATTATTTATTATTTTTTGAGACACTGTCCCACTCTGTTGCTCAGGCTGAAGCACAGTGGTGTGATCATAGCTCACTGCAGCCTCGAACTCCTGGGCTCAAGTGATCCTCCTCTCAGCCTCCTAAAGTGCTGGGATTGTAGGCGTGAGGCACTGTGTCTGGCCCAATATGCAGTACATCTTTGAATGTGTATTTCCCTGGGGAGAGTGTCCGTAGTTTTATGAGATTCTCAAAGTGATCTTTACCAAAAAAACAAAACAAATGAACAAAAAAGCTGAAGGATAATTGGGCTGAAGCATATTTGTTCATGAAATGTTCACTTTCATGAATAAAGATAATTATTTCAGGGGGTAGATAAGTCCTATTTTAAATAAATCAAATCAAATTCCTCTTTGTACTTACTTTGGGGAATAGCTTGAAAATGTCATAAATAGCCAGAAATTATAAATTAAGGGATGATTAAAAACATATATGTCTGTCATAGTGGCATATTGCAAATATTTAATAGTTTCAAAAGATTTTTTGAGTCCTACTATTTACACAATCTTCTGTCTATATATAGGATACAAATTACTCAATTATTTAATGAAGTAATTAACTGCATTCTTCAACACTGTATTCTTAGGTAGTCGATTATCATAATTCCTTCATAATATTGGTTTAGGTACTGACCCAAAAACTACTAGAAACGAAGTTAAGGATGTTGACATGCTTCACAGAAAACGATATTTCTAGGAGGGGGCTGAATATTTATCACCAAATCATATGTATTTCCTCTTTAGAGTTCATTCTACTCTCCTAACAAGAATGCGATTTATCAAGGATTTCCAAAAAATTCGAGGAAGGAAGGAAGATCTCAGAGCAATAGCAAGAAAGGAAAGACTTGATAATGATATTGATAAATATGATAGTTTGGGTAAAAAGAGTAATGGTAATAAAGGTATCATTAATTTATATATGTATTCAGCCAGATGTGGTGGCTCACACCTGTAATTCCAGCACTTTGGGAGGCCAAGGTGAGCAGATCACCTGAGGTCCGGAGTTCGAGACCAGCTTGGCCAACATGATGAAACCCTGTCTCTACTAAAAATACAAAAGTTAGCCGGGCATGGTGGTGGGCGCCTGTAATCCCAGCTACCTGGGAGGCTGAGGCAGGAGAATCACTTCAACCTGGGAGGCTGAGGTTGCAGTGAGCCAAGATCGTGCCATTGCACTCCAGCCTGGGCACAAGAGCAAAACTCTGTCTCAAAAAAAAAAAAAATACATACATACATACATACATGAATTTTTTTTGTCTTATCTTGCAAAAAACATGAAAATATAAATAAGGTGTCATAGATATAACCTGGAAAGAAGGCTTTAAATTTACTCATATCAAACCAGGGCTAAAACATTACACTGAAACTTTTACCATGTCATTACTGTCACCATGATCAACAATAACAACAATGACTTCTCCTCTTCCTGTGGTCAGAGATACTAGTCTGCCATATTTGTTTTCAAGAAGCAAGTTCCGGCTGGGCGTGGTGGCTCATGTCTGCAATCCCAGCACTTTGGGAGGCTGAAGCAGGTGGATCACCTGAGGTCAGGAGTTCAAGACCAGTCTGGCCAACATGGTGAAACCCCGTCTCTACTAAAAATACAAAAATTAGCTGGGTGTGGTGGTGTGCATCTGTCACCACAGCTACTTAGGAGGCTGAGGCAGGAGAATTGCTTGAACCCGGGAGGCGGAAGTTGCAGTGAGCCAAGATCATGCCACTGCACTCCAGCCTGGGCGACAAAGTGAGACTCTGTCTCAAAAAAAAAAAAAAAAGCAAGTTCCTTAAGAAGTTACCTAGTTTGCTTTCCCTAAACAGTAGCTGAAGTTTTCTTAGCGTTAGGGTGAAACTGAAATATATTTACTGGTCATTAGAATAGGAAATGATGGGGCAATTCTTTCAAGAGATTAAAACACACCCACCCCAACCCCTCCACACGCGAACACTGAGAACTTGTTTCATCCCTCCCAATGACCTGCCTGGGTTGATGCTGGGCCCACAGTGAGAAAACTCTGACTTCATTGTCTGCCTAGCATGCTTCACTTTCTTACCTGATCAAAGTTGTAGAGGGCAGCATGCAAATTGGCCAGCATCCCTGTGGGGGGTTCATTAGTGATCTTAATGGAATTTTCCAGCAGTCCTTGAGGGATGATGTGCTCATCTGGTGTAGGTGCTGACTCGGCACTCATGAAAACCCTGTAATCTCTGTGACTTCCTTGGCTGAATCTTTCAAGGAGCTTCTCCAAGGTGCCTAGCCACTTGGCTACCAGATGAACATTCTGAAAGACAGTATGGTGCATAATTCCTGTGAAGGTGAGGCATATTACTTGCATTATAAGATTACATTTTCCTATATATAATTGCACTGAAAACTCAGAGAACCATGATTCAGCATTTTCTTTATCAATACATCATAAAAAGGAAAAAAAAAGCCAAAAGGAAATTGAACCTTGAACATATTAAATGTTGCCAATCAACACAGATTGTCTTTGTAACCCAAAATCTCATGCAATACACATACCTACTTCAAACACCCACCAGTCACTTCTGAGATGCAGTTGCCTAGTACTTTTCTTTGTTATGGTTCAAATCCAATTACTGAGATGTATCGGGGTTAGTTTGAGAAAATATGAAAACTAAAAGCCAGAAATGTGCCTCATCATCTACTTCATTGGTTTCTGATGGAAACCTCTTCTACTCAAACTCCTGCTCATAAGCATATGGACTCAAAAGGATACAAGGGAAGCAAGGCTAGCTGAAAGAAAGCAATCATTCATTGTTAAGATACTTTGTGTATTCCTAACAGATGATTTTCCTTAAATTCTAGGGCTGTCAGAAATCACACACAAAAAATTAAATGCCGCCACCGTCATCATTCTTTGCTTTTCCGTTTTATGATTCACATATTTGCTCCTGCAATACCAAACACCCACAGGGTATAGCTTGGTAGTTGGTGCTGGGAGGGAGGTATAAAGGCTGCACCTTACACGCTCTCTGGCTTTGGAGAAGTCCTTGATATAGTAATTGAAACATCACACCCAGATATATATAATTATTTCCAACAAAGAAAAACATTTAAGATCACGACAGCCACAAAAATACAGAGAATGAAGGCAAACATGGAACAAAATAATAATGCAGGTATTCTTCTTTAAAATTTCTATTGCAAAAAGACCTAAGCCAACTCAGTCATTCACATTATTGGTTTTTATTCCCTTGGCAAATAATGAACATCGGTAGATGTGATGGGCTGAATTGTGTACCCTCAAATTCATATTTTGAAGTCTCAACCCCCAGCATCTCATAATGTGACTGTATTTGGAAATCGAGTCTTTACAGAGATGATTAAAGCTAAATGTGGTCCTTATGAAGGGTCTTAAACCAATATGACTGATGTCTTTATGAGAAGAAGGGATTAGGACTCAGAAACACAGAAGACACAAAAAGTTGGCCGTCTACTCTAGCACAGTAATACAGTAGATAAGGGCTCTAAGTTCCCTCCTTTACATGCTTGTTAACACGTTATAAGGAAAGAGTATTTCTCACTCCTAATTGTGTCAATCATAAAAGAAAACAAAAGAAACAATAATAAAACCTGCTTTGTAAACTCAATTATATCTTCATTCTCTGTCTTACGGGGTACAGCAGTACCTTACTTGAAAAGTTTACTTGAGAGGGCGGAGCAAGATGGCCGAATAGGAGCAGCTCCAGTCTCCAACTCCCAGCGCGAGCGACACAGAAGACCGGTGATTTCTGCATTTCCAACTGAGGTACTGGGTTCATCTCACTGGGGAGTGCCGGACGATCGGTGCTGGTCAGCTGCTGCAGCCCGACCAGCGAGAGCTGAAGCAGGGCGAGGCATTGCCTCACCTGGGAAGCGCAAGGGGGAAGGGAGTCCCTTTTCCCAGCCAGGGGAACTGAGACACACAACACCTGGAAAATCGGGTAACTCCCACCCCAATACTGCGCTTTAGGAAACAGGCACACCAGGAGATCATATCCCACACCTGGCCGGGAGGGTCCCACACCCACGGAGCCTCCCTCATTGCTAGCACAGCAGTCTGTGATCTACCGGCAAGGCAGCAGCGAGGCTGGGGGAGGGGCGCCCGCCATTGCTGAGGCTTAAGTAGGTAAACAAAGCTGCTGGGAAGCTCGAACTGGGTGGAGCTCACAGCAGCTCAAGGAAACCTGCCTGTCTCTGTAGACTCCACCTCTGGGGACAGGGCACAGTAAACTAAGACACACAGACACCTCTGCACAGACGCAAACGACTCTGTCTGACAGCTTTGAAGAGAGCAGTGGATCTCCCAACACGGAGGTTGAGATCTGAGAAGGGACAGACTCCCTGCTCAAGTGGGTCCCTGACCCCTGAGTAGCCTAACTGGGAGACATCCCCCACTAGGGGCAGTCTCACAGGGAGGAGTACACCCCACACCTCACAGGGAGGAGTACACCCCTGAGAGGAAGCTTCCAAAGCAAGAATCAGACAGGTACACTCGCTGTTCAGAAATATTCTATCTTCTGCAGCCTCTGCTGCTGATACCCAGGCAAACAGGGTCTGGAGTGGACCTCAAGCAATCTCCAACAGACCTACAGCTGAGGGTCCTGACTGTTAGAAGGAAAACTATCAAACAGGAAGGACACCTACACCAAAACCCCATCAGTACATCACCATCATCAAAGACCAGAGGCAGATAAAACCACAAAGATGGGGAAAAAGCAGGGCAGAAAAGCTGGAAATTCAAAAAATAAGAGTGCATCTCCCCCGGCAAAGGAGCGCAGCTCATCGCCAGCAACGGATCAAAGCTGGACGGAGAATGACTTTGACGAGATGAGAGAAGGCGGCTTCAGTCCATCAAATTTCTCAGAGCTGAAGGAGGAATTACGTACCCAGCGCAAAGAAACTAAAAATCTTGAAAAAAAAGTGGAAGAATTGATGGCTAGAGTAATTAATGCAGAGAAGGTCATAAACGAAATGAAAGAGATGAAAACCATGACACGAGAAATACGTGACAAATGCACAAGCTTCAGTAACCGACTCGATCAACTGGAAGAAAGAGTATCAGCGATTGAGGATCAAATGAATGAAATGAAGCGAGAAGAGAAACCAAAAGAAAAAAGAAGAAAAAGAAATGAACAAAGCCTGCAAGAAGTATGGGATTATGTAAAAAGACCAAATCTACGTCTGATTGGGGTGCCTGAAAGTGAGGGGGAAAATGGAACCAAGTTGGAAAACACTCTTCAGGATATCATCCAGGAGAACTTCCCCAACCTAGTAGGGCAGGCCAACATTCAAATCCAGGAAATACAGAGAACGCCACAAAGATACTCCTCGAGAAGAGCAACTCCAAGACACATAATTGCCAGATTCACCAAAGTTGAAATGAAGGAAAAAATCTTAAGGGCAGCCAGAGAGAAAGGTCGGGTTACCCACAAAGGGAAGCCCATCAGACTAACAGCAGATCTCTCAGCAGAAACTCTACAAGCCAGAAGAGAGTGGGGGCCAATATTCAACATTCTTAAAGAAAAGAATTTTAAACCCAGAATTTCATATCCAGCCAAACTAAGTTTCATAAGTGAAGGAGAAATAAAATCCTTTACAGATAAGCAAATGCTTAGAGATTTTGTCACCACTAGGCCTGCCTTACAAGAGACCCTGAAGGAAGCACTAAACATGGAAAGGAACAACCGGTACCAGCCATTGCAAAAACATGCCAAAATGTAAAGACCATTGAGGCTAGGAAGAAACTGCATCAACTAATGAGCAAAATAACCAGTTAATATCATAATGGCAGGATCAAGTTCACACATAACAATCTTAACCTTAAATGTAAATGGACTAAATGCTCCAATTAAAAGACACAGACTGGCAAACTGGATAAAGAGTCAAGACCCATCAGTCTGCTGTATTCAGGAGACCCATCTCACACGCAGAGACATACATAGGCTCAAAATAAAGGGATGGAGGAAGATTTACCAAGCAAATGGAGAACAAAAAAAAGCAGGGGTTGCAATACTAGTCTCTGATAAAACAGACTTTAAACCATCAAAGATCAAAAGAGACAAAGAAGGCCATTACATAATGGTAAAGGGATCAATTCAACAGGAAGAGCTAACTATCCTAAATATATATGCACCCAATACAGGAGCACCCAGATTCATAAAGCAAGTCCTTAGAGACTTACAAAGAGACTTAGACTCCCATACAATAATAATGGGAGACTTCAACACTCCACTGTCAACATTAGACAGATCAACGAGACAGAAAGTTAACAAGGATATCCAGGAATTGAACTCATCTCTGCAGCAAGCAGACCTAATAGACATCTATAGAACTCTCCACCCCAAATCAACAGAATATACATTCTTCTCAGCACCACATCATACTTACTCCAAAATTGACCACGTAATTGGAAGTAAAGCACTCCTCAGCAAATGTACAAGAACAGAAATTATAACAAACTGTCTCTCAGACCACAGTGCAATCAAACTAGAACTCAGGACTAAGAAACTCACTCAAAACCGCTCAACTACATGGAAACTGAACAACCTGCTCCTGAATGACTACTGGGTACATAACGAAATGAAGGCAGAAATAAAGATGTTCTTTGAAACCAATGAGAACAAAGATACAACATACCAGAATCTCTGGGACACATTTAAAGCAGTGTGTAGAGGGAAATTTATAGCACTAAATGCCCACAAGAGAAAGCAGGAAAGATGCAAAATTGACACTCTAACATCGCAATTAAAAGAACTAGAGAAGCAAGAGCAAACACATTCGAAAGCTAGCAGAAGGCAAGAAATAACTAAGATCAGAGCAGAACTGAAGGAGATAGAGACACAAAAAACCCTCCAAAAAATCAATGAATCCAGGAGTTGGTTTTTTGAAAAGATCAACAAAATTGACAGACCACTAGCCAGACTAATAAAGAAGAAAAGAGAGAAGAATCAAATCGATGCAATTAAAAATGATAAAGGGGATATCACCACCGACCCCACAGAAATACAAACTACCATCAGAGAATACTATAAACACCTCTACGCAAATAAACTGGAAAATCTAGAAGAAATGGATAATTTCCTGGACACTTACACTCTTCCAAGACTAAACCAGGAAGAAGTTGAATCCCTGAATAGACCAATAGCAGGCTCTGAAATTGAGGCAACAATTAATAGCCTACCAACCAAAAAAAGTCCAGGACCAGATGGATTCACAGCTGAATTCTACCAGAGGTACAAGGAGGAGTTGGTACCATTCCTTCTGAAACTATTCCAATCAATAGAAAAAGAGGGAATCCTCCCTAACTCTTTTTATGAGGCCAATATCATCCTGATACCAAAGCCTGGCAAGGACACAACAAAAAAAGAGAATTTTAGACCAATATCTCTGATGAACATCGATGCAAAAATCCTCAATAAAATACTGGCAAACCGGATTCAGCAACACATCAAAAAGCTTATCCACCATGATCAAGTGGGCTTCATCCCTGGGATGCAAGGCTGGTTCAACATTCGCAAATCAATAAACATAATCCAGCATATAAACAGAACCAAAGACAAGAACCACATGATTATCTCAATAGATGCAGAAAAGGCTTTTGACAAAATTCAACAGCCCTTCATGCTAAAAACGCTCAATAAATTCGGTATTGATGGAACGTACCTCAAAATAATAAGAGCTATTTATGACAAACCCACAGCCAATATCATACTGAATGGGCAAAAACTGGAAAAATTCCCTTTGAAAACTGGCACAAGACAGGGATGCCCTCTCTCACCACTCCTATTCAACATAGTGTTGGAAGTTCTGGCTAGGGCAATCAGGCAAGAGAAAGAAATCAAGGGTATTCAGTTAGGAAAAGAAGAAGTCAAATTGTCCCTGTTTGCAGATGACATGATTGTATATTTAGAAAACCCCATTGTCTCAGCCCAAAATCTCCTTAAGCTGATAAGCAACTTCAGCAAAGTCTCAGGATACAAAATTAATGTGCAAAAATCACAAGCATTCTTATACACCAGTAACAGACAAACAGAGAGCCAAATCAGGAATGAACTTCCATTCACAATTGCTTCAAAGAGAATAAAATACCTAGGAATCCAACTTACAAGGGATGTAAAGGACCTCTTCAAGGAGAACTACAAACCACTGCTCAGTGAAATCAAAGAGGACACAAACAAATGGAAGAACATACCATGCTCATGGATAGGAAGAATCAATATCGTGAAAATGGCCATACTGCCCAAGGTAATTTATAGATTCAATGCCATCCCCATCAAGCTACCAATGAGTTTCTTCACAGAATTGGAAAAAACTGCTTTAAAGTTCATATGGAACCAAAAAAGAGCCCGCATCTCCAAGACAATCCTAAGTCAAAAGAACAAAGCTGGAGGCATCACGCTACCTGACTTCAAACTATACTACAAGGCTACAGTAACCAAAACAGCATGGTACTGGTACCAAAACAGAGATATAGACCAATGGAACAGAACAGAGTCCTCAGAAATAATACCACACATCTACAGTCATCTGATCTTTGACAAACCTGAGAGAAACAAGAAATGGGGAAAGGATTCCCTATTTAATAAATGGTGCTGGGAAAATTGGCTAGCCATAAGTAGAAAGCTGAAACTGGATCCTTTCCTTACTCCTTATACGAAAATTAATTCAAGATGGATTAGAGACTTAAATGTTAGACCTAATACCATAAAAATCCTAGAGGAAAACCTAGGTAGTACCATTCAGGACATAGGCATGGGCAAAGATTTCATGTCTAAAACACCAAAAGCAACGGCAGCAAAAGCCAAAATTGACAAATGGGATCTCATTAAACTAAAGAGCTTCTGCACAGCAAAAGACACTACCATCAGAGTGAACAGGCAACCTACAGAATGGGAGAAAATTTTTGCAATCTACTCATCTGACAAAGGGCTAATATCCAGAACCTACAAAGAACTCAAACAAATTTACAAGAAAAAAACAAACAACCCCATCAAAAAGTGGGCAAAGGACATGAACAGATATTTCTCAAAAGAAGACATTCATACAGCCAACAGACACATGAAAAAATGCTCATCATCACTGGCCATCAGAGAAATGCAAATCAAAACCACAATGAGATACCATCTCACACCAGTTAGAATGGCAATCATTAAAAAGTCAGGAAACAACAGGTGCTGGAGAGGATGTGGAGAAATAGGAACACTTTTACACTGTTGGTGGGATTGTAAGCTAGTTCAACCATTATGGAAAACAGTATGGCGATTCCTCAAGGATCTAGAACTAGATGTACCATATGACCCAGCCATCCCATTACTGGGTATATACCCAAAGGATTATAAATTATGCTGCTATAAAGACACATGCACACGTATGTTTATTGCAGCACTATTCACAATAGCAAAGACTTGGAATCAACCCAAATGTCCATCAGTGACAGATTGGATTAAGAAAATGTGGCACATATACACCATGGAATACTATGCAGCCATAAAAAAGGATGAGTTTGACTCCTTTGTAGGGACTTGGATGCAGCTGGAATCCATCATTCTTAGCAAACTATCACAAGAACAGAAAACCAAACACCGCATGTTCTCACTCATAGGTGGGAACTGAACAATGAGATCACTCGGACTCTGGAAGGGGAACATCACACACCGGGGCCTGTCATGGGGAGGGGGGAGGGGGGAGGGATTGCATTGGGAGTTATACCTGATGTAAATGACGAGTTGATGGGTGCAGCACAGCAACATGGCACAAGTATACATATGTAACAAAACTGCACGTTATGCACATGTACCCTACAACTTAAAGTATAATAATAATAAATAAATTTAAAAAAAAAAAATAAAAAAAAAAAAAAAAAAAAAAAAAAAAAAAAAAAAAAAAAAGAAAAGTTTACTTGAAACAAATGTAAAAATATTCAAGGCAGTGACTTTGGAGTTACTGAAGGGGACAGAAAAACCTCCCAGCGAGCCATCGTGGGGCACAGGCACACGTCGGAATCTAGCTTGGCAGCTATTCTTGAGGGTACTGGCTTCGGGACTGGCTAGATTCTTATGCCTATTTTTCCAAGAACAGCAATGCTTGTTTAGACAATCTATGTGTCTTGGAAACGCATGAAAAATGGTCATTTTGCCCTTGAGAAATGGTTTTTAGTATGCTATGTTAATTCACAAACCTTCTGGTGTGCATATGAGATAAAGATAGTTGCTAGCCTGCTACTTTTATGATAGTTTTCTTTGGAACATGGGCTTTTGATTAACTACTATCTAAACACCTTTAGCGGGCTCTATCTAATCATAATAATTGATCATATTGGGGCTTGGGTAAGAACCAATTAACATGTACATACATATCATATACCCATTTTAATATAATGTAAATTATGAACAGTATAACAAGTTTCCATTATGCTTGTCTTCTCTTTCTTCAAAGTCCTGCTTCTCTTTTTCCTGCTGATCAAACGATACTAGAAACTTCTAGACACTGGGATGGCCTAAAGCCTGGTATAATCCCTCCTTACCAATTACTCTATGTGGGTACGGGGATGGAGAGTGAAGAGGTTTAAACAGTTACATTCTTGGTTACTGGCTTAGCCCTAAGAACAAAAATCAAAGGTCTGAAACAAATATCCAAAAGTAGATCCTTGACAAAATAAGATCTTTTACATTTTTTTTTTTTACGTTAAAACTTACAACTTGCAATTTTAGGGACAACAAGTAACTCAGCATAGATACAAAAGTAATGGAAACAGTTATTTTGAATATGTTCTTTTGAGGATGACTATAGCCCTCCTAATGTTCTCTCCAGTCTGAGCCACTGGGAGCATGAGAACGCTCAAAGAGCTCTTTCCTTTCTGAGACAATCTTAAAATTTACCAAACTGTCTAAGCCTCAACTGTTTTCTCTGAAAAAGCCAACCCTCCTGTGTTTCTGATTCTGAGCCTCAGAAGGGGATGCACCACACTGCCCTCAAGTCCCCTTACAAAGGTCTCTCTATGAAGGCCTCATCGAAGCAGTGGGTATTGTCCCAGAAGGTTACATTCCTGCAGTCATAAGCCTGCTTGGACTCTGGAAGCTTCTTTATGAATCCAGTTGCATTTCAAGCACAAATGCCAAAGGCACCGAGTCTGGATACTGGAGACACTAAGGGAGGCCAATGCTGTATCTTGCATAAGGGTGGCTATTTTCAGGAATGTCACCTGCTGCCAAACAGACCTAGTCTCAAGTACTAGCTCTGCTATCCAACCAGCCATGTGGCCTTGAGGCTCTCCAGCTACTAGGGTGCTCGCTTTTCTCATCTTTATATGGAGAATGGCGACTCTACCCTTGGAGCTTTGTTGTAATGATCCGAGATAAGGTAGCCTGTGAATTGCCTGCTGAACCTTTGCATGACTGAGCTGAAAACTAAACAGCCATTCCTAGACCTGCTGAGACAGCTAGCAGAGCGTGCTGTGGATGGAGTCAGCACATTTCTCAGGTGCCCTCTAATGCTGGCCTTTGCGCCACTGGTTCCTGTAATACTCAGCCAAGGGGGCCATCCCAGAGGACACTGGGGTGGGAGAACCATAGGTCTGTATGATGCTTGCCTGAGAAGGGATAAAGGAGTTTTCTACTCAAATTTAATTTATAATCAAAGGGAATGTTACACACCAGGTAGGGGCAGAGTTGGACTTGTATGAGATAATGATTAACGCAGGAGCCAGGTATTGGGGAGGGTCCCCAGAGAATCTCTGACCTGCCTGTGCATTGGGAGAACGCGGTGGAGCCATAGGAAATTGGCATCATTTGCAGTGGGGAGGAGCCTGGCCTCTACAGCTCCTGTGTGGTGGCCTGGTATTCAATCTGTGAGGTCGGGGCGTGTTAGCAGGATCCCCTCTCACTTTGCTGAGAGTATTTTTTTTCTTTTTCGCTCAATAAATTCCGTTCCCCCCACCCTTCAATGTGTCTGTGTTCCTAGTCCTTTCTGGTTGTGTGACAAGAACCCGGTTTTAACTGAGCTAAGGAGCAAAATTCTGCAACAATAATATACATTAAAAAGAGTTCTGTCGACTCTAATGTCAACCCAGATACTATGATAACAGTGTTGGCAATCTAAACGAGCTTGTTTGTTCTCAGGCAGTATTGAGTGTTCCAGATATCTCTAAGTGAAGGGAATGATGAAGCTCTTCCTAACAGTTTTAATTTCAGAGCACAGTGGCGAGACAGTCTCTCAGAAGATGGCAGCCATCACTGTCCGCAGAGCCCCTCGCCGTCTCTGCAGGCATCATGAACACTGACAGAACTGGCTGGACTCTGCAAATCGCCTTGTTAACGGGGCATTCTGATGGGCTGGACAGCTCTGCCCTGGCCCTCCTCTGTGTTTATGCCTGTGTCTTCCCTGAACTTTAATACTCACTTGGAGGATGACCCAGTGTCCTCCTTTGGAAGCTTTCTCCAGTGCCATTTCTGCCACCATCTCCTGACCTTGTCCTAAAGACACATTGTGGAATTTTCCAGAGTCAATTGTAAAGCCAAGTCTTTTGCCTGTGGGAGAATACACCATGGTGAGAGGAAACATCTATGAAGGAGGGTAAGAGGAGCCTGGAATTCTGTGGTCTAATGCACACCTGTGGTCACCGCAGCCATCTTCTGGGTGACTGTCCTGAAGAATCCAAATGAAACTTCTGTTGTATCCACAAGCAGCATTTTGAGCTCTCCACAGCTGCCTCACTACAAGCATTAGAAAAGCCTGTGGAAGCCAGTTCCTTAGGTTTTATGATAATGAAGCTTTTGACATTTTGATAGATGGCAGGCATTGTTATGGAGCTTTATAAACTCTTGCAGGAGTAGCAAAGCATTTCTCTCATAAAAAGGAGCAACATGTGGTAGATATCACATCATTTTTTTTCAATGGATCTGTTCATTGGGTAAACGCACAAGCCTCTCACCTTGTGAGGCTGCATTTAAATTGAGCAGTCAGGTCACAGCTATATTAACCTGGTATTCTTGGTGCAGGCCGTGGGGAATGGTAATCCAGAATACAAAGGCGACAGTGCCTTGTGCAATCAAATACACTTGCTCTAATGACCATTATTTAGTCACAGGGGGCACAAGATTACATGAACATGGGGAAAATTGCCCTTTGGCCCTTATATAGTCAAAAGGTGGAAAACAGTACAAAGGAAACTTGCATTATGCCAGCCAGAGGAATGTTCCATTTCAACATTTCTTCAGACTATGGTGTTATTAGCTTTATATTTTCCATACATCCAATCTTCAACAACAATAAAAAAGAAACTAAGATCACTGTGAACTGAAAGGAAGGGAAGGGGGTGGGGGGTGAAAGGGAGGGAGGGAGGGAGGGAGAAAGGGCGGGCCAGTGAGCCTCCCTGCCACTCACCAAGAATCTCCAGGTCTTTAAGGGCATCTACCCCTGGAGACAGGATGAAGAATATGGGGGTGGCCGGGCTGCTTTCTTCAAATGCTTTAACTAAGTCCAATCTGGTCCTCTCTACATACTTTGCACCCAGTTTTTCCTCTACAAAATTTCTATAAAAAACAAGAATACAAAAAAACATGATCAGTCGTTTTGACCTTGAAGAGAGTCACCATTTGGATAAGCTTAAACCACACAGGCACAGGATAGAAGTAACCATGTTTATTATGTGGGATGTCTTGTTAGAATAACAATATGAATCCAACTGGATGTATGGGGTAGGTGTGTTAATGAAATCCCTCTCTTCCTTAGAAGCTCTGGAAATCAGAAGCCTACAATTCCATTTTGGGGGGCTACTGAGACCCCCCTCCGAGTGTCATCAGCTGTCTGCTATGGCTTTGTATCCCCCAAATCCCCTGCCAGATTCCCCCATTACTTATTAACAGTTCATTAGATTTGCCACAGGGCAATTTTCCAGCCTGCTGGGCTTCTCATGAATATACAAATGCTTTTTGGGGTGTTTCTAACACAGGGAGGCTCAATTAAGCAAGTATTTTCCAGCAGCATCAGATTTAGCAGAAAGTAAGTACTACTAAGCAGAATTAACTTGTAAAGTAGAGTTCAGCAGAGGCTTCTGCAAAGGGAAAATTGGCTGAACTAGACAAAGCAAAGGAAAAAACCTGAGGCACATGAATGTTACTGAAGAAACACAATAGGGAAGGAAGTTGAGAACTCTTTCGTTGGTGAATTCAAATTAGAATAAGACTTGTGTGAATTAAGCAGCACATTACCATTTAGAAGCCAAGAGGGCAAAGAAAAAGGACACTTAAACCAAGATGTAGACAAGGGTTTCTGCTTTGAAATTGCATTGGTTGTAAAGTTAGAGGGACTATGAGTGACTTCATGAAGGGAATTCATTTTGGTTTTACATGCAAAATCTTCAGAGCCAAAATGCCATCCCATCACTGAATGAAAACGATGGAAATTATACTTGGATAATGCATGAATGCATGTTTCTGGCCTCTGAACTCTGCTGACACCCATTTCTCTTCCAGGAGTATTTTCATCAGTCCCCTGTCTCCCCTCTACTGATTTCAGAATTAAGTTTTTCAGGAAGAATGTGCTGAGTCTGCCTAGCACATGGTTTAGTGTTTAGCAAATTTTAACAGTAGCAATGATTATAATATCAAAATCTCAGCAGAATCACTCCCCATCAATATGGATGGTAAACACTTCCACCAGATCCTCCTAACTCCTCAGACTACATTTCCTATATGTTTACTTGTGTTTCCAAAACTGCTGACCACCCCACCTGAGAGCATATGTCATTCTGTCAGGGCGCATTGCTCTCAGAATAATCAGCTTCTGTATTAAACTCTTCTTCTTCCATTCTTGAGGTAATTTTTCTTTTTCTGGACACTCGGATTCTACCCACTTCCTCCACTGCTTGGCAGATCCTTCCACATCTCGGTCTATGCCTCGAAATTCTTCCAAGAGGGCAATTGCCTGTAATATGATAGGGAAACAAGTAGGAATGGTGTGAACGATACTTCATAGTTTGAGATGAAGACTTGTGAATGTGCCTAATTTTATGTAAAAAATCCGTGCTGGATAGTGTTCACTTTCCTCTCCAGATTTCCTAATTTTGCTTTTGTTTTTGTTTTTTGCTCTGCGGAACGGGTGAGCTCAAAGGACACTTGAGCTAAGTTCCCTGGTTCCCTGACCTAGTTGGGTTTGGCCAACAAAATGCAATGACAGGAGCCTGGAAGACTGGAGAAGAGAGAAGTGGGGGTACTTCTGTCAGAGGCATTTGAACCAGAGCAACTCCATCTTGAATAGGAGTTGGGTAAATTGAGGCTGGGACCTGCTGGGCTGCATTCCTAGGAGGTTAAGGCATTCTAAGTCACAGGATGAGACAGGAAGTTGGCACAAGATACAGGTCATAAAGATAAAACAGCTTGCAGTAAGGAAGCTGGCTAAAACCCAACAAAACCAAGATGGTGATGAGGGTGACCCCGGTTGTTGTCACGGCTACACTGCACCAGTGCCATGACAGTTTACAAATGCCATGGTAACGTTAGGAAGTTACCCTATATAGTCTAAAAACGGGAGGTATGACTAATCCACCCTTTGTTTAGCATCAAGAAATAACCATAAAAATGGGCAACCAGCAATCTTCAGGGCTACTCTGCCTATGGAGTAGCCATTCTTCGTTCCTTTATTAACAGACTTGCTTTCACTTTATGGACTTACCCTGAATTCTTTCTTGCACGAAATCCAAGAGCCTCTCTTGGGGTCTGGATCAGGACTCCTTTCTGGGAACATTTCCACCCCAGCTCTTTCTCACAGGAATGTGGTTTGGCAGGGAATATGTTTCTCCGCCACAGGCCACAGATCCCCTACGGTTGGCTCTCTCCCATAACTTCATTTCTCAGTAGTTCCAGTAACTGTCCTTTTCCTCCTTTTTCCTGCCCCATCCCCTGGCTGATTTCCTAATCCTTCTTGCCCATACTATGAAAACAGACTCTTGGTTAAACTTTCTTCATCACCCTTTTGAATGTGCCATCTGTTTCCTGTTGACACCCTGAGTGATACACATTTGAACTTGAATTTTGAATTCTAAAGTTACAATCTAATTACAAATACTAATTTAAAAAACTGAACATATATAAAAATAAGAGGTAACAGTTATTTTCAATGCATAGAAATATTTCCTTCTTAGAAAAAAGAGTAGGGCAAAGCTTAGCGTATGTTGAACATCATTAAGATACTCCAGATCCTGGGAGAATTAACTCCTAACAATAGGGCCTTTGACAGAAAAATGCAATGAGCATTGATAATTGAGGTTTAAGCCAACTGTCACTTTTTTCTCTATAATATTCTGCTTTGCTTAAACATTTTACAATGAGAATAAACTAACCTATTGTGGTGTAATTTAAAGAACTATTTAGAAAAATGGAGAAACAATTTAAAAAGAAAACAAAGTAGATTTAAGGAAATTTTAAAAAATATTCATTTGTATCACTTGGCTTTTATCAAAGGTCCTGACAGATTGTACATGTTTATTAACTTTTCCACCCATACATAAGTTAAAGGCTCCTTTACATCTAAATGAGAAATTAACCAATTAAATAATACAAAGATTAATAACATTACATTATATAGGGCATTTCTAAACTGAAATGGTGCTTAATACATCACTTGTATTCTTTAATGTTTACATTTCAACACTGGAGAGAGAGCTAGTATTTTAAATAAGATCCAGAAATTAAGAAACTGTATTCCTAACATACCTTGATAGCACTCCATGACTGAGAAGTTAGGAAGTCAACAGGACTCAGATGAGTGTGTTCAACGGTGAATCGAAGCAGGAAATCCAATTCAAGGGGGTCTATCTCTTTCTTTCTCAACAAAATCTTGAGAGTAGACAAAATTGAAAAGGATTATTTGGTTTACATCAAAATCATGACACCGGAAGTAGTCACACATTTAACAGACATGACTGAGCAGGTAGAACCACACCTGCTGGGAAGTCCAGTTGATATCTGTTCTATTGTTGAAATAGTGAATCTCAGATTATGTCAATGATCTCAAAACCATGATCAGAAATCTAACAGAAAATAATTATGAAGGCTGATTTACTCCAATTCTAACACCTATCTCTATTAGCAACATATTTAAAATATGCATTCATAAGTGTTTTATTATTAGATCAAACTTGTCTTAACACTTATTCAAAATGAGAAAGCCTCTGGTGACAATGGATTAAATTACTAAACAGAAGGTAGAATCAGTATTATTAGTTAATTCTGGTACAGTAGTTATTCAATAAACTACGAGGTACATGAAGTTTAATATGTAAGATTATATCGAGAAGAATGAGAAAACCTTTTACAGGTACAACTAAACACATTGTGAAGTGGAATAAACTTCAGATATTCTGCTCACAGAACTGATAAAAAATCCATAGCATATTTTGGAGAGTACAAATGAAGTATTCCTAATTTTCATATAAAAACCATAACACCCCACAGAGCTAAACAGGTAAAATTTTTGAGCTTTATATTATCTTAAAATTCCAGATATTTTCAAAAGGTGTTATAAGTGATAACATGCATTAAAATATTTTATTAGATTTTTTTTTCTTGAGTTTATTTCAACAAAAAAGTAATTGTCCATATAGTTATGAAACTTTGATTTATGTAGATTGTCAGGAGTTGAGGTTATGATACAGCTATGGCTTCCAAAGGGAAGTTTTAAATAGATGTTCATGTCATGTACTATCATCCCTGGCCTTTTCCTATTAATGAGCAGTACATACAAAACAAGTATTTCACGGCTGTCATCCCAGCACTTTGGGAGGCAGAGGCGGGTGGATCATGAGGTCAAGAGATCAAGACCATCCTGGCCAACACAGTGAAACCCCATCTCTACTACAAATACAAAAATTAGCTGGGTGTGGTGGTGCGTGCCTGTAGTCCCAGCTACTTGGGAGGCTGAGGCAGGAGAATCGCTTGAACCTGGGAGGCGGAGGTTGCGTAAGCTGAGATCGCGCCACTGCACTCCAGCCTGGCAATAGAGCGAGATTCTGTCTCAAAACAAAC
This sequence comes from Macaca fascicularis, assembly GCF_037993035.2. Classification (NCBI taxonomy): domain Eukaryota; kingdom Metazoa; phylum Chordata; class Mammalia; order Primates; family Cercopithecidae; genus Macaca; species Macaca fascicularis. The sequence continues at coordinate 108,358,990 of NC_088377.1, forward strand.
AAACAAAAAAACAAGTAATTCATTGTGTAATGCCTTGCTCCTGTTTATTAGATGTACAGTTCATCATTAGCTACAGGTGTGTATAAAGTGCCTTCTTTGGCACACACAGAATAGGTAAGATGTAGATATTTCCTTAACATTTGGATAGAAAAAGACATAAAGCAAACTAGCTGATAAAAAAAAGGGACAACCTGCTTATTTTATCTAGGAATGTGGTCTGCAAGGCTTTCTTTTTTCTTATCATGAACACTTTTTTTTTTTTTTAAAAGACGGAGTCTCCCTCTGTCGCCCAGGCTGGAGTGCAGTGGAGTGATCTCGGCTCACTGCAACCTCTGCCTCTCAGGTTCACACCATTCTCCTGCCTCAGCTTCCCAAGTAGCTGGGACTACAGGTGCCCGCCACCACGCCTGGCTAATTTTTTGTATTTTTAGTAGAGACAGGGTTTCACTATGTTAGCCAGGATGGTCTCAATCTCCTGACCTCGTGATCCACCCACCTCAGCCTCCCAAAGTGCTGGGATTACAGGCGTGAGCCACTGCGCCTGGCCACAAACACTTTTATTTAAACAAAGTCTTTCATAGAAATTCATGTGAAAAAGGAAAAGAAAAAAAAAAAGGAAGCAGGTTTCACTGAAGGTGTGGGCAAGAAACCTGGAGCTCTCTTTACCTATTCACTGCTGTCATTTTCCTAATTTTAATTGACAAATAATAATTATATATATTTAAGTGGTACAGTGTGATGCTTTGATACATGTTTATATTGTAGAATGGTTAAATTAAGCTAATTCATATATCCATCACGTCACATACTTATCTTTTTTGTGATGAGACTTAAAATCTCCTTTAGCAATTTAAAAATACACATTATTAACTACACACAATGTTAAAAAAAGGAAAATTCAGTCATTTGTGACAACATGGATGAACCCAGTCGCTGTTTTGTAGGGAGACTCTGAACAACTCCCAGATCCACTCAGATCTGGACTCATAACCCTCATCTCAAAGAACCTTCCTGGTAGGGCCTGGACGGTTCTTTACAGGACCCGAGAAGGTGAGAAGAATGTCTCATGAATGTTTTTCAGGGTGACCACTGTGGTAGGAGTGTAATGTGTATACCCACCCCCCAGTGCCCACTCCCCAAACCAAAGCACTGGGACCTAGGAGAAGGCTGTCACATGCCCAAGTTCCCCATGGGAGACAAATTCTCCTCATGCCACCAAGAGCTTCTGAAAAAGGTGCCTATTATATTTTGCTTCAACAGAAAATATATAATATTTTATATATTACATAAAAAATATATACTATTTTACATAAAAATACATATATAATATTATATATATATTATATATATATATATATAGAGAGAGAGAGAGAGAGAGAGTCAGAGAGAGAGAGAGAGGCATCTGCCTTTGGTTCTGGGGATCCTTTTTCAAGTAACTGATCTCCTTACCTGAAAAGCCATCTGGGACAGGAAGGTGAGCTTGTCCTTCTCAAACAGCGCCTGGCTGGTGTAGAGGAAGACGGCGTGGGTGATGCTCTCCATCAGGATAGAGATGCGTCCCTGCATGTCTTCCACCTTGTCAGCCTGCTCAATCACTCTGTGGAACAGCACGTTAAATGCCTGGGAAATTTAATGTGACCATTAAAATGTGACAATTGGCGCCTGGATATCTAGCTAGCCCCAGATACACAGGGCGATGGTTTAAGTTTTATCAATAGGGAGTGAGAATGAGGCAAAATTTTTAGAAGGATTATAGTTTCTGGCACATGGTACATGCTCATCAAATGTTTGCTGTCATTACTGTTATTATGAATATGATTCCATGAAATCCATTCAGTCTCTTTCCAAGCAACTGAATTGCATCATTTTCTCTCCTTCTGCCCATGTACTTAAAACAATATTTTAATATTTAATTGTGGTAGGATACACATAACATAAAAGTTACCATCTTAACAATTTTAAGTGTACACACATTCAGTTCAATAGTGTTAAGTATATTCACATTCTTGTGTAACCAGTCTCTGGAATTTTTTTTTCATGAACATAAATTACACTGTTTAATGCAGACTCAAGGCCACACATTTTTGGGGGAGTAGGTTTTACTTGCAGTGCAGATTCTCTTCACGTAAGATTACAAAAATACAACACAATGTGATGAGTCCAATTTAAACATTACGTGTGGCAGTCCATATTAACACAAATAGCTCCCAAAGAGGAACAAGAAAAGCTAAATCTTGTGTCACTAGGATGCCACAGCTTTTTCATTTTGCAAAACTGAAGCTCTGTACCCATTAAACAACTGTATATTCTTCCTTCCCCCCAACCCTGGCAACCACCTTTATTCTACTTTCTGTATCTATGACTTTGACTATTATAGGTACCTCACTGATATGGTTTGGCTGTGTCCCCACCCGAATCTCATCTTAAATTATCGCTCCCATAATTCCCATGTGTTGTGGGAGGGACCTGGTGGGAAATAACTGAATCATGGGGGTGGTTTCCCCCATACTGTTCTGGTGGTAGTGAATAAGTCCCATGAGATCTGATGGTTATATAAGGGGAAATCTCTTTCACTTGGCTCTCATTCTGTCTTGCCTGCTGCCATGTAAGAAGTGCCTTTCACCTTCCGTGATGATTGTGAGGCCTCCCCAGCCACGTGGAACTGTGACTCTCTTTCTTTATGAATCACCCAGTCTCTTGGGTATGTCTTTATCAGCAGTGTGAAAACAGACTAATACACTCATACAAGCAGAGTCACAGTCTTACTGTGACTGGCTCATTTGAGTTAGGATAATATCCTCAAGGTTCATCCATGTTGTAGCATGTATGAGAAATTTGTTCATTTTTAAGGCAAAAGAATATTCAACTGCATGGATATACATTCGATCAATCTATTCATCCCCTGATGGACACTTGGGTTGCTTCCACCTTTTGACTATTGTAAGTAATGCTATTATGAATTTGGGTGTTTGGATATCTCCTAGAGACCCTCATTTGATTCTTTTGAATAAACAGCTATAAGTGGAATTGCTTGATCATATGGTCATTCTATTTGTAATTTTTCTGAGGAACTGCTACACTGTTTTCCACAGTGGCTGTACCATTTTGCATTTCCACCAAAAGATTCCAATGTCTCCACGTCATCACCAACACTTGTTATTTTTTTTTTTATAGTAGCCATTCTAATGGGTGTGAGGTGATATCTCATTGTGGTTTTGATTTGCATTTCCCTAAAAATTGGTAATGTTGAGTATTTTTTCATATGTTTGTTGGTCTTTTTTTTTGAGACAAACTTTCATTCTGTCATCCAGCCTGAAGTGCAGTGGAGTAATCATGGCTCATTGCAACCTCAGCCTCCTGGTCCTAAACAATACTCCCACCTCAGCCTCTTGGGTAGCTGAGACTACAGGTATGTGTCATCACACTTGGCTAATTTTTAAATTTTTTTGTATACACAAGGTTTCTCTGTGCTGCCTAGGCTTGTTGATCATTTTTATAACATCTTTGGAGAAATGTCCACTTACGTCCTTATCCTATTTTAAAATCTGGTTATTTGCTTTTTTTTTTTTGGTTCCATGTACTTTCGGGATGCCCTTTGGTCATCTGTTCTTCCTTTAAGGATTACTCTTGATATTTATTACTCTCGTTCATGCCTTGGTGATAATGGCATTATATGGATTGCTATCTCTCTCTCTATATATATAAATTTGAAAAATATATCTGTATATATAAATAGCTGTCAATATACAAATATTTATTTATTTTTGGATGATAGGGACCAGAGACCACAGATTAATTAACCTTGAAGTATGTATATTTGAGTGAAAGTAAAATCCTACAATGACAGATATATACAGTAAACATTGGTAAGAAGGCATTAATGAAGGATAGCTTGAATATGTCTTATCTGAAATGGTTGGGGCCAGAAGTGTTTCAGATTTTGGATTTTTTCAGATTTTTGAATATTTGCATATACATAATGAGATATCTTGGGGATGGAACCCAAGTTTAAACACAAAAGCATTTATAGGTTGGGCTTGGTGGTTCATGCCTATAATCCCAGCACTTTGGGAGGCCGAGGCAGGTGGATCACCTGAGGTCAGGAGTTTGTTACCAGCCTGGCCAACAGGGTGAAACTCCATCTCTACTAAAAATACAAAATTTAGCCAGGCATGGTGGTGGGTGCCTGTAGTCCCAGTTACTCGAAGGGCTGGGACAGGAGAATTGCTTCAATCTGGGAGGTGGAGGTTGCAGTGAGCTGAGATCGCGCCACTACATTCCAGTCTGGATGACAGAGTGAGACTCTATCTCAAAAAACAAAACAAAATGAAAAAACAAAATTCATTTAAGTTTCATATACACCTTATACACATAGCCTGAAGTTAATTTTATACAATATTTTAAATAATTTTGTGCAAGAAGTGCTTGAGGTCAGGTGTAGAATTTTCCACTTGCGGCATCTCGTCAGCATTCAAAAAATTTCGTATTTTGGAGCATTCTGGTTTTTGGATTAGGATGCTCAATCTGTACTAACCTGATATTTACACTTTTTTTGTTTTTGAGATGGAGTCTCGCTCTGTCGCTGAAGCTGGAGTGCAGTAGGGCAATCTCAGCTCACTACAAGCTCCGCCTCCCGGGTTTACGCTATTCTCCTGCCTCAGCCTCCTGAGTAGCTGAGACTACAGGCGTCCACCACCACGCCCGGCTAATTTTTGTATTTTTAGTAGAGATGGGGTTTCACCATGTTAGCCAGGATGGGCTCAATCTCCTGACCTTGTGATCCGCCCTCCTAGGCCTCCCAAAGTGCTGGTATTACAGGCATGAGCCACCATGCCCAGCCGATATTTACACTTTTTTAAAATCAGTTTTTCATTTACACACAATAAAATGTGCCTATTATATGTACAGCTTGATGAGTCTTGACAAATAGATATATTCTAATAACTGTAGCAACCAAGATATAAAACCTTTCTACTTACATCACCAGAAAAAGTTCTCACGTGCCTATTTACAGCCAATTTCCACCACCATCCCCAGCCCCAGTCAATTACTGACCTGCCTCTGTCACTGTAGAATAATTTTGCCTTTTCAATAATTTCACAGAAATAGCATCATATGGTATATACTCCTTGGTATCTGGCTGCTTCTTTTCAACATAATGTTTTGGTGACACATCCATGTTGTTGTGTACACCAACAATTCATACCTTTATGTTTTGAGTGATAGCCCACTGTGGGAACATGCAAAATCTGCATAACTATTAATGTGCCAGTCCTTTGGGTTGTTTTCAGACTTTGACTTTTATGAATAAAGTGTCTCTGAACATTTGTTAACAAGCTGTTTGCAGGCATACATTTTTATTTCTCTTAGGTAAATGCCTGGAGTAAAAGTGTGAGATCATATTTTGTAACTGTATATTTACCTTTATAAGAAATTGCCAAACTGTTTTCCAAAGTGGTTTATTGTGTTTCCTCCAGCAATGTGAGAGAGTTGTGGTACCATATCTGTGTTACACTTGCTATTAACAGTCTTCTAAACTTGTAGCCCCCCGCATTCTGCTTTTGTTTTGAATTTTTCTGATGCCTGATGAGCATTTTTAATGTGCTTGTGGATAATTCATATGTGTTACATCTCTGTTCAACTCTTATTACTGAGTTGTACAAGTTCTTTATATATCCTGATACAAATTCTTTGTTTTATATGTATGTATTGAGAATATTGTCTTTGGTTGTCTGTGGCCTACCTTTTCATCTTCATACCTTTTGAAAACCATAAACTTTTAAGTTTGATAAGGTTCAATTTATTAATTTTTTATTTTTTATTGTGTCCTAAGAAACCTTTACCTAACCCAAAGTCCGAAGCTTTTCTCTTATTTTTTTTCCTAGAAAATGTATAGCTTAATCAATTCATTTTGAATTTTTTATATGGTATAACAATTTGAGGTTTATTTTATGTCATGTGGATATCCAATTGTCCTAGCACCATTTGTTGTAAAAACTAGCCTTTCCTCATTGAATTGTCTTGGCACCCCTACTGAAAATCAACTGACCATGCATTTGTGGGTGTAATTCTGGATTCTCTAATCTGTTCCACAGATCTATGCATTTTTTTTCAGGCCAGTACTACAACATCTTGATTTGTGTAGATATGTCTTTTCATTTTTTGAGACGGAGTCTCACTCTGTTGCCCAGGCTGGAGTGCAGTGGCACAATCTCATCTCACTGCAAGCTCCGCCTGACAGGTTCATGCCATTCTCTTGCCTCAGCCTCCCGAGTAGCTGGGACCACAGGCATCCGCCGCCACGCCCGGCTAATTTTTTGTATTTTTAGTAGAGACGGGGTTTCACCGTGTTAGCCAGGATGGTCTCAATCTTGTGACCTCATGATCCACCCGCCTCAGCCTCCCAAAGTGCTGCAATTACAGGCGTGAGCCAATGCGCCTGTTCACAGATAGAAGTCTTAAAAACAGAAATTGTAAGTCTTCCAACACTGTTTTTTTCTTTTTCAAAATTATTTAGCTATTTTAAGTCTTTTAAATTTTCACACAAATTTTTAGGATAAGCTTGCCAATTTCTACCAAAAGGAAAAAGGAAATGTCTTCTGGTGTTTTGACTGGGACTGAATTGAGTCTATCAGTTTGGAGCGAACTGACATCTTAATATTGAGCATTCCAATTGATAAACATGGTGTATCTATTTAGTTAAGCCTTCTTTAATTTTTCTCAACAATATTTTGTAGTTTTTAGAATACAAACCTTACATATATTTTAATAAAATTATTCCTAACAAGTTTCATGGCTTTGGAAGCCACTGTAAACAGTGCTAAGATGCTGATTTTATTTTCCACTTGTTTCTCATGTATAGAAATACAAGGTACTTTGTATATCGACCTTATATCCTGCAACCTTGCTAAAAATTCACTTCTTAGTCCTAGCAGGGTTTTGGTGAGTTTCTTGGGAGTTTCTATATACATAATCAGGTCATCTGTGAAAATATAGAGTTTTCCTTCTTCTTTTCAATATCTTGCCTTCTATTGTCTTATTGTACCGACTGTAACTTCCAGTGCAGTGTTGAATAGATGTGCTGAGAGAAAGATATGCTTGTCTTGTTCCTGATTTTAGGGAAAAGCATTTCATTTTCAACATTAAGTATCATCTTAGGTGTAGATTTTTTCTAGATGCATTTTATCATGTTGAGAAGTCACCATCTATTCATTAGTTGAGAGTTGGTTGTTGTTGTTTTTAACTAATTTCTTGAAATTTTTCAAGTTCTTTGCATCAATTAAAACGACCATATGAGCTTTTTTCTTTTATTCTGTTAATTGATTAATTACACTTCGTGATTCTTGAATGTTAAACCAATTTGATTCTTGGCATACATTCCACTTGGTCATAATATGTTGTGCTTTTTGTATATGGCTGGATTCAATTTGTCAGTATTTTCTGGAGGAGTTTACCAACGATGTTTCCAAGGGGGACTGCCCAGTATTTTTCTTTTATTGTAATGCCTTAGTGTAGTTTTGGAATTTGGCTAATACTGAGCTGACACTGATGATTTAGTTTTATCCTTCTCCTCATACACAGTTACTCTCAAACTCCAACCACACTGTGCTTGTTAAAAGTTTTGCATACTAGTTCTGTACTCTTAGGAAACCTGCTAGTTATGCTCGATCCTTTCTTCTTTATTATTGCCCATAACCAGTCCATCTCCAAGAGTCAATGATTCCAGGTTCAAATCATATCTCAGGTCTGTTCATGTATCTCTGAGTCTTTTGTCATCACATCAGTTAACTGCTTGAAATCTTCCAATGGCTTCTTGTTGCACCCAGAATATAATCCCCAAATCCCACACACAGTGGTCTACAAAATTCTGTGTGATCAAGTCTTTCCCACCTCTCTAGATTCATTTCTTGCTACCTTTCCCCTAGCTCATTACCCTCCAACCACAGAAATTCACTCACTACCTGGAATCCCTGAATTCTTTCATCTCACACATTCCTGTTTTCTCCAAACTCTCTTTACATAGCTAAGTCCTACTTATCCTTCAGAAATAAATGTTACTTCCTCTGGGAGGCCTTCCCTGAGCCCCCAGTAAAGCAGCCTCTCCACCTCTATCATTCTCTCTTACAGTACTTTCTACTTTTATAAACTGATGTGTGTTCATAAAGGTGGAACTATATCTATGTGTACATATATATCTTTATGTATCTATATATAGATATAGCTCCACCCTTATGTTCTTTCCAAAAGTATATACTCAAGTGACAAACATCTGACATGATGATTGATCATAATAAACATTTGTCTAAAAATGGATGAACAGATGAACAGAATGAATGAGCACTGCCCAGCAGGCAGCAGCATGATACAAGGTATGGAGCATGGGCTTTGGAAACAGTTACAGGTTGAAATGCTGGCTCTTAACAATAACAGATATAATTTATTGGGCAATGTATTTAAAGTCTGAAAATGTCATCCTTATTTTTTTAATGGGGATGATATTATATTCTTTATTGAGATGTAACAGGGATAAAGAATGAGCCAAACTATAAAAATGCCTTGCATGTAATAGTGACTTAATAAATAGTTGTTCTTATTATTTTTCTTTCTTTAGCAAAGAAATATAAGCATTCTCTTTCCAAGACACATTTTCACAAAGACAAAATAGGAGCCTCAAGAAAAATTCTCTTAAATTTAAGAGTTGGCTGGCCAGGCGCTGTGGCTCACACCTGTAATCCCAGCACTTTGGGAGGCCGAGGTGGGTGGATTACGAGGTTAGGAGATCAAGACCATCCCGGCTAACATGGTGAAACTCCGTCTCTACTAAAAATACAAAAAAATTAGCCAGGCATGGTGGCGGGCGCCTGCAGTCCCAGCTACTAGAGAGGTTAAGGCAGGAGAATGGCATGAACCCAGGAGGCAGAGCTTGCAGTGAGCCAAGATCGCACCACTGCCCTCCAGCCTGGGCAACAAAGGGAGACTCCATCTCAAAAAAAAAAAAAAAAGTAAGAGTCTGCTCAGGAGCAATACACCAATATAATATGATACCATATCCATAGTTTAATTACCTCAAAGTCTTACTGAAAATTATAAATGAAAATTCCTGAGAATGAGGATTTTGCTTTTGTTATTTTGTTAACCAGATCCTCATGACTCCTTACTGGGTATACACTGATTGCTTAAAAATACATTCTGGCCACGCGCAGTGGTTTACACCTGTACTCTCAGCACTTTGGGAGGCCGAAGCAGGGGGGGATCACTTGAGGCCAGGAGTTCAAGACCAGCCTGGGCAACGTGGCAAAACCCTGTCTCTACTAATTATACAAAAATTAGCCCGGTGTGGTGGCGCACTCCTGTAGTCCCAGCTACTCAGGTGACTGAGGCATGAGAATTGCTTGAACATGGGAGGCAGAGGCTGCAATGATCATGCCACTGCACTCCAGCCTGGCGACAGAGTGAGACTCTGTCTCAATAATAATAATAATAGTTATTATTATTAATAAAATAAATTCCAAATTTCCAGAAACAAATTGAACTCCTAAAGTTTTCCATATTTCTTAGCTTATTCAGCATTACCTTCAAAGAGAACTGGTAGATGGGGTTGATTTTTTGGAGGTCATTAATAACAAAATAAAGAAGAGATGCTCTTGCTGCCACTGGTCTGTAACATTCTCGGGCCTCGTTGATTTTTCTTTCATTTTCTTTGGCTTCAATCACCTATGGTGGGATCAAACAAAATAAGTAACTTATTTACTCTTCATATTCTCTACACATATCCAAGGAACGGAAGACGTACCTGAAATGAAAAATTATGAGTATTAAAATAGATAACATGCATGGCATCCATGTGCATGAGCTTTTCTAAAATGTTTACATTCATATTTTAAAATAATTTTTTAATAAACTGAGTTTCAGTGAGAATGGACATAACTCTAGTGGTTTTCTAGGTTACAGATTAAACAAACCTACTTGTTTTCGGTTCTACAGAATTTGTTTCTGAGTAATGTCACCTTTCTGCTCCTTCTTTCTCTTTCAAGGCTTAATAACCCAGCTATATCACCTCCCAGGGATGGCTCTTAAAAGTCTGCTGGGTCAATTCAATGCCAATAACTTTATTAGGCAACAAGGCATACAAAAGCAGTCAAGGTCAATAATATATCCGGTAACTATGCTTACTAAAAAGCCTTGATATAAAGACTCTCATGCCTAATTCTAACTTTGCACTGAATCATCCATATGTCCATATATTTCCATTTAGTTTATCTTTATGTATTAGCCTCTGGGCACATTCAGAGAGATAATTAAAAAAGAAAAACCACCACCACCATCAACCAATATATTCAGTTTTACCCAAGGCTCAAATATCTATTTATTTTATCCAGGACTACCGCTGGTCCCACAGGATACAGTATTTTCCCCAACCTTCTCTACAGACTTGACTCATAATATTTGTGTATAAAAGGGAATAAAATGTAGGGCAGAGAAGGAAGTCACTACATGGTGATATATGAAGAAGACAGGAAGACACATTTTAAGAGACAATTAGAAGTTAACTTCAAAGCTAAGTTAATTTACTTAATTGTTCTAACTTTACCATCTTAGGAGCTGCCTAATATTCACTTACTTGAAAAGATGGAGAAATTTGGGATTCCATTTCCTCACTTAATTTAAGACAAATATATAGGATGTGTAGTGACACAGCTTCTGCTGGGTAATTAATAGATTACTTAGTAATAAGGGTATTCCAGAAAGCAAATAAGGGTCTAATTCACACTGAAATGATGGAATTTTAAGGGTTAACGGTCATTTGTGAAAGCCCAAAGTGCACATCACACATAAGGCATATTGGGACCCATGCTGGACGTTAGCAGGAAGCCTATTTCATAAAAATTTCTACTGGCTTTTAGGAAATGTCATTTTTCCAGGGGTGAATAGTGCATTTGAGTATAGCAGGAGACTATCATTTGCTCAGTATCCTGCCACGGCAGGCCAGTAAACAAAACTTCCACTCTAAGAATTTCTTTAAAATGTCCAACAGCTTGGAGAATCTGCAGAGAAGCTGTAGGATATAAGTTTGGTAGAGCCGGACGCTAAGGCTTTTCAGATTTTCAGCCATAGAAGCCAGCAGGCCTCAACTTTCTTTACATTTGATCACCCAGGAAAAATAGTAGCTGGACAGTGTCTGATTTGAATGAGATCTCTATGGAATTAGGAGAAGCACACATTCAACCATCTCCATCTCCATTTAGAATCCCACACAGTCCAGTTGCAGCTTATTAAATCACCTGAATGCCACACAGTGGTCCTCTTAGAGGAATTACTAAGTCTGATTACACTGCCCGCCCCATGTGTCTCATTCAAACAGACCATTGGAATCTGCCAGGTATCCTCTGCCCTTCCTACCTGGCGCTCTATCTCTGCCGCAGTGGCCTTTGTTGCCTCCAAGCTCTCTACTAGTTTGGTGTCATCCAGAAAGCTTCCCTCTGCTGCAGAAAGGCGCAAAAGGAGGTCGTCTTCCAGATACTTGAGCTCAATCTTAAAATCATTTTGGTGCTTTGTCAATACCAACTAATACAAACCAAGAAAAGTGTGAAAAATGGTGGTTAAGTACATTTATTTTTTATTTATTTATTTATTTATTTTTTTGAGAGGAAGTCTCGCTCTGTCACCCAGGCTGGAGTGCAGTGGTATAATCTTGGCTCACTGCAACCTCTGCCTCCCAGGTTCAAGCGATTCTCCTGCCTCAGCCTCCTGAATAGCTGAGATTACAGGCACCTGCCACCACATCCAGCTATATTTTTGTATTTTAGTATAGACGGGGTTTCACCATGTTGGTCAAGCTGGTCTCGAACTCCTGAACTCAAATGATCCACCCACCTCGGCCTCCCAAAGTGCTGGGATTGCAGGCGTCAGTCACCGCGCCTGGACAAGTACTTATTTTTAAAGCAGAGTTTCCTTAATCACAAATTTCACGAAATCAGTATATAATAAAACACCCTTAACATTGAAACCATACCAATCATAATTTTTAGAAGTTCTTTAAAAAACTTCAGAAGGTATGTTAAGATCTAGTTGCACTCCAGGGCGCAGAGTATAAACACTTACAATAATTTAACATCATGAACCATAGGAAGAATCTGTTTAAGAAAACATCAGAAACTTCTGGTTTCTGCTCAGATGTATAAAGGCTTAGAAGTCTTGTTTCTGTTCTCAAAATAGGAAAAACACTCATCAACAATTCTTCTTACATGCATCAGAAAACTGAGGTCACAGGGCAAATTGCCATCCTAAAAATAGGCAAACAGAATCACAACTTCTCAGGAACACTGACATGGTAATTGGCTAATTGCTGAAGGTAGAACTTGAGTTAAAACTTCAGCGGGGCCCAGTCTTTGGAGTCTCTACACTTCTTTGAGTTTTACCTCCAGGAAACGCCATCAGGTTCTTACAGTGAAAGTCAGATAAAATCTACACCCGCTCTGGGCTCAGGATAGGAAAAGTAACCATTATGGCATAAGCTCAGAGGCAAAGTAATTATTTTAAATATGTCCAGAGCTTTCTGTTCTCCTTAACAAAATCCTGCCCACAAAGGAAACTACTTGGTCAGTGCCTAATATGACCTGGATGTATTAGTCTGTTCTCAATTTGCGATAAAGGATTTCCTGAGACTGGGTAATTTATAAAGAAAAGAGGTTTAATTGACTCATAGTTCCACATAGCTAGGGAGGCATCAGGAAACATAATCATGGCGGAAGGGAAGCAAACATGTCCTTCTTTCCTTGGCAGCAGGAGAGAGAAGTGCCCAGCAAAGGGGAAAAGCCCCTTATAAAACCATCAGATCTCATGAGAACTCACTCACTATCACAAGAACAGCATGGAGGAAACCAACCCCATGATTCAGTTACCTCCCACTGGGTCCCTGCCACAACATATGGGGATTATGGGAACTACAAGTCAAGATGAGATTTGGGTGATATCATAGCCAAACCATATCTCTGGGGAAGGGCAGACTTCCTGTCCTTTAAAAAAGGCTAAGTAACTCTTCTGAAGGTCACATTCCAGTGATTCAGGGCTCCTAAAAAACCCTGAGATTTAATGATAAGATACAAGAATGCTTCCCGTCCATAATACCTTACCAACACATTGACAGACTCCAGTATAATATCAGTGGATTATAACTGAGAGATTTGCCAAATCAGTTTTTAGGGAAACCTAAAGACAACAAAGGAGACAAAAACAAGGACACTAGATAAAACTGAAGTCTACAATACAAACAGCTACAATGAACATGAAACACAGCCTTAACTCCTAGCCCTAGAAACATAAAACCTCACACTAAAATGGTATTTACTTCTGTGACAATTATCTAACACACCATGTCTGGCTTTCAACAAACAAGTACAAGGTGTACTAAAAAGCAAAAAACAGAACAAAACCAAAAGAAAACAAAAGACAAACCAGAAGAGAGAACGCAAACCTCAGCACGAGACTCAGATGTGGCAGAAATTTTGGAATTATCAGACTGGGAGTTAAAAGTAACTACTTAATGTGCTAAGAGCTTTACTGGAAAAGTGAACACCATGAAAGACCACATGGGCAATATAAGTAGAGATAGAAACTCGATGAATAAAAAGGAAATGCTAGAAATAAAAAACAATGTAACAAAAATGGAGAATTTTTTTTTTTTTTTTTTGAGACGGAGTCTCACTCTGTCACTCAGGCTGGAGTGCAGTGGCATAATCTTGGCTGGGTCTTGATCTCCTGACCTTGTGATCCACCCACCTCGGCTTCCCAAAGTGCTGGCATTACAGACATGAGCCACTGTGCCTGGTCGAAGAATGTTTTTGATGGGCTCATGAGTAAATTAGACACAGTGACAAAAATCAGTATGCTTAGACATGTCAGTAGATACTTGAAAAGAAAAAAAGAATAAAAATTAAAAAGGAAAGAATATCCAAGAACTGTGAGATGCTTACAAGGAGAAGAAAGAAAAAAATGAGCAGAAGAAAGATTGGAAATAATGGTAGCTAAAAATTCTTCAAAATTAATGAAAGATACTAAACCATAGATCCAGGACACCCATAGCACATTAAGCAGGATAAATGCCAAAAAATCAACTCCTAGGCATTTAATATTCAAACTGCGTATCAAAGACAACGAAAAAATCTTGAAGGAGTCCACAGGAAATAAATTACCTTACCTATGAAGGAACAAGGATAAGAATTACATGGAATTTCTCTTGAGAAACTATGCAAAAAGGAGAGTTGAGTAAAATATTTAAAATTTTATGGAAAAAAATTAACAAATAATTTTGTATCTTGTAAAATTATCCTTCAAAAGTAAAGCAGTAATAAATGCTTTCTTAGACAAACAAGACTGAGGGATTTTGTTGTTAGTAGATCTGCCTTACCAGAAATGTTAAAAACAAAAATTCTTCATAGAGAAGAAAAATGACATAGGTCAGAAATTCACATCTATGTAAAGAATGAAAGAGTACTAGAGAAGGAGTAAATGAAAATAAAATAAGTTAGTTTACTAATTGAGCTGTCTTTTCAAAACAGTAATAACAGCAATATAGTCAGTGATTATAACTTATGGAGAAGTGAAATGAATGACAGCAATGTTATAAAGGATGAGAGGAAGGAAATGAGAATAGTCTCATTTTACCTGCATTGGTAATGCGGTATTTTTTACCTGCATTACCAATGAGGCAGTAGTGTTATTTGAAAATGGAGTTAGAGGCTGGGCACGGTGGCTCATGCCTGTAATCCCAGCACTTTGGAAGGCTGAGACGGGTGGATCACCTGAGGTCAGGAGTTTGAGACTAGCCTGACCAACATGGCGAAAAACCATCTCTACTGAAAATACAAAATTAGCTGGGCATGGTGGTACATGCCTGTAATCCCAGCTACTCGGGAGGCTGACGCAGGAGAATTGTTTGAACCGGGGAGGCAGAGGTTGCAGTGAGCTGAGATTGTGCCATTGCACTCCAGCCGGGGCAACAAGAGCAAAACTTCATCTCAGGGAAAAAGAAGAAAGAAAAAAAAGAAAATTGAGTTAGATTAGTTGTAAATGTATACTGCAAATGCTAAGGTAACCACTAACAATTTTTTTAAAAAGAAATACAATTTATATTGTACTTATATATAGCAATATATTTTGTTAAGAGAAGATACACTAGAATCATATAAAATGCTTAATTAAAACCAAAGGAGGCAGAAGAAGAGGAAAAGAAAAATATTACAAATACAAAATACATATATTTATATTGTAATATATAAATATTACAGCAATATATACATATATAGAGAAAGAGTGCGTGAGCGTGAGCATGCAATATATACAGCTAAGACAGAAGAGACACTGGAATCATAGAAAGTGCTCATTTAAAACCAAAGATGGCAGAAAAAGAGAAAAAGACAAAAAAAACTAGTGAGAAACAAGTATAATGAATAAAAACCAATAAAATATGGTAGATATTGATGTAATTACAGCAACAATCTCTTTAAATGTGAATTATATTGACATAGTGGATAAAAAACAAGACCTAACTATCTACTGTCTATAAAATCCACTTTAAATATAAAAATTAAAAGGTGAGAGAGAGAGAGATGGAGAAAGATATATCATGCTGACACTAATCAAAAGAGAGTTGGGGTGGTTATACTAATTTAAGACAAAGTAGTTATCAGAATAAGAAAAATTATTGAGAACAAAGAAGTGCATTACATAATAAAGGGGTCTACTCTCCATGAAAGCATAACAATCTTTAATGTGTATGCACCTAATAACAGAGTGTCAAAATACACAAGGTAAAAACTAAGAGTTGCAAGGAGAAATAAACAAGGCCACAATTATAGCTGGACAATTCAAAACCCTTATATCATAACTGACAGATCCAGCAGGCAAAAAATCAGCAAGGATGTAGCTGAACTGTGCAACATCATCAATCATCTGGATTGAATGTCACTGACTACTTTATCCACCTACAGAAGAATATACATTTTTCTCAAGCTCACATGGAACATTCACGAAGATGAACCAAATAACACACCAAAAAGGCTTAAAAGAATAGAAATCATACAAAGTATGTTCCAGACCACAACAAAATTAAATAAGAAATCAGTAACGGAAAGCTTAAAATTCAAAAATATTTGGAGATTAAACGACACACTTTAAAATAACACATGGGTCAAAGAAGTTTCAAGAGAAACTTAAAAATATTTTGAAAGAAATGCAAACAAAAATACAACATATCAAAATTTGTGAGATGCAGAAAAAGCAGTGGTTAAAGGGAAATTTATAGCATTGAATGCATATATTAGAAAAGTACAGAAGAAAACCCAAAGGTATTTATCTAAGCTTTTACCTTAGAAAATTAAATAAAGGAGCAATGTAAATCTAAAGCAAGCTTATGAATACATAATAAAAATCAGAGCAGAAGTCAGTAATATTTTAACCAGAAAATCAATAAAATCCAAAGCTGATTATTTGAAAGAATCAACAGAATGTATAATTCTCTAGCCAGGCTAGCCAAGAGACAAGAGGCAGCACCAATTATTGGTATGAGAAATGAAAGAGGGGCATAAATACCAATTCCATGAACATTAAAGGATAATAAAAGAATCTTATAAACCATTACATGCTTACAAATTTGATAACTTAGATGAAGTGAATTGATACTTTGGAGGGCAGAACCTACCAAAAACACATACATAATCTGAAAAGGCCTATATGCATTAAATGAATTTATAATCTTTCAAAACAGAAACCACCAGGTCCAGATGATTCCACTGGAAGAAAAGAGTTAAGGGGGAAATAGTATCAATTCTCTACAATATTTTTCTAGAAAACAGAAGCAGAAAGAACACTTCCTATCTCATTCTATAAGGCAAGCATTACTCTAAGACCAAAACCAGATAAACCCACTACAGGAAAAAACAAAAAAACTACAGACCAGTATCTCTGATGAGCATAGATGTGAACATCCTCAAAAAATTAGCAAATCAAATCCAACAATGTGCAAAAATAACGAAACACCACGACCAAGTGGGATTTATTCCAGGTATGCAAGTCTGGTTCAAAAGTGAAGTAATGATCTATAACAAGCTAAAGAAGAAAAAATGTAGTCATATCAATCAATATAGAAAAAACATTTGATAAAATTTAACAGTAATTTAATGATAAAAACTCTCAGCAAATTAGAAATAGAGGGGAACTTTCTTGATAAAGAACATCTAAAAGAAGAGAATCATAGCTAACATTGTACTTAATGGTGAGAAGCTAGAAGTTTTTTCCCTAAGATCAGGAATGAGGCAAGGTTCCACTCCTATTCAGTGTTGTACTAGAAGTGCTAACTAATACAGTAAGACAAGAAAAGGAAATAAAAGGTATACAGAATGGGAAGGAAGAAACAAAAAATTGTCTTTGTTCACGCATGACATGATAATCTATGTGGAAAATCCCAAAGTATGAACATAAGGCCTCTTGCAACCAATAAGCAGGTAGAGCACATTTGCAGGATGCAGATTAATATACAAAAGCCATTGCTCTTCTATACACCAGCTTTGAACAATTGGAATTTGAAATTTAAAACACAATGCCATTCACATTAGTACCAAAAAACTGAAACACTTAGGTACAGATTTCACAAAGTATGTTGAAGATCTGTCTGGAGGAGTAAAAAACTCTGATGAAAGAAATCAAAGATCTAAACAATGGAGAGATATTGCATGTTTATGAATAGGAAGTCTCAATATTGTTAAGCCATTCATTATTCCTTTCTGAAATTCAGCACAATATTATTCAAAATACCTGTACATTATTTTGTAGATATTGAAAATTTGATTCTAAAGTTTATATTAAAAAGCATAAGATCCAGAATCATCAAAAATATACAGAAAAACAAAGTCAGAGAATTGACACTACTTGGCTTCCAGACTATCAAGCTACAGTAATCAAGGTGGTGTGATATTGATGAAAGGATAGACAAACAGATCAATGGAATGAAACAGAGAACCCAGAAATATGAACAGATCCACAGAAATATGGCCAACGGATGTTTAACAAGGATCAAAGGCAATTTAAGGGAGAAAATATGGTCTTTTCAACAAATGGTGCTGGGACAACTAGATATCCACATGCAAAAGAATGAAGGTGTACCCCTACCTCACACCATGTACAAAAATTAACTCAAAATGTACAACGGAGCTAAATGTAAGCACTAAAATTACACAGCTCCTAAGAGAAAACATACATCTTCATGAACTGTCAGTTAATGATTTCTTAGATATGATACCAAAACACAAGCAAGAAAAAATAGATAAATTGAACATTACCAAAATTAAAAACTTTTGTGCTTCAAAGGACACTAACAAGAAAGTGAAAAGACAACCCACAGAATGGGAGAAAATTTTTGTAAGTCATAGATCCAATAAGAATCTGACATTCAGAACACAAGAACTCCTGCAACTTTTTTATGCTAACAGAAAAAAAAATACTATTTTCTTATATGGTCTGGTGGTGCCTTGATTACAGACATGGTCCCTGATCCAGCCTGGCAATTAGTGCACAAGGCAGCAAGCCACTGCTCCTTTGAATTCTGACTTGGTGGATGACCCACTCCTGGCATGTTGCAGTTCCACTGAATGTAGCACATTTGTAAGGAGGCCTCAGGGAACCATGTCCATTCATACCCAGCCTTGATCTCACAGCTGTCTTTGCCTACATGGCAACTGCTGCAGTGGCAAATCCAAGTAAAGCAGCCTCACAAAGAGTGTAAGCATGGACCAGAATTTCTTGCACGGCTTAGTAAAACATGATTGCTGGACCCCCAACCAGAGTTTCTCATTTAGTGGGATCTGGGCTGTGGCCAGATAATTTGCATTTAAAGCGTATTTGTATCAGCACCAGCTGATAGTGATGCTGCTGCTCCAGGACCCCCAGTTTGAGAATCACTGATTTATACCAGGGTGGCAATCTTTTTCTGGAAAGGGCCAGATAGTAAATACTTTTGGCTTTGTAGGCCATAAGGTATCTGTTGCAACTACCCCACTCTGCCATCATAGTGCAAAAGCAGTCACAGAAAATATGTAAATATATGAACAAGTCAATTTTTTGTTTGCTTTTGTTTTTGTTTGGGACAGTCTTGCTCTGTCCTCCAGGCTGGAGTGTAGTGGCACTATCCCCGCACACTGCAACCTCTGCCCCTGGGTTCAAGTGGTTCTTGTGACTCAGCCTCCCCAGTAGCTGGGGCTACAGTGGTGCACCACCACACATGGGTAATTTTTTGTATTTTTAGTAGAGATGGGGTTTTGCCATGTTGGCCAGGCTGGTCTCAAACTCTTGGCCTCAAGTGATCCACCCTCAGCTTTCCAAAGTGTTGTATTACAGGTGTGAGCCACTGTGTTTGGCGATGGCTGTGTTTCAATAAACTTTATTAACAAAAAGAGGTGACGGGCCAAATTAGGCATGGGAGCCACAGTTTGCAGACTCCTGATTTGTACTAAGAAAAAGTATTCTAGCTTAGTTTTTCAAAATATGAATAATGTTGTTCATCTGTGGGAAGAAATCCTTTCAAGTTCCAAAATGTAGGCCATGAATCTCTAACATCTGAAATATAAATCCTTGTTTTAATTCTTAATATATCTCATTTAAATTTTTGAGACACACTATTGCCAAATTTGCCCAGGTTAGCATGTAAATTCTTTTTAATTTTCACATCACCATTTCAATATTCAAGTTTATTGTTAGAAAGCTGGGCACAGCATGACCAGGCATGGTGGCTCACGCCTGTAATCCCAGCACTTTGGGAGGGTGAGGCACGAGGATCACGAGGTCAGGAGTTTGAGACCAGCCTGGCAAATATGGTGAAACCCCATCACTACCCAAAATACAAAGATTAGCTGGGTGTGGTGGTGCATGCTTGTAGTCCCAGCTACTCGGGACGCCGAGCAGAAGAATTGCTTGAACCCGGGAGGTGGAGGTTGCAGTGAGCCAAGACCATGTCACTGCACTCCAGGCTTGGCGACAGAGCGAGACTCCCTCTCAAAAAAAAAAAAAAAAAAAGGAAAAAAGAAAGCTGAGCACAGCATTCCTTTATAGTTTACAACCTCTGTGTGTAGTTATGTGCCTTTGTCTTCTTTTACTTGCCTTTTATCTTTTATTCTTCACTAGTCCTTATGGAGGTATATGTACTATATTACTTCATCACCCCTTCTTGCCAAAGAACTAGCTTGTTTATTTTGTTAATCTTTTCTGTTTCTCCATTTTCTGATTTTATCTTTATTATTGCCTTTCTTCTACATTTTAAGGTTATGTTGTTTTGTTTTCTGTATACAACACTAAATTTCATTATTTTCAGCATTGTTTCTTAATATACTTAGGGCCACAAATGTCCCTTGGAATACTAGTCATAACTAGCTACCAGGTCCTTAATTTTTCCAAGTTTTCTTCATTACACCTCTTTTTCATTCTTTAGCCCAGGCTAAATTAGTCGATTACATTCCAACCTACCTGGGCATACCTCTATTTTACATGACTCGTATGCCTCTTTGTTTGCTGTCAGACAAGATCCAGAGCCACCCTATCTCCTACTTGTGGTATAACCGTAACAATCTAGCATTTATGAAGAGCAACTTTGAATTGTTTAACTTTTAACATGTATACTTATTTTTCCCAATTAGATTGCAAGATGCTAGTGGGCAAGAATCCTATTTTATACTTCTGTGTCTAGCACTACGATCTGTGCAAAGCAAGTGCCGAATAAGTGTTGGTGGTGACGTAAACATTTTTACCTTAAGTTTCTCCAAATCTGGCCTCTCAATACTGACAACCTCTGCCAGCAGCTGGGCTTCTAGACCATCTTCTGTGACTGTGAAATTGAGGAGAGTTGTCTGAGCTTGTAATTCCGGCTTGTAGTGAGGATTTGCCAATTTTGTGTGAAGGATAAGGCGAAAGTTCTTGTGAAATTCGCATTCTTTATCTCCAATCATGATATACCTAAAGGGAGCAAAACACAGACTTTCAGGAGACTCCTATGACCCATAACTGATACTAAGGTGTCATTCCATTCCTGTATTCTTATAATGGACCTTGGCCAGAAGCTTAGGTGATTTAGAATTTTTCAGCTGCTCCCAAATTTCCTAAAGTACAGCAGGATCAGCAATCACCCACCAAATCTCTATATGATTTAGTTTCCTCATATGAGAAATATTGACAATAATAGTACTCACCTCATAGTGTCACTCTAACGATTAAATACAATCATATAAAAGACCTATAACAACAAGTAGTAGCTTTTATTATTATACAGTAAGTCCTTGATGTCACTGATAAACTTGCAAACTGTGACTTTAAGCAAAACAACATATGTAGAAACCAGTTTTACCACTGGCTAATTGATAAAAACAAGAGTGAAGTTTTTATGGCATGTTCCTGGTCACAAAAACATCATCAAACTTCTAACTAAAGGCCCCAAACACTTCTAATATTAAACACTGAAATAAGTGTGAGCTACACGTATATTTAAAAAGGTTAATAAAAACAAGTAAGATAATTATTTACTCAGTTTTTGGTGCGTTAATGAGAAATGGTGGGCATAATGGGGGTAGGTTAAATTGAGAAATAAATGTGTACGAAGCAGAAAATCTTAAGCAGCACCTCCTACCACCACACAGTTCAAAAGCAATGACAGATCTGGCAGGCTTGAGAAGGGCTTTTGTACTGCAATGTTCAGTGTCGTGCATTTGTATGATTATCGTCTAATTTACAAATTTTTATTTGACAACAGTTTGTATTCACTCATTCATTCCTTTTCCAACCCACTGATTCCAGTGCAGGCTCATGGGTGGCTGGAGACTACCCTGGCAGCTCAGGGCGCTGGGTAGGAACCAGCCCTGGACAGGATGTCATCCCATGGCAGGGCCACTCACACACCACCCCCGTCACTCACTCACACTGGGACCATACAGACATTCCAGCTCACCTAACGTGCTCAGCTGTGGGATATGGGAGGAAACAGGAGGACAAGAGAAAACTTAGGCAGACATGGGGAGCATGTGCAAACTCCACACAGACAGTGGTCCCAGCAAGCAGGAAGTGATTTGTTTTTTTTCCCTCATTAACATTAAAAGGATGTTATTTCAGGGCCAGCTGTACTTTCTGTGATTAAATGTACATTAAATACTGCTATTCTTTAAGGATAAGATAAAATGTGTATGTATGTGTTTATGTGTATCTGTGTATATACGTATAATGCATCTTAAGTGCATATGTATTTAATATACTTATGTATGTTAAATAATGTATTAAAATATTTTACTTTTATAAAGATGAAATGTTAAAAACACATATATTCTTTTTTTCTTTGGGACAGTGTCTCTCTCCTTCACCCAGGCTGAAATGCAATGGTACGATTTTGGCTCACTGCAACCTCCGCCTCCTGGGTTCAAGTGATTCTTGTGCCTCAGCCTCCTGAGTAGCTAAGATTACAGGTGCACACCACCACGTCCAGCTAATTTTTGTATATTTTTAGTAGAGGTGGGGTTTTCCATGCTGGTCAGGCTGGTCTCGAACAACTGACCTCAGGTGATCCATCTGCCTTGGCCTTCCAAAGTGCTAGGATTACAGGTGTGGCCACCTTGCCCAGCCCAAAACACATACATTTAAAAAATTACTTTCCAATACTTTCTGCATTGGCTTCCTGTAACTGCAAATCCTTGGTTGCCTCAGCATTTTCCTCTGAAAATTATTTCTGTAAATAGTCACTAGGCTAATTCTATTCAAAGCTCCCAGCTTAATTCATGTTATTTTTTAAATTTAAGGGTACATAGTAATTGCATGTGTTTATGGGGTACATGAGATGTTTTCATATCGGCTTCATGGTCTCTTTCCTGCTACGAACCTGCTGTGACGATCTAGTAAATTCTAATTTCTAATTCATGCAAGAGACAGAGAAGTCAAAACCACAAATACTGGAACTTCTCAAAGTGGCCTAAGCTGCTTAGAGTGAAACTTCTTATGAGACCTAGAGGCATGGGTGCAGCAAAAAGTCTCTTCTCAGTCTTCTATTTTACCTTACATATGAAAATTCTGGATTCTTCCTTCCTTCAGTGTATAAAATATTTAAATTGTATAGATATCACCATGACAGAAAATTAGACCCCAATTATTTTAATTGAAATTACTTTAAATAGCCATGAGAAAAAAATATTTATTTCCCATCTCATTGACTTCCAGGTGAGATGTTAATTCACTGAATTTGTCAGTTTTGAACAACTGGGTCAATTCTAAAGCAAAGACATTCTATCACATTCAGACAGGGCTCCTTTTTATCAAAATGTCACAATATTAGCAACAATTTTTAATCTGAGGAGCAATATCCAGAATGCCATAAAGTGGCAATGTTTTATGTGGTTCTTGGAGGATGTTTTATAATTATGTCTTGCTGAGAGATTAGGTCTCTTTTGTCTATGGTAAGGAAAGTGCCTCTGAACCACTGGCTGTGTTATTTGACTGGAAACATTTTTAATGAGACAACTGGTTTTAACGTGTGAAGACTATTTAAATATTATAATTTTCTTACATTACTAAAGCTTTTGTTGCCTGAATATGAATTTAAAATCCCAAAGAACTGATCAGACCTATGACCTACTGTCTTCATCTAACTCTCAAATTTTGTTTTCCCTGCAGAGTGATCTTACACCGGCAACAAAAACCTTCCGAGTTGTTGATTAAGTGTCTAAACTTGAAAAAATTCTGACAAATAAGCCACTTTTGAAAACCCTGTTAGTTGAATGGTGAATTTATTCACTTTATTCAGTTTGGATTTGTTTTTACCTTGTCAGTATCTCTTACTACTTAACTGTTTTTCAAGAGGAGAATAAGCAACTCAGTTAGCAACCCTCTTCTGTCCCAGCCAGTCCCTTTTTTTGTTTTGAGACAGTCTCGCACTGTCACTGAGGCTGGAGTGCAATGGCACGATCCCGGCTCACTGCAACCTCCACTTCCCGAGTTCAAGCTGTTCTTCTGCCTTAGCCTCCCGAGTAGCTGGGATTACAGGCATGTGCCTCCACGCCTGGCTAATTCTTTTGTATTTTTAGTAGAGACGGGGTTTCACCATGTTGTCCAGGCTGGTCTCAAACTCCTGACCTCATGATCCGCCCCCCTTGGCCTACCAAAGTGCTGGGATTACAGGCGTGAGCCACCGCATCCGGTCAGCATCAACTTTTAATATACTGATTTATTCTGTCATGTGTTCAGCCAATAAATATGTATTCAGTCATGTTTCTACAATTTGATAGGCATACAGGGATCAAACATCTGTACAAGTGAAAGGCGGGTAAAAGAACTAAATAAATATTTCTCCAAAGAAGAAATGCAAATGACCAATAAGCATATGAAAAGATGCTTAATATCATTAGTCATTAGGGAAATGCAAATCAAAGCCATAGTGAGGTACCACTTCACACCCATGAGAATGACTATAATAAAAAAACAAAGACAGTAACAAGTGTTGGTGAGGACATGGAGAAACTCATACACTGCTAATGGGAATGTAAAATTGTGCAACCACATTGGCAAACGGTTTGGCCATTCCTTAAAATTAGCATGGTGTGGTGGCGTGCACCTGTAGTCCCAGGTACTTAGGAGGCTGAGATAGGAGGATCACCTGAGCCTTGGGAAGTCGAGGCTGCAGTGAGCTGTCATCAGGTCACTGCACTCCAGCCTGGGCAACAGAGACCCTGTCTCATAAATAAATAAATAAATAAATAAATAAATAAATAAATAAATAAAATAGTTTAAAAATCCAAACAATGAAATATTATGGAAAAACCCACAATTACTTTTGCACCAACCTAATATTTGGCCATAGAATGGAATGAAGTATTGATATATCCTATGACACAAATGAAACCTGAAAATGTACAAAGTGAAAGAAGTCACAAAAGATCACAAAAGATATTACATGACTCCACTTATGTGAAATGTCCAGAACAGGCAAATACAGAAAGACACAGGAATTTCAATTCTAAAACAGACTGTGCTGATGGTGGCCCAACTCTGCGAATATACTAAAAACCATTGAATTACACACTTTGAGTGGGCAAATTATATCATATGTGAATTATATCTTGATAAGGATGCTACCAAAAAAATGGAACAATTATCAAGAGGTCAAATCATTAACATTTGGGCTTTTATCAATCTGTAAGTTACCATGCTAATACAGTTTCTCAGAGGTTCATGCTTGTCTTTTGAGTATAGCAATGTGTATCACAGGATGATCTTGTTTGATAAGGACACCTTTCTAAATTAACCTGCCTCTTTTGACTGACAATTTAGTCAAGTATGTCTACAACGGAGAGCATCATCAAAATTTCTCCTATTATTTGAGTTTCCTCTTTCCAAGGATTTCCAAAATGATCTCATAAGTAGTTTTGAGAAAATCTCTGTTAGTGCTATTCACTGTATAGTTCACTGCTAGTTCTGTTGACTCAGCTTAACTTTGGCATTTGTATGATTGACTTTTTAAAAAACTATTTGTAATTGACACATAATTGTACATATTAATGGGGCCCCATGTGATGTTTCAATACATGTATACATTGTATAATGATCAAACCATGATATTCAGCATATCCATCATCTCATTGATCATTTCTTTGTGGTGAGAATATTCAGAATCCTCTCTTCCAGTTATTTTGAAATATACACTATAATATTGTTTACCATAGTCACCCTACTGTGCTATAGAACACAGAACGTATTCCTCCCATCTAACTAAAAACCACTGAATTGCACACTTTAAGTGGGCGAATGGTATACAGTATGTGAATTATATCTTGATAATGGTGCTACCAAAAAAAAGTAACAATGATCTGTTAAAACGATCAATGGGCAATTTTGTAACCATTGACCAATCTCTCCCCACCATCCCCTCTCCTTTTCCCTCCCCTGTCTCTGGTAACCACTTTTCTACTCTACTTCTGAGATCAGCTTTTTTAGATAAAAATGAATGAGATCATGCAGTGTTTGTCTTTTTATGCCTGACTTATTTCACTTAACATAATGTCCTCCAGGTTCATCCATGTTGCCACAAATTACACGATTTTATTCTTTTTTATGACTGAGTAGTATTCTATTGTGTATATATACCACATTTTCATTATGCATTCAATTGTTGATAGGCTGATTCCAGATTTTGGCTAATGTGAACAATGCTGCAATAAACATGCAAATGCAGGTATCTTTTTGACATGCTGATTTCATTTCCTTTTGATTCATCATAGTAGAAATGCTGGATCTTAAGAACTGGTAGTTCTTAGTTTTTTGAGGAATCTCTCTACTCTTTTCCATAATGGCTACATCAATTTACATTTCCACCGATGGTGTAGAAGCATCCCCTTTTCTCCACATCCATTCTAGCCATTGTTAGTCTTTTTGATAATATCCATTCTAATTGGGGTGAAATGATATCTCATTGTGGTTTTGATTTGCATTTCCCTGATAATTAGTGATGTGGAATATTTTTCATGTACCTGTTGGTCATTTGTATGTTTTCTGAGAAATATCTATTCAAGTCCTTTGCCTGTTTTAAAATCACGTCCTTTTTTTTGTTGTTGTTACTAAATTGAGTTCCTTACATATTCCGGATATTAAGCTCTTGATTGTCAGAGACATATTTTGAAAACATTTTCTCCCGTTCTGCAGGTTGTCTCTTTGTTGGTTATTTCCTTTGTTGTGCAGAAGCTTTTTAGTCTGATTTAATCCCATTTGTCTATCTTTGCTTTTGCTGCCTGAGCCTCTGAGGTCTTATCCCAAAAATCTTTGTCCAGACCAATGTTATAAAGCATTTCCCCAATGTTTTCTTCTAGTAGTTTTATAGTTTCAGGTATTACATTTAAGTGTTTCATCCACTTTGAGTTGATTTTTGTCATTGATGAGAAATAGGGGTCTAGTTTCCTTTTTCTGCATGTGGTTATCATTTTTCCAACACCATTTATTGAAGAGACTGTTCTTTCCACAATATGCATTCTTGGTAACTTTGTTGAAAATCAGTTGGCTATAAGTGTGTGATTTCTGGGTTTTTTATTCTGTTTCATCTGTCTGTGTGTTTGTTTTTATGCAAGTGCCATGCTCTTTTGGTTATACAGCTGTGTAGTATACTTTGAAGTCAGGTAGTGTGATGCCTCTAGCTTTGTTCTTTTTACTCAAGATTGGTTTGGCTATTTGGAGTCTTCTCTTATTCCATATACATTTTAGGATGGTTTTTTCTATTTCTGTGAAGAATGTCACTGGTATTTTCATAAGGATTATATTGAATTTGTAGATCACTTTGGGTAGTATGGACATTTTTACAATGTTAATTATTTCAACCCATGAACAGGAAATATCTTTTCATTTGTTTGTGTCCTCCTCCAATTTATTTCATCAATGTTTCATAGTTTTCTTTGTAAGGATTTTTCACCTCCTTGGTTAAATTTCTTAGGTTTTTTATTTATTTGGTAGCTTTTGTAAATGGAATTGCTTTCTTGAATATTCAGATAATATTGGTGTATAGAAACACTACTGATTTATGTATGCTGATTTTGTATCCTACAACTTTACTGAATGTGTTTATTAGTTCTAACCGTTTTTTTTTTTTTTTTTTTTTTTTGAGGAGTCTTTAGGACTTTCTATGTATACAATCATGTCATCTGCAAACAGGGACAATTTGACTTTCTCCTTTCCAACTTGGATGCCCTTTATTTCTCGTACTTACTTCTGCCTAGAACTTCCAGTACTGCACTGAATAGAAGTGGTAGAAGTGAGAATCCTAGTCTTGTTTCAGATTTTACAGGAAAAGCTTTCAGTTTTTCCCTGTTCAATACGTTAGCTGTGGGTTTGTCGTATATGGCCTTTATTGTTTTGAGGTATGTTCCTTCTATATACAATTTGTTGAGAATTTTCATCATGAAAGGATCTTGAATTTTATCAAAGTTTTTTCTGTGTTGATTGAAATAATTGTATGTTTTTTCACCTCGATTCTGTTAATGTGATGTATCACATTTATTGATTTGTATATGTTGAACCGCTCTTGCATTCCTGGAATAAATTCCACTTGGTCATAGTGAATGATCTTTTTAATGTGCTGTTGAATTTTGATTGGTCTTATTTTGTTGAAGATTTTTATAGCTATGTTTATCAGGCATATTGGCCCACAGATTTTTGTGTATGTCCTTATCTGGTTTTAGTATCAGGGTGATGCTGGACTCAGGTTGGGTTTGGAAGAACTACTTCTTTTGTGTTTTTTTTTTTTTTTCGTTTTTCTTTTTTTGGAATAGTCTGAAAAGGATTGCTATTAGTTTTTCTTTAAATGTTTGATAGAATTCTGCAGTAAATGCATCAGGTCCTAGGTTTTTCTTTGACGGGACACTTTTGACTATTGATTCAACCTAATTTCTCATTATTAGTTTGTTCAGATTTTCTATTTATTCATGATTCAATTTTGATAGGTTGTACATGTCTAGGAATTTATCCAGTTCTTCTACATTTTCTATTTTGTTGGTATATACTTGTTCGTAATAGTCTGTTATTACTGTGGTATCAGTTATGTTTTCTTTTTCATCTCTGATTGGAAACTTTTGAAAATTTTAGTCTAAGTAGAGGTTTGTTGATCTTGTTTATGCTTTTGGTTTTTTTGGGACAGCATCTTGCTCTGTCACCCAGGCTGGAGTGCTAGACTGGTGTGCAGTGGTGTGATCATAGCTCACTGCAACCTTGAAATTCTAGGCTCAAGCTATCCCCCTGCCTTTACCTCCAAGTAGTTAGAGCTACAGGCATGCACCACTATGCCTGGCTAATTTATCTTACAATTTTTAAAAATTTTTGTAGAAATATGGTTTCTGTTGACCAGGTTGATCTCAAACTCCTGTCCTCAAGCGACCCTCCTGCCTTGGCCTCCCAAAGTGTTGGAATTGTAGGTGATTTTGTTTATCTTTTCAAAAAGCCAACTGTTTTGTTATCTTTCGTCTTTCTTTTAGTCTCTATTTTGTTATTTCTATTCCGATCTTCATTACTTCTTTTCTTCTACTAATTTTGGGTTTAGATTTTTTTTTTTTTTTTTTTTTTTAAGATCCTTGAGGCATAACCATGGGTAGTTTGAGATCCTTTTAATTTTTTGATGTAGGAATTTATTCCCTCTTAGAACTGCTTTTGCTGTGTTCCATAGGTTTTGGTATGCTGTGCTTCTATTTTTCTGGTTTCAAGAAATCTATTTTAATTTCCTTTTTTGACCCATTTGTTGTTTAGGAGTACATTTTTTAATCTCCAAGTATTTGTATAGTTTCCAAAGTTTCTCCCGTTATTGATTTCTACTTTTATTCTGTGTGGTCACAAAAAAGACTTGACATAATTTCAATTTTGTAAAAAAATTGTGTTGGGACTTGTTTTGTGGCAAAACATATGTCCTATCCTGGAGAAACTTGCATTTGCTGATGAGAAGAATGTATATTCTGTGCAATTGGGTGCAATGTTCTGTAAACATCTGTGAGGTTCATTTCGTCTACAGTGTGGTTTAACTCTGATGTTTCTTTCTTGGTTTTCTATCTGGATGTTCTGTCCATTGCTGAAAGTAAGGTGCTGAGGTTTCCTATTATTATCGTTTTGCTGTATTGACTGACATTTAAATGAAATTTCAAGAGTGAAGGTTTCAAGTAATTAGGGCCTAGGGTTCTCACAGATAAGCGATACCAACATTTATACTCATTTGCATCTCTACAATAAAACTTATATTTTAAATACACCTCTGTGTACATTCTGTGATTTTTTTTCTTTTTGAGGTGGAGTCTTGCTCTGTCACCCAGGCTGGAGAGCAGTGGTGAGATCTTGGCTCAGTGCAACCTCTACTTCCTGGGTTCAAGTGATTCGCCTGCCTCAGCTCCCCCCCGCCCCCAGTAGCTGGGATTACAGGTGTGTGCCATCGTGTTGGGCTAATTTTTATCTAGTAGTAGAGATGGGGTTTCATCATGTTGTCCAGGCTGGTCTTGAACTCCTGACCTCGGGTGATCCATCCACCTTGGCTTCCCAAAGTGCTGGGATTACAGGCATGAACCACTGCGCCCAGCCCATCCTGTGATCTTTTCATTGCCACTCTACCTTGGGTGGAATTCATTCCTCCTCTTGTGGAGAGTCTCAGAGAAATTCCAGGCTGTCACCACCTTCCATCATTTCAGGTTGTTTGAATATTTCCTCACTTGCTTAAGAATTTTCACCAGGTTTATGTTCATACTTCACAAACTTCCTGTTTCAACCAGTAACATATATTCCCCAATGAAAAGATAATTTATACATTCCTATAATTAAAAATTAAACAAATATGAAATGTAAATTTAAGTCAAGAACACTGAATCAGAGAAGACTAGAATTTTTGTTATTGTTCAAGGGGACAGTTCACTGTCATGGGATTAGGAACTGTGGTAAGAAGTCAGGTTAATTTAGAGATTTGTGTGGTATGTGTGTATGTGTTTGTGTTTATGTGTGTGTATTCACTTATGCATGAGAAGCAGCACAAACCACCAGCAAGATGATTAACTTATTTTTTAAAGTAGCAGGTGTTCAGGCTTCAGTGAGAAATCCCTCTAGAGCAGGGGTTGACAAATTTCCCTGTAAAGGGATCAGAGAGTAAATATTTTAGGCTTTGTGGGTCATATACATCTCTGCCATATATTCTTCTTGTTTCCAATCCTTTAAAAGCATTCTTAGCTAGCCATTCTTGGCTCCTGGGTTGCACCAAAACAGGCCCCTTGTTCAGTGCCACTCTAGAGGATCACATTGGCTAATGGTACTAGTGTAATCTCTTCTCAGAGCAATAGGAGCTAATTTTTCCAATTAGCCACAATGTATAACGATGCTCTTTCCTCTAGGCTTTCAAGAATAAATGTGTGAGACTAGTCATCAGGAAGCATGAGGTTCTCAGACACAGATTGCAAATTGGATAAAGAGTCAAGATCCATCAGTGTGCTGTATTCAGGAGACCCATTTCACGTGCAAAGACACACATAAGCTCAAAATAAAGGGATGGACGAATATTTACCAACCAAATGGAAAGCCAGCCAAACTAAGCTTCATAAGCAAAGGAGAAATAAAATCCTTTACAGACAAGCAAATGCTGAGAGATTTTGTCACCACCAGGCCTGCCTTACAAGAGCTCCTGAAGGAAGCACTAAACATGGAAAGGAACAACTGGTGCCAGCCACTACAAAAACATGCCAAATTGTAAAGACCATCGACACTATGAAGAAACTGCATCAACTAACAGGCAAAACAACCAGCTAGCATCATAATGACAGGATCAAATTCACACATAACAATATTAGCCTTAAATGTAAATGGGCTAAATGCCCCAATTAAAAGAAGCATGAGGTTCTCACACTTTTGCTTCTGTGTGCAAGTGACAGAAGCTTTTTTTTTTTTTTTTTTTTTTTTTTTTTTAGATGGAGTCTCACTTTGTCACCCAGGCTGCAGTGCAGTGGCGCAATCTCAGCTCACTGCAAGCTTTGCCTCCTGGGTTCAAGCAATTCTCCTGTCTCAGACTCCCGTGTAGCTTGGACTACAGGTGCCTGCCACCACACCTGGCTAATTTTTGTATTTTTAGTAGAGATGGGGTTTCACTTTGTTGGTCAAGCTGATCTTGAATCCTGACCTCAGGTGATCCACCTGCCTCAGCCTCCCAAAGTGCTGGGATTACAGGCGTGAACCACTATGCCTGGCCAACAGAAGCTTTTAACTGGTTAAATGTTTAATCAAGTATCTGAGTTAACCTCCATAAGATGCTTCATGGATGACTTCCTCCCTCTGTGTCTCTCTTGCATATCTACATATACCCTGAAGCATTCAGAGATTCCAGTTTGAAAAGCAGAAATGCATCTGCTTGGGGAACAGGTTTTATTTTCTGTGTGAAAAGAGAGGTTGATAGAGGGGAGGAGGATGCTGCTGTGCTGTTGGAAAGGAGAAGGATGTCTGCCTATAAAACTGGGTTCTATATCTTGCTCTGAAACATTATTTGATATGTTTAGATTTCCCAGGGATAGTAAATTATCCTCAATTGGGGTGTTTATGATCTATGAAAGGCAAAAATTGTATAATGACTCAGTGGGTTTTATCATTGCTGCTAAACTAATTTTTGGTTAATTTCCTATCTGGGAAAATTAAACAGACTGCTAATGTTCTCTCATGACTTGAAGGATCAAAAAGCAACAAAGTTAACCGGAGGGGTGGGAAAAGCAAACAGAATCACTTTGTTGTTTCTGCGAAAGACATGAATCCAGAGGTTAAGACTTCTAGAACACTAAAGGTAGCTATGAGCTCTTGAACTTAAACTCCAAACAACAGCAACAGCAGGTGTGAAGAGTAACATAAAACTTGGAAGTGTGGCTATTTTCTTAAAAAGAGCTTCTTAATCCATCTTCCAGCTTCACCCTCCACAGGAACAAAATATACTGGCCCTTGTCACTGCACCACACTGAGAGTCAAGTGGGTGTGAATCTCCCAATCTGGCATGGGGCTCTGCTCCCATAGGATTTTTATACATCCCTCTGCAGGAGTGAGCTCCTCCTCTGTCTCTTCCCACTGCCTGAGATTTGCTGGTTTGGAGGTGAGAAGCTGCTTATGCAATCTCAGAACAGAAATAAAATTATTTTTCTGAGTACAAATACCATGGTTTAATTGGCTAGGACATGGGGTGAGTAAAAGAACATGCTGTTTCATCTAGCAGAGCATAATTTTAGACCAAGAAGAGCCACTAGAGATCATCCAACTGATTTCTTTTTATGGACCTCAAGTGTTTATGGCTTGGCCAAGGTCGCTTAGCTCAGTGGCAGAGCTGGGACTAGAACCTGGGGTCTCTAGACTCCTAGTATAAAGTTCATTTCACTGCATAACATTGCAGGTTAATTGGCTCTGACAGTGGCAGCCTGTAATGTCAGCCTCTGTCAACCTGCCTGACTTTCTATCACAAGAGGGTACTGAGAGAATATGACTGACTCAGTACCAATCAACAGCCACTAGAGAAAAACAACAGACACAGTTCAGAGCACACGCCCTGCTGGTCTTTGGTCAGAAACTCTGTCCTTGTTTATGAAGGAGAACAGCACAACTACCGAAGTATTAAATCTTAATCTAAGATCTACAATTTCTGGTCAATAGATTCATAAATTGAATTATTAATTCATAATATTTTTTACAATAAATAATTCAACTTATATAAAAGTTTTCGGCTGTTTACCTCTCAGGGAAAGAAAATATATTAAGTGTGCCAAAATGTTTGCTAGTTAACCAAATGAATTATTTTATAATAACAACAGCCATCTTCAAACATATATCATCTATAAATTAACCTTTCATACGTTAGGTTTGCATAAAAGCCAGGTATACTGGAAATATCAAAATGCTTTCAATGTTTATTTAAAACTCAGCCAAAAAGTGAGTGTCCTGGGACAAAAAAAGAGGTCTAACTTCAAATCATGGACAGTTGTTACCGTTGTGGAAGATAGCTATGGAAATTACGTTAAAAACACTTGGGAATGATTTCTTGCCTAGTTTTCAAAGGACTTCTGTGATAGAACAACAAACACTGGTCCCAATTATCAGTTTCCTGAAAACCAGAATCTCTGTGAGCTGAGAGAGGAACCATTATCTTAATATAACCAAGATGAGAATTTCAATTTAGCGATTACAATCTGAAATTCTTATTTCTAAAATCTTCATCTGAAAAGTCAGACGTCCCTTGTACTTTATTGGAAGCGTTCTCAAGATTTAGTATAGTTACTGTTGGAAATGCTATCAGTATTGATTATAAAACCAAAATGCATTTATTTAGCTATGAGATAGTCAGAGTATCTGAACAAACACCATCACTATTTTTCATTGCTATCTAAAACCAAACATGGAAAGCAACATATTTAATTTGGAATGAAGACTTACTACTGTGGCAGACCAGAGTCTTTAATAGCAGTGGCTTTATTAGAAATGGCTGCAGCAGGAATCTTTTCAAAAGATTTGCAAAACCCGCTGTTTGGAGAGAGATTTCCTAAGATATTGTATTATTATATTGAAGATTCTCACTCTAAGTTGGACAATTCAGATAGCCAACATGTTCTCTGAATAGGAGAAATTCCATTTTGGAAGCTTCAACAGAGCCATTTTGTCAAGGTAAAGAGATAGTAGCTGCTTTTTAAGATAAGCAAATAATATAGCCTACTAGTTGGTGGGGGTGGAGGGAACACATTTAGGAGAAGAAATAAACTTTTCAATGGACATCTAAAAGCCTTACTGCACATCCTGCTGTTTAAAATTAAAAGCTTCTAGATTAGACTTGGGAGTTCCAACAGCTACAGTCACGAGTACAGCGGAAAAGATCAGGTGTAGCAAATGTAGCAAACCACAAGAGGGGAGTTGTTACTTAGCAACCTCAGCGGGAAGGGCTGTGCAAGTTGGTCAAACCCGTTTACCAAAGAAAGGTTTTGGTTGAAAGCTGCACAGCTGGCAAGATGTTCAAGGAAAAGAAGGAAAGAAAACCCTGAATAGAAATGAGTTAATTGTCTTGCTGCTTCATACAGTTAATATAACCAACACGTCCTTCTAAGATAAAAGCAAACTTCAACCAGAATTTAAAAAAACAATAACAACATTGGTGTTTCAGGATTCCAGGTAATATTGCACAGGAAAAAAAAAAAAAGAAAAAAAAACCCCAGATAACTAAAAAAAAAGTCATAGATTATTTCTCTTTTGATACACATATACACACACTTCAACATATTCATATTTAAACATCATAATGTAGCATCAAAAACAAAGAAAATTGCATTTGTTTGTTATTTTATTGGAAGATTGCTTTTTAAAAAGAAAATAAAAGAATCTG
Source organism: Macaca fascicularis (assembly GCF_037993035.2). Lineage (NCBI taxonomy): Eukaryota > Metazoa > Chordata > Mammalia > Primates > Cercopithecidae > Macaca > Macaca fascicularis. The sequence goes on from NC_088377.1 coordinate 108,393,887, forward strand.
AGGATTCTTTATCTGAAGTCCTGTTTGGTATTTATTTTCAGGTAAAGTCAAACAACTATTACCAAGATGACTGAATGTGAGAATGCTTTATCTGCAAACGCTAAAGATTACACTATTAAGGAAAAAAAAAAAAAAACTTTACTAAATTTAGGAATAGAAAAACTGTTGGAGATTTGTGGCAATTAAATTTTATTTTGAATTTGGAAATGAGAACAGACTAGAATGCTGAATTCTATTATAGGAGAGCATGAATGAACTTGAAAATAAATCTATTCTTACCCGCAAAGGAAATAATGAGAGAACTACATAACTCTAGAGTTTATTTAAAATCCATAAGCTAGGCCAGGTGTGGTGGCTCATGCCTGTAATCCCAGCACTTTGGGAGACTGAGGAAGACAGATCACCTGAGGTCAGGAGTTCTAGACAAGCCTGACCAACATAGTGAAACCCCGTCTCTACTAAAAATACAAAAATTAGCCAGGCATGGTGGTACAGGCCTGTAGTTCCAGCTACTTGGGAGGCTGAGGCAGGGGAATTGTTTGAACCTGGGAGGCAGAGGTTGCAGTGAGCCAGGATTGTACCACTGCATTCCAGCCTAGGCAACAGAGCAAGACTCTGTCTCAAAAAAAAAAATAATAATAATAATAAAATAAAATTAAAAAAAATTCATAAGCTTCTAGCTCAAGACAGTACAGTCTACTACAGCATAGGGTTCAGTTTAACATGGTCCTGTCTTAAATCTAACCTAACTTTTCATTTGAATAGATCTATAGTCAACTATAATCACATGGCATCAACTCCAAGAACAGCAACATAATAATAGTTAATAAACTGGAAACTTGTTGACTGAAAGCAATTCTTCTTAATGTTAGCATAACTTTCAGGAAATCTAGTCATTATAAAATAAATATCTGTAAAATATCATCTCCCTCTTACCACTTCTGTAAAAATATTTAAAAAATCATATAGCTAATATTTCTATTAGCCAATTTTAAGTTCCTTTCTAGGGCATGCTACTTTAAGACTTATTAAAATAATAACTGTATGAAAAGTAAATACAGAATGAAGTATAAAATATCTTTTAATAATATGTGTATACACTCCAAAAAAACCTGAAATACATATTACAGTAAAGTTACTCCAGTCTTTAAAAAATTATAATACTTAATAGTTTAAAAAATTCATTAACATTTAGGGGTATTTGAAAGATTAAAGAGAATTTTATGAAGATGCTTCACAGATCAGCAACTTCTCCAATATGTAAGCCAGTAAATTTGCTCTGGAAAAATTACATGTTGATAAATCTTTCCAGGTATGTTTTCTGTCGATTGATATAAAATATATTTTATTTAAAATTAGGATTGTCTGGAGCTTGGTGGATTTAATTATTTGTAATTACCCAGCTGTTGTCGGCCTGTGGCCATTTTATGACAGTGGTATCTACTGTGTGGGCCAGGTTCACCTGTATATCTTCTCAAACACAGATTTAATGTGCTATTGATGAAACCATTACTCGAACCAAATTAAAGTCTGGGCTGATATATTGGTCCACAGGGAGCTGTCAGACATGAAAGGAGTAATTAGTATTCATTACTTCATACTCCACAACACTCCAATTATTAATGAACTTCAACTTTTGGACTATGCTATATCTATCACAAACATTTCTCAGACATTCATTATTAGGAAGAATAAACTAATACTGGTTTAAAAAAAAACCACAACTCCCCCAAGCAAATAGAACTAGAATAAACAAAAACACTATTGATAGCCAAAAACTTTCTGAGGGATGTGAGTTTCTCAAAGGAGGATGGTGTTATCCCACCTGAGTTTGAGGATATGATAAAGATGTTCTGGGTGAATGTGGCAGATCAACAGTCCCTGCAGGCTGTTTTCCTTGCTCTCTCTTTTCAATGCTATCTCTTGTCTTTACAATACCAAGGAAAATGTTTGTAAACCCACAGGTTACATAGAGATAGAGTCACATAGGAAAAAAAAAAGAGGACAGAGAAATCAAGTAAAATGTTCACTGTTGGAAGTAAACAGGAAGATCCATTATAAAATTTACAAACATGTAGATTAATTTTCAAAAACTTTCTGTTCCTGTTATAACACTGCAAATCAGTACCTCTATTATTAATTTTAATTTTAGCAACATTTTCCCATTAATTTTCTTTTCTATTTTCTCCCAACTTTTGTTGCATTGAAAAAAGAAAAATAATTCCTATTTGTACCAATCTAATTTTTATTTTACCATATCTCTTCCTACTTTGCATATGTATGAATACTTTTTAGTTTCTCTCCTTTCTTTTAAAGAGTTAGATGAGGAAATAAGAAAGCCTTTATTTTGTTTCAAAGATACTTCTTGTCAGGCAAAAACAATGCAATAACAAAAATATCAAAATTTATTCAAAATGCTTTTAAAGAAAATGCTTTTTATAGATTTAGGGGCTACAAGTGCAGCTTTGTCACCTGGATATATTGTGTGGTGGTGAAGTCTGTGCTTTCAATGTAACCATCATCCAAAAAATATACATTGAGCCCATAAGGTTACTTCTTATCCCTCACTCCTCTCCCACGGTCTACCTTTCAGAGTCTCCAATGTCTATTATTCCATTAAAGCACTTTTTAAGCATTTGTAACAAAACTATTTTGAAAGTTTAGAGTGCCCTCAATTTGTTCATTCAAAACTAAAAGTGGGGGAAAAAAGGAGGCAGGAATAGTTTGTCGAAGAGGTGGCTAATAGTATTAAATATGGGAAATCGTTTGGATTATAAAAACAGCAGAAGCATAAAAGTCCCGCTCAGTTCTCTGAAAGACTCCACAATTCTTACACACTACTAGTGAGCATGTACATTTCTAAACACTTTGGAAAACAATTCGGCATTATCTTTTAAAGTTGATTGTGCATACGTTCTACAACCTATCTTACTACAGAATATAAACACTGAAGAATCTTGCTGTGTGTACCTGTAGTTGTATGCATGAATGTGCGTACCTGTAGATGTATATATGAATGTGTGTGCCTGTAGATGTATACAGGAATATTCAGTAATATTCACAGCAGTGTCATTAATAGCAAAAAATCTAAAAATAAACAAAATGATCTTCAATAAGAATGTTAAATAAATTGAGGAATAGTCATATCATTGAATATTACAGTAATAGACCCAGTGTGGTGGCTCATGCCTGTAATCTCAGCACTTTAGAGGACGAAGTAGGCAGATCACTTAAGGTCAGGAGTTCGAGACCAGCCTGGCCAACATGGCAAAATCTGTCTCTACTAAAACTACAAAAATTAGCCAGGCCTGGTGGCAGGCGCCTGTAATTCCAGCTACTTGGGAGGCTGAGGCAGGAGAATCGCTTGAACCTGGGAGGTGGAGGTTACAGTGAGCCAAGATCGCGCTACTGCACTCCATCCTGGACAACAGAGTGAGACTCTGTTTCAAAAAGAATATTATAGTAATGAAATTGCAAGAACTAGAGCCAGAAGCAGCAATGTAGATTAAATCTTAGAAACATATGATTGAGGGAAAAAATCAAGTCCTTTTAAACTATATACACCATAATGGTGTTTTTATAAAGCTTTAAAAGAATATGTTGTTTCAGAATATATACACATATGATAAAACATTATTTTAAATAAAACAATGAAGTAATAAGCAACATTCAGAATCTTCACCTTCCTATGTCTTTGATTTGCATGTCCCTGATGACTAACGATGTTGAGCATATTTTCATGTGCTTATTAGCTATTTGTATTTCTTTGGAGAAATGTCTATTTAGATCTTTTACTTATCTTTTAATGGGAAAGATCTTTGATCTTTATACGCCAGTCACATTCTAGAAACTTGACTAAATACATATTTATTGACTGAATTAAAAATATATTTAATGTATGTTATTTAAAATATTAAATAAATAATATTTACTATGTCCTCTCTGTTAGGCTTTATGGAACTGATCATATCATTCCAATATATGAACACTGGTTACCTTTGGAAGTGGAGGCAGAATTGCCAAGGAGGGGAGCACAAAGGTAGCTTAAAGGATATTGTCAATAATTTGAATGGCAGATACATGTCTAATTTATTATGCTTTATAACTTTATATATTATGTATTTTATAGGTATCAGTATTAAATAAAATTAAAGCACACTAAAAACCCAAAATACTTCTTCTAGGATGCAACTAGGATAGGACATTTTTTCTGCCTCTTCTCAGTGCCAAGCTAGAAAAGGAAAGTTTTCTTGATCTAGTAATTATTTGTGTGTGTTTATTAACAAATTTACCCTTAAACGGAAGGAGTGTCCTCTAGCTTTATACAGGAATCTCTTAGCAGACTGCATATCCTGAATAGGCTCTAGCCTTGTCCAAGCTTTGTACATCATCAAAAGAGAACCCCAAGGTCATCAGGTTTTTTTTGCAGGCACCCTCAGGAAGGAAACCATCTTTGGTGTTCCTTGTCTCTCTGAGTTCCTGCTTTTTGGTTGTACTTTTTTTTTGGTCCACTCATAATACATTTTGAAAGGTGTTTTAAATATTTTAACTAACATATTTAGTTCTGTTTTTAGTATTTGAATACCTAATCCACCATAGTAAGAGAAATAAAAGTTTTATGTTTGTATTGCTCTATTTTTGTTTTGGTTAACCATCTTTTTAAAGACATACAGTATATGATTCTTATCCATAAAGAACTTATAATCAATTACAGTTATGTATGAGTGAAAAAAATTAAGCATATTGTAAGGGGGAGAAAAAAACTGCAAAATGACACAAGGAAAATATACTATGTAAAGGAGACATTAAATATGGAAAATTAAAATGTCCAGTTAACACTTAACTGCTATTGGCTAAATAGCAGTTAAATCCTGAATGTAGTGAATTTAGGCTGTGAAAAGAACAGTTAAGTAAAACAACATATCACAGGAGGGGGGATAATCTGTGGCATGAAGAAATGAAAGGCCTGGGCTATATTATAGGCAACTGTAGGTATGAAAAACATAGTTTCCAAAACAATGATGGGGAAATAAATGAGGCTTAGGAAAAAACTGAGGGGGGAAGAGTTAGACTGGTAACATGGCACTCATCAACACCCTACCAAAGGATAGTAGTGCCTGTTTATTTGCAAAAGCTTGCTAAAAGATAAAAGGTTTTGGGGATAAGACCTCAAAAAGAACAGCAACAAAAGCAACAATATATAAATGGGATTACATCAAGCTAAAAAACTTCTGTACAACAAAGGAAACAATCAATGCAGTGAAGAGACAACCTACAGAATGGGAGAAAATATTTGTAAACTATCCTTCTGATCAAGGATGAATAACTAGAATATATAAATAACTCAAACAACCCGATAGCAAATAAATAAATAAATAAATAAATAAATAATACAAAATAAAAGCAAATAATCTGATTTAAAAATGGGTAAAAGACCCGAGTAGATCTTTCTCAAAAGAAGACATACAAATGGCCAATAGGTATATGAAATTGCCCAACATTATTAATCATCAGAGAAATGTAAATCAAAACCACAAGGTGGTACCATCTCATCCCAGTTAGAATGGTTATTATCAAAAAGACAAAAAAATAACAAATGTGAGAAAGGGGAACACCTGTACACTGTTGGTGGGAATGTAAATTAGTACAGCCACTATGGAAAACAGTAGAGAGATTCCTCATGATCACGCCACATGATCCAGCAATATGGCTGCTGGGCATACATCCAAAATAAATGAAATCAGTATATCGCAAACGTATCTGCAATCCCATGTTCACTGCAGCAATATTCACAATAACCTAGATAAGAAACCCTTCTGAGTGTCCAATAATGGGTGAATTGTGATACGGTTTGGGTATTTGTCCTCTCCAAATCTCATGTTGAAATGTGACTACCAGTGAATGCTGGAGGTGGGCCTGGTGGGAAATGTTTGGGTCATGGGGGCAGACCTCTCATGAACGGCTTGGTGTCCTCCCCTGTGAGAATGAGTTACCTTGAGATACCGTTGTTTAAAAGAGCCTGGCTCCTCCTTCCCACTCTCTGTTGCTCCCTTTCTTGCTGTGTGACATGTCTGCTCCCCATTTACCTTCCACCATGACTGTAAGCCTCCTGAGGCTTCACCAGAAGCAGATGCAGGCACTATGCTTCTTGTATAGCCTACAGAACCATGAGCTACATCAACCTCTTTAAAAAAAAATAATAAATTACCCAGTCTCAGGTATTCCTTTATAGCAATGCAAAACAGATGAACACAAATGGGTAAAGAAATTGTGGTACATACACAGTGAAATACTATTCATCCAGAAAAAGGAATGAAGCTGTCATTTGCAGCAACATGGATGGAACTGGAGGGTATTATGTTAAATGAAATAAGCCAGGCACAGAAAGACAAATATGGCATTTTCTTACTCATAGGCAGGAGCTAAAAAATCGGGTCTCATGGAGGCAAACAGCAGAATGCTGGTTACCAGAGGCCAGGAAGGGAAGTTGGTGGGGGAAGGGAAGTTGGTGGGGGAAGGGAAGTTGGTGGGGGAAGGGAAGTTGGTGGGGGAAGGGAAGTTGGTGGGGGAAGGGGAAGATAAGGAAAAGTTGGTTACTGGGTACAAAAATACAGTTAGAAAGAATAATTCTAGTATTCAATAGAATAGTAGGAAACTTACAGTTAATAATTTATTGTATAGTTTGATATAGCTAGAAGAAAAGAACTGTAATGTTCTCAACACAAAGGAAAGTGTTTGACACAATGGATATCCCAATCACCCTGACTTGATCATCACACATTGTATACATGTATCAAAATACCTCATGTACCCCCAAAATATGTACAACTATGAGGTAGCAATTAAAAAACACAAAAAAGAGAAAAACCTGTTTAAGAAACTAGGTTTTCACATAAACTTCATATAGTTATAAGGTATGCAAAAGGACATTAATATCTCTGGGTCCCCATTTTTCTCATGGGAAAAGGGCAAAGGGTAGACAGGGTACCCCCTGTATTTTTCTGGCTATATAGAGTCTCCCTAGATAATCACATCCACCATGATGGCAGAACTCCTCCAGATAGATATTCCCCAATCTACATGGTCAACCAACATCCTTTCATTAAGCTCCATACGCACATATCCAACTGCTTTTTAGACTTCTGTTTTAGAAATGAGTGTTAAAGAAGTACCTCAACCTTTGCATATCTAGTAAGAGAAATTATTAGTTCTTTCCCTACACTTACTCTTATTCCTATATATACCTCACCATAAAGCACAGTATCATTTACCTGACAGAAGGCAGAAGAAAACATCCTCAAACCTCCTTTTTTACCACCAATAATATCCAATTAATTACCATAAACTAGTGGTACTAACTCCTTGATACCACACTGATTTGTCCTCTCCTCTCTTTCCACTGTGACTGCCTAAGTTTAGGCTCATACCATGTCTCAAATGGATTACTGCAATTATTTACTAACTAGACTCTGGCTCTAGGTCCACACCCTTTCAGTCAATACTTTCAGAAACATTGATCACATCGCTCCCAGTGTGCTCAAAAGTTCTTACTAGCTTCCCCGCTAACTTATGATCATGATACTTGAGTGAAAATATGGAGACTCCAGGAAGGCATCGTCCTTTAGTTAAAAACAATTGGTATTACCAACTAGTGTAACTGATAGAAATAGGCCCCTTGAGCGTACTTAGGAGGGGTTGGAAATTATCAACACATAGCAAAAGGCCAATGTAGGGATCAACCAAGGAAGTCTGCGCTCTGGGTCCTGCTCTCCTCTCCAGTCTCATCTGTCCCAGTCCACATCCTTCTCTCTTCCTCCCCAATACAGACTCTCCACCCATTTGGATTCTGTTTGCAGTTCCCCAAAGCTGTTGGATTGTTTTGTGTGTTTTACTATTTGAAATTAGGGCTCTCTGTCCAGGATTCTCTTTTCCCACTTGTCTACCTCACAAATACCTACTTAACTTTTGAGCCTTGCATTGAATAAAAATGTAATCAAAGGTAATTTTTTCCAAGAAGTCTTTCCAAGTCTCCACTATGGAACTGACAACTCCTTGCCATGTATACATCAATCACCACACCAACGGTTCTGCTTTACGTTCACTGATTGTTTTTAGGTCTATCTTTCCTTATGGAAATGTAGCTTCCTCAAGTGCAGGGTCTGTATCTTACCACACTAAATCTGCAGCCCCCAGCATAGTACCTGGCATACAGCAGTGCTCAGAGAAGGTTTACTCAATGACTGACAGGATATATAAGGACTCCACTGGCACTCATAGTCTCTGGGTGAAAATACTCTAAAAACATCTGCATGGAAGAGGGAAGGAGGAAAAGCTGAGGATAAAGAGTTGAGATTTACCCACAAACAAGTGGTTTTTCCCACACATAAGGGTTTAAGAGCCAGGATTCAGGTAACAACTGCATGCAATCAATACCACTTGTTACATTCTTCCAGATTATCTTTAATCTTCTTGGCCTTAAAAGAAATGCTAGAATGATATTAAGGGAAGAGACTACCCCTCATATTGCCTTATGCCCAATTTCTGCTTCCAAAGAAAGAAAAACTAAAAGGCAGAAATGAAAACCACAAGCAGACAGCCCGGTGCTACACCCTGGGCCTGGTAAAGATCCACCCCTGACCTAATTGGTTATGTTATCTATACATTACAGACTTTGCATAGAAAAGCACTGTGAAGCTCAAGCCTGTAATCCCAGCACTTTGGGAGGCCGAGACGGGCGGATCACGAGGTCAGGAGATCGAGACCATCCTGGCTAACACAGTGAAACCCCGTCTCTACTAAAAAATACAAAAAACTAGCCGGGCGAGGTGGTGGGCGCCTGTAGTCCCAGCTACTCGGGAGGCTGAGGCAGGAGAATGGCCTGAACCCGGGAGGCGGAGCTTGCAGTGAGCTGAGATCCGGCCACTGCACTCCAGCCTGGGCGACAGAGCGAGACTCTGTCTCAAAAAAAAAAAAATAATAATAATAAAGAAAAGCACTGTGAAAATCCCTATCCTGTTTTGTTCTGAGCTAATTACCGGTGCATGCAGCCCCCAGTCACGTACACTCTGCTTGCTCAATTGATCACAACCCTCTCACACGCACCCCCCTTAGAATTGTGAGTCCTTAAAAGGGACAGGAATTGCTCACTTGGGAAGCTCAGCTCTTGAGACAGGAGTCTTGTCGATGCCCCCGGCCAAATAAACCCCTTCCTTTTTTTTTTTTTTTTTTTGAGACAGTCTCGCTCTGTCGCCCAGCTGGAGTGCAGTGGCCCAATCTCGGCTCACTGCAAGCTCCGCCTCCCCCGGTTCACGCCATTCTCCTGCCTCAGCCTCCAGAGTAGTTGGGACTACAGGCGCCCGCCACCTCGCCCGGCTAGTTTTTTGTTTTTTTAGTAGAGATGGGGTTTCACCCCTTCCTTCTTCAACTCGGTGTCTGAGGAGTTTTGTCTGCAGCTCGTCCAGCTACATTTCTTGGTTCCCTGACTTGGAAGCGAGGTGACTGGCAGATGGTCGAGGCAGCTCCTTAGGCGGCTAAAGCCTGCCCTGTGGAACACCCCTGCAGGGAACTCTGACCAGCCCGAGCGACCCCGATCCTGAGAGCACTTCTGGGTAAGCATTTGCCTCAGTGGGATGCCTCGCCAAAGCAATGTGTGGCAGGCCCCTGTGGAGGATCAACGCAGTGGCTGAACACTGGGAAGGAACGGGCACTTGGAGTCTGGACATCTAAAACTTGGTAAGACTAGTCTTTGAAACTTGCCCACTCCGTTTGTGTGGAAGTGTGGCCTGAGCACCCATGGTGTGCCTTTATTGGCACTTTGGTTTTGGTTTTAGTTTTGACTTGGTTTGAATTGCTTGACAGGACCGGTCTTGGAAACTTGCCCACTCCATTTGAGTGGAAGCGTGGCCTGATCACCCACAGCGTGCCTTTATTGGCACTTTGGTTTTGGTTTTGACTTGGTTTGAGTTGCTTGGCAGGATTGGTCTTGGGAACTTGCTTACTCCATTTGAGCAGAAGCATGGCCTGATCACCCATGGTGTGCCTGTACCAGCACTTTGGTTTTTGTTTTTGACTTGACTTGGATTGCTTGATACTTTGGTTTTGGTTTTGACCTGGCTTGGATTTCTGGATACTCTGATTTTGTTTTTGATTTTGGTTTGGTGCAAACTGCAAAAGTGTGTGTGTGTGCCCTTTTTACCTGTTCTTTGTTTTGTGGTGTGCGTGTGGTGTGAGCGTGGTGTTTTGTCTCATAGAAGCATAGGTCAGACACAAATAAGCCCACCCTACTAGGAACTATGTTGAAAAATTTCAAAAAAGAATTTAAGGGACATTGGTCTCAGCAAGTGCCACTTGTCTTTTTACTGATTGAGTAAATCAGTACTTTTTACTGATGGAGTACTATGACACCAGGAAAACTTAAAACTTTGTGTAAGATAGACTAGCCAGCATTAGAGGTAGGTTGGCCATTAGAAGGAAGCCTGGACAGGTCCCTTGTTTCAAAGGTATGGCACAAGGTAACCTGTAAGCCAGGGAACCCAGACCAGTTCCTGCACATAGACACTTGGTTACAGTGGGTTTTAGATCCCCCACCCCCAACACACAGTGAATGAGAGAAGAGCAGCATAAGCAGCTGGCAGAGGCAAGGAAAGACCAGCAGAGAGAGAGAAAGGAAAGAGACAGAGAGGAAAAGAGGCAAAGAGAGAGAGGAAAAGCGGCAAAGAGAGACAGGAAAAGAGGCAAAGAGAAAGAGAAAGAGGAAGAGACAGAGAGGAAAAGACAAAGAGGGAGTCAGAGAGAGAGAGAGAAAGAAAGAAACAGGCAGAGATAGAAAGAGGAAGAGACAGAGGCAAAAGGAAAGTCAAAGAGAGACAAAGTCAAAACGAGAAAGAGAGAGATATACGAGTAGTTAAGAAAAAAAAAAGTGTACCCTATTCCTTTAAAAGCCAAGGTAAATTTAAAACCTACAATTGATAATTGAAGGTATTCTCCAACCCTATAATACTCCAATACCACTTTATTGTCAGTGTAAACAAGGGCATATCCCAAAAGCACTGATCCTTAACCTATCAAAAATCCTTAACCCAGTAACTAATCGGATGGCCCAAATGCATTCAATCTGTAGCGGCAACTGCTTTGCTAACAACTAAAAAAAAAAAAAAAGTAAAAAAAAATAACGTTTAGAGGAAACCTCATTGTGAGCACACCTCACCAGTTCAGAAGTATCCTAAAGAAAAAAAAAAGGAAAAAAAAAAGGTGGGGCGGGGGGCGGAATTTATATAAACAGAGTATTATATGGTAAATTCTTGTCCCGAAATAAATTAACTGCTTGTTTAAAGAAAAAAAAAATTTGTAATAAGTCAGAAAGTTGAGGCATGTCAAAGAATTGCAAAAGTCATGCAAGAGAAAAATGTTATAAAAAAGATTTTATGCAAGAAATGTTGTATAATTCAAAAGTAGGCCTCCTGCACGTAAAAATACTGAAAAAAAAAAAAAAACCCCAAAAATAGTTTACATGCAAGGTGTATAAGAAAAGTAAAATATACCTTTGTTAAAAGGTATATATACCTTTGGTAAAAGGATTATAAGGAGGCGTAAGAATGTACATTTTTACCTACATTAAAAAGTTAAAAAAATTATTGTTTTGAAGGTTTAAGCAAGTTTTAAAGTGCTAATTGTAAAGAAAATTCTGTGTGTAAACATATTAGCTAAAGTTAAAGAAGTATCATCCAGTTTTTCTGTAAACTGGACATTAAAGTAAAAGCATAACAGGTTTTTCTTAAAGCACCAACCTGTTCTTTAGCAAAAATTATAAAAGGTTAAAAAGAGTCTATAAAGTCTTACCTTACCGTCAAACATTAAAAGTTAGATAAATATGCCTATAAGGTTTTATTAAAATTAGGTTTAATATTAATAACACACTAATATAAAGATAGAATTTAGCTTATCTGGTATAAAAATCATACGAGAAGCACTGTTAAATGTAAAATGGTATTTGGCTTTCTTTGGTTTAAAAACTAATAAAAATAGGTGCTAAAGGAAATTTCTCAGTAAAAATGCACTAAGGACTATAAAGTCCACTGCCAAGGTCCCCACATTTAAAACAAAAGGTCAGTTTCTTAAAAATTATATACTTGGTTTATCTTCCACTTTCCTTTCTCTCAAAAACTAAAAGTCATTTAGCACATGTACCACCCCTAAAATTTCCGGTAAACCAGCACCAGCCTGAAGATCACGTTCTCATCAAAGGGTGAAAAGAAAAAAAACTCGAGCCAGCCTGGGAAGGACCCTACCTTGTGCTGCTAACCACCAAGACTGCTGTTCATACAGAAAAAAAAAAAAAAAAAAAAAAAAAAAGATGGGCTTATAACACCTGAATCAAGAAAGCGCCACCCCCTCCAGAGTTCTCTTAACTCTTTTCATCTATTCTATTACTGTTTCTTCTTTCCTCGTTCTATTGCTGACCATCTAGTTATTAACATAACCAAGTCAATTTCGCCTCAAACTATTGCATTTAATGCTTGCCTTGTTATACCTTGTGGAGATTGCCAAGTCAAAGACAGCTTTCTACTTCAGAAAAGTACCTCTGTCCCTCCTGATTCTCCTCACACTGGACATTAGTACACTAGGACTATTTAATCCAGTGAGATTTCGATCAAGACCCCAGTGCCAACCAGGGTCTTGCCCCCTGATGTAGAGCTTTCATGCCATAGTTGGTCCAACGTTCTGTGGACCACTAAAGAGCAAGGATGGACTGCCCCAACCAGTATTTGTAATTTCCTAAAACCATACATTCATTTTACTAGAGGATCAAAGAAGTTAAAGACTTGAAACAAACTTTGGCAATTAAGACAAGATACCAAGATGCAAATGCCTGGTTAAAATGGATCAAATATTCCATCTGCACATTAAACAAAAGCAATTGTTATGCTTGTGCACATGGCAGGCCAGAGGCCCAGATTGTCCCCTTTCCACTAACGTGGTCCTCTAGTGGATCAGGTGTAGGCTGCATGGTAGCTCTTTTCCAGGATTCTACAGCTTGGAGTAATAAGTTGTGCCAAGCTCTCTCTGCTATATCCCAAAGTCCAGCACCCTGCGGGTCAGCCCCCGAGAGGCATCCAGCCTCTATCTCCCAACACTAAGTTCACTTCGTGTCTCTCACAACAGGGAGGAAACTTAGCCTTCTTTGGAGACCTGAAAGGATGCAGTGAGTTTAAGTATTTTCAAGAGCTTATCCATCAGTCAGCCCTTGTTCATCCCTGAGCAGACGTGTGGTGGTATTGTGGTGGACCTTCACAGGGCACTCTGCTGAATAACTGGAGTGGCACTTGTACTTTAGTCTAATTGGCTATCCCTTTCATCCTGGCATTTCATCAACCAGAAGGAAAAAAAATAAGACATTGTAAAGCGAGAGAAGCCCCTCATGGGTCTTTCAACTCTCATGGCTGGCTATTTAGGTGCAACTGGAGTCCCACAAGGAGTACCAGATCAATTTAAAGCTTGAAATCAAATAGCTGCAGGATTTGAGTCAATATTTTAGTAGGTGACAGTTAATAAAAATGTAGATTAGATAAACTATATTTATTACAACCAACAGCAATGAGCTTTTCATGAGTTAAAAGAAAAACTCGTGTTGGCCCCAGTCCTGAGGCTACCTGACCTGACAGAACTCTTTACACTCTATGTGTCAGAAAGACAAAAAATGGCAGTTGGAGTTTTAACCCAGACTGTGGGGCCCTAGCCAAGGCCAGTGGCCTATCTCTCAAAACAAAGACAGGGTTTCCAAAGGCTGGCTCCCAGGTCTAAGGGCCCTAGCAACAATGGCCCTGTTAGCACAAAAAGCAGATAAACTAACCCTTAGGCAAAACCTGAATATAAAGGCCCCCCATGCTGTGGTAACTTTAATAACTACCAAAAGACATCATTGGTTAACAAATGCTAGAGTAACCAACTACCAAAGCTTGCTCCATGAAAATCCCCATATAACCATTGAAGTTTGCGACACCCCGAAGCCCACCACCTTGCTCCCGGTATCAGAGAGCTCAGTTGAACATAACTGTGTAGAGGTGTTGGACTCAGTTTATTTTAGCAGGCCCAATCTCTGAGACCATCCTTAAACATCAATAGACTGCGAGTGGTATGTGGACGGGAGCAGCTTCGCCAACCCCTGCAAACTGACTCTGAAGAAGATGACAAGCCCTGCTCCGGTCACACCCGGAAGCTGACTGGTCCACGCACGGCCGAAGCATGAGGAAACTCATCATGGGACTCATTTTCCTTAAAATTTAGACTTTTACAGTAAGGACTTCAACAGACCTTCCTCAGACTGAGGGCTGTTCCCAGTGTATACATCAAGTCACTGAGGTAGGAAAAAGGCCTTACGGTCCTATTATTTTATGGTTATTATAACTGTACTGGAACTCTAAAAAGACTTTGTTTGTATAATGTTATTCTATACGAGGTATGTAGCCCAGGAAATGACCAACCTGATGTGTGTTATGACCCATCTGAGCCTCCCATGACCACAGTTTTTAAAATACGATTAAGGACTGAGGACTGGTGGGGGCTCATAAACGATACGAATAAAGTGTTAGCCAAAACAGAAGAAAAAGGGGTGCCCAAACAAGTCACCTTAAAATTTGATGCCTGTGCTGTCATTAATAGTAATAAGTTAGGAATAAGGTGTGGTTCTCTTAATTAGAAAAGAGGCTATATGGCAGAAAATAAGTACATCTGTCATAAATTAGGACTGTGTGGAAATAAATGTAAATACTGATCTTGTGTCATTTAGGTCAATTGGACCAAAAAAAAAAAAAAAAAAAGAAAAAGAAAAAGATCAAGTCTACCTTCAAAAAGGAAAAAATGGCCCTTCCTGTACTAAAGGACAATGTAACCCCTTAGAGCTAGTAATAACCAATCCCCTTGATCCTCACTGGAAAAAAGAGGAGTGTGTGACCTTAGGAATTGACGGGGCTGGACTGGATACTCCAGTAAATATATTGGTTCAAGGTGAAGTTTACAAACGCTCTCCTGAGCCAGTGTTTCAAACTTTCTATGATGAACTAAATGTGCCAGTAACAGAAATTCCAGGAAAAACAAGAAATTTGTTTTTGCAATTAGCTGAGCATGTAGCCCAGTCTCTCAACGGCACTTCATGTTATGTATGTGGAGGAACTGTAATAGGACATCAATGGCCATAAGAAGCCCGAGAATTAGTACCTACAGATCCAGTTCCTGATGAATTCCTGACTCAAAAGAATGATTTCTGGGTCCTAAAAGCCTCAATTATTAGACAATATTGCATAGCTACAGAAGGAAAAGAATTCACTCACCCCGTAGGACGACTTAGTTGTCTGAGACAGAAACTGTATAATGTACCACAAAAACAGTCACTTGGTGGGGTTCAAATCACAAAGAGAGAAATCCATTTTGTAAATTCCCAAAGTTGCAAACTGTGTGGACCCATCCAGAGTCCCACCGGGACTGGACAGCCCCCACTGGATTATACTGGTTATATGGGCATAGAGCTTACGCCACATTACCTGACCAGTAGGCAGGTAGTTGTGTTACTGGCACTATTAAACCATCTTTCTTCCCACTGCCCATAAAAGCAGGCAAACTCCTGGGCTTCCCTGTCTATGCTTCCCGTGAAAAGAGAAGCATAGCTATAGGAAATTGAAAAAAAATAATAAATGGCCCTGAGAGAATCATACAATATTATAGGCCTGCTACTTGGGCACAAGATGGCTCATGGGGATACCAGACCCCCATTTACATGATCAACTGAATCATATGGTTACAAGCTGTCTTAAAAATAATCACTAATAAAACCGGCAGAGCCTTGACTATTCTGGCCCGGCAAGAAACTCAGATGAGAAATGCTATCAAAATAGATCAGCTCTTGACTACTTGCTAGCAGCTGAAGGAGAGGTCTATAGGAAATTTAACCTTACTAATTGCTGCCTACACATAGATAATCAAGGGTAAGTAGTTGAAGACATAAAGATATGACAAAACTGGCACATGTGCCCTTGCAAGTGTGGCATGGATTTGATCCTAGGGTCATGTTTAAAAAATGGTTCCCAGCGCTAGGAGGATTTAAAACTCTTACAATAAAAGTTATAATAGTAATAGGAACCTGCTTACTGCTCCCTTGTTTGCTACCTGTACTTCTTCAAATGATAAGAAGCTTCATCGCTACCTTAGTTCACCAAAATGCTTCAGCACAAGTGTACTATATGAATCACTATTGATCTGTCTTGCAAGAAGACATAAGTAGTAAAGATAAAAGTGAGAACTCCCACTATTGATTGAGAGTCTCAAAGAGGGGGAATAAGGGAGGAAACTACCCCTCATATTGTCTTGTGCCCAATTTCTGCCTCCAGAGAAAGAAAAAGTAAAAACTAAAAGGCAGAAATGAAATCCACAAGCAGGCAGCCTGGCGCCACACCCCAGGCCGGGTAAAGATCGACCCCTGACCTAATTGGTTATGTTATCTATAGATTACAGACATTGTACAGAAAAGCACTGTGAAAATCCCTATCCTGTTTCGCTCCAATCTAATTATCAGTGCATGCGGCCCCCAGTCACATACCCTCTGCTTGCTCAATCAATCACGACCCTCTCATGCGTACCCCCTTAGAGTTGTGAGCCCTTAAAAGGGACAGGAATTGCTCACTCGGGGAGCTCGGCTCTTGAGACAGGAGTCTTGCCGATGCCCCCGGCAGAATAAACCCCTTCCTTCTTTAACTCGGTGTCTGAGGAGTTTTGTCTGTGGCTCGTCCTGCTACAATATGATCAATTTTACAAGGCTTAACAGAGAGTACATATTCAGTAAATATTATTAATTTGAATTAAATTGTTCTGGCCTGATATTTGTGATAAAGACTTGAAGCTCTATGTAAAATTTGTTTCTAAAATTGAAGATCTCTAGAATCCTCACTAATAGTTAACTACATCCACACTGAGAATCATGACTCAAATTTATCAGTCTTTGGAAATTTCAGATTGTCCAACTATATATGTAATAAGAGTCATCAAATTGCTTACACCTAAATTGTGCTATTGAAGTTGAAGTTGAATATCAGAGAACATGCATTTCACTGATAAAAATTTTAGGTCTTCATAATAGAGTCAGAACCTTAATAACAAGGATTTCACTTCAGTGACATTCAACATTTTACACTATATTTTTAACACATCAGACACAGCTACAATTATATTTATGTTAAGAGTTGCAGTTTGTCAAGTGGCTTGTTAGATTGTTCTAAATGTGTGCCTGGGTAAATTTTGGTTTATTAAACAATTATAAGTTGTCAGTCACTCTAAATGGATTTACTTAGTGAGTTGTATGATAAATACCATACTAATCAGTTAGAGACCAAGAAGTTAGTCATCCTGATGTAGGCCTATTTCCACTTAAAATTGACAAGAATAAGCTAGTGATGAAAAAGGGGGCCTAGAGGCAGAGCGTGGGTGGTAAGGAAGAACAGGTTGGGGGAAGTTCTGAAATTATATCTCTTTGAAGAAAAAAAGAAGAGAGGGAAGGAAATTCAGTGAATTAAGTCTAATGAATGTTGGTTGCTTGTGTGAAGAGGCATAAGGAGTCTCTGCAGTGCCAGTTTCCCCTATGCCCACCCAGACTTGATTGAAGACACAATTGCTGCACCTGACCTTTCACACATTCATAGGAAAGTGACATGATGACTCCTCAGAAATGGCTTCAAGGCCCCTGAGAGAATGTTCTGGAAAGTACAATTTCTTGGGGGAATGGCCACCTCTTAGAAAGTCACATATAGCTCCTGGAGGGATAGGGGGAAGTGTTTCTCTGTTGTTGATAATCCAATATTGCTGGCATAAGGGATGATTTCAGGGATCCACTAATGAACTCTCCTTTTCTGAATGGTTACATTTTAAATTAGGAAAAACAGAGCTAGCACATTAAACCCATGCTGATTTTAAAAAACAGTGAATGGATTTAAAACCTAGTTAAAGAAAAATATTAAGTAAACAGGGCACAAGTGATATGTAGATTGGCAGCCATATTCAAGGTGTTCTGCAAATTACTGAAGTTAGAGAAACGTTGGTATAAATTTTAAAAGAGGCAACTATTCTCAGATTTATAACAATGCATTTTTTTGGCCTATAGATCAGGAATTGGATAAAACAAATCTAAATCCACCAAATAAATAGTCTGAAAGTCTGAATTATGTTGCAGTTGCTTTGGTCTTGGAGTGCAGGTGCATGAAATGGAAACTCAGAAATATCACTAAGATTTCAATAGACTGCTTGATTATGAAGCTAAGAAATAGATGCTACTGCGAAAATCATTTAGCACGATATATATGTTAAAAATTCAAGAATACTTACTTTCCTTTTTTAATTGTATTCCTGCCAAGTAGCGGATCCAGGACTGGATCTATTGTTTCCTCGAGATTTTCAATTAAGATGACATCACCAAAGGCCAAAGCAGTTTCAATGGCATTCACAAACCTTAAAAATCAGTGGGATTTGAGATAATAAAATGTAAATTGGCACAAAATGTTCAAAATTTTTTATATGATCAAATTATATTTAATGTAGATATTCTAAATGGGACAAACTTAGAGAAAACTATTTTATAAAGTAGTAGTTTCCTTTAACTAGATTACACAGAAATTAAATATGAAATTTTAAGATACATTTTAGTTGTATTTTCCAAGTGAAATTTAATAGTTTGAACTAATAAATCTATATATAGATTAGTTGCTTATAATAGCAACCATAGTTGAAATAAGTGTAAGTTACCAAAATATCGTACATGTAAATTTATTTGATGGGTCTTTCTAAAGTAAAATTTCATGTGTTAAATGCTTTATAACTTGATCAAACTTTTATTTTTTAAATCTTTAAGTTTAGTCACTTACAATGGTGAGATATCATTTTACTTTGATCTTACTCTCCAACAAATATCTCCCTACCAAAAATAATTTTCTGCAAGTATTCAGATAAGCAAAAACTACATTAAAAAAAAAACGAAAAACAAAAAAACAGAGATGGCGGTCTCACTCTGTTGTTCAGCCTGGAGTGCAGTGGTATGTTTATGGTTCAATGTAGCCTCCATTTCCTGGGCTCAAGTGATCCTCCTGCCTCAGCCTCTCAAGTAGCTGTGACTACAGGTAGGCACCACCATACCTGCCTACTTTTTTTGTTGTTGTTTTGGTAGAGATGGGGGTCTCACTATGTTGCTCAGGCTGGTCCCAAACTCCTGGCTTTAAGCAATCCTCCTGTCTCAGCCTCCTAAAGTGCTGGGATTATCGGCATGAGCTACTGCACCCGGCCTAAGAACTACATTTCCTTGTATAACTACAGAAATTTATTATTTCACTCTATGTATAAAAAGGGGATGGAAGGGTCAAGTGAAATATCCATAGTTCTAAAGTTATTCAACATTAACTGAATAGCAACTGCATACAAGACAGCTTTCTATCTATCAGACAGTATTATCATGATGACTTAGTAACAGAAATTCTTGGAGTAGATTCAGTTCTCAAAGTGACATGTAAATCTTGACTAAGATAATAAATTAACTTCAGGCATCCAATGTTGGGACTTGTAGCCATGTTAAGATCCTTCTATAGGCAGAGTATAGATTTAGAAATATGACCGTAAACATCATTAAGCCTGGAGGCACCACTGACAATTCTTGTGTTACTATCCAAACACTCCAGAGAAGGAATGTAATATACATCCATGTTGGCTTTAGAAAATTCACGTATTTTTCCCCACAGACACAATGTTTGTTCTAACCTTCAATTTTATCTCTTCTTCAGATAATTGGATGCCATCCAACAAGAATGCCTTTTCAACAGAGATACTTTATATGAAACACGAGCAGGCAGATAAACAAATAGCACCAAGTTGTAATACATCAGCGTGGTGGAGAGGTCTAAGAAACATCACGACTTTATACAAATCAGACTCACTTCACAGCAGGTAAACAGAAAGCCAATCTCTTCAAACTTCACATACCCTTTCTGGCCCAAATGTGTGACTTTCAGGTCCGTTCCATACTTATTCTTGATCCACTTAATTCCCTGTTGCTGGGGATCTATCAGCAGAGGCCAGCGCTCACAGTGTGTTAGGATAGCAGCATTTTCGGTGGACATTCTGTCACTGGGCAGCCCTTCGTTATTCCAGGTGGCAACTGTAGCATCATCCGTCAACATGGAAATCAAGTCCAGGCCTTCAGTTAGTGGAATGGAAACCTTTCAAATCAGAGTTGAATGCAACAAATTGGCCACGTGGCAGAGAGAGAAGACAGACAAGAAAAGAAGAGAACAAAGCCATGAGAAAGTAACTCTAGGTAAACACATGATAATTTTCTGTGGATTCTCAGAAGCCAAACACAACTCATCATTAGATGCGATTTGACTTGATAAACCCAGTATTTTATATCTCAGAATTCTGTCAACTGTGGGATTCAACATCGGTTTTATCAATTGCATCTACTGGGCTTCAACTGAGAGAGACTTTGCCCCATACTTAGGTAAGAGAGAATTGACACACCAGGAAGAATGGCAGGACACCAGAAATGTATTTGCCCATGGAGCAATCCACACCCCCACCCCCATATAAGCAATGCTAAAATTCAGTATCTTGTTCAGGCACTTCATTTTTTTTTCTACAGACCAATGCTACAAAGAGATGACCTCTCTTTCTGGGATGGGTTAATGAAAAGTACTCAGTTCACTGGAACTCCATCAACTCCTCAGTTGTGCAAAGGATGTCACTTCTAGGCTAAGAGGAAATTATCCTTGCCTTGATTGCATTGGAAACTAAGGGGTTGGGGAGGGGCAAGCAAGGAGGAAGGGGCAAGCAGGGTGGACAGAGTGATCCATTTTAAAGAATAAACATAATTCTTTATAAAAATTGACAACAAATAATGTTGTAGCAAAAATCGTATTAAAGAATGTATTTGTTCACTCCTCCAGTCATCAATCACCAAACATTTATTGAGCATTTTCTACATACATGAAACACTGTCCAGAGACACCAAAATGTGCAGGATGAATACCGAGCTAGCCCCCCAGCTTGGTGGGGTGGTTAACATGGAAGCATGCCTCCATAAGAGACTGTAGTAAGAACCCTACCTGTAGTAGGTAGGGGAGTCTATATCAGCAGTAACAGTTTGGTTCATTGGTTTGTCACAGAGCTTCAAAACAAAATGCTGAAAGGATTCCCACATTAAGGCTGGGATGCAATTTGATATGAATATAGGAAAAGTAGCACAATGTTCTTACTGCCTCTGACTACAATGTTATCTTAAAAATGAATCAAACCCTATCTCCTAGTGATATTGAACAAGTCTTGGTATCTGACTTGATACGTAGTTCCCTTAGAGACATAGGCAATTTGATCTTTTAGAATAAGCACTTTTCTATTGGCAAGAGATATGTGCTTTGTTACCTTCTACTTAATACAAACAGCTGAAACAATTGGGGGCTGTGAGTAACTTTGATTTCTGAAGCTCTAAGGACTAACAGAAGGGGCACCTGCAGATTTCACATCCAAAATCAATGGTGTGAGTACCTACTCTGTGCAGAGTAGAGAGCCAGGGATCAAAGAGAATATCAATCTCCCCCTTTTTTCCTGGTCAGTAGGGGAAATAAAACCCATTTCAATATAAATGAAGAAATAAAACCCATCTTGATCTAAATGAAGACACCTACGTTAAAGAATATCATAACTACAATGACTACTTTGAGACTCAAATTTTTAGGATGTTTTAATAGTATTGTGTCCAAATAGCTAGGAGCATAGCTACCTACAGAATTTTTTTCATCAAAATATTTTTTGATAGTTATAATACAGGCATCATTTTCACAATTAGTATTAACCGAAGTGTAGGCTGAGGAAAATAAGCCTCATTTCATACACAGGCGTGCACCATATGATATTTTGGTCAACGATGGACTGCATATACAAAAGTGGTTTCATAAGATTATAAAGGAGCCAAAAAATTCCTATCACCTAGTGACACTAGCCATCATGATGTTGTAGTACAATTACATTACTTTAAAAACAAATTTTGTGTAGACTAAGGGTACAGTGTTTACAAAGTCTACAGTAGTATACAGTAATGTCCTTGGCCTTCACATTCACTCACTGACTAAGCCAGAGCAATTTCCAGTTCTGCATGCTCCGTTCACGATAGGTGCTCTATACAGGTGTACCAATTTTAGTCTTTTATGCTATATTTTTTCTGTATCTTTTCTATGTTTGGATAGATTTAGATGCACAAATACTTATCATTGTGCTACAACTGCCTACCGCATTCAATAAAATAACATGCTGTGCAGGTTTGCAGCCTAGGAGCAATAGGCTGTGCCATGTAGCCTAGGTGTGTAGCAGGCTGTCTCATCTAGGTCTATGTAAGTACAACAAAAGGCATTTCTCAGAACATATCCCCTTCATTAAGTGACATATTAGAGTATACCTTTTTATCATAATTAACTTGTCTTGTCAGAATTTCTTGGAGTCTGCAGCAAGGAAAATGGGTTTGGAAACCAAGTGTAAAGAGGGAACCCTTTAGTTCAAAGTCTGCTTCTAGAGTTAGCCTGTTGTGAGGCTCCATCTAATTGCTCTATTAAGTAGGGTCAACATGTTGTGAGTCAGGATGTTACTATGAGGTGGAGCTGAAAGAAAAAAGAAGGCTCACTCTTTGGAAAATAACCATTTGCTAGAGAGAAAAGACAAGGCTGGAAGCACATGCCATGAGCCAAAGTGAAATTAGTCATAACACCAAATGCCCGTCTGGCCTCTAGAAACTGACCAACTGGCATATTCCTAAGATAAAAGGGTAATTTCCTGTGGAGGTAATACTCCAAGTTTCTCCTAATGTTACAGTAATATAACAACTCATGTGTACGTAAGGCTTTACCTGTTCACAAAATTTATTCATATAGATTCATTCTTGCCATTTTTTCATTTAACCCTTACAAGAGTTCTTCAAGGTAAATCTCTATTTTATTGCATAGGACACAGAGGCTTAGAATTAGTGCTTGTAATAACTAATTAATAACTAATAACTAATTATTGGCACAAATAACTCCACATATTTGCTCTGTCTGTAAACTGCTGGGTCAAAGCAATGAGTGGAGTGCAAAGGCTGCCTTGAACTTGCCTATGATTCTGTCCATCTGCCCAGCAAACAGTGATTTTGGACGGAAACAACTTTGGAAAACAGTGTAATTTGGACCCTCAAGGCTGTGTATGCCCACAGCCCCTGTCCTTTTCAGCCACTACCCTCTGTGTTACTGTTTTCTCCCTGTCCCATCCCTCAAACTCATGCCCCAGTGGTTGTACTTTCTGACAACCCTTCCCCCATGCCCTTTAGTACCTTAGTCCTGTTTGGACCAAATTGCCTTATCTTCTCTACCTGCTTGTCTTAACCAAAACCAGACTCTCCCCCAAGGGCAATGGCTGTCAACCCCAGGCTGGATATAGTACTTATGGGAGAGCTTTAAAAAGCTGCCAACAGGCATAGCCCTTCCCCCAAGTGATTCAGCATCAATGGGCATCAATACATTTCAAAAGTTCTCTCTCACATGATTTTAATGAGAGGCTGGGGTGGGGTACAAGAGTCATTGTTCTTGAGTCTCATTTCACTTGAGGGCCTTCGCAAGTGGCAAGAGTTCATTTTCCTCCCTTCCTACCTCTCTCTCTCTCCTTTTTCTTTCTTTCTGAAATAAGGTCTCACTCTGTCACCCAGCCTGGAGTTCAGTGGTGCCATCAAAGCTCGCTGTAACCTCTAACTCCTGAACTCAAGTGATCCTCCCTCCTCAGCCTCTTTGCCACCACAACTGGCTGGGTTAAAAAAAAATTTTTTTTATAGATAGGGTCTCACTGTGTAGCCCAGACTGGTCTCAAACTCCTGGCCTCAAGGGATCCTCTTGCCTTGGCCTCCCAAAGCACTGGGAGACGTGAGCCACCATACCCAGCAGACAGTTCATTTTCTTAATAATCCCATTACTGAAAAGTGGGTGTGGGAAAGAGTTGCCATTCCTCTTTCTTCCCTGTAAGTCAACCCAAATCATGATTCTTCCATCTTTAAGTCAAAATGCCACCTTTAAGACCCGTGGACTCCAGATATACAATCTCTGATCTATTTCCTCATCTTTTGAATGATATAGCTATTGGTCCTTCTCGCCTTTCCAAGTTCTGCTTTCAATCCTTGACAACCTCAGTGCCCATGTAGATGACGAATCCCCTCTCTGGCCTTGACATCTTTCATGTTAAAGCACTGTATTTCCTTTCTACTCCAGCATGCTGGGGGAATTGGGGGAGGAAGCGGATGATATCAGAATCACCTGGGAAGATTATACAACACCCCCATCCCTGGCTTCCGATATGCACACCCCTTCCTCCCATGATGGTGATGTCTTTGGAGCGGTATTAGAGTGCCTCCTTTTTTGATGGGAAATGTTGTCCCAGACTTTGTAACAATCTGAAATTATTTCATCATTGAAAGCTAAAATTCCTGTACCCAACTCTTTATGACTGTCTACATCTCTTTCACATCTTTAAACATAACACTTATTCTAACAAATACTATGAACACACCAGGCCTTTACCCTATTTACTGTTTTACTTTGGCAAAATATACTTAACATAAAATTTGTCATTTTAACCATTCTAAGTGTACAGTTCAAGTGGCATTAAGTACATTCACATTGTTGTACAACCATCATCATTATCTATCTCCAGAACTTTTTCATCTTCCCAAACTGAAACATACCTATTAAACAGTAACTTCCCACTCCTCCCTCTCCCAGCCCCTGGTAACCACCATTCCACTTTCTGTCTCTATGAATGTGAATGCTCTAGGTCCCTCGTAAAGTGGAAGTATTTGTCCTTTTGTGACCGGCTTATTTTAATTTTTTTTTTTTTTTTGGGGGGATGGCGTCTCACTCTGTCGCCCAGGCTGGAGTACAGTGGCGCGATCTTGGCTCACTGCAACTTCCACCTCCTGGGTTTAAGCAATTCTCCTGCCTCAGCCTCTTGAGTAGCTTGGATTACAGGCGTCCACCACCATGCCTGGCTAATTTTTAGTAGAGACAAGGTTTCACTCTGTTGGCCAGACTGGTCTTGAACTCCTTATCTCAAGTGATCCACCTGCCATGGCCACTCGAAGTGCTGGGATTACAGGCATTAGACACCAGGCCCAGCTGTGACTGGCTAATTTCAGTTAGCTTAATATTGACAAGGTTCATCCGTGTTGTAGCATGTACCAGAATTTCCTTCATTTTTGAGGCTGAATACAACATTCTATTGTATGTTTATACCTTATAAACATAAGATAAAATCCATTCTGTCCATGGACACATGAATCACTTCCACCTTTTGGCTATTGTGAATAGTGCTGCTATAAACAATGGCATGCAAACATCTGTTTGAATTCCTATTTTTACTTCTTTGGGGTATATACCGACAAGTAGAATTTCTGGATCACGTGGCAATTCCGTGTTTAAGGTTTTGGGAAACTTTACCATATTTTAACATTAACTTCTGGCTAACCTCCCATCTCTTTTCAGCCGAAAGTGCTCCTCCCATTCCTTAACTGTTCTGCTAGTCACTGCAAGACTTTCCTCACCTCCTTTCTTTCTGGCTTACCTGCCTATAAACCTGGCTGGATTTGGCATTCTCTTTCCCCTCTTTTTACTCCTATACTTTGAATATTGCTGATGAAAGCTTTATTACTGTGACTATAAACTCATCTTGTCCAAATACTCTTGGGTTTCTTAAAGCTGTGTGGCGACTCTTACCATCTACTCCCCTGTTGCCCTTCACAGGTATTTTTGATATTTTTACCACTCTCCTCAAAGCTGTTCTTCTAATTTCAATTTTCTTTGGTTTGGCCAGCTTGCATTGCATTTTCCTACTTCCCTGAAGTAACAGAGACTAGCAGGTATGACTGCTTCAATTTTCTATTAATATCTGTACCCATGTCCATCTTTGTCTCCATACTCCAGAAAGGGCTAGATATATAAACTAAGAATCTGTTTTAATCAATTGAGATGACAGTGTTATACAGAAAATAGAGTCCTGGAAATCAGGAGGTCTGATTTTCTATTCTCTATGACTAAAGTGGAGTCATTTGTCTGTCTCAGTTTTCTCATTTGTACAAGGAGTATCTTAAACTAGATGATTTTACATTGTGCAAATCTATTATTTCACTTGACTTATGGGTTTGAATTTTCAAATTTAGGGTAAGCTACTTTATACTTACATACAAAATGCTACACTTTAAGTCTGAAAGTAGCCTTTTAAAATCTCTAACAAATAACCCATAATATTAGTAAGAAAACAAAAGTTTCATGCTATTCAATAACATGATGATCTGAGTTTGATTTTAGTTATCACTTCTGTTTAAAGCACTTTTCCAACTATAATTCTGTAGTTTACATAATTAATTTTTATGTTCTTGTTGAAACCATCACTAAAATAAGAAAAACTATTTCCATCTTTCATCATAAGCAAAAATCAAATCAGGCCAGGTGTAGTGGCTCACACCTGTAATTCCAGCCTTTTGGGAGGCTGAGGCTGGTGGATCACCTGAGGTCAGGAGTTTGAGACCAGCCTGGGCAAATGGCAAAACCCCATCTCTACTAAAAATAAAAAAAAATTAGCCAGGTGTGGTGGCAGGTGCCTGTAATCCCAGCTACTTGGGAGGCTAAGGCAGTAGAATCGCTTGAACCTCGGGGGCGGAGGTTGCAGTGGGCCGAGACCGCACCATTGCACTCCAGCCTGGGCAACAAGAGGGAAACTCCATCTCAAAAAAACAAAATGAAACAAACAAAAAGCAAAACAAAAACAGAAAATCAAATCAAAATGGATTAAAGACTGAAATGTAAGACCTGAAACTATAAAACTTCTGTAGGAAAAATTGGGAAAATGCTTCAGGACATCTGGGCAAATATTTTTTGGGTAAGACCTCAAACAAATGCAAAAATGGGATCGTATCAAGCTAAAAGGCTTCTGCCTAGCAAAGGAAACAACCAACAGAGTGAAAAGATAATCTAGAGAATAGAAGAAAATACTTGCAAACTAGTCACCTAACAAGGCACCAATAACCAGAATACATAAGGAACTCAAACAACTCAATAGCAAAAAAGCAAAAAACTTGATTGTAAAATGGTCAAAGGACTTGAATAGATATTTCTCTCAGAAGATGTACAAATGGCCAATAGGTAACATGAAAAATGCTCAACATCACCGAGTCATCAGGGAAATGTAAATCCAAACCACAATGAGATATCATTTCACCTCAGTTAGAATGGCTATTATTAAAAAGACAGAAAATATTAAATGCTGGTGGGGATGTAGAGAAAAGGGAAAGCTTTTGTACTGCTGATGGAAATTTAAATTAGTATAGCACTACAGAAAACAGTATGCAGGTTCCTAAAAAAAATAACTACCATACGATCCAGCAATCCAGTTGCTGAGCATATACTCAAAGAAAGGAAATCAGTATGTCAAAGAGATATCTGCACTCCTATGTTTACTGCATCACTATTCACAAGAGCCAAGACACGGAATCAACTTAACTGTCCATCAACAGATGGGCAGATAAAGAAAATGTGACATACATGCATAATGGAATACTATTCAGCCATAAAAACAATGAAATCCTGTCATTTTCAGCCACATGAATGGAACTGGAGGACTTTATGTAAGTGAAATGAGCCAGGCACAAAAAGATAAATATCGTGTGTTCTTACTCACATGTGGGAGCTAAAAAAGTGGATCTTACGGAGGTAGAGAGTAGAATGATGGTTACCAGAGAACTAGAGGGAGGGAAATGGGGGAGAGGGGATGCAGGGAAGTTGGTTACCAGGTACAAAAATACAGTTAGATAGAAGAAGTAAGTGCCAGTATTCAACAGCACAGTAGGGAAATTGTAGTTCATAATTTATTGTATATTTCAAATAGCTAGAAAGGAAGAATTATAGTGTTCCTAACACAGAGAAAAAAATAAATGTTTAAGGTGATAGATATCTTACTTACCCTGACTTGACCAGTACACATTGTATACA
This sequence comes from Macaca fascicularis, assembly GCF_037993035.2. NCBI lineage: Eukaryota > Metazoa > Chordata > Mammalia > Primates > Cercopithecidae > Macaca > Macaca fascicularis. The sequence goes on from NC_088377.1 coordinate 108,421,957, forward strand.
GGTATCAAACTATCACATTACCCCGAAAGACATATGAGTATAATATATCAATGAAAACATTTTTAAAATAATGAAATATGAATTTTGTAAAAATAAGAAAAACTGCAGCACATAAGACACACCTTCACCGTGGAGCTTCTGGTCAGTTTTCATTACAGAGGTCCAAAAGTGTCTGGCATATACGTGGGTTTTACTACGCAAATCGCAATATGATCTTTCTACCTGTTGGCAAGGTAAGGAATTGAACTTACCTTCTGTTGAAGAAAGGGAACCCACTCGCAGTGCACCAGCTCCTGGCGATACTGCTTTGTAAAGGGTCCGACATAAGACACAAATGCTGCCGTGAGAAGAACATCTCCACAGAGTGTCTTCTCTTGAGCTTCAAAGGACTTAATGGATTGACCCCAGCGAATCTTCTCTGACTGAAAGATGAAATTACTCAGCTGTAATTGCAGGGTGAACGTCAACTCCACAAATGCTTAATGCAATTACCTCATGGCACAGTTTATGTCCTTCCACACAGTCACTAGAAGGAACAGAGTGTAATGGTTTGGTGTGACTATTATAATCTTTCATGTGTTTGAAACCCATCATTATGATGGAGTTCTCATACTCTCCTCAGTGGAGTTTATCACAAAGTGACATTAGTTCTTTAACATCTCTTCTCACTGGACATCCCAACTCTTCCATTATGATTGAGGTCCTTCTTGAAAGGCTGACAGTCTCTCCCCTGTCCCTCTGGGAGTGGAGGATGACCAAGAGCTGTGGCCAAGAATGAGTGATGTTAGGATTACTTATTTATTTGACAAGGTCTGGTTCTATCGCCCATGATGGAATGCCGTAGCACCATCTCAGCTCATGGCAACTTCTACCTCCTGGGCTCAAGCCATCTTCTCACTTCAGCCTCTCAAGTAGCTGGGACTACAGGCATGTCCCACCATGCCTGGCAAATTTTTGTATTTTTTTGTAGAGATGGGGCTTCGCCATGTTGCCCAGGCTGGTCTCACACTCATGAGCTCAAGCAATCCACTTGCCTTGGCCTCCCAAAGTGCTGGGATTACAGGCGTGAGCCACCACACCTGGCCTGATATCAGTATTTTTAATGTCAGCCTAGCTGCTCTCCATTCTTCCCACTACACTGCCCTAGTCAAACTTTTTATTTACTTACCTATTTTTAACATGCTGGCAATGGTCTGATTACAGACAAAGGGAAATGACAAACACAACTCTTCTTAATTAGTTGAAACATAAAGCCGAAATAGCCATCTATTCTGGATTCTACTAATGAAAGAGTAGCATTAGTAGTTACTAAAATCAGGTTAGTTTTCTAATATAATCATTAAATCAGTGGAGGAAGCTATGATCTATGTAAAAAGGTGGAAATCAGGACTTCACAATACTCTCCAAGAACGCTGTTGAAGTCCTTATATCTAGTTGGATGGCCATTTAAAATCTGATTTACAGGTTAAATATCTGAAGCCCTTAATATTGGATTTGAATAAAACTGCAATAAATATGTATAGATTGACTGAACTGCAGGGTAGTTTACTAATTTATTTTGTTTCAATGTATGCTAAAAATACAACATTTTAAGAACATGCAAATTAATGGAACCTGAAAAGAAATCAGCAATTTGTTAGTACAAGCAAAGAGGCACCCTATGAAATTTTGCTTTCCCCATGAAAGTAGATTGACCACAGAAAACAAAAATGATGTCATAATGGATTGGAATGCCAGTTCCCTGCAAGCCATCTTAATATCTACAACACTGAGGTCGGAGGTCATGAAATTAGCATGTGAAAATGGTTATCAAAGTGGTTTCAAGATCATCTCCTTGCTTTGCTTGATAAAGATCACCGCAAGTTAACTATATAATTAAACACTAAGGAACTTCAGCTCTCTAGCCCTCTACAGAATTTATTACTTTCCTTCCTCAGCCACAGACAACATATCCATTAATTTTCAGGAGGAATCTCTCATTCACCTACCCTCTATCTTTGTTGTTTTTGGTTTGTAAAGGATAAACAATAAAATGTACCCACCTCATTCTCCAAAACAGCTTTGAAATTTGAAGATTTACTAAACATAGACTTATTGGCTATCGAAATCGTCAATAATTTTGCTATAGTATCCATGCAACATAAATCATTACTGACATTGGCTAACAAGGGTTTAAGAGTTGGAACATGTCCTGTAATAAATTTCTAGACAGTTAAAAATCACTATAATTTTATTCTAATGCATTATAGATTGCCTGTAATGTCATCCTGGCTGGGGTGACCCATTTCTAATTTTGAACAGCTGTTCAACTCAGGAGTTAGTTAATGATTAAATATAAATTGCCTGATTTATTAGTCTGAATGGCTGAGCTTCCAGGTCAATGCTATATAGACAAAATCATCAGTCTTGATGTTTTTCAGAAGTTAACTGTCTCCTGTTCTAGTCAGAAAGAATTTATCCTAAAAGAAAAAGATCTGACATCTTCAATGAATCCTTTAAAAATATATATTTTTTCTTAGTTCACATACTACAATCTTCTTTTCCTTTCCTTGTCTAAATCATCATGAGTAAGCAAAGCCTTTGGAAATATTGCTATATGTTAGAGACACGTGGTAGGACCTGCTTTCCCCTTGATAAAACTTTCAGACATTCTGTAACTAGTCCAGGAAAACAGTCTAATTATATGACACTTTTTCTCAGGTACCTCAGAAATGGTGAACTCTTCAAACTGCTTAAATCTTACCACTTTAAATGGCAGTAGTTTTAAGTACTAGTACTGGTGAAATTTCTCAACTCACCTAAGAAAAGCAAGTCTTCAAAAGGCTCCAGAATTTTAATACAGGAGGCTCCCAAAACTCACCCATTTATTAATGTATTCATTCAGTAAATATCTAGTGATGCCGATGACACACCGGGACTATTCTATATGCTTGGGATCAAGCAGTGCACAAAAAAGGTGAAGTTTCCTGTTCTTGAGAAGCTCATATTTCAATTGGGGAAAAAAAAGACCAAAAAAAGTATTTGTGTGTATGCATACATGTACAACTATGTTCATGCAATAAATGCTATCAAAAAACGGTAACAGAGCAAGTGGAGAAAATAGAGATGCGTATGTGTGCTTGTATGTGCGTGTGTGAATGAGTGGGGGGGACTCGTGTGTTGGATGAAGGCTCTTTTATGTGGGGATGTCAGAGAAAACCAATTGATAATGAGAACTTTCAGCAGAGCCTGACAAAGTGAAGAGCCAGTGATGTGATTGCCTGGGAAAGGCTAAGGCACAAAGAAGGAGAGTGCCTGGAAGTATGAGGGAGAGACAGAAGGCCAGTGAAGACAGGGCAAGAGGGAAGTGGCAGAGGTGAGGACAGGGGGGTATCCAGGAGACAGATCATCATGTAGGGCCTAGTAGGTCAGTAAAGCCTTTAGACTGGACTTTGAGTGATTAATTAGTTATCGGGGAGTTCTGAGTGAAGGGGTGATAGGAATGTACTTAAGTTTGTAAAATATCACCTGGCTGCAATGAGGGAAATAAGCTTTAGGAGGTAATGGTGGGGCCTGCGGAGGCATCCTGGGGAGAGATGCCAGCAGCCTGGACCAGCATGGTGAGGTGAAGAGAATGCCAAGTGCTGGGATTTGGAATGAACCTGAAAAGCACAGTCAACAGAATATGCTGATGGACTGGATGTCAGAAAGAGTCATGGGTGATTCAAAAGCTTTGGGCCAGAAAAACTGGAAGAACAGAATTGCAGTTACTGAGATGGAATGGAGAGGGGATTTGCAAGGTGAATTATGAGTTTCTGCATAATGAACTATGCATTTCAGAGAGATAGTGTATTTCAACTTGTGGTGAATTAAATTTGTGGTAATAATTTAGGGTTTTAAAAATCTACTATAGGCTGGGTGTGGTGGCTCACACCTGTAATCCTAGCACTTTGGGAGGCTGAGGTGGGTAGATCATGAGGTCAGGAGATCGAGACCATCCTGGCTAACACGGTGAAACCCCGCTCTACTAAAAATACAAAAAAATTAGCTGGGCGTGGTGGCGGGTGCCTGTAGTCCCAGCTACTCGGGAGGCTGAGGCAGGAGAATGGCATGAACCTAGGAGGTGGGGTGAGCCGAGATCACGCCACTACACTCCAGCCTGGGTGACAGAGCAAGACTCCTTCTCAAAAAAAAAAAAAAAAAAAAAAAAAAATCTACTACAAGAAATGAGGCTATCACCTAGCTATCCTAAAACATGTTTCCCCCTTTCTTGCTAAGAGAACCCTGAATCTGAATAGGATGGTAATGCGCCCAGTTCCATGAGATGAATGGTGACTTGCTAAGCAAATGATGATAGCCCCATTCCCCCTTTTCCAGACTTTTTTTTTTTTTTTGGGCAGGAGGTGTGGGGTGGAGTTAGGAGTTTATCTAGTTCTGACAAAAGAAACTTAAGTGGGGGTCTGTCAGAGACATTTCCAGAAAAACATAAGATTTTCTCATAAAAGGAGAAAACCCCAGCTGATATAGATTGTTTCCTTTCTCTATTGTCTCTCTGAATCTGAAGGTGTAGCAACGGTCTTGAGGCCATGAGGCAAAACGCATGAGGGTGAATGACCACTTGCTAAGTGTGGAGAGGCAGAGGGCAACAAAGAGCCTAGGTGGCTGGTCACTAATCATCTAGATCAACACTGATAATGGTCTAGCCTTAGCATTTTCTGTAATATGTGAAAAATAAGCTCCCATTTGTTTGAGCCACTGTAAAAGTTAGATATCACCTCCAGCCAAATGCAGTTCTAATAGTGCAGTTACATATTTTAGTGCAGTTACACACTTGTCAGCTAAAGGCATGTCTAATAATACAGTTATATACTTTTTAATTATACACTGTTACTACTTTTTAGTTATATATTTTATGTACTTTCTAATAGTGCAGTTATAGACTTTATACTTTAAAAAGTAACTACTTTATTGAGATATAATTCACATACCATGAAACTCACCCTTTAAAATACACAGTAGAGTGGTTTTTACTATCTATATAAACTTGCACAATTATCTCCTCTTGCTCATTTTAGTACATTTCCCTCACCCCAAAGACAAACCGTGTATCCAGTAGTAGTCACTCCCCAAACCCCACACCCTTGTCCAGCCTCTGGCAACCATTAGTCTATTTTGTGTCTATAAATTAGCCTGCTCTGGCAGAATGTGCCTCTGTATGATATATGATACCACATATCATGTGATATGTGACCTTTTGTGTCTGGTTTCTTTCTTTTAGCATGATATTTTCAAGAATCATACATTGTAGCATAACTCAGTATTCATTTTTATAGATGCATACTATTACATTATATGGATATACATTTTATTTGTCCATTTATCAATTAATGGACATTTGGGTTGTTTCTATTTTTAGCTATTATGAATAATACTGCCATGAACATTTGCATATGAGCTTTTTAATGGACGTTTATTTTCATTTATTTGGGGTATATACCTATGAGTAGATGATTGCATCACATGCTAACCTCATGTTTAATGTTTTGAAGAACTGCAGAACTGTTTTCCAAAGAGGCGGAACCATTTTACATTCCAACCAGCATTTCTCCATATCGTTTGCCAATACCATTACTGTCCATATTTTTTATTACAGTCATCCTGGTGGTTATGAAGTAGTATCTTGTGGTTTTAATTTGCATTTCCCTAATGACTAATGGAGTTGAGCATCTTTTCATGTGCTGTCTGCATATCTTGTATGGCGAAATGTCTATTCAAATCCTTTTCTTATTTTAAAATTTGGTTATTTATCTCTTTGACTTTTGTTAGGAAATACTTGAACATACATTATGTCTTTTGAGCATCATCACAACCTTGTAAGGGAAACATTATCCACATCCCTGTTTTAGACACAAGAAAACAAAGTTGAAGATGTTTGGTGATTTCCCCAAAACTGTTGAATGCCACATTGTAGAGCAAACAAAATCTGTGAACACTGATGTCACAGAACATATGTTCCTCTACCACTCATGTTCAAGCAAGAGGATGTTAATAAAAATTATAAAAAACCTTTACCTAATGGAATAACTATTAACATTAGCACGTCAGTCACCTATAAAAAGATGTAACAACAAAACCATAAGCCAACCAGGTTTAACTTGAAAGAAATCATTTGCTGGTAGAATTCAATGGCAAATGTATATTAAAAGGATCAGACAACAAACAGTTCAATTTCACAATTATCTAGCAGCCATCCTGAGTTTTATAACCTATTTCAAGAAAACCATGCTTTCTTTTTGTTTTTAAAGGATTTTTTTCACAATGTGGTAAGAAAGGAAGGAAGGGGAAAAGTAGAAAAAATAAATACATAACCCACCCACAGCTGATGTACTCCATTGTCTTAAAGTGGATACAAGACCACTAACTTCTGATAAAGTATATGTCTTCCCTGTTTTCATTGGAGATCAGACTGATGGCACACTGAGTTCAGGACTATATATTAAAAGATATGTACTTGATCATTTCTTCCTTCTGGTGAGTTAGAGCCACAGTACGAGTGATTTTTAAATATTATCCTTTGTTGTTAATTCCATGTCTATTTAGTTATTATTGGTGGCAAATAATAAAATTCCCATGAGCAGATCTGAATATTTTAGTTAGAATGTTTGGAAGAAAAGGTTTAACTTGCCTCAAGTTCCTTGACAAGTCTGTTAGCTAATTTGATGGTTTTGTTGGTTTGGTTCACCTCTTCTTGACACCGGACTTTCTCAGTTGTTGCTTTTTCAAATGATGCTGTGAGTCTGCTCAGATTTCGATCCAGATCCTGAATCAGAATTGAATTAACTTTTCAGTCATTTTTAGTTAAAACAGAGAGATTACAATCATCTTAAAACATCTGTTACTGTAAGGTAAATGGACAAACCTCTTCCCCCCATTAACCTTTGTCCCTTTACCATACGTATTTTAGGGAAGAAGGAAAAGAAGGATATAATGAAATAAACACATCAGTGCCACTATAAACTAACAGCTCACGATGTGGTCTTCTTCCCTTTCATCTCCACTGGGCAGAATGCAAGGAGCCACTGGGGTGAATGGATGCGCCCTGAAGATGCAAATGTGCTGTAGGTGCACTATCATTCCCCTCTGCTCTTCTTGCACCTAAGCCTCATCCTCCAATACCAGCTTTATTAAAGACAAGAGTGACTTGTTTTGTTTCTCCACCTACTGATTCTTTTCTCTTTGGGTTCATAATTCAGGCAGTGAAGAGGGGTGTTAATTACTAAGCCCTTTAGACCTGGCTAGGCCAATCGGATTTTTCTTTTTCTTCTTTTTTTTTGGAATGAGTATTGCTCTGTTGCCCAGGCTGAGTGCAGTGGTGCAGTCTCAGCTCACTGCAACCTCTGCCCCCCAGGTTCAAGTGATTCCTGTGCCTCAGCCTCCTGAGTAGCTGGGATTACAGGTGTGCACCACCACGCCCAGCTAATTTTTGTAGATTTAGTGGAGATGAGGTTTCGCCATGTTGGCCAGGCTGGTCTTGAATTCCTGGCCTCAAGTGACCCACCTCGGCCTCCCAAAGTGCTGGGATTACAGGCGTGAGCCACTGTGCCTGGCCCACATTTTTCTCTTCTGGAGGTAGGAATTGAAACTCAGAGATAATCCATTGTCTTTAGCATTGAAAGACCTTGGAGGATGTGTGAATCAGAGGGCTTCATTTAAAGAGGGAACACCTTCCACCAGGGCACAGAAAAAATAGAGAAAACCATTGTGGAGAAAGAGAAAAGGATGAAAGGGACGTACAAAGAGAAGCAAGATGAGAAGTCACACAGCCCTAGAGACTCCAAGAGAAGTTCATGGCAGCTTCTTGTTTCCTAGATCTCTTGGGGCCCCTGGTCACCTTTTGTCCAGGAGTTTGTCTTTGTGTCCTTTTTGGCTAAGGTGTTTTGAATGAGTTCATATCACTTATAGCCAGGAAGTCTTGACTGAGATGTCAAATGCTTGTGAGACTCCTCACTATGGTATCTTGCTAGCATATTAAGTTCCAACAAACCTAATAAGATTTATAACATTGCTTTTGTAGGTGCATGCAAAGTTCCTAGAAACTTTAACAAGAAAACTTGCAGAATATAACCTACTAATAATTTAGAGACTATATTTGTCGATGACCCAGTTATTTCACCATTACTTTATATTGCTAAAGCAGTATATATATATACATAAATATGTATATACATCAAATTTAAGATTAATATGTAAAATAGCATCAAATTTATGAGAATTGATGGAGATATTATACATCACTAGTTAGAAATAAGTTTGAAATATAGCAGGGTGTGGTGGCTCATGCCTGTAATCCCAGCACTTTGGGAGGCTGAGGCGGCCGGATCACGAAGTCAGAAGTTCGAGACCAGCCTGGCCAACATGGTGAAACCCCATCTCTACTAAAAATACAAAAATTAGCCGGGCGTGGTGGCGGGCACCTGTAATCCCAGCTACTCTGGAGGCTGAGGCAGGAGAATCGCTTGAGCCTGGGAGGCAGAGGTTGCAGTGAGCCGAGATTGAGCCATTGCACTGCAGCCTGGGAAACAAGAACAAGAACCCATCTCAAAAAAAAAAAAAAAAAAAAAGATGGAAATAAAAATATTACAGGTCTATTTTGGGTTATTAAGGGTACTTACAGTTTATCAAACACAGAAGCACATGAAAGCTCTAGTATCAGACTCCGTGGGTTGATATTTCAATGCTGCTACCAGCTAAGCAGTATCAAGTTGGGGCTATTTATTTACCTTCTCTATGCTTCAACTTCAGTATCTTAAAAATAGAATTAATAACGTTACCTAGCTCAAAGGGGTGATTTTTTGAGGATTAATTTTGATGATTCATAGAATAATACCTAGGACAGTGGAAGGCAATGGTTCTTAAAATTTTTGGTCTCAAAACCCTTTTACATTCAGACCCCTACAGGGCACTGGTTCATACAGATGATATCAAGTAATATTTATGGTATTAGAAGTTAAAACTGACAAAAATTTAAAAATTAATTTAAGAATATGAATAAACTCACCATATATTAGCATAATTCTATTAAAAATAACAATATTACCCAAACAAAATTAATGAAAAATGGAATTTAGATTTTTGTGAACCTAATTTTAATGTCTTATTTAACAGAAGCCTGTCAGATTCTTATACCTGCTACTGCGTTCAATCTGTTGAGGTGCTGCATGTCATACAACCGCTGAAAAGCTCTGCTCTATGCTTGCTGGAGAATGAAGGTGAATAAAGCAGACAATGCCTTATATAACTTGCAGGAGAGGAAACTGAGACAAAAATCAGCTGAGTGATTTGCTATAGTTTCACTAGCTAGTGAGTGAAAAAAAAACAAGGCTATGAACCCAAACCTTCTGAGTCCTGGACCAATTTAATGGAAGGCATTTAACAAAATAGATGTTTGAGAAGGTCCAGTTGTGAAGAGATAGAGCAAATACTTCCAGGCTTCCCAGTCAGATCACACATGGTATACTGTATAGTTAACAGTATCCAGCTTTGAGTTTAAAAATGTCTTGGTTCTGCCAGATACGGTGGCTCACACCTATAATCCTAGCACTTTTTGGGAGGCTGAAGTGACCTGAGGTCAGGACTTCAAGATCAGCTTGGCCAGCAGGGTGGGACTCCATCTCTACTAAAAATACAAAAAATTAGCCTGGTGTGGTGGTGCATGCCTGCAGTCCAGCTACCCGGGAGGCTGAGGCACAAGAATTGCTTGAATCTAGGGGTCAAGGTTGTAGTGAGCTGAGATCGTGCCACCGCACTCCAACCTGGATGATGGAATGAGACTGTCTCAAATGAATGAATGAATGAATATAAGAGTGAATGAATGAATGTATGTATGTATGTCTTGGTTTTAGTTCCTCTACCTCTTACTGGTCCTGGTGGTATGGGCTCATTTTTCACTTTATGTGAGCTTTATATTTTCCCATTTGTAAAATGGGACTACTACTACTAATACCTACTTCATAGGTAGGTGTGCTATGGAATCAAATGTGTGTTAATACATGTAAAATATGGCATAGCACATTCAGCAAGCACATGTGAAGTTAGCTTGGTCTGCAAATATCATTGGAGTTTATTTCAAATGGGATACAAATTCACTCTGGTTCATTTTTTCATTGAATGAAAACATAACTTAATGGCAAATGTTTGAACCTGGGAGGTGGAGGTTGTAATGAGCTGAGAATGCGCCACTGCACTCCAGCCTGGGCAACAAGAACGAAACTCCATCTCAAAAAGAAAAAAAAGAAAAAGTTCAAAGCAAATATATAATCATCAAGATGATTTTACTCTAAAATAAATAAGATTAGGTTTCCAAAATATTTTCTGATGGGTCTTAATATTGCTTGTACCTTTCTCCTTGTTTTCAAAAAATTTTTCTCTATAGAAAACTCTTTTCTTGCTGTTTTTCTTTTCTCACCACCCGTTCTCTCCTTCATCTATTTTAATCTGACTGTTATTCCTATCACATTTTTTCTTTGTTTTTTCCTACCATTTTACGGAAACATATGTGATACAAACCACCTATGACTCTGATAAACAAGCTTCATTCTCTCAAGTTACTAATCATTATTTGAAAAACAAACAAACAAACAATAACAACTAACAGTTACTGATCCTCTAGCAAGCACCCAGCACTATTCTAAGTATTTTCCATGTGTTAATGCATTTGATCATTTCGGTAAGTCTCAGATTTTTTCATTTTATAGGCGAGGAAATTAGAGTCAATAAGGCAAAAAAGTTACTCAAGCTCACACAGACGGGAAGTACTGGGCTAAGATGTGACACGTGATGTTTGGCCCCACAGCCTATGCTCAGATGCACTGTGGTATCTGCCCTCTTTACTGTTTGTTCCAGGTGATGGTTCCCTTCGGCCCCCGTGACAACAATCTCTCTTGGCTCCTCATTCACCTTCCTAACCATCTCTTTTTCTTGCTCTTTCAGATATCATCATTCTGTATCCAGTTTATAAACTGTTTGTAATCCAAGTTTCTCTCCTTGACTTTGTTTTCATTCTGCTTCCCTCACCCATGTTCATTCTGCCTCCAGTCTCTTCCCCTTTGTTTGTTGGCCCACAGTTATCTTTCCAAAAGGTAAATGTGATCAGTTTATCCCTCCTGCCCCCAACTGCAGTTCTTCAACTGCTCTCCCTGTCTGACAGCGGCAGTTCTCATATACAGCTCACAGATCCCTACTGGGGCTAGTTTATTCTGCTAGAGCTCACTGAATCTACGTTTGCCTTAGTCATTGTCTGTAACATAGTTAAAAGAAAATATAACTACTATTCATGACTGTCTGGGACTTTTTTTTGGCATTAAGAGTCTTCAATATTAGGGAGCTTAGTATATTCTGGCCTATAGGACAAACACATACTTCTTAACCAACCCCTTGCAACTTCCTGTGTGATCATGTCCCTGCCTCGCTTTTCACCACAAGTGACCCCACACAGTGACATTTATACTCTATTCTTCAGCCATATTGAGGTACTTATTGTCCACAGGACACAAGACCCTCTTTCTTGAAATACCCTTTCCCTATCTTCTGGGTGAAAACCTATTCATCTTTTAAGACTTGATTCAAGAGGAAACTGCTTCTCCAAACCTTTCCTGAGCACCCAACTACATCCTCACCTGCAGAACTGACCAACGCCATTCTTTGCACTCCAGTGGCAGCCAGTGCAACCTCCCTTGGCAGCACTTAGCAAATTAAACAGCATTTAGCAAATCTGTAAGAGTTTTCAGAGCAGAGACTGAGCCTTCTGTGTCCCCCTGACTCCAGTGCCTAGTCCAGTGTTACAAAATGTTTGTTAACTGTTAAAAGGAAAGTGAGTCCTTCAACTAGAATAAACCTTTAGTTAAAATATAATATATGGTTCTGTTTGTCAATTTAACTAATAGTTTTTGAGTTCCTCTCATGTGTCAGCTGCTAGGCATAAAAAGTTAGAAGACTTTAAGGAGCTCACAGTGTGGAAGACAAAGGAAATGAAAGTTCACATGTTAGGATGAAGTGTACAACTGATGTGTAGGGTGTGTGGAATAATAGGGAAACTGATCAAGTATTTTCTCCAAGGAGTTCCCCTAAAGTCCAAGCTTGATCTAGGAGAACAGCGAGAATTAGCAGATGATAAAGTACCAGATCCCAAATAGCTTTCAGTGTTAGTACACAGCAAAGGTCAGTACCCACTAGGTACTAGGTACTAGGACCCACACACCAAATCTAGCAGCCATCTGGTTTTGTGTGGCCTATGAGTAAAAATGGATTTTACATTTTTAAATGTTAAATGTAAAAAATATTAACCTTTACCTGAGAACAGTTGTGCAAAGATTTGAGAACACAGAGGGATATCACCAAAATGGCAGAGTCGAAGTAATCTGGCTTCACTCTTGCCTACAGAAAACCCAAAACAAATATCCAGCGCTAAGACTATCACCAGCAACATCCCAGAACTCAAATCTGAGGCTGAGACGTTACCCAGAGCCGCAGAGAAATAAAACACTCTGAGCAGTAGAAGAAAGAACATCTCTATCTGCAATGCCCCTACCCAAATTTACTCAGGCACTGCACGTAGAAAATGCCCCCTAGACTCATGGTTTCTACACTGGAGAAAGTGAGACTGAGGTGGGCAGTCATTTTCCCCACTCAGCCACCTTATATTCCCTTGCAGGAAAACTGCTTTTTACCTCAACCCGTGGGAAGTATTCTAAGTGTCTATAGAGACAAAAATCCCTGAAAGCATCTAGTGATAAAGAGTGAAGGTGAGACTAGCAACTGCAACCCATGAAACTCTGCTCTTTATCTCAGCCAAAGGCGATGCCAAATCAGAGTGGCTTTTCAACAGCACCACACTGTACGAGGCACACTCCATGGGTCTTCTGGGCACAAAGCCCCTAGCTAGCTTTTCCACAAAGTCAGAGCATTTTTGGGGGGCCCCTTACCCTCAATTTAGGATGGTCAGTACTTCGAGCATTTCTAAGAGTCAAGGCAAACCTGGGCTTAATGTTCCATATAGTGCTGAAAAGCAAGCAGTGATCTAGAATTAAGGAACTCAACAGGCGAATACAAATAACCTGTAAGCAAACATACTCTAGAAAGACCAAAATAAGCCAGTCAGCAAAGACTGGCATAAATAACTAATCCTTCAGTGTAGAGCCATAGATGTATGTCCACAAGAAACAGCAGCAAACAGGGAGCCATGACCTCTCCAAACAAAGCAAGGAGTGAGTGACCAACTCTAATGGGATGATGATATGGGAGCTCTCAGATCAATAATTCAAAATAGTAGTTTAAGAAAACTCAGCCGATTCCAAGATAATACAAAAAAGCAATTCATAAATTTATCAGAAGTTTAAGAGATTGAAATAATTTTTAAAAAATCAAACAGATCCTGGAACTAAGAAATACATTTGCTGAAGTAAAAAATGAATTTGAGGCTTTAAAGAGCAGAATGAGTAAAGCAGAAGAATCAGTAATTTCAAAGACAGGCTATTTGAAAATATGCAGAAGTGAAAAAAGGAAAAATGATGAAACAAACAAATGTCTACAGAGAATGACCTCAAAAGAGCACATCTAACAGTCACTGGAGTTCAAGAGGGAGTTTGAAAAGAGCAAGATGCAGAAAGCTTGTTCAAAGAAAGAAGTATATATAGTAAACATGAACAGATCTAAGTGGAGAGATAGACTGAAATACAGTAATAGTAGGGGACTTCAACACCCCACCCTCATTAATAGACAGATCATCCAGACATGAAATCAACAAAGAAACATCAATGATAAACTAAACACTAGATCACATACGTCTAAGTGACATTTATAGAACATTTCATTGAACAGCTGCAGAATACAAATTCTTTTCTTTTTTTGAGATAGAGTCTCACTCTGTCACCCAGGCTGGTGTGCAATGGCATGATCTCGGCTCACTGCAGCCTCCGCCTCCTGGCTTCAAGCGATTCTCCTGCCTCAGCCTCCTGAGTAGCTGGGACTACAAGCACGTGCCACCACGCCCAGCTAATTTTTGTATTTTTAGTAGAGATGGGGTTTCACCACGTTGGCCAGGATGGTCTCTATCTCCTGACCTTGTGATCCACCCACCTCAGCCTCCCTAAGTGCTGGGATTATAGGCGTGAGCCACTGTGCCCTGCCTGACAAGTTCTTTTCATCAGCACATGGAACATTCTCCAGAACTGACCACATATTAGCCCACAAAACAAGTCTCAACAAATTCAAAAAAGTAAAAATCATATCAAGTACCTTTTCTGATCACAATGGAATAAAACTAGAAATCAATAACAAGAGCACATTATGCACATGTACTCTAGGACTTAACGTATAATAATAAAAAAAAATTAAAAAAAAAAAAAGAGGAGCTTTGGCAACTATACGAACACAGGAAAGTTAAACATGCTCCTACTCAGTGGGTCAATGACATTAAGAAGGAAATTTAAAAATTTTTTGAGACAAATTAATATGGAAACCCAACATATTCAGTCTATGGAATACAGCAAAAGCAATACTAAGAGAGAAGTTTACAGCAATACATCAAATGCCTACATAGAAAAATAAAAAATTTAAAATAACAAACCTAATGATACACCTCAAGGAACTAAAATAGCAAGAACAAATCAAACCCAAAATTTTTAGAAGGAAAGAAATAAGAAAAATCAGAGCATAAGTAAATGACTGAGATTAAAAAACACAAAATATCAATGAAATGAAAAGTTCATTTTTTGAAAAGATAAACAAAACCAGCTAACCTATAAAGAAAAAAAAAGGAGAGAAGACCCAAATAAAATAATAAATGAAAATGAATATATAACAACTGATACCACAGAAATATGAAGGATCATTAGAAACTATTATTAACATGTACATGCCAACATATTGGAAAACCTACAAGAAATAAATAAATTCCTACACATATACAATCTACCACGATTGAACCATGAAGAAATAGAAAATCTGAACAAACCAGTAATGAGTAATGAGATTGAAGCAATAATAAAAAATGTCCATCAAGAAAACCCGAGGACCTAATGGCTTTACTGTTGAATTCTACCAAACAATTGAATAATACCAATTCTACTCAAACTTTTTCAAAAATTGAAGAGGGAATACTTCCACACTCATTTGATGAGACCAGGATTACCTGACACCAAAACTAGACAAGAACACAACAAAAAACTACAGTCAGTATCTCAGATGAAGACAGATGCAAAAATTCTCAACAAAATACTAGCAAACTGAATACAACACCCATTGAAAAGATTATTCAGCATGACCACATGGGATTCAACCCAGGGATACAAGAACAGTCCATATGCAAATGAGTAAATGTAATACATCTTATTAAGAGAATAAAGAACAAAAACTGTATGATCATTTTAATAGATGCTAAAAAACACTCAACAAAATTCAGTATCCCTTTATGATAAAAATGCTCAACAAACTGGCTATGGAAGGCACATACTTCAACACAAAAAAGGCCATATATGACAAAGTCACAGCTAACATCACACTTAATGCAGAAAAATGGAATTCCTTTTCTCTAAGATGTGAAATAACACAGGACATTTTCACCACTTTTATTCAACCTAGTACTGGAAGTTCTAGCCAGAGCACTTAGGCAAGAGAATGAAACAAAGGACATCTACGTTGGAAAGGAAGAAGTCAAATTAGTCTTGTTTACAGATGACCTGATCTTATTCCGAGAAAAACCTAAATAATTCACAAAAAAACTGTTAGTAAAGTTGAAGGATACAAGATCAACATACATTGACATTTCTACACACCAACAATGAACAGTCTCAAAAAGAAATCAAGAAAACAATCCCATTTAAAACAGCTACAAAAAATATAAAATACCTAGTAATAAATTCGATCAAAGAAATAAAATAGCTCTACAGGAAAAACTGCAAAATTTTGATAAAAGAAATTGAAGAGGAGACACAAAAATGGAAAAGTATCCTATGCTTATAGGTTAGAAGAATACAGTTAAAATGTCCATACTACCCAAAGCAATCTAAAGGGTCAACACAATCCCTATCAAAATACCAATGACATTCTTCACAGAAATAGGACCACCACCCTAAAATTCATACAGAACCACAGAAGACTCCAAATAGTCAAGCAATCTTGAGCAAAAAGAATGAAGCTGGAGGACTCACACTCTATGATTTCAAAGTATACTATAAAGCCATAATAACCAAACCAGCATGGTACTGGCACAAAACAGACACATAGACCAATGCAGCAGGATGGAACAGCCAATTCATTTTTGCCAAAGGCATAAAGAACATACACTGAGAAAAGGACAGTCTCCTCAATATATGGTAGAGAGAAAATTAGATAACCACATACAGAAAGTGAGATTAGACCCCTATCTCTCACCATACACAAAAATCAAATAAAAATGGATTAAAGTCTTAAATCCAAGACTTAAAACTGTAAAACTACTAGAAGAAAACATTAGGGAAATGCTTCAGGACATTGGTCTGGGCAAAAATTTCCACTGTAAGACCTCAAAAGCATAGGCAGCAAAAGAAGAAGGAGACAAATGGGATCATATTAAGATCACATAGCAAAGGAAGTAATCAAAGTGAAAAGACAACCCACAGAGTAGGCAAAAGTATTTGCAAAGTATGTATCTGACATGGGGTTAATATCTGGAATATATAAGGAATTCAAATAACGGAACAGTAAAACAACAAATAACCTGATTTAAAAATGGGCAAAAGATCTGAAGAGATATTTTTCAAAAGAAGATACCAAAAAGGCTAACAGGTATACAAAAAATGCTGAACATCACTAATAATCAGGGAAATGCAAATCAAAATCACAGTGAGATATCATTTTACCCCAGGTAAAATAACTCTTATCAAAAACACAAAAAATAATGGATGCCAGTGAGTATGTGGAGAAAGAACATGTAAAAGAAAGGAAATCATCATATTAAAAAGATATCTGTGCTTCCATGTTTATTGTAACACTGTTCATAATATCCAAGATGTGGAATGAACCTAAATGCCCCTCAATGGATGGATAAGAAAATGTTGTATACTGACACAATGGAATATTATTTAGCCATTAAAAAATGAAATCCTGTCATTTGCAAACACGGATAGAATTGGAGGTCATTATGCAAAGTGAAATAAGCCAGGCACAGAATGATAAATACTATATGTTCTCACTCATATGTGGGAGCTAAAAAAGTGGATCTCATGGAGGTAGAGAGCTGACTGATGGTTATCAGAGCCTGGTAAGTGTAGGAGGAGGTGAGGGATAAAAAGAGGTTGATTAATGGGTACATAGTTAGAAAAAATAAGATCTAGTATTTGATAATATAGTAGGGGGACTATAGTTAAGAATAATTTGTTGCATAGTTGACAACAGCAGGAGGAGAGGAATTAGAATGCTCCCAAAATAAAGAAGGATAAATATTTGTGGTGATCAATGTCCCAATTGCCCTGATTTGATCATTACAGACTGTATGAATATATCAAAATATCATGTATCCCAAAATATATACATTATGCATCAATTTAAAAAGGTAGCAGAATATGTCCAAGCTAGCTCATGAATTAGCTAGCTAAATAAAGTTTTTAAAAAAGAGTTGAGAACATTGACTCCTGGCCTACAAAGCCTAATATAGTTATGATTTACAGAAGAAATTTGGTTATCTGGTATAGAGTAACAGTCACCCATCATGGCAGACTGCCCTTGCTCCAGTTCCAGCTCTATCTTCCTCCTTGTGATGTTCATCTATAAACTGGAGCTGAAACAGTTCCTTCTTCTTAAGGTTTTTGAAGATGACTCTATTAAATCACTGTATGCTTAGATTTGCATCTGGCACAGAGCAGGAGTCCTTTAAGTGTTAGCTATGATGATGATGATGATGATGATGATGACGACGACAATGACGACGACGATGATGACAACGACAACATACTAAATGAGATAGCATTTTGAAACCATGGTCTAACCTGACTAGGTCCACCAAACTTTACTTGCCTCACTTGTTTTTAATCACTTGCTTTTTGTTGATTAAAAAATCCTATATAGCTAAAAGTCACATGGCTGAATAATATATATCTAAATTCCCACTAGCTTCCTTATAGATAACATCTGTGATGTATAGGTCACCACACTAATGATTGTTTTTCAGGGACCTGGAGTCCACTCTTGCCCAGTTCAAACTGGCTGAGCCTCCCTATCATTCATCTGGGCTTGCATGAGTGCCTGATGGGTGGCCTTTTGACATCACTGGGCCCAAAACTTCACCCTCAGATCATGCTAACACTGCCATGTTCTGAACTTGTGTCCACGAAGAGCCATAAATTCTGACTATGCTTGTGAAGACTGCCAATTACCTCACTTTTCCTTACCTCCAATCACCTTCCCATCATAGACCATCCTGCTTCTTTATCTCATAAATATCCCTAAAACCCGTATTAAAGGAAGTAGATGTGCAACTTGTTCTCCCATTTCCTCACTTTGCTGCCTTGTGAATAAACCCTTTCTCTGCTGCAAAACTCATTGTCTCAGTGATTGGCAAACTGTGTGATGGGCAAAACATGCCTGGTTCAATAACAGTTTTACCAAGAGGATGGTATTGGCTGAATGGAATATGTTTTTTACATCCAAGTGATAGGGTAGAATTTGTACTGTATAAAAGTTCATTTGAAAGGACAAGAGACTGGCACTAGGGAAATCAGTGAGGAGGTTATTTTAGCAATCCAAATTAACATGAATCCAATTCATTATAAATCAGAAGATGGCAGGGCCAAAGAGATTGAGATAGATACACAAGACAGCCTTAACAGTGATTTCTTAGAGTGAAATCTCCTGACCTACTAGCATTGGGATCTTCTGGAATTCTTAATTAAAATTCAGATTCTGGAGCCCCCAGTTGAAAACTTCAGAATCAGAGTTTGTACTTGTGTGGCGTCTAGAAAACTGTATTTTATAAGCTCCTTGGGTGTCTTTTTCTGCACACTAATATGGATGACCTCTACTTTGGGAGTTAAATTTACCAGACTTTGGTGACTAGCTCTCCAGTTTGAGGAAGAATAGAGGTTTTGCCAATGTTTCTTATTTGGGCACTGGAAACAGAATAGGATATGTGGTAGCTGTATAAGTCTCTAGAGAAAGTGACATTAGTGACTCTGTTGCTTCACAGGAAATACCTCCTAGCTCCACACTGAGATGCACAGCCCTTCAAGATTGAAACAGAATGACCTAAATACACACAGAGCTAAGGTATAAAATGACTTATATCAGTTCCCTTCATAAAGTTGGGAAAAGGAGCTGGGTGTTGGGAGACCACAGTTTCCTTTGTTTCTGTGCCTCTTGTGAAGAAGAAATGGCAGCTCTTGTTCTGGATAATCTAACCATATTTGGATAGATCACGGGCTTGAAAGACAGAGATGTTGTTTCCCTGGAAGTAGGAGACAGCTTTGTTACCTAACCACAATACCAAAGATAATGTTTCCATCTGGGGCAAAGGTTCAGGAGGTTTGCCTGTGGTTCTCTTTATCCTGGAGTTTCCTAAGCTTGGGATTTCTCATCCATGACATAAACCCACTGTGTATGTAGCATCCACCTGTCTTCTTTGCATCATTCCCACAGGACTTGGGAGGTAAGCGGAACTGGTATGAACACGAAGCTCAGTCTCCTTGCTGTGCTGTGAGTAATGAAATCCTTTGGTCTCTGACCTACGAGTCTCATGTCTTCTTCCATCATCCATGAAACTGTGGCAGACTAACTTGTTAGTTTGCAAGTAGGGTAAAATGTTGGTGCCTTCACAGTTCTTGACAGACTCTGGCCTCTCAGTTTCTAGAAATAAATAGAGTGAGGAAGGAGGGACTTGGCCCAAGGATTTGAGTGCACCAGAAACCCTAAACCAATGGTTCTCAAACTTGAACATTCATCAGAACCACTCAAAGTGCTTGTTAAAACCAAGGTTCCTGGGCTTCACCACCAGAGTTTCTGATTCAGCAGGTCAGGGATTAGATCTGAGAATCAGTATGTCTAATAAGTTTCCAGGTGACATTGACACTGCTGGTCAGGGAACACACTTTGAGAAACACTGCCCTAAAGAGACTGAATTTGGATTTTATTTAGAGTAAGCCTTAGGCCCTGTATGTTTGCAAGACATGATGGTCTTTGTTCCACCCAGCTCAGCAATTTTTTTTTCACTTCAATATGAAGCCTTCTTTTAGTCTGAATTTAGAAACAAAGCCTCAAAAGAACAAATACATAGAGATCAGCCCACTGGTATGAATGAATTTCCATTGCAGCATAGATGCTGAAATCAGGCATATCCTGGCTTTGTGAGGCAAGAAGGCAACAGGAGGCATAAGATCAGCAGGAGGGAAAGTTCATGGAGGAGGAGAAACAAGAGGCTGGAGCAAATGAAGGCAAAGCTGCAAAAATTATACCTTCACATGTGCTCAAACCTTTATCTGACTGCATCCCAACAGGCAGAAACTATTCAAAGGTACCTTGTCCTTAGCATAACCAGCCACATGGCCTTGGTAGAGACTTAAACCTTGGGGGGAACTACAGCCAGAGGTTTTGTCATATTCATACCAAATCCACTCTTGGTAGGGGGACCGAGATGACCCACTCTTCATAAAGCTATTTTGATTATTACTTTGTGCTCCTTTTCTCCGTATTCGAAAAGTTAGTTCTGAGGCTTATTAATATGTAAACTTCTGTTTAAATTGTAGATCTCTGAAAATAATTGGTATGAATAATTCTTTTCATCCAGTTGCAGGCTACGTCCAAAGGATTACTAGTTCTGTAACCACAGAAAGTATTAACTGTATGGTTAACTCTATGGTTGTCTTAAGTATCCTCATATTTTTCCTATAAACATTTAATTACTTCTAATATTGATATGAAACCATTAAGAATAGATAACATTTTCTAAAGGTTTTAGTTAAGTTGAAAAGGAGAATTTTGACTAATAAACAAAGGTAATTTCTACAAAATTAATATGTTTATACTAAACTTGTCTAAACCAGCAGTTGTTGTTGCCCACTTTTCTTTTACCAGTCACCAGATATTCATTGAACAGTATGCTTCATGCTACAGCAGGAATATGCCCTGCCTGGAGAGAGAGGAGGGGATGGTCAGGTCACCTGGCCAGGGAGTGGTGGTCAGGAGGGCCTATTAGAAACAGGAGCCTTAAAAGATAAGAGGGAGTGCATTATTATGAGAGGGGCTGAAATTATCCATCTTGTAAGGAGAGAGCTTTTGGGACTGTTAACCATCTTATTAAAATAATGTCATAAAAAGGTGCATTGTAATTATTGAAGGTCAAAACGAGAGTGGCAATTTAAGCCCTTTCTGGTATATTCGAGAAATCAGTCAATGCCTTGGGCTCTGCTCTGACAAGTTGATCTTATTCCTCTGCTTTTGATAACTTGCCCTGAAATCTTGGAGGTGCTGTTAGAAAATGTCCTTCACCTTATTTTTATTGCCAAGTTGCCAAGTAGTGGCCCCAGCCATAAGCAGGTCAAATTCAAACCCCATTCTATAGGAAGCCCGGCCTGGCTGCCTGGCCACTCTGGGCACCATATTCTAGACTGCAGTGGCTGCCGAGTTTACCTCCTCAGGGACCAATGGCAGGATTTACTTTGAGTTAGAAGCATCCTCTCTGAGGTCTACCCTAAGTTCCCATTGCTTCTTAATCTTCACATTTTCATTAGGCAATATTTCTACACACATGATCTTTACACCAACTAGTATGGTTTGAATCTCTGTCCCCATCAAATCCCAAGTCGAATTGTAATCCTTAATGTTGGTAGTGGGGCCTGGTGGGAGGCAATCGGATCATGAGGATGCTTAGCACCCCATGAATGGTTTAGTACCATCCTCTTGGTACTGTCCTCATGACAGTGAGTGAGTTCTCGTGAGATTTAGTCATTTAAAAGCCCCTCCCCATCTCTCACTCCTGCTTCTGCCACGTAAGATGCCTGATTCTCCTTTGCTTTCTGCCATGGTTGAAAGTTTCCTAAGGCCCCACCCAAAGCAGGAACTGTGATGCTTTCTGTATAGCCTGTAGAATCACGGGCCAATTGAACCCCTTTCTTTATAAGTTACCCAGTCTCAGGTATTTCTTTATAGCAATGCGAGAACAGATGAATACACCAACCATTCCCAAATATATACTCCTGACCCAGGCTTTTCTCTCAAACTCCAGTCATGACTGCTGCACACTTACATATGGATTTTTCTGTAAGAAGAGGGTGGGAACTAAGATTTATGAAGTGTCTATTGTGTGCTGCACACTAAATAGTATCTTAATGCATCAGGAATCATAGGTGGGAATGATGGAGACCACTTCTAGCTAATTTAAGCTGAAGGGAGCTTGCCAGAAGTAGATGGGGGAGCTCTTAGGAGGGCAAGAAAGGCTGAGAACCACATATAGGCATCAAGGTGTCCCAGAGAGTCTTGGGAGCAGGAGCTGTTTACAAGTCTCATCAGGACATTATCTCTGCAATGTTATGGATTCTGTTTTCAGTCTTTTATTCCTTTTGCTCATGACTCAAACTCCAGAGAGGGGGGATCAAGTTGGGAAAGGTTGGATCATATATCGAGTCCTTAGCTTGAAAAGGCAAGGTCATTCCTGTTAAAAGCCTCGCCTGAGTGCATCCAATGCGGAGAGATTCTTCCCTAAAGAAAATCAAGCTGTTTTCACTCAAAGTTGGCAGACTGGATGCTGGGTAGCCCCAAATCACACATGGCCACCTTGAGAGGTAGTTTCTGTTACCACTACTTGACAGATGAGAAACTGAAGCTCCAGGGGTTTCTGTAAGCTGCCAGGGTTGTGCCACCTCATCGCTCTGCTGGCTGTCCTCCATGCTGCCCTGCCAGGCACCTCACGCTCCTCATCCTGCTCCTGTATTCCTCCCATCTCTCTGTATCCCATCAGCCAGGCCTGAGCGTATCTCCCTCCCTCCATCATGGCTGCTCCTGCCTGAGCTGAGGTTCTAACAGGATCCACAGCAGTGGCTTTCTCACTTGTCTGCCTGCCTCTAGGTTCTTTCCTTCTTCCAGCATCGATTCACTTCAGTTGTATCATTAACTTGTTAAAATCTTTCAAAGGCTCAGTGTCACCAATCAGATAAAATTTAAATTCTGTAGCATGAAAGGCAAAGAAAGCCTACGCTCACCTTTGCAAGTTCATTTTTCATGATTCCCTGTACTCTCCAAAATCTTCATTGCAGGGCTCTGGCCTGCTGGACTCTTCAAGTGTCCCAACTGCTCCTTCCCTCTTTTCCTTGCTTTCTGTCAGGAAAACCTTTCCCATCCTAGTTATCCTGGTGGTTCCTAAGCAACATCTAAAGCCCATGTCAACCCACCTTCACTAAGCAACTTCCTCTAATTTCTTTGGGCTCAGTACTTTTTGGTATGTTCTGTATATAGACACATATATAGATAATTCTGGACTAGGATGACTGGTTTACATATTTGTAAAAACAGTAGTGGTATTTAGTAGTACATATAATATTCATTGAAAATATTTTCTTTTTTTTTTGAGATGGAGTCTCGCTCAGGCTGCAGTGCAGTAGCGCGATCTCGGCTCACTGCACGCTCCGCCTCCCGGGTTCACGCCATTCTCCTGCCTCAGCCTCTGGAGTAGCTGGGACTGCAGGTGCCCACTACCATACCCACATGTCCAGCTAATATTTTTTCTTTTTTGTATTTTTAGTAGAGACGGGGTTTCACCATGTTAACCAGGATTGTCTCAATCTCCTGACTGCGTGATCCACCCACCTCGGCCTCCCAAAGTGCTGGGATTACAGGCGTGAGCCACCGCGCCCGGCCAAAAATATTTTCGAAGTTCTTACTATGTGCCAAGTACCTTACTCTTATTTAATCCCCACAGTTCTATCTGAGAAATGGATGCTACTCAGGAATAATAGCTAATGCATGATAGGTTTAATGCCCAGGTGATGGGTTGATAGGTGCAGCAAACCACCATGGCACACATTTACCTGCATAACAAATCTGCACATCCACCCCGGAACTTAAAATAAAAAGAAGGAAGGGAGGCAGGGAGGGGAAAAGAAAAGAAAGAAAGAAAAAAAGGAAGGAAGGAAAGAGAGAAAGAGAAAAAGAAAAGAAAAGGAAAAGAAGGAGGGAAGGAAGGAAGGAAGGAAGGAACGAACGAACGCAAGAAAGAAAGAAAAGCTTATTATTATAATACCTATTTCGCAGATGAGAAAACAGAGGCTCATAGAAGTTAACTACCTTGTACGGGATGCAACAGTAAACAGTGGAGCCAAGATATAAGCCAGATAGTCTGACTCCAGAAGACTTGCCTGGAATCACTGTGTGCTGCCCTCCCCTTTCTGCTATCAGACTGCAAATGTTTCTCAGCTGTAGAAACCATGAACATTTGCACTTTCCCAGTTCAGTGTCTAGCATAGAGCAGATAAGAAATACCTACTGAATGCTATATAAGGAAATACACTCATGGAAGATCGAATTCCTTTGTGCTTGATAGGGCTCAGATAAGGTGCTGTCTGAGGGTGGAATCCTAAGGTGGAGGCAGGGACCACCTCTTGGGAACCATTTCAATGTCATAGTTTGCACTTACCACAAGCTTTTTCCTGATAGCCTCTAGTTTTTCAGTTGCTGCAGCCAGTTCTAAGTTTGCTTGGGCTAATGCTTGGCGTTTTGGCTCCACATCACAGTAGACCTGAAAATTCATGAATTCATAAAGATACAAGGAGGGTAAGTAATCATTCAATCCTAGATAGGATGGATGCTTTATAATTAAAATCTCTAATTCACCTAGCAATTTCTCTTTTTTTTATTGAGATGGCATCTTCTCATGTTGCTTAAACTGGTTTTAAACTCTGGGGCTCAAGGGGTCCTCCCACCTCAGTCTCCCAAAGTGCTGGGATTACAGGTGTATGCCACCACACCTAGTCTGTTATTTTTCAGACATGGTACCACCTAAAGGCAGAGCACAATCCACATAGCCTTCCACATTGCCTCTGGTCCACCATTATTTTACTTATTTCATCTGGACCTTAGAGTTACAAGTACTTGCATAAAATGTGATGTAAGTCAAACACCATTAAGATACAAAAATCAATTTATCATAAAATGTGAAGATACTCCTCATATTACTAGAAATTACATCATGCAGAAACCATAGCCAAAGCCGAGATCATGTCTAGCCTTTAAGGCAGAAAATAACTGTGGAAAAATTCTCAACACAGAAAAGAGAGTGGGAGATATCCACACAACATCAACCACATTGTCACTTTCTTTTCTAAGTTCCCGACCACTTTAAGCACACGTTGTTTGAATGGACCATCTGAGAATTTAGGTGGATCAATTTTTCTGCTGGTAGGGAGAGAGGGAGACAATTAAATTTTCTTTCCTATTTTATAGCAAAATAAGACAGAATGCAGCCACAGTCAAGCTCTATGCTTGTCTTTTCACCTATTATACAAGTAGAAGACAGGGCTGAGACATTTCGTTATGGAGAGAGGCTGTACATCAACTACAACCTGTCTAAACTCTTGTTTTATGAAGATTTCCACTAAAGAGAGAGATCAAGACAGTCCTATTCTTGTGGGCCCCACAGTATAAAGGAAATAGCCTGGCTTTATGAAAATTACTTTGGGAATTGAATTGACTATATTGACTTTTTCTAATTCCATATTTGAATATAACATACGACCCTCCAAGACAAAGATGAGAGTTCTTCAGAGTCATGGGCCATGCATAGTTCCCTTATTAGATCAAGTGCTCTGCAAAGTGCTTGGGATACAGTTGGTTGGCGATAAATATTTGATAAATAAATGCATGAAATTATAATCTATCTCTACACTGCTGAAAAGTACAAATTTTAGATTAGATCACATATAGGCACAGGCACAAAACTTACCTGTCATTAAAATACTAACGCAAAGAAATGGTTATTTCCTTATCTCACTATGTCAACAATACAGATGGTTTGAATATTTGCTTTGAGAGCAGGGGCCACATTTAATCTGAGGTAAATTCAGATTTGCAGTTGTTTTAAGTCAACAGGAATTAAATATTTAAATGTAAATAAGTAAAATTCATATATAAGTTTTCATCTAACTACTTATTGCTCTTTAATATAAAGCAGCCAATCACTCTACCCGAAAAAAAGATAGTTTCTAACATTTCAAATAACCTCCTGTAGATAACTGTTTACTCTAACATGCTCATGTGTTATTCTTCGGACTATATATCCTTATTCAGAAAACGAAATAACAAATTTTACTCTTTTTGCTGACCTAGAAATTGATGCGTTTGTGGCCCTTTGTGGATAACATCTGTAAACACTCAATTTAGGATTGATACCTCATAGAATTTAATGATGTTGATGACCCAGGCACAGAGGCCAGCTGCTGCAAAAGATTTGGTTCGAATCAGGTTTGGATTAAACTCCGGGTCTTTCAAATACTGTTCATTCACCACTTTTAGACAGTTCTCTGGAATGTGCTCTTTGTCGTAGTTCATTAATGCTTGCAAAAAGTCATCAACCTGCAAAGCAAAAAGATTTATGGCAATGAACCCATTTTGGCTGCAGAGAAAATTCCAAGATCAAAAGTTAAAATCAGCTTTTAGGACTCACATTACAAAAGCAAAATTGGCAAGCTGCATTTATCCTACTGTTCGACTTTTTCAGTCTTTGTAGTATGAAGTTAGAATTAGCAATGGACACTTTTAAAACCTCTTCTATCCCGGGGTAAAATATTCAGTCCCAGCACAGGAGGTATTCACATTTTGAAGAAAAGGCAGGCAGAAAAGAAAAAGCAAAAACACACCAAAAAGCCCCTGTGCTTCACCTTCCTGTACATTAGTAACATTTTTCCAACCTAAGAAATCCATGTAATTTTCTCCCTCCTACACTTAACTGCTTTCATAATTTTGCAAATAATTAGCAACCTTCCACCTGCTGCTGGCATTGACTTAGGTATGCCGTAACTCCAAGCTAACCTCCAACTTGGCAAACAAAAACTGTAAGTTTAGAGAACATATACAGTAGATTACATTCAGCAACTGTGAAGATGATTTCTTCTGACCTGAACATCTTTTGCTATTAAGCATAACCATAGTACTGAAAACAGTATGGAAATTATCAGGGTTTTCATCTTGCCAGGCTACGCTGATACCTTTCCCATGAAGACTTTAGCTGCTTTCCAACTTCGGTCTTTGGGCACTCTTCCCCGAGGAGCCAGAAGGACCATCACGGCTGCAGTAACATTGGTAACTGCAATGGGCGGGTTGGGAAAGGCTTTCAGCTCACTGAGGTTGACCTGAAGAAAAATACGCATGTGCGCACACACACATAGACAGACAGACAGGATTAGGGGAGGTCTGGTGAAGCTCTGTAAGTTGTCATGCTAGTCTTCAGTGGCCTACTCTCCTTATCAAACGAGTCTCAATTTGGCAATTCTTTGCCACCTGGGGACTCCACCTTGGAACTCCAGGAGGTTCAATTCTTGCTGGGAACTTCTCTGATACTCTGGAGACATCACTGCCCTTTCTTGCCTCCAAGAAAAATGATCTATATATCAGTCCTGCAGAGCTCCGCCCACTGAGACCAGGATATACACACACGTGTGTGTATGTGTGTATATGTTGTAAGATATTTATAGGTTCTGTCCCACTATGTAATAGATTTGCATCTTAACCAAACCCCTCCCAGACACATAATTCCTTAATTCAGTGTCTCTTAGGTTTGTTTTTCTGTCTTACATGTACAAGCAAGAAATATCTTCCATTACACTACAGGGACTCTCAACTAGGAGAGGGCCAAGATAGGCTGAACCTTCTTCTCTACTCCTTTATCGCCTCAGGTCAGACCATTGATTAATCCAACAGATGATGTTAATAGTATAAATTATATGGTATCAGGGCAAATACTATGAGGCAGGAACTAGCATATATAAGAAGCTCATGTAGGCTTATGATATTTAATACATGATTTAAAAACCAAAACCAACCAGGTATTTCCTATGATATTTTATGTGCTATGTAATACACTCTTGCTTATAAAACCTTATCAAATGTTGAACCTGATTCTGCTCCCTTATCAGAAGCTGCCTATTTATTTGGTATATGATTACAAAGAATGGAAAGAGAGTGAAAGCAAGAACAAAAACAAATACTTAAAATATGCTAATAATTGAGAGCTGGCTAACCAAGATTCTTTTATAATTTATAAATATACACAGCTTTATAAGTGGTGCTATTTTGCCTGAGTAAAGAGTAATTATTCAGAGAAAAATTCGCAAATTTAGAGAAACACAATAAAGAAAATAAATATTCCATTACTCAGAGATAACCAATTAATCTTACTTTTTGCCAGTCTTTTTCTGTGCACATATTCTTACCAAAAGAATTAGTCATATGAAATACCCTATTTTATAATCTGCTTTATTCACTTAATATATCATGGTTAATGTGTCACATTGCTAATTAGCATTTAACAATATTATTTTAAAGGCATAAGGGTATTTGAAGGTGTAATAATTGGAATTCTATCATGGTATGTTTCCATTTAACATTTTTCAGTTTTATGGAAATACTGTAAGAAATACCCATGTAAGTATCTCTTTAGTCACAGTCAAAATTATTTTCTTCAAAAAAATACTTAGAAAACGAATTCAGTATTTCTATGAAGAACAGTGAAGATCTAGATTCTTTACTTTTTGAAATGGAATCTGAAGAATCTCAGGCCCAGTGATTTTCTGAGCTCTCCCCAGAGGACTGGGAGAAGACCCCAGGATGAGATTAGCTGCAGGCTCTTAAAAGAACACTGCCCTCCATTTCACTTTCCCTAACAATATGCTTATGATGAACACAGCTTACTTTCTAAGAATTTGAGTGCTTAGGGAGGTTTCACCAACAACACGAAACTCAAAGAAATGGTGGGGACCAAACCTATGTATCTTTGCTCCCATTGTTCTTTCCATGAGGGTCTCTCATCAGTGCTACTCTTTATATTCCAGAGGAAATAAAGAATCCTTGGCCTAGTTCTTAAAGCAACACATGATATGAAAAATTGGATTTGGGTCAAATCCAGTTACCAACAATCCAGTTGCCTTTCATAAGAGTATAAATCCCATGCTGTTGGAAATATTCAAAAGGAGACTGCTTATTGGGTTGCTGTAGCACAGAGTCCTGGATGGCAAAAAAAAGTTGAACTATAATGACAACCTCAAAGGTTTGTTTCAACTTTAATATTTCATGGGTGTTTCTTTCCTTTTAAAATACTTTTTCGCTGCATGGGCTACACTCTCAGTTCAGTTATTCAAAGTCTAATAAGCTTTAAATATTACTCTGAAGAAACTCAGGGACCAATAAATCATCTTTACCCTGTTGAGTGTATTGAGTGCAGCTGTAGCAGCCACCAGTGCAGGCTCAGCCTTGAGTAAGTCAGCCTCGCATTCTCTCTGTTTCTGGAACACTTCAGTCTGAATGGCTGTCACCTAATTAGAGACAAAAAGCACACAAAGCTATACAAATTATTATCACAGATATCTCTAAAGAGAAATGGAGGTTGACTCAGATGCACTGCTAAATAATTCATTTCTCTGTACTTTGAACAGGTGAGGAATTTGTTAAATAGACTAATTTTCCTTTAGACATAGTATGTATACAAAGTTTTGTAAATGTAAAAAACACACAGTAACAAATCTCAATATAAATGGATTCAAGTTTCAAAATGCTCCAAGAAAAGCTTTGACTCATTTAATTATAAGGTACCACTAATAGTAAAAGCAAAATTAAGTGATTCCTCTGTTCTTCAGTTTTCTTTTTTAAAGAGTCCTGGATTAACAAACATCTGGGTTAGCTTAGTAACCTAGACCACAAAATATTCTTGCTAGGATTCTCTAATTTTTGCTAACTTTTGCTTAGAAGCCATGTTGGCTATTACTAAAGAACAGATTTGAAGCTCTTTTGATCAACTATCTACAATATATTCTATTCTGTGGTTGTGGATTGCATGCCTAACTATAAATAAAATGTTAGTGAAAACTACTGGTTGCTCCAAGGACATGGTAAGAAACCACAGATGCAAGAGCCCACATCTGCCTTTGGTATTGGAACGATAACATTGATACCCACTCTCCTCTTGTGGATCCAGTGGCACCTCTTCCCAGGACACAGAGGGTGCTGCATCAGCCTTCTGACATGATATATAATATAGAGGAAACTCATGCTGGTAAACCTGAACCAAACCAAAATGAGAAGCGAGGGCGGAGGTGGGAGGTGGCTTATCCTCCCCTTAAGATACCTATAGAATCTGAAAGGCCAGGAAGAGTGAATTTTTAGTCCTCAGTAGAAATTTGAATTTCAAAGCTGTGGCACTAGGCACCAGGATCTAGCCACCATGGGAGATGGTTCCTGTGGTGATGGTGATTGTGGAATATAAAGTGTGAACAAAAGTATATTTCTTCAGATGTGTTTGAAATGAACAAGTTTAACTATACCATAAAATTAAACACTGCTCACAACAAATTATGTTGTCTACTACAGCTTTATTAGCAGTAATTACGCTTCTCCTGATTAACCATTATTTTGCTGTGTACTGTACCTTTTATGAAGATAATTGGTTCGGGGTAGATATGTGACCTCCTGCTAATATACACACAGCTATTGTTAATGTAAATAAGGAAACCCTGCATGTTTACTGAGAACTACTCAAAAACCACAACCCTCAAAAACTGCCAGGAATGGACCATGAAAATTTTCTGTATGCTACAGAACACTGCTACAGATAAACGAGTTTATGTGAGCAAAGGAGTTATCACCTCAGGTTTATGTAATTACCATAAGGATACAGTGAATCTATAAATGCTATTTGTTGCCATTTATAATGGCATCATTAAAAAATCATTTTAAATTGGACTCAGGATCATAGGTTTTTAGTACTGGATAAAACCTTAAAGAGTACTTCTTTTAAGTGCTCTTTCTTTCCTTTTTTTTTTTTTTTTTTTTTTTTGTTTGTGAGACACAGTTTCGCTCTGTCACCCAGGTTGGAGTGCAGTGGCATGATCTTGGCTCACTGCAACCTCCACCTCCTGGATTCAAGTAATTCTCCTGCCTCAGCCTCCCAAGTAGCTGGGATTACAGGCGCGCTCCACTACACCCAGCTGATTTTTTATATTTTTACTAGCGGGGTTTCACTGTGTTGGCCAGGCTGGTCTTGAACTCCTGACCTCAAGTTATCCGCCTGCTTCAGCCTCCCAAAGTGCTGGGATTACAGGCATGGGCCACCACGCCTGGCTAAAGTGCTATTTCTATCAGC
This sequence comes from Macaca fascicularis, assembly GCF_037993035.2. Classification (NCBI taxonomy): domain Eukaryota; kingdom Metazoa; phylum Chordata; class Mammalia; order Primates; family Cercopithecidae; genus Macaca; species Macaca fascicularis. The sequence goes on from NC_088377.1 coordinate 108,453,296, forward strand.
CTAGTAGCTGCTACTCATTTCTGACTCCTTTACTATTAATGGAGTATTTTTCGTTTGGGTAATTTTTATAAACAAAACAATTTTGAACATTAAATAAAAACCCACTCATACAAATGAAGAAAATTCTCAGGTTGGTCAACTTATTTCTCATTCTCAATACCTCTCACCCTAAGGTGCAACAATACTAGAGGAGTGAAAATTCTGTATATCTCAGTAAGCTGTTAAGCCAGTGTACAATTTCCTTTGCCCAGTGGCTCCTAGGTATTGGTCAGCAATGCTCAACCTATAAAACAAGAGAAGAGTTGCATGGAGTGCCTAGAGAGTGCGCTTTTCCCTTACCCTGTAAGTTAAAGCAGGAATTTGGAGACAGTTTCACCCATGGGCAGACAAGAAATTCTCTGCCTTGCATTCATCAACAGCCCCTTGCAGAAGTTCTTAAGATTTAGTGGTGAACACAGGGAGAGGATAAACAGAATGAAGTCCCAAAAACTGCTTGTTATGAGCTAAATTGTGTCCCCCCCAAAATTCATATGTTGAAGACCCAAGCTCAGAATGTGACTGTATTTGGAGACAGGGCCTTTACAAGGAGGTCATTAGCGTGAGCCCTAATCCAAACTGACTGGGGTGAGAAGTTCGGACACACACAAGAGACATCAGTGGAAATAATCACGGAGAAAAGATCACGTGAGGACACAGCAGAAGGCAGCCATCTGCAAGTCACAGAAAGAGAAACCTAACTTACCAATACTTTGATCTTGGACTTCCAGCCTCCAGAACTTGGAGAAAATAAACTTCTACTGTTTAAGCCTCCCAATCTCCCAAAAGACCCCATGTGGTATTTTTGTCATGGCAGCCTTGGCAAGCTGACACAGTACACTTATCAGCCTTTGGATTGTAAGAATTTCCTTATGATCCTCTAAAACCCAGGCCCACCCACATTCAGAACAGAAACACACAAAAACTGATAGCCATTCCAAATCAAGATTGATGCTCAACTTTTGAAGCGATGATATTAGCGCTTCAATTTAGAAGGTGCCTCTACTCATGAAGGTTTACACTCCACTCAAGGGAGAACACAGTTGGAAAGCAATCAGAATTCTTAGCATTTTAGAATTTGGAGCTGAGAAGCCAAACCAACGTGGAAGAAGAACTAATTTTCACAGGCTTGATGATGCTTGTGTCACTTGAAGTCATTGCTGGCAATGCCAGTGGTTCAAATTGCCCTTGATTACCTTATAGATTTGAAGCAATGATTTCAACCTGCTTCTCTACATGGGCTGTCGAGGTTCACGGCAAGACATTCTCTAACCCCAACATTAGTTTAGTCATATTAAACGTGGCTGTGTACTTTGTGAGCTGTGAAGCATTACTTTTAAATTAGTGCCTATGTTTGAAGACTTGAGACCCCAATTTCATAGGACCAGAAACAGTCCATATTCACCCCCTTTAGTATGGCATAGCATAGTATCTAGCACATTGCTGAACATATGACAAATGTGAGCCCACAGCAGGGACTCAGGTGTTGATGAATTTCTAGATGCTTCCTAGTTTAATTACGAAAGAAATTTCTTCCATGAATACCTAATTTACAGTAGTTCCTTCCCACCATCATGTCTCTCTACTTGATTTTCATCAGAGCACCTATCTCGATATATCCAGCTTCTCAATGTGTGACTTGTCTCCTGTCAGTCTTTTCCATTGCAATGTAATCTACACGAGAGCACCCTGCTTGTGAAATATCCCTAATAGTCTACAACAGTGCCTGGTGAAAAAATAGACGTTAATATTTGTTATTTATAATTAAATTAAGCTCCAATGAAAATGCTTAGAAGTATTATTTTTATGTCTTGGTATGGATTAAACATAAAAAATAGTATGTGCCTTCTTTGTGTTTGAAGTTCACTAAACAACCTGTCAGATGAGTTCTAATTTGCTAAAACTTCTTTCTCCTTTTATGAGGGAAATTTTTCCTTAAGAATTCACATGTAAAAATGCAAAAAAACCCCTCTTTATATTTTAAGTTTCCAAAAGTATCTGTGATGATAAGTTATGATATAATACCCACTAGAACATCACACGTTTGTGTAATACCTGAAAAATACTCCCTGGGTAGAATTAGCTCATGGTGATTGTATCATGTGTGATAACTAATTGCTCAATGTAATAATATACTTTGTCTTTTTTGCTCCTCTTTGATGGAGAATGGGGTCTCATTATGTTGTCCAGGCAGGTCTCGAACTCCTGGGCTGAAGCAATCCTCCTGCCTCTGCTTCCCTAAGTGCAGGGATTACAGGCATTAGCCACTGTGCCCAGTCCAATAATATACTTTTAAGGACATTCTCCACTTATCTGCAACTCAACAGAAACATTTACAACTCAAATTAGGAATTTTATGCCCGCTGATCACATAGGGCGTGCCAAATGTGTCTTATCTTCAATTTTAAATGCCATAATCTTATTTCTTAAAACTGTCTGTTTACAGTTTTGATGTTCAACAAACTTTTCAACTCTTTAGTTGTGCAAGGAAGACACGCTCAATACACATTGGAAAAAAAGAAAAACAACTCAATTGTATATGAATGGCAACACCACTAGAAAAACTCACATATTTTCAGGTAACCTAAAAGGTAAGAAAAATGGCATAATCACTACCGATTCAATGGCTGTGAGAATGTTAGCAACTTACAACTTTTTATTAATTAGGCCCTGATTATAATCTTTTGTCTAAAATAAGAAATTTTTACTTTAAACATATACACTCAATTTTTAAATAAATATGTATTAAATTTTTTGTTTACTATGGTATTTCTTTTGAGAAATCAGATGTACAAAACTATGTCTTCCATTTGTAGCTGATGTTTTGGTAAAAGAAGATGACAAAAGACATTGTATTTATTTCAGAATTGCTAGAAACCTGAGTAGAAAGCAAGCAGAATCTATATAATGTTAAAAGGAATTATTTCCAACAATAAAACATAATACAGAATGCCAGGGCCTCAATCGAATCAAAAAGAACAAATTTAGCTTAGGACTTAATAATAAACTCCAGTTGTATTATTAAAATGCAAAATTTGAAAACCATCTTGCAAAGTGATGGAATGGGCTTTGTTAACAATTGAGTTGTTCAATTTGCCTAAAAAGTGGAAACCTTTAAAAACCTCAGAGGTGACTTCCTGACCTTTACTGTAATACAAATAGGCCTGATGTTCAAGATCCACATCCATTATATGCTTGAATGAGCTCAGTATTTATTGTTCTTTCATATCATTAAAAGAGCTAAAAGGTTGGGGAAATGCATAATGTAAAGAAAGGTCAAGTGGTAATCATGGTGTGAAATGCTGTTACATGTGTAACTATAATAATTCTTTAGACTTTACGCTCCCTGGAGAGGAAGTTGTTCAAAATTGTTCACCTACCAAGGTTTATTTTGTGCTAAATATAGCTCAGTACTCTAAATGGTGGAATTAGCCTGACCTTTCGCTCCTCAGCATCAGCCACAGTCTTTTCCCGGCTCACTTTCTCCGTCTGAAGGCCGATCTTTGTGATCAGAGCTTCCGCATCGTGATTTCTCAGTTGCAACTCGGCTTCTTGAGAGGCAAGTCTGGCTTTTAGATCTCCCACCTAAAGCAAAAGTCTGACGTCACTGGCCTTGTTCACAACAAATCCCAGGTAGAGCTTATGATTGGGAATGAATTCAGGGATTCCTAACAATTTGTATCTTGCATCTGTCTCTACCCTGATTTTCACTGTCTTCTGATTTGCACAAATGCAGCCACATTGCTTTTCTCCACGTGAGAACAAACAGAATATTTTCCAATGATTTTGCAGGACATATAATTATTTTTTGTCAGTACTAAGAAGTTGAGTCGGGAAGTTGCTCTTCCCTCTGTCTGACCGCATGCTCCTCCAGCCATGTCTGCTTTTGGGTTCTAGGCAGCTCGGGCTCAAGGAAGCAGAGGTCGTGGGAAGACATACTTGGTCACGACCTGGAAGAACTATGCCTCTTCACTGTCCAACAGAAGGTTGCTGGAGGCTTCAGTAAGTTGAAGACATGAATACTCCTTGCCTGACTGCAGATTAATTGGCTGCATATTAAAATGCCCACTGTGGCCGCGGCGGTGGCTCACGCCTGTAATCCCAGCACTTTGGGAGGCCGAGTCGGGCGGATCACGAGGTCAGGAGATCGAGACCATCCTGGCGAACATGGTGAAACCCCATCTCTACTGAAAATACAAAAAACTTAGCTGGGCGTGGTGGCGGGTGCCTGTAGTCCCAGCTTCTAGGGAGGCTGAGGCAGGAGAATGGCGTGAACCCGGGAGGCGGCGGAGCTTGCAGTGAGTGGAGATGCGCCACTGCACTCCAGCCTGGGCGACAGAGCGAGAGTCCCGTCTCAAAAAAAAAACCACACACACATAAAATGTCCACTGATAGGTCTCACCTCTTCCCATCAAATGGAAAATGGCCCTCTTGATTTTTTTCACCTCATTGATGATCGTGAAGCTAACCCAATATTCAACTTAATACCTACTAAGAAAAGCAAACCGTGTGTTTGAGGTATTACTATGCTGTGGCCAAAACTCAGTGAGCTTCAGGGACATACATGTCTCCCATTGGTCTATCACTAAATAACCTTACTGAGCTCTTGGAGAACTTAGCCTTCCAAGGAATCCATAAATTCATCTGCTAAAAAGAACCGTCCACTTTTTTGAGCTAAAATTTCATTAGGTTCAGAAGGCATTACTAGGTTCCTCAGTTTGAAGGTCATGTAACTAAAAGCAGAAGTGAGGTAATAGAGAAAAAGACATGACTCAGTTCTCAGAAATATCTGAAAGCAGCTTTATACATCACAATAATTCTCTCTTCATTACATTTCTCTTCCAAAAGTGTAAGTATTACCATTTTTAAAAATCACAGCAGCAAAGAACAATCATAACCATTTATTTTAACTCAATTGCTAAAGACATTTCAGTGGTTTCATCTTGTGGAACAACATCCCATTACTATATCCAAGTAATCTTGTAGTTTCCATCCAACACAGTATATTCACACTCTACCATGATTACTACTATGACTGCTACTTGTACTATTATAGATTAAGCTATGACTGATTTTTCAGCCTCTCTATGAATTCAGGGTAACTTTGCATACTGACATGCTTCTCCATTCTTTTTAGCCATATGAAACTAGTGTTATGTTAGGCCATAGTCAAAAGAATCATCCATCAGGAAAATGCAAGTAAAAACACACCTATTAGAATGGGTAAAATAAAAATCAGAGATACCACCAAATTATTGCAAAGAAGCTGAGAAACTGGCTCTCTCATACACTGCTGGTAGTAATGTATAATGTCACAGCCATTCTGGAAAGTATTTGCCTGTTTTCTATAAATGTAAACATGCAAGTACCAAACAATTCATTTTTGGTCATTTGTGGATTTATGTCTACAAAAAGAAACCTATACATGAGTATTCATAACAGCTTTATTTATAATAGCCAAAACCCAGAAATAACCCAGATGCCCTTCAGTGGTTGAATGGTTAAATTGTGCTACTTCCATTCTGTGGAATACTATTCAATAAAAAAGGACAAATTATGGATACACCTAATACCTTGGCTGGATCTCAGGGAAATTATGCTGAGTGAAGAAAACCAATAACCAAAGGTTACATATTTTATGACTCCATTTGTATAGCATTTTTGAAATGACAAAATTACAGAAATGGAGAATAGATTTGTGATGGCCAGGAACTAGGATTCAGGAGGTGGGGAGGAAGTGGGGGTGACGTAGGTGTGGTTATAAAATGGTAACATGGAATATTTCTGTAGATGGAACTTTTCTGTGTCTTGACTGTGTGAGCACCCAGACCTACAAGTGATAAAGCTGCATAAAACTAAACACACACACACACACACACACACACACACACACACGTACAAGTAAAACAGGAAATCTGAATAAGGTCTGTGGATTGTACCAATGCCATTTTCCTGGTTTTGACATTGTACTAGTTATGCAGGATGAACCTACCATTGAACCCATAAGATGTGACAGGGACCTGTCTGTAGTATGTTTTGTAATTTCTTCTCAATCTATTATCATCTCAAAATAGAAATAAAGCAAAAGAATCACCCAAGAGACTAGGACAAAATTATGTTATTTCAAGCCCTAATTTCAGTTTCTAAGGAAGCTGTTAACTCTGAAATATTCAAAGTGACTGAAGCTGTGGAAGCAAGGCTTTATCTACGAAGAAAGGTCACTAGGACTATCTGTGATGACCTAAGCTGACTTCTAGAGAGAGGTTATTTGGCTATAAAAGGGGCTTACAGCTTTACTGTAAAGAATGAGCATTGCTAAGGTTTTCAAATGACATGGCATTCCTTAAGGCAGACCCTTAGAGGATGCATGCCCCAATATATAGGCATTACGCTCTTCATACAACCTGATCTTACGCTATATGGCTCTCCAATTCTCCACATAGGAAACCACCCTTCCTTTTTATAACCCACTTATTTCTAAAACTGTCATGTAGCTGTTGAATATTCCAACCACGTTTTTGATATTAGGAGCATTCTATGCACAAATACCTAATGAAAAGAAATCACCGTCAGTCTTTCCATCAAGACTTCATGTGTCAATCAAGACATCTTGTGTCTATAGACTTTCTGCCTGGGGTTCTTAGCTAAGGGGGAGTAAAGAGACTCAAGCAGCCCTGGACTTGGCAGACACAGTGAATTAGCTCTCCCTTCTCCTGCTCCTCTCCCATCCCCTTGACTCATCAATATATAACTGAGGTGATTATTAAGAAATCACAGTCTCTCTCCTCTTCTTTTTTCCTATGGCTGAGATGCTGCCACCACTGTAATGGTTCAGGATGGTACCCCACTTGCTTTTAGCTCTGTCATTTGGGAAAACAACCCTTTAAGTATGGCAGAAGCACTTATTTCCTTTTAAGTATGGCACAAGCACTTTGCCAAGGATGCCCCCACAGTATTGAAAGCTCAGTTTGGGTGACAACACTATCATTTCCTGATAGTGGGCAAAGTCAACAGGTTCAGTTTGGGATGACATTCAAAGGGATATAAATGCTTTGTGACACAGAGCTCCTTCCTTGTCTTATTTAGCACAACAAGACTCCAGGGAAAATCTTTCTTACAGAAAGCCGTCTTGATTTAAATGAGATAGACAGATAGAAGAAAACAGACATGGAGAGGGGCAAAAGACAAGAAAGTAAAATAAAGTGTGAATAAAAAGAATCAGGAAAGACAGACTTTTTTATTTTTTATTTATTTATTTATTTTTTTAAGACAGGGTCTTGCTCTGTTGCTCAGGTTGGAGTTGAGTGACCCAATCAGCACACTGTAACCTCAAACTTTTGGGCTCAAGGGATCCTCCTGCCTCAACCTTTCAAGAGGCTGGGTGTACAGGTGTGCGCCACCATGCTTGGCTCATTTAAAAAAATTTTGTGGAGATTGGGTCTCATTTTGTTGTCCAGGCTGGTCTCAAACTCCTGGACTCAAGCAATCCTCCCCCTTCAGCCTCCCAAAGTGCTGGGATTAAAAGTGTAAGCCACCATGCCTGGCCTAGATAGGCATTCTTTGAGAGGAAAGGAGAAGGTGCACAAATATGGATATGCTATTTGTGGGTTTCCGAGTAACTATTCTTAATGCCACTTGATCCCAACCATCCTGGAAACCTCCTCACTCTGGTTTCTCTTTCCTAATTGTGGTCCATCTACTCACTATTAGTACAGATCACAGTGTTTTGAACACAGAGTCATTCTCGGTATAGAAAACTAAGAGGGAAAGAGGCAATTGTGCTTTGGCCCAGAGTGACTGAAGGACGTGGCCAGAGAGCCCTTCAGAGTGAAAAGGTGCCCATGTGAAAAGGTGCTCCCTCCTTCGGGTCTCGGTTTATTTCAAGCCTAGCCACAGCTGGGTTACCCAGGCCACTTGGGGAAACCACTGGCCCAATCCTTGTAAAGCATATCAGAGTCTGACCTGACAACATTCACTCTGAGGCCACCAGTATTTCTAGTCTTGAGGTGATCACTAGAGAGAATTCTTCTCACTCCAGCTCTAAGTCCTGGCTGGCTCAGAGAAAGGCTGGGCTACTCTTCAAAGTCTCCAGAGTCTCTCATTCCAATGTCTTCTTTCCAGCCACAGAGAGGCAGCATGGTGCCATGGACAACTCACGAGCATCAGCGCACCACATACCTGGGTCTAAAACCCAACCTCACTGACTCTCTGGCCTTAAACTCTTCACGCCTCATATATAAAATTATAGTAGCAACACCTACTTCATGAAATCCTTTATTTTTTAACAACTAAATAATGATGATATGTGTACAGAACCACACACGATTAACATCCTGTGCTGATTCTCTCCTGATTTACCCCTGCAAGTTAGAGACGTCACCCTTTGAGGGAGCAGGGGCCTTAGGACTGAGGACACAGATGAGCCTGGACACTTTTATCTCAGAGAGCTGGTGGCTAAGAGGAGCAGACCAGTCACTAAAGTAGGAGAAACGACTCTACTTTGGGATCTCGCCACAGTCATTAGCCAGAAAATGATGCCTTCACTGGAGGTTGAGAATCTGAGACCAAAAAAGATACTGGTCCATCCTAGGATGATAAAAACTTTGACGACAAGTGCCGTGCACTGAAGAAGTCACAGACAAGTGAGGCAATCGGCTGTGTCTGCTCCTTCAGTATTCCACACCGCCTTGCACTGAGTCAGGCCAGGAAGAGAAGGCTTCTCCCTAATCCAGCTGTGACACAGTAATCAGCCAACTCCATTGTAGGCTTTGGAAAGCAGTAGCAGTGTGTTCTTGGTGTCATGAAACTGTAAATTTCACCAGTTGGCATCTTATAGAAATGGATTTGGGGGGAGGGGGGAGGGATAGCATTAGGAGATATACCTAATGTAAATGACAAGTTAATGGGTGCAGCACACCAACATGGCACATGTATACATATGTAACAAACCTGCACGTTGTGCACATGTACCCTAGAACTTAAAGTATAATAATAATAATAAAATAAATAAATAAATGGATTTAGTAGTGCTTCAAAAGGAAATATATTTTTCTATTAAACAGCATAAATGTCACTCAGTAATAACACATCCTGGTCATACCTGAGAGGCTGTGGTTTTTAGTTTTTGGATGCCGTTCACCAGATGTTCTTTTTTCTTGGATACCTCATTTTGCTTCTTCTTCAACAGGTTCTTAAACAGTGATATTTGCTCTAGAAAGCTCTTTGGGGTGGTATAGTTGTGCCTTCTCTCATTCCGGTAGTATCTGGTGCTCATTTCATTTACAGTGGTGTGGACATGTGCCATGAAAAGGCTAATAGAGTCTTTGTGCAGTGGCTGAAAACGTAAACATTACAGTTCATGTGAAATCCTTTCAAGTTAAAAATACAACTAAAAAAAAAACAGAAGAAAAATCAAGAAAATGATCATTTTTTTTCTAAAAGTCAGAAAAAGATTATAGTATAACCTAGGAAAACTTATTTAATCTTTAAGCATTATCCACAGGATTTGGGAGATTACAATAAAGCATTCAGCTTGACTAACCTTCTTCTTGCCAAGTAGGACAAAGGGTTTTTATGCGCTCCACATACCAAACGCAAAAGCCAACATATACAGCTCTTCACAACTTGATTTGTATCTACCAAGTGTGTGAAAGAGAAGGTGGAGAAACAGACATGATATCCTGAGAAATATTTCTGCCACTGCTTTCAAACTAAGCTTTAGACAAAGAGAAGCAATAACCCTGCAAAGTCACTGGAAAAAAAAAAAAGCCAAAACTTAGAAACTCACAGTTTTGTGAGAACTCATGTAAACACAAACTGGATAGTAGGGTATAAATGTCACTGCTGCTGGGAGAAAAATGTCATGACCATTTCTATTCTTATTTGGCAAAGAAAACCCACAAAAGAGCAACTCTCCTTCAGTGAGTTACTGGAAGACCCCCCACTATACATTCCTTCTATTTTGTCCTCTACGACTTCTGAAGTAGTTAACTTTTTAATTTGTGGAGTCACATCTCCCTCATTTTAATGATTATTTATTGCATTCTGTACAAGATGAACCAGGTTCAATTAATCAAGGGAAGCCTAAAAATCAATTAATATGAATTAAATGAGCTACAGCAACTCTTAGGAAAGTCACACATAATTTACCAAAGTGTTGTCAATAATGCCCAGACATCTTTGGGGAAACTGCACACAAGTGGCTGGTGATGCAGTTAAACGTTTCAAACCTGCACCATTAATATTACAAGCAGAGGGGTGAGGAGAGATAGGTCAATTCTTGTTGGTGAAAAACAACTGCTCCTGAACAATGTCTTTAAACAATCAACTTTCCAACATCATGACAAATTCCCGAGTGGGTTTAAAATACCTCCATATTGGATTGTGCTGCGTATTAAAAATCCATCTCACCAGTAACTGAAATAATGTATTACTAAAACAAAAGTTAAAAATAATGTGATATAAATTCTGAATATTCTTGGTTTCTAGTGGACCCTATTGATACAAATATATTTCCAAACGGTGGACTCAGAAAAATAAAATTTATGAAGAAGTTTATATAAACTTCATATAAATCATAATTCTTTGGAGACTTTATTTTTACAAGAGCTTGACTTCACTACAGACATGTGCAGGAATTTAACCTGTCCTGTCTTGTTTTAATGGGAACTAAAGGTACATACATACCTTTCTACAATATAGATAAATAATTCCTCAGCCAAGTGTAACCTCCTTACAGGAAGAAAAAAAAAAAAAGAAAGAAAGAAAGAAAAAAAACCACTCTGGCCTCTGCCCAGCCATGATCCTTATGAGGAGGCTCCTTGGAGGCGCTGAAAGCTCTCTTTAACAACAGTTTCATTTGTAAATCGGGGATGGAAGAAGTGGTTTCCGGTAGAGCTGAAAGTGGCCCGAGACAACTTGTCTCAATGGGGTAAAATAACTATTGTTATCGGGCTTAACAAAATGGCACAGCATGGGAGACTCGCTGAGCCAGGGAGCAGCTGGTTGTAATTCACACTGTTTTTCAGAAAACTCTAATCGTTCCAGAACAGACCTCTTTGATGACTGGTCTTCCCTGCATTCTCAATTTGTCACTTTCTCTTATGATAAGGTCAGTAGTGACAGCACTTCCTGACATTAACAGCTGTGGCTTTTAAAAGGGTCATTGTAGAACTACTAATTGCAGTAATTTCATTAGCATAAATTATTTATTCTGCCATTCATTTATCTTGTTTTTTTTTTTTTTTTTTTTTTTTTTGGTGGGGGGCGTGGGGGAGAGTTGAGAGGAGCTGCTGCTGGTGCCACTGCAGCGAGGGCTACACAATGCTGTATTTTTCACTTTGAGAGACGTGAGGGGAGAATATCATTCCTGCTAGATTTGGCCTCTTAATAAAAACCAGTTGATAACCATTTATAGTCATTTAGCAGCTAATCATGATGATGGCAAAAATAAAAATAAGCAGAGTGCCAGTATTGAATGGTTATAAACTCAAGGTTTCCTCACTAAGATGTTCTGGAAAGTGATGCTGTCTCCAACGCATAATCAAATGCAAAGATGAAACTGCTTTTCCCCACATTAAGAAAATGTGTTTAATTTCTACTCTCTCAGTTGGCTTACTGTAAACACAAAAACATAAACAGATCTCTGCTATTTGGTGTGACAGTTCTCGGGCAGTCGTAGTCCCTGCCACACCGAGTAGTCCAGCCACCTGGCACTTCAAGCAAGTGCCAGTATATTCCTCTTGAAAATGACAAATAGCAGAGTGGAATGTAAACCAATACCCAGAGGTCAGCACTAAGTCAATTTAGGATTTGATACCTTCCCAAGACCAGTAAAGAAGACTACACTGGTCTGTAATCCTAAATTTGGGCTTTCAAAAGCATTGTATTCAAGGGAGGGAGGGAGGAAGGGCAAAAGAGAAAAGGGCAGGTGAAAGAATCTACTTTCTCTCTATTTGAAGTTTAACTTGGGACAATTTTGTCACATTAAATGCCATATACCTACAGTAAGTCTTGAACATTTTTCTCAGAAATTATTTCTGTGTTAATTTTTAAATATGTCAAACTGATGTGCTATACAATCTATCTGATCTTCGTGCTCCTTTTAGGGTTGGTAAAAGAATATATTAATAAGATATTTGTGGTTTTTGATGGCTTATAAAAGAAAACTCGCTAATGCATAAAATGAGCAGTGTTGCATTTTAACACTTGTCCTAAGCTGTTCATAGCTGTTTCACTCTGAGAAGAAGATTCTGGAGGGAGCCAGGGACACAGGGTTTGAATCCTAGGACCTGGGCTAGATTTCCAGTTCTGAAAAATCTAGTAAGATACTGCATACCCTCCTGTACTTCTTCCTGCCCACAACATTGCTCCTTTAAAAATTTTGTTTCCTTTCTTCTTTTAGCAGGAACTGGTTGAGCATCCCTAATCCGAAAATTCAAAATCTGAAATCCTCCAAAAGCCAAAACTTTTTGAGTGTGAACTTAACACTACAAATGGAAAATTCCACATATGACCTCATGTAATGGGTCACAGTCAAAACTTTGCTTCATGCACAAAATTATTCAAAATCTTATATAAAATTACCTTCGGACTATGTGCATAAGGAGTATATAAAACAAAAATGAATTTTGTGTTTAGATTTAGGTCCCATCCCCATGATATCTCATTATGTAAATGCAAATATTACAAAATAAAAAAAAATCTGAAACCCAAAATATTTCTGGTCCCAAGTATTTTGGATAAGGGATACTCAACCTGTATCAGTTCTGCTGCTGTGGTAGAAGTAGCACCAACAGCAGTTGCAGTAAGATTACTACCATTACACAGGGCAGCGACAAGTGTTAAATGTAGCACCAAGTACAATTTTCTAAATCGTGTGCTGTTTTTTTGTTTTGAGTTATCTGGTGAGTGCATTATATTGTTATTTGCTTATGCTTTTTGTATCTTGCCTTTAATTCTGGAGCTCAACTACTGGTCAGAGGCAAGACAAAGTCCAACAGAAGCCAATAATTTCCTAGGTGAGTTTTCAGTCATTGAAAAAGGTACCTTCAATGGTTCTCTGCCAGAAAGTTAAAACGAAGAAGCAATTGAAGACTCAGGAGGAGTGGAGGAAAAATGAAATCCAGGCCGGGCGCAGTGGCTCATGCCTATAATCCAGCACTTTGGGAGGTGTAGGCAGGCAGATCACCTGAGGTCAGGAGTTTGAGATCAGCCTGGGCAACATGGTGAAACCCGTCTCTACTAAAAATACAAAAATTAGCAGGGCGTAGTGGTGTGCACCTGTGGTCCCAACTACTCAAGAGGCTGAGGCAGGAGAATCACTTGAACCCGAGAGGCAGAGGTTTCAGTGAGCCGAGATCGCGCCACTGTACTCCAGCCTGGGTGAAAGAGTGAGACTCCGTCTCAAAAAAAGGAAAGAAAGAAAAAAAAAGAAATCCAGCTGCCTCTTTTATAGCAAGAGGACAAAGCAGGGGATGGTGTGAATGGTGTGGCTGCTTCTGGTGAGGCCAGCACCTAGAGAAAAGCCTCAAAACTACAAACTTACAGTGACAGCTCCATTTAAGTCAATTACACTTTCAGCTGAATATGCATGTCCAGATTCCTAGGCAGCTACAAAATCTGGACCCTACTTATGAGGTCGAGGCCTGAAGAATGGGGAAGGATGTTTACAACTACTTGGGTCTTCCCTCAGCCATCTGAAGGTATGCTTAAGCCTGGGCAAGACTGCATTCATTAGGAATTATTTCAAAAATCCAGAGCTGGCAGCCACTGAGAGGTTCTTCTACACGGATGTGCACCTCCCGCATGCTCTGGTCACAGACAGGACTGGGTTGGTAAGAGGGCCTGATGGAACCGTGCCAGGCCCAGACACAAGTCTTAGAAGATTTAGGCAGAATCAAGATAAATTTGGTTGCATTTGTTTTTGTCTTAATATTTTTAAATGGCTTCAATATTCCTTAGAATGAGAATTATTTTCCTCAAATTCACACAATTTCTATTGCATAAGGTTATCTTTCTACTTTTTATTCATATTGAATAATCCTAATTTATATTTCAAGGAAAGAACTGTGCTTAAAGTCATTAATATAATAGAAACTCTGCTAATATAGCTATCACTGACAAAATGTTGTTTTATACCCTTTGTGTTTGGCATGCCATTTTAAAAATGAATTTACAGACCATTGGAGAAACAAGTCTTTAAATATAGCAGTAAAATAACTGTCCTCTTAGAGTGGACTTTCTCACAATCAGTTGTGGAAAACAGTAGTAAAATATTTCCTTCGCAAGCTACCAAACTCTTCAACAATTGAAGGGGTGATTGCATGGGGAATAACTGCTTTTCCCTGAAAAAGCTGATGATACAGAGTTTGTGTCATTACTTTTAAGTGGCGCCACATAAGGACAGAGGATTTTAACTCATTGGTTGGTCAACATGCCCCCAAAAGATGACCTCTTTCACCTTGCTCAGATCTACTCTACACCATCCAACACACATCTCACTCCTTCACCAGATAGCTCACTGTTTCATTTCCATTCAGTAACTTCTCCTTTCATCTGGCCCCACTTTCAAAGACGTTTATGATTCATTTTACCTTGAAAAGCAAAAACATCACTTGTTTTTCAACACCCCGGCTTCTCTTGAATTTTCGTTGTAGAACCCATGTACTAATCACCAAGGTCTTCACCCAATTCTCTCTCCAATGAGCTTCTCACAGCCTTTCCAACACTGTGGCCAGGTTTACCCAGAGGGCTTTTCCTTCTCTCCCTCCTTACACACCTCCTCCCATCTCCATTTCAAAATCTCCTTGGAGAGGTAGCGTGTGTTGACAAAGTCTTCAGATAAACACAAGTGTCAAACTGTTTCGGTCATTACTTGTCAGCTGTCATTTAGTTCAATATTAGGCAAGAGAAAAATAGCACAAACATTTATTTAGATGCAGTCAACCCGTACCCCTGGGTGCTGAGTGTGTACTGATGGAAAATTACATGTCAACACACACAAAACTGCTTGCCTTTAATGAATCCTTTCTCTGTGGCCAAAGGTGGTCACCTTGTATAAGTACCTTACGCTCAGCAAATGAGGTCAATAATTAAGAAGTGCCTAAATTATGCCAATAACTTTCAGTCTTAAAAAAGGAAATTAAGACTAAAAGAGTGATCAAATTGTGCTCATTCAAAAAACTTAAAAACTGTTTTTGACCTCTACAGAAAAGACACCACACGTTTTTAGAAGACCATGGACACATTGTACTCTGAATTAGAATTATTGCTCCTGCGCAACAAATTAGGAAGGTGGGGAAGTTAAATAAGCACCTTGCACTGAAATGAAATCATCTAATTTGTTTTGAGGCACAATTCAGTTCATCAGAAATGGTAAAGTGCTTTTAAAATTCCTATTTGGCGCTCAGCATCCTATAGGAGGCGTTATGACACCATCAGATCGAGCTTAGCACCTGACGGGAGCCCTCTGCACTTAACATGATGCAAGTCCTGCCTCATCCAGCAGATGTCAACGGTCACTGGCATATCAAAGCTCCTTTAGCTGTTTTCAAAGCGGCGCCCACCTGGACAAGAAAAAGCCTGCAAAGAGCAGCAAAGGGAAGGAACTTCAAAAGGCACTGTGCCAAATGCCAACTTAAACCATGCTACTAGCTCTAATTTCCTACCATTTGAGAAAGCAACATGCAGAAACAAAGTGCTCTGGTCCCTTTCTCTTCCTTACCAAACCAGCCTGATAAAACAGAACGTTGCTATTGGAAGATACATACTGACTCTCTCCCTGTAATAAAGCAGCATTCTGAACCCTTCTTGTAACTATCACAAGATAAAATGATGCCCTAGAGAATTCCAGAAATGCAACAGACCTGGAAATTGCATAAGAAATTTGTGTTAATATTTATGACAATTATTTGTCATATTTAATGATTTTCCAGATGTTAGAGTACAAAATGTTCCTGGCAGACTTTAGAAGAGATAATTTATTATTTTCATTTATTTGTGGAAATGTTTTAAGTGTAAGTGTAGAGGAGAGAAGGAGAGGGGAGGTAGTGGAATATCCTAAAGTTTCTACCATATATATAATACATGTGTATGTGCATATATATATGTATGTGTGTATATATATGTATGTGTGTATATGTGTGTGTGTATGTGTGTGTGTATATATATACATATGTATCTTCCAAGTTAGACATTGCTTGACAGCTCTTCCCTAGCAATCCAGCACCAAATAATTAGATTAATAAACATTTCAGGAAAAGACTAAAGGAGAAGAGGTCTCCCTCCACAAAATTCTGTAGGTATCGGTGAATACCTGCATGTGTACTTACCTCTATAGCTGCTTTTTTTTTTTTGTAGTAGAAGCAAAGGAAAATGATATTATGAACAATAAAGCTAGCTGCATACAAACAATTAAATATGTAAATATGACTAGGTTTTTAACCATATGGCTGCCGAACGATACAATATACAACAAAATGGAAAAGGATTGTTTTGGAAAGGTGGCAGTTATGCCTTTTGGAGTAAGGGTGGGACTACAATGGGTTGTACCTGTTCATGATAATCTTTCAACTAGAAACAGATATCATTCCTTACATATCTCCAGTTCTGCGTTTGCCTCTGAGAGTCACTTTCAGTGTCTGACCTATTCTAGGAACCTTTCACCTTATCACTCAATGGAATGAGAAGACAAAGCTCCCTGGGAAATGTCCGCAATCACTTTTCCAAGCTATGTAATCAGAGAGGCGCTAGACACGAATAAAACTTCATCTTCAGGAAATCTAAATGATAACCTCATATCTACATCCTTTTTCCCTCTGAATCTGAATGTTTGAAGCTTTTGTTGTTTTGTTATGTACAACCATTTTAAAATGCCATGGGAGGTACAAATATAACCCATAAATCTGTAAAACCATAAGCAGATATATTATTTGACTTACTGGTTATGGGATATGGGAGCTATTTTTCAACTATCGATACTATGAAAATAATCACAATTCACTGCCTTACTTGGTTAAGAAGCAAGCAGTGCATGGCTACGGTGACTACATTTCTGTCTGGGCTTTTAGTTTGGACTTAAAGGATTTATAATCAGTAAGTCCCATTATGATTCAAGGAAGTAATGATCCTGAGCTTCCAGTGAGTCAGTGCAGGAGTAAGGACACACTCAAGTGCTGTGTGCAAGTCCATGTTCACACACGTCTGCACATCCTCCTCAATACGTATGGCAAAAAAAAGGTCAGCCATCATATTCTTTAGAATGTAAACTAACGGCTAAGTTTAGCGTCTTAAACAAATCAGGATAACTTTCTGATAGGAGATGTATTTTGGAAAGTACTTATCTACTGAGGATTTTCTGTGTGTGTGTGTGTGTGTGTGTGTGTGTGTGAGAGAGAGAGAGAGAGAGAGAGAGAGAGAGAGAGAGAGACGCATGCTGACACAGCATACCTCAATTCCCTTGGTTTCCTCAATGAACCTCCTGCTGACGGAGACCAGAGCCTCCTGCGGCCACGCATGAAACCAGTCAATAGCCGTGCAGTTAACTATGGCTGGGAACTTCCGAGCTCTAACTCTCAGCGTGTGACCAACTGGAGAGAAACACAAAATGATCTGTGGAGACATGGGGGCAAGGCAGAAACAGGCGGGTGATGAGTGAGCAGAGAATTACATTGCAGTCTTAGACAATGAGAGAAAGGAGTGCAGCCAACCGTGACATTAAACTACCCTAAAGCCCTAGAGAGTGGACAGCAACATTAACCTCCTTGCTAATCAAAGTATAAACCTGTCCAAAGAGGCTGCTCAACTGGACACACAGAAACACTGCTGTGTGCTTTCCTTAAAATTTGTCTCTGTGCTCAAACATTTTTGATGATTATCATTAATGGGGGGAAATTTTATTCATTTACATTACACAAGTAACATTATAATAAAAAATAAAAATTAAAAAGAAATCACCATGATACAATAATACCAATGTTTTCATCTTCTGTTCCTTCCATTTTGTAATTCATCAGGCTCCATAAAGCTGCATACTACACTTTAAAAACAATGTTTTATCATCTTTAATGTTTATGTTTCCATTTAAAATGAAATAATCTACGTGAGCTCCCACTTCAGATTTTTAAAGGAATTAAAAATTCTGTTTATACTATCACACTCATCAAGAAAAAAAATCAGTTTAAACATTCTCCTGCTGAGAATTTTTTAAGTTTCTGCTGTAAATCTAAAGCTTTGTATAGTTATGTAACTATTTAAAAGTTGATTTAAATCTAAATATATTTCCATAGTTTTTTTAGGGACACAAGGGATTCTGTCAGGAGTCGCGAGGGTGGCTGTGATGTCTGGCTGTGACAGTGGGTCACAGAAACTCAGTGAGAGGAGCACCTGGTCAGCTCCTGTGTGTTTCAGAAGGTTCATCAGAGACACCTTGTGTAAATGCTAAAATAAAGGAGGTGTTCAGTAAGCACCCTTTCCTTCTCTGCTTTTCTTCTCAAGTCCCTGTGTATGTGAGGACACTGGGAAGAGAACTGTCAATCGGGGTAAGGTCTGAGAGGGAGAATCTTGGTTTCCTCTTCTCTAGAAATGGCTCAGACCTGATGATATCAAACCCCGTGGCTGCCTCTAAGTCTCTTAACACTTTGAGATCGGGCAATTGATGAAATCGTTTTTCAAAGGATGTGATTTTTTTTTTTTTACCTACAGCATTAAAAAAATCCATGTCATAAAAAATTCCAGCATATATGAACCCATATAGTATCTCATTTAACAAGTGTTTTATGTTTATTTGCCATGTGTATTCAACAATTCAAGCTATATAAATATTAAGATCAAAATGTTTTCTTTTATTGTTCAAAAAACATGAGATCTACTCTCTCACATTTTTAAGTGTATGGTACAGTTTTGTTAACTGTAAGCCCAGCATTGTGCAGCAGATCTCCAGAACTTTTTCACCTTGCATTACTGAAACTCTACACCCATTGAATGGAATCTCTCTATTTCCCCTCCCTCTAGTTCCTGGTAATCACCATTCTACTTTCTGTTTCTAGGAGTTTGACTACTCTCAATACTGCACATAAGCAGAATCATACAGTAATTGTCCTGTGACTGGCTTATTTCACTTAGCATGATGTCCTCAAGGTTCATCCATGTTGACATATGACAAGATTTTGTTTTACAGATGAAAATATTCCATTGTGTGTGTGTGTATATATATATATATATATATCACATTTTCTTTATCTAGTTGTCTGTTGATGGACATTTTTGTTGTTTGCATGTCTCAGCTATTGTGAAGTGAACATAAAAGTGTAGATATCTCTTCAAGATCCTAGTTTCAATGTCCTTGGCTATATACCTAGAAGAGGGATTGCTGGATCTTATGGCAATTCTGTTTTCAATTTTTTTAGGAACCACCAGACTGTTTTCCATAGTAGTTGCAGCATTTTACATTCCCACCAATAGGGCACAAGGGTTCCAATTTCTCCACAGCTTCACCAACACTTATTTTCTGCTTTTGTTTTTTTAATAATGACTATCCTATGTGAGGTGATGCTTCATCATGGTTTTGATTTGCATTCCCTGATTAGTAGGGATGTTGTATATCTTTTCCTATACCTGTTGGACATTTGTATGTCTTTTTTTTTTGGAGACAGAGTCTCGCTCTGTTGCCCAGGCTGGAGTGCAATGGCGCAATCTCAGCTCACCGCAACCTCTGCCTCCTGAATTCAAGTGATTCTCCTGCCTCAGCCTCCTGAGTAGTTGGGACTACAGGTACGTGCCACCACGCTGGGCTAATTTTTGTATTTTTAGTAGAGACAGCGTTTCACTATGTTGGCCAGGCTGGTCTCAAACGCCTGACCTCATGATCCACCCACCTCAGCCTCCCAAAGTGCTGGGATTACAAGTGTGAGCCACCGCACCCGGCCTTGTATGTCTTCTTTAGAGCTATGTCTACTCAAGTCCTTTGCCCATTTTAAAATCAGATTTTTAAACTTGAATTATAGGAGTTCCTTATATATTTTAAATATTAATTTCTTATCAAATATACAGTTGGCAAATATTTTCTCCCATTTCACATAGGTTGTCTTTCATTCTGTTGATCATTTCCTTTGCTGTATAGAAGCTTTTTAGTTTGATGTAGTACACTTGTCTGTTTTTGCTTTTGTTTCCTGAGATTTTGACGTCATATCAAAGAAACCATTGACAAGATGAATCTTCTGAAGACTTCCCCTATATTACATTTAAGTCTTTAATTTATTTTGAGTTGATTCTTCCATAGGTTGTAAGATAAGGTCCAATTTCATTTTTTGCATGTGGTTTAATGGTTTTTAATGTTGCATAAGCTGACTGATCATTTTTTCATTATATAAAATTCTAATTACAAACTAAATAATTGCTGTAATATTTAATGTGCTAACAAGCCTTAGTTAAAATGCATAGTTTTTACTTATATCTTAATTCTTAGGTTTCTTCTATCAGCTTTCCCCATACTTGAATATTTATCCTTTCTTCCCAAGTTGGTTTCCCACACCCAACTCATCTGTCATTTGTGCCAATTTTAGAAATGTCATTTACACATAATGTTAGCAAAGGCAGAGGAAAAAAGGCCTCTTTTATTTGACAAGATCCCAAGTATTTTCATCACTTCTACACTTATTTCCACGCTTGTAACTGGCATAGTATCCGATCTTAAGAATGTGTTAGAAAATACTGTATCTGAACCATATTTGTTCAACCTCAGGCAAAAATGCTTTCCCTGAGTTACTTGAGTGATAAGCCTTTGTTATTGGTATGGTTTGCCTCTGTGTCCATACCCAAACCTCATCTCGAGTTGAAATCCCCATAATCCTCATGTGTCGAGAGAGGGACCAGGTGGGAGGCGACTGGATCATGGGGGTGGTTTCCCCCATGCTGTTCTCATGAGATATGATGGTTTTAAAAGCATCTGGCATTTCCCCTGCATGCACTTATCTCTCCTGCCGCCATGTGAAGAAGGTTCTTGCTTCCCCTTCTGCCATGATTATAAGTTTCCTGAGGCCTCCCCAGCCATGTGGAACTGTGAGTCAATTAAACTTCTTTCCTTTATAAATTACCCAGTCTCAGGTATTTCTTTATAGCAGTGTGAGAATGGACTAATTATTTATTGAAAAATAATATAGAATGGTCACTTAGAGAACTATTTTTCTTTTCTACAATTTTATTATTGAAGATATTTTCTCCTATGTTATGTATTATTGCTTAAATAAGGATCCTTACAACACTATGTAAAATTGCATATTGTGAGTGGGCCTGGGAGGGTGGCATGGAGACCAGTTGTTCTCAAAGAACTGTCTAGGAGCTGGTTAGAAATGCAAATCCTTGGACTAACTCCAGACATAAATAATCAGAAACTCTGGGGGTGGGACTCAGCAATGTGTGCCTTCAACAAACACTCTCAGGTGATTCTGACACCCACAGTGACAGCCTGATAGTTTTAAATTGTCTACAGGAATACTTAAATGAAACATTGACTTTTTCCATGTTTTTGCAGTTCATTAAATATGCATAGAATCTAGGTCTCTACACACAGAGTAAGATGAAAAATTTAGAGAATTTTAAATACATAATTATATGTAATCTAAATTCTATCAGCTAAACTAGACTCTGGGAATTAAATTACAGAAATATACTTGTTCATTAGTAATTCCTTTGAAGGGAAAGGAGAGTGTCACGCTAGCCTTGAAAGTGCAGTAATTGACCCAATTCATTGCTCAGTAATTTCTAGTTTTGCTAAAAATTGAGCATAAAATTTCTCCTGCCACGCAGCTTTCCTTGGTAGTGGTGTCATGTGAGATTTTTCCAGAAACCCATGCTAATGTCTAGAAACCATTGGTTATTCTGCTCTTTTCTAAGATAGTTTACACAACTTTACAGATAACCTGAGGTAAACCCCAGTTGTCACAAGGAACATTACTGTGAGGGAAAAATCATTCCAAATAATTTTCCCATTATATTTCCCTTAATTTAATGAAAACTTAGTATAGCAAAGGGCTTATAAGAAATAAAAACAAAATAAATAATTTTAAAAGGGTGTTATATTGTCTATAATTTAACTAGTAGTATAATATGCATGTGAATAGTCATTTTATTTTACACCTTAGGGGCTGTTGGTTAATATCTGGAATATACCACCAAGGGCTACACAGACTGGTGGGGAGGTGGCTAATCAGTCTTGCATGGACTCTAATGGAAGCCCACACTGCAGAGCCAGCTACCAGAAGCTCTTAGCCAACGACTTCTCTTGTCAACATAAATGTTTGGTTAGGCAGCATCATGGATGGTAGACATGATTTTTCACTGAGGAAATAAGTAATGTTCAAGATATATGAAACAAAATCCCCCCACCAAAAATGTGTGCATAGCTGTGCCAAGGTATGAACAAAATTTAAAAATCTAAGTATCAAGGTATCCCAATAATTATATTTTGGGCAGCGGCCCTTGGGATTTTGGAACTTGACCAGTCCTCTGGTAAACTGCTTATAAAGAGTCTAGCCTTTTGATGTGATTCCAATGAGATCAGCTGAATCTTTCCATGGAAATATTGCCACATCTGCCCCAAAGAAACCTCCAGGGATGGGCAACCCAGGTCCCCAGAAGAACAGAGCTGGGATTACACTAAGATTATAGGGCAGGTTGTAAGGCTTCTGTGTGTGTCTCCTTATTATCAGCAATCAACTCTCTGTAGGAGGCTTCAGTCTGAGACATCCTTTCCTGGAAGCATACCTTGAGTTGGGAGATTTGGGGAAAAAGCCCTCTCCCTCACCCAACAGATGTCATCTACCTTGAAGTACCTAAACTCACTGAACTACACCGTCCTTTCTCCTCCCACCCCCACCAAAAAGTTCTTGATAATTGCGAGTGCGCAAATTGGCTTAAGTTAGTTTCCAACAGTGGGATTAGAAAGGAAAGTCAGTGGAAAAAAAAAAAAAAAAGTTAAAAATGCCTCTGGCAGCTGTGCTTTTTTCTCAAAGCAAATTCTCACAAGTAAAAAGCAAACCCTGAAATCACCATCTATGTACTTCCTGCAGCTCTAACATTTGGATGTCAGGAACTTGCTTTTGGAATTCATACCATAGAATTTTCTATTCCTTTTTTTTTTTCTTTTGCCCACACAGGTGTTATGACTCATTTGCAGGAACCCACTTTTCCCCATGCTTTGTAATATGTTTTCATTTCTTTTAGATAAGATCTCATCGTCAGTACATATTTATTTGTAGATCACTAACGGGACTCAGTCCATTTCATCTGGTAATGAAAATGTGAATTGCTACAGTCACTCTGTATGTTTTTTCCAGTTGATACAGTTTATTCTCAGATGGTAGTAACCCTCCCACATATTTACTTCAGAAGCTTCCGTTCATCACTTACGTTTGCATTTATCCTCAAAAGTCTCAGTATTTTTCAAGAATAATCACGTCTAAAACTGAGGAAACCCTCGCAGGAATGGAGGTTTAGTGGGGAAAACCTTCCCAGGTTTGACTGCTTCAGGGTCACTTTATCATGGTCCTCGTATCTTCCTGTATCACCCCCCTATCTAATTACCTTTCAATTTCAATTTGTTCTTAAAAGATCCAATAGCTTCAACATGTGCACACTCAATACATTTTCTTATTTATTTCCCTTTTAGATAGCACACAATGAACTCAGTCCCATAACCTTTGACTTATGTAAATATTGGACATTACAAATTTTTGCTAGAAGAATGTTTGACATCAGGGAGTTTTAGTTAATTTTTCTTTCTTTTTCTGAACAAAAGTCTCCTATTCACAAAGAAAACTGTGTGTGGAATCCCAACAGATAGCAAAGAGCAAACCTATTCCTGAGGGGGAAGACAGGAAGTAGAGCCCTTGTCTCAGCTGCCGTGCTTGTCACCAGCGCCTGCACTGGTCACAGACTGCGTTCCAAGCCAGTCTCTAGCCCCATAACAACGTATAAGTTTTGTTTTGTTTTTAAAGAAAATCAGATGCCTATTTTTCTTTCTTCTGGCTGGGGCTTTATTTGAATTGTGTCATGCCAAGTCTCTGGCTTCCGATCAGCACTGCTCTGTTAGAGTAGCCGGTGTTTCTGCTGATGCAATGGGGTAACTCTACACACATGCATCATTGCCAGAACAGGCCTCAGACTCTACCAGCAAGCCCCACAGCTGAATGCTAGCAAAATGAGAAAAGCACGACATGCTTTCCAAAATGCAAAGGCTATTCAACACACAGTGATATTCTTACTCAAGGGATTAAGCACTGGATTTCTGGTGTAAAAATTTTCTTTTACAATATAAGATAATAGAAAGACTTCTATTCATGCTTTGGAACTCTCTTCTTGATCACTATTTTTTCGTGACATCTTCCTTGCCCTGTC
The DNA here is from genome assembly GCF_037993035.2 of Macaca fascicularis. Taxonomy (NCBI): domain Eukaryota; kingdom Metazoa; phylum Chordata; class Mammalia; order Primates; family Cercopithecidae; genus Macaca; species Macaca fascicularis. The sequence continues at coordinate 108,477,725 of NC_088377.1, forward strand.
TTCTGTTATCCTACATAACCTTTCTCTCTCAAGTACATCGTTGTGATTTTACTTTTTGTGTGTGATTACCGGATTGAATGAGGTGGCTCTAGGTGGGCAGTGGCTGGGTTAGCCTTTGCTCCCTGTCACATTCCAAGGACTCAGCACATCACGGGCACTCAGTACATATTTGCTGAGTGATGAATGGCTAAATGAATGAGTAAACATATAGCAGTTTGAAAAAAGCTTTTCTGGGCAAAATAAAACATTGATATTTGTGTCCTAATTTTTTTGAGGTTTTGTTGTTTTATCTAATCTTAAAGAGGGTGAACCTCAGATACAGAGTACAAGGTTGCACCTTTTGTCTTTCTCTAAAGTTCTTTTCATTCTACTTACATCAAATAATAACAGAAAATGGGAGGACAGAAACTAGAGCACTGTATCCAGAGAGATATGGTCCTGCAAAGCAAAACACAGTTGGCAGCATAGAGACTCACAGAGCTCTGGAACCAGTGATGGGCAAGCTGGCTGTTAGAGTGTTTCTTGTTCCTCATTAGTGCATGTGTCAGGATGTACGGCAGGAGGGGTGAAGAGTGCCCCTCTCATGAATGAAGCCGTCGAGATGGCTATCCGCATAAGGGAAAGAAGTCAAACGTTCTGCTCCTCAGCCAGAGGTAGGTTTGAAGAGACTCGACTACACAATCTTATAAGGATAAGGTTCTGCGATAACGGATTTTCCACTGGCCAGGTGAGTAGTTGAGGTTTTACACAAAATGAAAAACATACCCTGAAAATTACTTGCGTTACTACTAAGTCTTTTGGCTTATGCCATGTGTGTCTGTGTTAATCTGTTGCTTGCATACAAGTGGGCTTGACATTTTCGTTGACACTCTTAGGTCCCTGCACATGACGCAGCGTGAGCCAGGAGGAAATCACCCACCTTGTCTGTTGCCATACTTTAGCTGTGAATTGCTGTCTCTACTATCCAAGAAGGAAGAAGAGGGAAGAAGCCTAAGTGGAGCCAGAGGAAGAAATACTATAAAACCAAGAAAAACAGAAAAGCTCCTGCAGACTGCAAGGCAGCTAATTCCTCTGAAGTTGATGTAATATAAGAACCTGAAGAAAATAATAAAAACTTGCATAGCACTCTCAAGAGGTTGGAAGGAAAGAAAATAATAGAAATTCATAGTAGAACTAGCCAAGATGAAAAAGAAGATAAAAGAAGGGGGTTTAAATAAAAACGAATAGGATAAACTGCAACACCTTTTCCTAAAAAATATTTAAAATACCTCAGGCCAACATTTCATCCAATACTCAATGATGGAAAGTTAACGGCATTCCCATTACATAAATAAATAAATGAATAAAGATGATCATTATAGTTACTTAAAAATTTTAACTGTTGTTCAGAAAGTATGACTGTCCCAAGATATAGGAAAGTGGTGATTATTAAAAGGATTAAAAATTAAAAGATGATCTGTCTACTCAGCAAACTCTAAAGAACAAAATGCAAAAGCTAGTGGAATTAATGTGTGCACTGAATTGGTTGCTAAAACAAACACATAACTAAATATCCATCATTCCTCCTTCCCTCCATCCAATGGCTTTCTTTTATGTCCACAGTGATCAGTTAGAAATTTGGCAGGAGTGGAAAATGCTATAAAATATTGAGAAAAGAACTTAATGAGAAATGTGTAAAATGAATTGAAGAGAATTAGTTGCTTTTTCCAAGCTCAAAGACATTTTGACTAAAGGAAGAGATGTGCCACATTCTCGGAAGAGGTCAATTATTATAAAGATGCTAATTCTTCCCACATTCATTAACAAATTTCAGGTGATTCTAATAATTCCCAACAGGATTAGCAGAATTTAGCAAAATGATTTTAAAGTTCAGCCAGAATAAAAACGAGTAAGAAGATCAAAGGATATCTGGAATAATACCCTTTGTGTTGTGAAAGAATTCACACTATCAAGAATAAACCTTAAATTATAACAAGGAAAACAGTGTAGGTGAATGAATAAAAATATTCAATATTGTAATTATATCCATTATCCCCCAAAATCGGTCTATACATTTTCATTGAATTTTTTTAAAAGTCGTCAAACTGATTTCATACTCAATCCAGGAAATTAAAGGTGCAAATAACTAAGTAAATGTGGAAAAGGAAGGTGATCTTGCTCTACTAGAGTCCAGAATATACTATAAGGCTATAACAAACACACCAATTATGTGTGTTTATTATGCAGTGTGGCAATTATGCAGAAACAAATTAATGGGACATAATAGACAGCCCCAAATAGAATCTCATATATTTAGGAATTTAATAGATGAGATAAATAGCATTTTGAATCAGTGATAAAAGAGAGTTTATATAATAAATGGCATTGAGGGTATTCAGGGGTGGAATAGTAGAAAAGCCATCTTATAATTTACACAAAACTGTCTGGCTGAACATTAAAAATATTATAAATTAATGTAAAGAAAATTCAGAATAATATTTTTATAACCATAGAGTGCAAAAATTGCTTCCTAAAAAAGCCTTAACACATGAAAGCCATAAAATAAAAATTTAACATTTTTAACACATATGAATGTAAAACAGGAGGTCATCATAAAGTTAGCAGAATTATGATAAATTAAAAAAAGAACTGGAAACACCATACCAGAACATTCTGGACATATAAATAATATCCACTATATAAAGTGCTCATATAAAACAATATGAAGTTACAGCAAACCAATAGGAAATTTGGAAAAAGCTATAAATGGATAAAGGACTTTTTCTACAAAGAGTTGTTTAGAATAAAGTGCATTTCAGTTAAATAGTTCATTCCATTCACCAAATTCTTGAATCATTTGATTTTTACCCGCTATGGGAGCCTTCTAATCAGAAAAGGAAATGGGTAGGTAATTAAAGAAGACTGCGTGAGATGTGAATAAAAATTTTTTAGTTCTGAATATATACTTCATGTTTATATGCACTTAGAAAACTGAGAGGAAAGATACCAATATGTTATCTCTAGGCAATATTATTAAGGGTAGTTTAAAAATATTGTTTTCATGTTGTTTTGTATTTTTAAATTCTCTCCAATGAGTATATATTTTTTAAATGATCAGAAATGGATCCTATATATACACTTAAGTAGGTAGATAACGAGGCAAATATCTAAAATCTTGGGAGGGAATCAGAGGCTGCCACATAAATCAAGTGTCCTCTGCACTACAGCATCAGATGGTCAGGAAGGAAAGTAAGAAAGAAAAGTTACTGGGTTAACTAAGGTCCACCAGAGAGGAGACGGAAGTTCTGTATTCTAGCTGTAAGATGAGAACTGTGTGGGAAAAGATGCACATAGACAAATGTGAAGGAGAGAAGGCATCTGGCATTGCTATTCATTGGCTTATTTGAGGCAATCCAAGGACACACATCTGATGGTTGTTAATGAGAACTGCCCTCTGGGATTCAGGGGTCACATTTTGCATGCCAACAGGTTCTCATTGTCTCTGCATTCCAAGTGGGAACTGACTTTGGGTGGTGAGCATGGGTAATGGGGTGGCAACTTCACATCATTTAGCTTGACCTGCCAGGTGTGCTCACCAACCCCTTGTAACACATTAAGCTTTCCACGGTGCCCGGCTTGGAATGTATGCAAAGGAGATATCAGCTCATCAGAAATTCTGAGTCTTTAGTACACACTGGTGAGTATCATGATATCTGAAAATAACATAGAGCAATTTGGAATTCTTCTTTAAAATTCCAAGGATGTGGGGGTAATATACATAAATTAAAAGAAAGAAGTTGGCATTTTCAGGCTAAAATACTACTCATTTTTACCATAACAGTTCTCCTTCAAGGTAAAGAGGTCATGGTGCTGACCATCAGCCTTCTGCAGGATGGATCGAACTAAGTGACAAGGCCAAAGGGGATCAGAAGTGGGATCCCTTCTTCTGACAGAGATATCCTAGTTCTACTCCATGTTAAAAACAAAATAGCACATAACAAAAACAAAACCAACCTCCTACTCATTTTAGTAGGGAAGAGATAAGCCATTCAATTAATAGTCCTGTGATGATCGGGGGGTAGGGGTGGGGAATTATCCAAATCTAACTCCAAAATAAATTCCATCTTGCATTGAGTTAAATACTAAAAAATGAGACCATAAAAAGGATTAGACAACAATAGAGATGAACACAAAACTGACCTCAGTTTCGGTAAGGTCTGCCTACACACAGACCCAAAGGAAACAAAGAAAAAGGCTGATGGATATAAAAATATAAAAATGTAAAACTTCCGCATATCATTCTGTATTATATGAATATTAGTAAGTACAAGGAAAAAAACATATACATATCTCAATAGATGCTGAAAATGAATTTACTAGGTTGATACTTCTTTGACAAGATACATATTCTGAATCAAAAGCCAACATAAAACCTAACTGTGAAACATTAGACACATCCCCATTAAAGTAAGAATTAAGAGAGAATTCCTACTATTATCAAAATTACTTAATGTTCTGCAATATTTGCCAATGCAATGAGGGAGAAGAGCAGAAAAACAGAATAGCAGGAAAGACAAAATATATTTACTTGCAGGCTATATGATATCAACCAACTATTAGAAACTATAAGAGAGACAGTAAGGTTGCTGATTATAAAGTTAAAAATCAATAGCTCTCCTATATACAAATAATACACCATTACAAAACTTTATGAAACAATCTTTCTCTAAAAGCAATAAAAGACACTGTACCCTGAAGATTAAATTCTAATATAAAATAAGCATTCAGCATGATTTCAATCAAAGTTGACATGGAGTGTGTTGAGAATTTGACAAAATGATGCTAATACTTATCCAAACATATAAACACAGGAGAATAAGTAGAAAAAGCTTAACAAGAAAGAGCAACTGGAAATGGAAATAAATGATAAAGCTTTACTAATTTATAGTGCAATGCTGAAATCAGTAGCAGAGAGTTAACAAGAAAAGAGAACAGAGAATTTAGAAACAGACACAATTAATATGGCTATTGGACACACACTAAAGATGGTATTTGAAGCTGGTAAGGAAGAAACACATGGTGTTTAGGCAAGAAGACAGCTTTTTGGGAAAAATAACCTGAAACCTCTCAGCTCACACTTCACCATATTTAATAAAAAATGTATTTCAGAGGTAGCAAAGTTTTAAACAGAGCATGAAAGCATATAGGCACTGAAATGACTGATACTGCTTCTTTTTAAAACTATTCCAAAACCCATTTCAAATTTTACTCATAAAGGCAACGTCCCCAAATTAAATATTTACTCCCGCAGACTCCTTAGTAGCTGGAGACAGCATGGGAAGCATTTGAGGCCAGTCAGACATCAGCTTAGGGTTTTGGGGAGGAGCTTAGGTTTCCTGGTACAGAGTCTCCAGGTCCTCTTCCCCTTCCATCCCCCTGCCTGGAACATAAACATACTGTACCCACCTGTGATCAGGAGGCAAGAGGCATCACGACAAAAGCAGGCAGAAGGGAAAGACGAGAGATGAGCATCTTTTCTAAGGGGCCTCTAAGGGTAATACTGAGCCAGTCTGGACTTGCTATTGTGAAAGGCTTCAAGAAACTGTTGAGTTTTCTCTTACTGTAGCTCAATGTGGGTTCCAACTGCTTCTAGTAAAGATTATCTTGCTCATGCCTGTAATACCAGCACTTTGGGAGGCCAAGGCAGGTGGACATGAGGCCATGAGTTCGAGACCAGCCTGTCCAACATGGTGAAACCCCATCTTTACTAAAAATACAAAATATTAGCCAAGTGTGGTGGCCGGCACCTGTAATCCCAGTTACTTGGGAGGCTGAGGCAGGAGAATCACTTGAACCCAGGAGGCAGAGGCTGCAGTGAGCTCAGATCACGCCATTGCATTCCAGCCTGGGCAACAAGAGTGAAACTCTGTCTCAAAAAATAAATAAGTAAATAAATAAAAACAAAAAATAAAAAGAGATTATCTTGAAGAGTAAAATACTTTTCTAAGAAATGGATCTGAGGATGCATTAAGGGAAAAACTGATTAATCTAATACATAAACCGTTAAAAAATTGGAAAGTTACAGACCTATAAATGAACATGCGCCATAAGTACATTTAAAAGACAAAAGAATAGGAAAAATATACATGAGACACATATAAATACACAGAACTCTTATAAACAAAAATATGTACAATCCAATAGCAAATTGAGCCCTTTATGACTTAGCCTTAGTTGTTGCTCAGCATCATCTCTGTCATACTGGATATTAGCTGAAGATTCATAAGCTCCCCACCCAAATTCAAGAAGAGGGGATCTAGATGCCACCTGTGAGTAAGAAGAGCATCAAAGAATTTGAAGGCATGTTTTAAAACTACCACAAGCTGTAACTATTGAATCTAGCAATATCCATTCTAGGAATTTATCCTGTAGATGCAAGCAAAGTTGAGCATGCAAGATATATACAATGTTCATTCTGGCACTATTTATAACAATGGCTCTTAAATTTCATCATGCCTCTGAATCACCTGGAGGCCTTGTTAAGAGAGATTTCTGGGGCCACCCAAAGTTTCTGCTTCAGGAGGTCTGGGGTGGAGTTGGAGAAACTACATTTTTCAAAAGTTTCTTGTTGATGTTGATTCTGCAGCTCTGAGCAATAGATTATGAGAACCACTGATTTATACTATTACTACCTCAAATTCTAACATTGTACTTGTTTTCCCATTCGATAAAGAAAATTTGATTCTAGTATATCACAATGGAACAGGAAGAAATCCCTGGCCTTGTTCCTAGCTGACAAATGTATTCTTAGTCTATTTTTGATGGGGAGAAACCTCTTTGGGCAACTGAACCTTAAGTTCTAACCTTCTAACCTCAGCCCAGAATTGCTTAGTAAAATTAATGTGAAACTTGAAATAGCAGAATGTTGGAGAAACTTAGTGACTCTACTCCCTAATGTCCAATCAAAGGCATATTCAGGGCCAGTGCCAGTCCCCATCTCCTGTCCTTAAATACTCCAGCTCTATAGCTGCCACAGCCTGCCACTAACTTGACAGGCATAACAACATGAGAAGCAACAGTTAAGCAGCAGCATTCCTAGATTACTAACCATTCCATACTAGAAAGCCTGAATTGTCCTAGCAGCATTCTTAAATTGGCTTCCTGATGAGTTTGGAGGCTCTCCCTGTTATCTTGTGATACTTGACCTTTATTGTTCTATTATCTGGTTATATTGTCTGCCTATGTGATACACTATAGCACAGAGCAGCCAATGAGGAAGAACACTGGGGTAATCCTTCAGAACATCTGAGCATTACTTCTTTTGTTTTTGAGACAGAGTGTCACTCTGTCACCCAGGCTGGAGTGTAATGGCGTGATCTTGGCTCACTGCAACCTCTGCCTCCTGGGTTCAAGTGATTCTCCTGTCTCAGCCACCCCAGTAGCTGGGATTACAGGCGCATGCCACCAAACCTGGCTAATTTTTGTATTTTTAGTAGAGATGGGGTTTCATCATGTTGACCAGGTTGGTCTTGAACTCCTGACCTCAGGTGATCCTCCCGCCATGGCTTCCCAAAGTGCTGGGATTACAGGCGTGAGCCACTGCGCCTGGCCCATCTGAGTGTTACTTCTAAATTCCTTTCCTTGAAGTTACTGACATCATCATCACTTTCTTAATTCAAAACTCTCCTCACTATTCACTTCATGATTTAGAAATCTCTTATCTCATTCCAATTTACTTTTCCAGATTTATTGATCTCACTCTCCCTATAAGAACTCTATGTTCCAGGCCTTTAGAGGTAACTTGGGTTTCTCCAAATGTGTACCATGCACTTGACCTTTATATAAATGCCATTTCCCGTCCCTGAAAACTCCTCCCTTTGAATTCTTCTCCATGCTTGACACGTGGCTCATCATGTCCTCCAGGATGACCAGCTCCAGTGACGAAGGATACTGCGCTCCTCTGTAATCCCACAGCACTGTTTACATTTATATTGTATGATAATTATTTGTGACGTCTCCTGTGTTCTATAATAGTGTAAGTTCCTCAAGGGCACGGACCACAGGCGCTTCAGCTGAGGACTGCACACACTGCTCAGCAGTGCTTTGCAGGAGCCCAGCATCATGGGACACTTTAGGAAGATACGCTCCAGATACAGGTGTGTAAAAATGCACACATCCTTTCAAAATGCATTACTGAAATCCAAACTCATAATAAAAAACTCAGAATAGAACCAGATAGTTGCAATAGCAGGTTTTAACTAATATGCCAATTAAGCAAGTATTTCTTACTTTGAGCTGTAGTCGCACCCTGGCCAAAAAGAATTTCCAACAGTTTTCTCTGGAGTCCACCATGCCCAGAGCATGAACTTCATTATGAATTCCAGAAATTATCTTGTCCACATCTTCATCGCTGAACAGATCTGGGATTTCTCCTGCCCCAAAGAATGAGTAGAATTACTAAAAGATCATTGCAATTTAAATTTTACATATAACTTTTAAACGTTTGAAATGTTTTACAAGACAAAGTTCAGCATAAATGATGAGTTTCAAATCAGAAATGTCATGTTTCTTTTTTATTTACAAGACATACAACACACATAAGCCATGATGAACACACCCTCTACGCCCACACACGTAGGAAGAACATTTGCTTCACTGAAGGCCTTCTCATCCACAAACAGACTAAGAAAGCAATACACCTCAAATTAGTTAGGTTTATAGGTTTCTCCCCAAAGACTGCCCAGCAAACATCTCAAAGACGAATTCTCTCTCTTTAAAGTTCACTGAAACTACAGATAATTTGTCACTGGGGAAGATCTTTCAAGAAATGTGTTGGTTTAATCACCTGATGCCAGCAAGTCATTAATCAGCATGAGGAAGCTCTCGTCTAGAACCTGGGCATCTGTCAGCAGGAATACAGTGGGCATGTTCTTGGCTCCAGTTCGGATGTACAAATTGGCAAGATCTACCTGTAAGGAAAGGCCATCATTCATGTTTTGTTAAAATGCTGATGCGGCGTTGGGAGGATGTGTGTGAGTGCCAGGGAGAACTGAGTAACTGTATCGCCATAGCACTGTGGGGTGCCTTTCACTGGTTCACATATTCCTTCTCTGAGAGACCCCATTCTAGGGGACAGCAGTGCGACACCACCTCCATTTCCGACATGTAAGGATAAGTGTTGTGTTTCTGGCTTACTGCAGCAGAGAGATGAAAACAGACTCAGATCACCAACTCCCTTCTCACTGAGTACAAGCGAATTCATTGACGCCTTTTTCAAGCAGTGCCATAAAAAGAAGTCTGCTCATTTTAACAACTGTCCTATTTTACTGAAAATGGGTTTTATTTCATTAGTAATATTAAAAATACGTGATTTTTTAAAATTTAAAATATCACTTGGCACAAATTGTAGGTACTATTTTGTAAGTACATTTGTTACTAAAAGCAAAGCTTGAAAAACACACGAGAGTTTCCTGAACGTGTTACTCCTATTGCATCATCTTCTCCTATTCTTATCCAATGTGGAAGAAATCTATTTTCACTTGTGAAGTTAGTGTCTTTTTCCCCAACCTGTCATACAGGAACACTAATGGCGATAAGCATCAGGTTTGATTAATAGAAAACAGAAAGACATTTGTGTAAGCAAGTATTTAAGTAAATATTTTCTAAGCCAGGTTTACATGTTATTAAACCTACATAAAACTTGTAAAAATTTATTATTACTAATTTGACCATAAAGGCAAAACCGCCAAAGGTCAATTACTGCTCTAAAGAGCTCCCGCTGTCCTGTGGTTGGGGAGGCCTTGGCCAAATCTGGGAGTCACAGCCCAGGTGGGCGCACTGGGAGCCTCGGCTTTATCTGCCAAGCAGAAGGGTCAGAAGAACTGCCTGTCTCCTTTACTCACCCGAAGTTCCTGGATTCCATAGCCCTCGGTCAGAGTGATCTGAAAGACCTCAAGGCCACAAAGGTAAGCTGCCAGCCTGGACAAGCTCTGCTTGCCACTGCCCCCCACTCCAACCAAGAGAGCACAGCCCTGAGGGGTTCGTAAGATCCGGCTGATGCGACACCTGGGGAAAGAAAGCACCCATCGTGGCACAGAATCGAAAATGCCCTGGGACTATGTCTGTTTTGTTTATTTTTATATATTTATTTATTTTTGAGATGGAGACTTGCTCTGTCGCCCAGGCTGGAGTGCAGTGGTGTGATCTTGGCTCACTGCAGCATCTGCCTCCCGGATTCAAGTGATTCTCCTGCCTCAACCTCCCAAGTAGTCGGGATTACAGGCACCCACCACCATGCCTCGCGAATTTTTGTATTTTTAGTAGAGACGGGATTTCACTATATTGGCTAGGCTGGTCTTGAACTCCTGACCTCAAGTGATCCACCTGCCTTGGCCTCCCAAAGTGCGGGGATTACAGGCGTGAGCAACAGCGCCTGGCCTATGTCTGTTTTGTTTATTCTTTAGATAAATAGTGAGAGACTAAATTCCAGTTTTTACTGGAAACCTCTAGTCCTTGTTCATTTGTTTCCCCATCAAAGATGGTATCTTCACCCTCACCCTTGAACTGCTCCCATAACAAACCGTCCTATTATAATAACATTTTGAATTCTTTTAGTGCTTTGCTATCACCACCAAAAGTCCAAAAAGAAAATATATGCAAAGGCCTTGTGTTAAAGTCTTCAAAATATTTTGATTGGCAAGAAAGATCCGAATTCCACACCAGCATCCAAGTATGAGGACATCAAAGGAGGAGTAGCCTTGTGCCAGAAATCTTTGCTGTAGAATTATTTTGGAAAGAATGGATTTGTTTAGACCAACAGATCTCTCCGTGTGACTTACTCAGCAAATCAAGCACTTGTTTCTTAATGTAATTTTTGCTTCCTTCACACTAGAGCCTTCCCTTGTAACTACACCATTCTAGAATAATTTTCTGAAGCCATTCAGCACCGCAAAGTTAAATTTCCACCAAGGTCAACTAATCCCTTGTTCTGTAATATCCAAGGCATTCTGAATGCTTAATCTATTTATACTACTACTATATTTTACAGCTATAAATAAACTGGCTTTAACGTTAACAAAAGATGGGTTTGGTTGAATAAATAGTTCATAATTATGTTAAAAATATTAAGAAAACCAAAAAAACAAAATATAAGCATGTAGATAGTAAAACACCTGAATTTGATGCCATCATTTTGCTCTAGGTTACTTTTCTGAAATGAACTTAAACTTCAGAACCTGAATAATCTACATAAATTGTTTTAAATAGTGCTTTTTGAAAAAGATTAAGTTGGGATCACTTATATTAGGACCAGCACACGTGAACATTTTCTGAAAACCTCCAATAACAGAAAAGATAGGTTATTTTTACAAGCTCAGTCATCACATTAAATTTTACTTCACATGACCACACAACAAAACAACCTTGGGGAAAGCTATAAAATTACTCTGACATGAGAGATACCCCAAGCTATAAAGCAGGGTTTTCATTTCATTTTAATGTATGCTTTGAGGTTTTTAACCTCACAAGATTCACTAAGTGGCAAAGTCCCTTTCTATAACACTCAAGGACATGCTCTTAAATCACCTCTAATGCTGAGTAAATCAGCTTCTAGCTCATAATCCCCGATCAAAGAAACAGCCTTACCTTTTAGGCCACTGAAAATTCCGTACTGAGGGATTATGTGGGAAAACGTCTCCTCAGTATCAATGGGAGGTTTCTGTTTCACCTGAGCCAGGACGCACATACACAGTGACTGTATATTAACCCAATGACAGATAGCATTGCTAATAGTTGATTTAACACCACGGTCTTAGATTCCAATTGAAACTTCCTTTGCATAGTCAGAGGAAGGATCACAACTGCAAAGGGATCAATAAAACTACCAACACTTAGTTATGATGACAGGAAGGGCTCTACAATTTTTGTAGGTTCTGGGGCCCAACATAAGTTTAAAGATTAATTCTTCTAAAAACTGAATTCTCCACATCTTATTTTCTCTGGATTTTTCCTTCTTCTTTTCTTTTATTTTTGAGAGATAGGGTCTCACTCTGTTGCCTAGGCTAGAGTGCAGTGGCATAATCCTAGCCCACTGCAGCCTCGAACTCCTGGGCTCAAGCAAGCCTCCCTCCTCAGCCTTCTGTGTAGCTGAGACTACAGGCACATGCCACCACACCCAGCTCATCAAAATAAAAAAAAAAATTGTAGAGATGGGGTCTCACAACGTCATCCAGGCTGGTCTCAAACTTCTGGCCTCAAGGGATCCTCCTGCCTCAGCCTCTCAAAGTGCTGGGATTATAGGTGTGAGCCACCACACTCAGCCTCTTCTTGTTTTCAATGATTTCTTTTTTCTTTTTCAAGTCTTTGGCTGTTGTCACTTATTTAAGTCTTTGCTGGTGTCAATGAGAGATGAAGGTGACTTGGACTACCAGAGCAGTATCAGATGTAAACATGTGATCAACTTTCTACACAGCAGTGGCAATGTTAAGTTGTTTAGCCCAGACAATGAACTGTGTCATCCCCATGCTAAAACCCATCCAACCACTTCTCACTGCACTTAGAATAAAATCAAACTTCCTTCTTCTGGTTATAAGGAAATACTCCTTATTGGTAAGGCCATTTCCTGCCTCTCCATTTTTATCATATTTTTCTCTATGCTACAGCCTAACTGGTCTTCTTTTCTGTATCTCAAACATTCTTGCCTTAGGGTCAGATGCAATCTTATAGAATGTATAGAATATAGAATCTGTCTAGAATGTTCTTCCTCCAGATCTTTCCATGTGTAGCACCTAGTTATCACTCAGGTCTCACTTTAAATGTCACCTCTTCACAGAGATGCCCAGTCCCTCTTTGGAAATTCACATATTGTATTTCTCACAGAATCAACCTATTTTCCTTCTTGGCATGACACATCACTTTCTGATATTTTTCTTGCTCACTCTCTTGCTTAGTTGTTCATGTCCTTATAGATGTCCATCTTCATCGCTAACATGTAAGCTCAACTATAGAGGGGACTGGATTGTGCTCACTGCTGCTGTATTTCAGCACCTAGAACAATGTCTGATAGGAGGGGCTGTAGATGGTTGCACAGTCTGTGCACTACATGAGGTACCAGGTCTAGGAGGTGAGCGAGAACCTTATCAGCCATGCTCTATCCAAGGACAGGTGCCTTTTTCTAATTTTCTGCCAACACAGCATGAGCCCTCTCCCATTTTAAATAATTTGCACAAAATTGCTGAAAGGCTGGCAATATTCCTAGCTGGCACTCAACAAAACCTGCTTAATCAATGAAAATCAGTCCTTTGTCCCTTATGAACTATGTGACTTTGAACAAGTAATTTACGTTTCCACTTTCTTAATATTCAAGTAAAATAATGGATATGATGGCATCTCAGAAAACAGTGTGCCTATGTAAGACATTATTAAGAATGTGACATTAAAAAGCAACCCTCTTATACTTTAAAATTATATGTCAAACAGCAGATAAGAACTGGTGGTTCAGAGTGCTTAGTATGATCTATTGAAAAATGACAGTTGTGGATACCCAGCCATTCTTCCTTTTATGAAAAAGCATCGTGACTAACTCACACATGTTGCATGGCATCTTCAAATAAAACTAGGTGCATGGCAGCATTTAGTTCGTTGTAGTTGTCTAAGGTTTCCGTAAGAATCATCTTCAGCACTTCCCAGTCCTTCACTGGCATGTAATGTGGGTCCCTCCCTCTGTTAGCAAAGTGGCAATAGATGAGGGGCTGTTGAAGTAGCATGTGACTATCTATACCCTGCAGGATGAGAAAGGGGAAAATATGGCATGTTAATCATCCACCGAGGTCCGGCTGCGGGCAGCATGACCTAGCAAGAGAAATGCTTGCAGACCCATGCAAGCATGGGTGGAATGTTCCCAAGCATAGACCAAGTGTATTCTGGAGTCACAGCCATTGCAAAAAGGTAAGCCCTTGTGCACCTCTCTCATATCCTCATCTAACTTTGGTCCCAATACCCAGTTGGTGTTGGAGTAAGTAGTGACCTCTGACATTCACACACTTACTTCAAAATATTTATAAGTGGTTTCCAGCATTTTTTTCTGAAACAAATCACAATCTTTTGTGTCTATCAGTTTGTCTCCATAAACACGGGCAGATTCATGAAGCCACAGACGTATTAAATCAAGTGGACCTTTTAAACACTCAGGAGAAGCAAATAAAATCCCCTACAAGGCAAAAAATGGGGGAAAATAACTTAAATTCAAAGGTTGATGACATTCCAAATAAGTTTAACACTTTTTAAACTAAAATGTGAATTTAGCAAATGCTTAAAAGAAATATCATCAATAGTAATGTGCATGTTTGTGTATAAAAGTAGGTTTACTTTTTGAAAAGTGCAATATTTGAAAATTTTAGTATGCTTATACCCATTTTTAGGTATGCAAGTAAGACCATTTCAAGAGCCAGCACAGGCGTGAAATATCACATCTGAGTACTTGAGCCTATTAAGCCTTACAATGGACTAAGTTTACAAAACCAAAGTACAAACAGAAAGTCACAGTACTAACATGAAAGTCACAGAATCGTATTTTTTTTTTACTACAAAATCATTTGATATCAGTCTAATCATTTCACAGATGAATACAAGACCAAAAGTAAAGTACCCAAATTCATACGTTATGGGTAGATCTGGGTCTAGCACCAACACACTGTGACTCCTGTGCCCACTCATGGTGCTTTCAGTATCTTAGGTTCACATCCACTCACTCGTCATGGAGAGAGGCCGCTTACTCTGGATGCACAGGAGAATAGTAAGGGGGTTGTGGAGAATTAAGTTGCAAAAGGCTAAAAAATTATTTGGCAGTGTCAGGTGCAGCTGACAGGCTGGATATGAAGAGTAAGGAGGCAGTCCTCTCGTCCCATTTCACCTATGACCTCTCTTCCCTGTCCTTCCGAGATTAAAATTCTGCTTTTAAACAGCACGGTATTAAGCAATCTTTCCGGCAGGAGCTAGATACACAGACATGAAAAGAGCTGCTCCGTGTTCATAAGAAGCAACTGACTAATGCTGTGTTATGGACTTGAGGCAGTTGTGGAGTGATACTGAAAAGACGGTTATAAAAATATAAAGAAGTCCTATGGAGTTTTCATATTTAATCAATATACCACCTCTCTCACAAAAGAAATTTCAGCCATCCATTTGTACTGTACAGTGTAGACCGCATTAGTTGGATTTAAAAAAATAATTCCAGACTTTCAATTCCCTTTTCAGAATTTCCTAAGTCAAATACATAAACACTGTCCTTTTACCAGGTAAGCAAGGTAATTTTCAATATTAAACCAAAATGATCCAATAATTTAAAAATTACCATTTCTCTTAACATATGGTTAAAATCACACATAAATGCCTTATGCAAATACATGATCAATTATCCTTCTTACTTGGCACTCAGAACAGTAAGCACTCACTCACTCAATCTGAAGAGCTCAGACATCTACCTTTGCTTCCACTGCCAAGTCACCATATGCCATGGCCTGAATGGCCCCTACAATTCATGTCTTGAAACTTAATTGCCAATGTGACAATATTAAGAGGTGGGGCCTTTAGGAGGTGACTAAATCATGAGGGCAATGTGATCTTATGAAATGGGTGCTGGGCATTTGCCCCATTTGCTCTGTCCCTTCTGCCCTGTGAGGATGCATCACGTAAAGCACCATTTTGGAAGCAGAGACCAGGCCCTCACCAGACACTGAATCTGCCAGTGCCTTAATCATGGACTTCCCAGCCTCCATAACTGTGAGAAATAAAATTCTATTATTTACGAATTACCCAATCTCAGGTATTTTGTCACAGCAGCACAGACAAAGACATTATATGACTTGTGGAGAAGCACTGTTCTCATTGATGCAATGGGAATAATAAACCTGCCATATTTACTTCCTGAGAAGTTTATGAGTAAAGTTAAAGAATACATATGAAAGTATATAACCATAGTTTTAAGCTGTTTTATAAATGAACACCGTTAACAGTATGGCATGGTTTGGATGTGTGCCCCTCCAAATCTCATGTTGAAATGTGATTCCCAGTGTTGGAGGAGGGGCTTGATGGGGAGTGATTGGATCATGGGGGCAGATCCTTCATGAATGGTTAGACCATCCCCTCTGTAATAAGTGAATTCTCACTCAGTTAGTTCATACAAGATCTGGTTGTTTAAAAGTTTGGGGACCTGCCCCGACTCACTCTCTTGCTCCTGGCTCTTGCCATGCAAAATGTGAAATACTGGCTCCCCATGACCTTCCACCATGATTGTCAGCTCCTGAGGCCCTCACCAGAAGCAGATGCTGGGGCCATGCTAGTCCAGCCTGCAGAACCATAAGCAGTTAAACCTCCTTTCTTTATAAATTACCCAGCCTCAGGTGTTTCTCTATAGTGACACAAAAAGTGGGCTAATACATAGTATTATAATTATTTGTCTACTCAAGAGGCATAACACAGAGCAGTCAAGGTACCTGGAAGACGTTTGATAAATCTCTCAGATTAAAGATGTAGTGGAATTTAATAGCCGTGGGTAAAAAGTTACACATCATTGTCTGATGGAATGCTATTGTTGCCTGGATCAAAGTGGGGCCACTCCTGAGAACTGATGGAGCAAATGCTTGCTGTTGGAAGTGGAAACTAAAGATTTGGCCATAGATGGTGTTTAGTGCATCCAAAGATGGAAAATTGAATGCAAACACTGTGAAATGTCTCTGAAAAGAAAAACAAATATAAGAGTGTAAAGATTACGATTGTACCAGAAAATTGCAAAGACCTGATTTTTTCACTCTTCCCTGTATCCAGGCCCATTACCATGTAGCTTTTTAGTGTTCCACTCTGACTCTGGGGTAGGCCATGTGATTTACTTAAGCCAATAGAAGGAGGCAGAAGTGACAGTGTGCCAGTCGTTGTCAGAGGTGTATATTTCTACTTACTTTGTTAAGCCTCTGACTTTGCCATAAACTCTACAGGCCCTAAAGTATGAGAGACACATAAAGCAGGGCCATGTTGTCACAGTTACTCCAGCCAAAGCCACATCAAATTAACTGACAGTTTATCCCCAACATGCACAGATGAGCCCAGCCAAGATCAGCAGTCACTGAGCTCAGTCTCAGCTGAGTCCAGATGAATAAGCAACCACTGTATGCTACTGAATGTATGTTGGTGGTAGCTGTTTCTGTTGTCATGATTAAAAAGCTTATATGCGTACACAAAACATGCACACAAATGTTTGTTGCAGCTTCCTTCATGATTGTCAAAAGTGAAAGCAACCAAGGTGTCCTTCAGTAGATGAACGGACAAACAAGCTGTGATGCATTCATACAGTGATTACTATTCAGCAATAAAAAGAGATGCACTATCAAGCCATGGAAAGACATGGAGAAATCTTAAGTGCATAGTTAAGCTAAGTGAAAAAAAGCCTATTTGGAAAGACTACATATCCTACGATTCTCACTACATGAAATTCTGGAAAAGGCAAAATTTATAGAAACAGAGAAAATATCAGTGCTTAAGGGATTAATATCCAGAATACATTGAGGCCTCCTAAAACTCAATGACAACAAAATAACCCAATTTAAACATGAGCACAAGACTTGAATAGACATTCCTCCAAAGAAGATACAAAAATGAACAAGCACATAAAAACATCACTAATCACTGGGAAAATGCAAATCATAACTACGAGATACTGCCTCACACTCAACAGCATGATTGCTGTCAAAAAACAAAACAAAACAGAAAATAAATGTGTGTGAGGATGTAGAGAAACTGGGACTCTGATGCACTGTCGGTAGGGAATAAAATAAGGTATAGTTGTCATGGAAAACAGTATCATGATTTCTCAAAAAATTAAAAGTAGAATTCTGATACAATTCATTAATTGTATTGCTGGGTGTACACCCCAAAGAATTAAAAGCAGGGTCTTGAAGATATATTTGTTCACCCATGTTCACAGCAGCATTATTTACATTAGCCAAAGTGTGGGAGCAACCCAAGTGTCCATCAACAAATGAATGACTAAGGAAAATGTGGTAAATACATGTACTAGAATATGACTCGGTCTCAAACAGGGAAAAAATTCTGCAACATGCCACAACTGGATGAACCCTGGACATTATGCTAAGTGAAATAAGCCAGCCACAAAAAGACAAATACTGGATAATTCCACTTATATGAGGTACTTAAAATAGCCAAAATCATAGACACAGAAAGTAGAATGGTGGTTGCCAGCGGAAAGTGGGGAGGAGAAAAAGGGGAGCTCAATGGATACAGAGTTTCAGTTTCACAAGACGAAGTTATGGAGATGGGTGGTGATCTTGGCTGCCCAACATTATGTATGTAGTTAATATTATTGAACTGTACACTTGAAATGGTTAATGTGGTAAGTTTTATGTAACATATATTTTACAACAATAATAATAGTAAAGAAAAGACAAAAGATCAATTGTTACCAGGGACTCAGAGGGAAAAGAGAGAGGAATGAATTGGTTGAGTACAGAGATTTTGGGGCAGTGACACTATTCTATATGATATTGTTAACAGATGATACTTGTCATTATACATCTGTCAAAACCCATGGAATATATATAATACAAAGAAGGAATCCCAATGTAAACTCTGAACTTCAGTTAATAATACTGTGTCAATATTGGCTGATCATTGCAACTAATGCAAGATGTTAATAATAGGGTAAAACAAGTGGGGGCATTAGGAGAGTACATAGGAATTATCTGTACTTCCAGCTGATTTTGCTATAAACTTTGATATAAAAAGTCTACTAATTAAAACAAAAAGGCTTATTAGAACCCCTGTCTATTGTTAGTGGGAATAAAATATGGTACAGCTGCCATGAAAAACATGCTTAATCAGATGTCCCATAGGAATCCTAATCTGTACTCAAAAGCAGTACAATACAGATCTACAGTTTTTGAGTGCAGTATTCAACACCCTACCTGTAGCCTAGGATTGATGGTGAAGCTGCCCACCATTGGATTCATGCAGGCGACATACTGGCAGTTGTGGATTTCTTTAAGCATCACCTTCTGTCTATCATACCTGAAAGACAGAAAATAGAACCTTAAATCCAAAAACTGGAGATGACAAAACAACAAAATATAACAGTTCATAAAGGACTTCATCACAGATTATCTCCTTATCTTTATAATCACTCTGTGAGGTTGACCTTGTGAGCCTTATTTGAGAGACATCAAAACTGAAGCTCAAAAAACTGAAGGTGACTTAACTCCTTTGATGCCAAAATCAAGATCAAGAGCTGCATCAATATAAACTATTACTGCTTATTGATTCTCATGTTACTCTGTAGAAGCTATCTTGTATCCACAGCAAGACTCCAGTGGATGGGCTGGGGGCTGTCCCTATAGTTAACTGTCAGGGATTGATGACTACAGTGCCCAAACATTTACACCCTGCCAAATCAGATCAAGTTTCTCTTAAATAATTTGGTGTGAGTTAACACTTAAAGAGGACATGATTTCTAGACAGTCTTAACATTTCTGAGATACTTTTCAATCCAATCTTCCAAAGATACAAAGGGAAACTATTCCATTTAATATGATGAAAAGAGATACAAAGTAAACCCAAAAGATATTCCTTAGAAGAAACTGGTGATAATTCCACTTGAATTCATCCATAATAATTATTCATAATATTTTTTAAAATTTTATTATGCATAATAAATATGGATAAATATTATTATCCATAATAATTATTAGATTTTGGGAGAGAGTAAACTACAGAGAATTGCTTACCAATGTCCATAATCAATATGCTGCCGGATCAGGGTGTGAGGCTGAACAGTGCCATATAAGTCCACTTCAGGCATGTTCATGTCATCGATAAAATAAATCAATTTTTTATTTCCTCCAGGACCATAGTTATGACCAGCTTTTTTCTCTAGGGGTTTCTCAAGAATTTCTGAAATAAACATATATTTCTGTCCACCAATCAATAGAATGTAAATGTTCTGTTTAGTCATTTTTCTTTTGTTCTTACCTTCTTCTGTTGATTTCATCTACCCCATGGTTTCAGGTATCACCTCTTCATAGGTTAAGAGACCTGACATGTGTATCTGGCCCCTCCTTTTGTGTCATGCTCTCCTGCCAATCTCCCTCCTGTTGCCAGAAGTCACTCCACCTCTCCTTTATGGAGACTGCAACATGTGCAGCACGACATCACCTTGTCCATCACAGCTGAAACAACCCAACTCCTGATCTGTGTACTTCCTCCCCTGTACCCATTCTATATGGCCACTGCTAGTCCAGCTATGGCCTGGTCTCTCAGTTCTCTTCTCTTATCATCTCTGCAGGAGAGTCTGGGAACAGCTCAGGAAAGTCTCCCATACCTGTCTTCTTAGGCGGCTGGAGTGCAGAAGCACAAGAACAGTGTACGTAGACACCATCCACAATGTAGACACCATCCGTGTATAAATAAAGTTACATTTCTTCCTGTGTCTATATGACTTTGTGTCTATTTTTTAAAGTCCTGGGTGAAGGAAATCCAGAACAGTGTGTGTCTGAGATGTAGTATCTAATTATTTGTTGACTCTCCAAACAGACTGTAAGTATTTTGAGACCAAGGAACTATGTCATATTCATTGCTATACCACCAACAATGGCCACAACAAATACTTTTTTAAAATGAGCAAACAAATGAATGAATGAACAAAGAATCATACAATAAATAAACACCTTTTCCAAGAGGCAGACCCACATTTCCAAACACTTGCTGAGCACTAATTCTTACTAACCATTACCATCCAACGTTCAGCCAACACTAAATCTGCCTCTTTTCCAACTCAGCTTAACATCTTCTCTTCCTCACTCATAATTCACCTCTTCCCTTTTGCCTCTGTGCTCTTGCTTATGGGGTTAACACGCCCAGTCAGCCAGATGCAAAGCCTCCCAGTAATCTCTCTCTCCTAGTCCCGTGTTTTCCAACCACAGCCTATAAATGGTACTTCATGTCATTTCCATATGTTCCCAACTTGCCACCTCCTTTTCTACAACTCTGGTCCAGGGTCACATTACATATAGCTCTTATACTACTCAGGGGGACTGATCTCCCCACCTCAGATCTCTCTTCTCAAAAGACAGTGCCCACCTTGTCAGTTACTTGCTTCCCTATCAATGGTTCACAGTCCGCTCATTTTGTGTCTCAGCATTCTCTCTAGTTGGTGTGATCAACCATCGGTGGTTGCCTGGGACCGTCCCAGTTTTAACACTACAAGTCCCACGTTCCAGAAAACACTTTGGTCTTTTGGCGAACTGGATAGGTGGTCACCCTATCTGCAGTATAACTCCACATCAATAGCTTAGCCTTTTCCATATCTTCCACCCAATCATCATGCTTCAGGCATCACAGAGATTCAATTCGTTGACTGTGTCCCACAATTTTCTTTCTTCCGTCTTTCCTTAAGCTGGTCCTTCTATCCTAATCTTCTTCTTTGCCTATTTGTCGCCCCAACTCAAATGTTTGAAACCATAATTCTCTTTACAAGTATACTGACAACCATAGCTCTTTCTACTCCTCATACTAATAGGCCATCTCTAAATCTTATTCATGCCTGTATTCCTTTTAGGAATTAGCAAGATGCCCTCACATCATAGTCAAGTAATTTGTTCAACTACTGAACTGTAGCCTAATCTTCCATTTATAAATCATAGAGTCTTTCTTTCATATCTGCAAATGAAAAACATATACCCCACATAATGCTTGGGAAAAAGTAGGTAAATAATATGTATTTTCTGAAGAGATGAATGAAATAACTGGCTCTTTTTGGGGGACAGGTATCTCAATACATTTCCCAGGCTGGACTCAAACTCCTGGGCTCAAGCAATCCTCCGACGTCAGCCTCCTGAATAGCTGGGACTACCAGCATGTACCACCACACCTGGCTTGAGTTGGCTTTCTAAGGGTTCCATTCATAAAGATAAGACCAAATGACTAATAAAAAGTTGATAGAAAAATCACTATTGGCTGTTAATGATGTCAATGAGTAAGAAAATGTATTATTATTATTATTATTATTATTTTTTTGAGATGGAGTCTCGCTCTGTCGCTCAGGCTGGGGTGCAGTGGCTGGATCTCAGCTCACTGCAAGCTCCGCCTCCCGGGTTTACGCCATTCTCTTGCCTCAGCCTCCCGAGTAGCTGGGACTACAGGCGCCCGCCACCTCGCCCGGCTAGTTTTTTGTATTTTTTAGTATTATTAGTCTCCACTGATATAGCTAAGAAAACAACATATATCCACATATAAACAGACACCTCGGAAACTCACATTCAGGACAACTCAATGGTTTTAATAAACAATTGGACATCAGAGAGTTTGGCTGTCCCCCAACAGAGCCCCCTTTCTCTGCTGGAGAGTGACTGGCCTTCCGACATCAGCTCTGTGATTTCCCCTCTACTTCCCATGTCTCTTGCTCACCCTACCTAACTCTGGGAATGCCCCAGATCTGTGAGGTTCTTTTGATTACATTGATTAGTTATTCAGTAGTTCAAAATTAGTTCTAGTGACTTTAAGATTTCATTAATGCCTCTTGGTTCTGTCATTTACTCAGTTTTAATGAATTTATCCTAAATTAATCTCTTACTTGAAAAAGTAGCCAGAACATACCTCCTTGAGTATACCCTTATATTGGTAAGACTCCAGGCAATTAAAGGTAACCAGTGGTTTTGAGGTACCAAATTAACACTACTGATGTATATTCTTGCTGCTCTAAAGCATAATCACCCAAATAAAGCCATGAGTGACACAAAAAGCCAAAATCACAACAATATTTAAAGAACGTATATTTAACAAGGATGATAAGTACAAATTCATCTGAGGCCCAAGCAACAACTCTAAATTCTAGGGAAAGGTATTATGAGTCTTTTGGGCCACATGTTCCCACCTTGATGATTTTTGATTCCTTGTTTCTGGAAAATAAACAGGTGCACTTACTTTGCAGAGCTGCGGATGTTGTGTAGTAGTTGAAAGGCACACGTGATACTATGTAATCCTGAGAGAGACTTGCCAATGTGTCACCTACAAAGACTGTTTTTCCCACTCCTGCATTTCCTACTAGCATTAGAGGTTTTCCTTTCTCAAGCAACAACTCCATGAAATATCTAAGACGAGTTGTCTCTGATGTGTGAACCAGAACTGTCTGGGAGGAGAAACAGAATGGAACAAAAATCAGAAAGAGAGAGCACGCTCACGCGAGCGAGAAGCATTTCAAAATTATTTATCAAACTCAACACAGTCACTTTAGAATTGAGATCCAAATAATTCATAGTTCAGATTAGCACCCAATGGGAGAGATTCCACCTTATTTTCAGTTTTGAATGGTCGTTGTTCAGACTTTGTAGCTTGAGGGGAGCAATTAGATAATGCCATCAACGTACCATAAAGTAAACAACTGATTTATCATTTCCAAATTAAGTACTAGCCCCCAAGGCTCCTTATTTCAGAATACCTACTCTACCCAACATTGTGGTAAGCACAGAAGGGAATACAGTAAACATATAAGAAACTATCTACAACATTTCAGGAGATGAGAAAATGTTCGAGAAGTCAAGACACACACAAACGAAAATTGGGACCAATTCCTTGGCCTCATTAGATTAAATGGCTAAATGATTCAGCATGCTAAAGGAGTTCAGTGTGGGAAGAGACCAGTTTAGGGAGAAATGATGGCTTTTAAGTGGAATATGAAGAAACCAAAACACATTTGAAACATATCATGCCTTGCTTTGTTAAAAACTAAAACTTAATTTTTATGTTTCAAAAATTGGCTATTTATGCACTCTATTACTTTACAAACAATTTGAAGTGGCTTACAGGAACACAAATAAATAAAAATCAAACTCAGGGAACACATTACAATGTAAGATCAGAACAAGAAGTAGATGTAGATATGCAGTAAACAGAATTTTGCTCAGTGATTAAAAGATAGGTGATTCTGGGTTTTGGCACCAAAACAAAACACAAAATACAAAAGATAATTAATGATTTGTTGCATTTCTTGGTGTTCAAATTTAAAAGGAGGGGAGAATCTACCTGCAAGATTCATATTGTTTGTAAGAAATCCACATAAAGTCTATAATGGATGAAATTCTTCTCTACCTGGCTAGCATATACTAAACACAATGGAATATTGTGAGGTTTTTGTTTTTTTGGTTTTGTTTTTTATGTTGTTGTTGTTTTTGAGATGGAGTCTCACTCTGTCACCCAGGCTGGAGTGCCGTGGTGTGATCATGGCTCACTGCAGCCTTGACTTCCTGAGCTCAGGTTATTCTCCCACCTCAGCCTCCCAAGTTGCTGGGAATACAGGCACCTGCCATCATACCCGGCTAATTTTTTGTATTTTTAGTAAAACGAGGTTTCACCGTGTTAGCCAGGATGGTCTTGATCTCCTGACCTTGTGATCTCCCTGCCTCGGCCTCCCAAAGTGCTTGGATTACAGGCATGAGCCACCGTGCCCAGCCCATCATGAGTTTTTTTAATGACTATTTTTTTTGAGACAGGGTCTCACTCCGACACCCAGGCTGAAGTGCAGTGGCATGATCATGGCTAACTGCAGCCTCGACTTCCTGAGCTCAGGTTATTCTCCCACCTCAGCCTCCCAAGTAGCTGGGACTACAGGCATGCACCACCATGCCCAGCTAATTATTTTCTATTTTTTGTAGAGACGGGGTTTTGCCATGTTGCCCAGACTGGTCTCAAACGCCTGGGCTGAAGCGATCACCTGCCTCAGCACCCCAAAGTGCTAGGATCACAGGTGTGAGCCACCAAGGCTGACTTAACTGAATATTTTATACACAATTCAAGATCATCTTCATGACTGAACATGTACTCTAGAACTTCATTTTAATTCAGTGATACTCTTAGGGTTTCCTAAAAGACAGAACTGTTCTGTGCTACACTAAACAGTTCTAGACTACTCTTTAATAAACATTTGAGCTGCATCTCATATTTTTTTCTCCTTTCTTGCTGCTAGTTGTCATCATTTGCTTTTAAATTTGTCTGCTGGCCTTTTTTCACATACTAATACCAATAATTCACACTTACTGAGAAATGAGTATATAGGTGTGGCAGGTACCATGCTAAGCACTTTACATGCATAATGTCATAAGACACCCATAACAAACCTATAAAGACAGTTGCTATTTTTATTTCAGAGGTGATGAAACTAAAGCTAAAAGAACATAACCGACTTGGTCAAGGTCATGGTTACTAGTAAGTGGCAGTACTTCGATTCAAACCCAAGTCAGAGCCTGACCTCTCTCTTATCTACACATAGAATGCTCTTCAGAGCATGGACTCTGGAGCCAGGCTGCCTGGCTGTGAATCCTGCTTTGCTTGTTTTAGTGTGACCAACTCTTGTTAGTTTGCTAGGGATTTCCCAGTTTTAAAATTTAAAGTCCAATGTTCCCGAAACTCCTTTAATCCCAGTCAAACTAGAACTGTTGGTCATCCTATACTTACTACCTGTATAGCTCTGGATATATTTCTTCTCTTCGTGCCTGTTTCTCCATATGTTTAAAAAAAAAAGGGGGGGGGGAGCTAGTGACAGTCCCTGCCTTAGAAGGTTGCTATAAGGATTGCTTTATGTACAGCATTCAGTAAAGCGCTTGACATATTACAGCATAATATTAGTATTTCTATTATTATTGACTTTCTATGGTTATCTTCCACTATATTAAGATGCTGTTAATTAAGTAATCACATTTGGTACAACTGTGTGGAAAGAAAGAGCACAAACTGCTCATAGGTTCTCTGTTGAATACAAGATATCATCACTAAGGTGCATCAACCTTGTGATAGCAGTTTTCAGGTCTTCAGCAGTTCTTGGTTGATTACATGTTCTCAGCCTTCAACCAGCTAGATTATACTTGTAGATAGCTGAATTCTAGGTAGCTTGAACAAAAAGCAAGATTTTCAAATAGATAAAGTAGATGGAGCAGACACTTTTGACTTCTTTTTTTTTTTTTTTTTTTGAAATGGAGTCTCGCTCTTGTTGCTCAGGCTGGAGTGCAATGGCGCGATCTTGGCTCACTGCAACCTCTGCCTCCCGAGTTCAAGCGATTCTCTGCCTCAGCCTCCCAAGTAGCTGAGACTGCAGGCACCAGCCACCACGCCCAGTTAATTTTTTGTATTTTTAGTAGAGAAGAGATTTCACAATGTTGGCCAGGCTGGTCTCAAATTCCTGGCCTCAGGTGACCCAACCCACCTTGACCTCCCAAAGCGCTGGGATTATAGGCGTAAGTCACTGCGCCCGGCCTTCCCTGCTTCTTCTTTGTTGGGAAAGACCCCACTTTGTCCAAGTCCTCACCCCTCCCCCACATAGCCATGTGCTCCACAGGAAGCTCTGCCTGGCTCCTGCAGGATGTGAGGACTCATCAAAGCCCATCACGGCAGCCCCGCTACCGAGGCCTGAGACTGGATTAGAGGTGGCACATGGCCCAGTCTGCAGAATTAGATGCAGGAGGCAGTCAGCTCCAGACTTCTGAGGAAGGTTTCCTCACTCTTAATAAAAAGATAGGAGAAAGTCCCTGCCTCCTTTGAAGTTGTTTTCTGGAACCACTAGTGACATCTTGAGACAAAAGGGATGACTGTCTTAAATTCAAGTCAATGTTAAGAAGAGCAGTACAGAAAGACGGGATGATCAGAATCCTTGGTGATGCCGCCAAGTCACAGAATTAATCTGCATTGTGGTTATTCGACCTCTGAATTCCTTGTTTGTGAAATAATAAATTTCCTCATTGCTTGGGGTTGAACTGTCTCCTCCCCAAATTTCTATGTTCAAGTCCTAATCTGCAGTATCTCAGAATGTGATGTTATTTGGGAATAGGGTTGCTGCAGATGTAATGAGTTAGGATGAAGTCATACTGGAGTAATATTACAGGCTGATAATGTTGTGTCCCCACAACATTCATGTCATAAAGTCCTAACCCCGGTATTTCAGAATGAGACTGTATTTGGAGACAGAGGCTTTAAAGGGGCGATTAAGTTAAAATGAAGCCATTAGACTGAGTCCTAATCCAATCTGATAGGTGTCCTTATAAGAAAATTTGAACCCACAGGGAGACATCAGGGATACATATGCACAGAGAAAAGCCATGTGAGGATGCAGAGAGAAAGTGGCTATGAGGAGTGAGGCCTCAGGAGAAGCCAAACTTGCTGACACCTTGAGCTTGGACTGCTAGCCTCCAGAGCTGTGAAGAAAGAAACTTCTGTTGTTGAAGTTGCCCAGTCTATGGGATTTTGTTATGGCAGCCCTAGCAAACTAATACAGTTGTCCTCCTTTAACCTTGGCGAGGTATGTGCCAAGGCACCCAGGGAATGCCTGAAACCACAGATGGTACAGAACCCTATATATACTGTTTTTTCCTATACCTATATACCTATAATGAAGTTTAATTTATAAATGAGGTACACTAAGAGATTAACAATAATAAAATAGAACAATTCTGTCAGCAGCACTATTCTTGCACTTTGGGTCATTATTATGTAAAAGAAGGGTAACTTGAACACAAGCACTGCAATACACAATAATCGACCTGGTCACCAAGACAGCTGGATGAAGGGATGGTTACCATCCTGGGTGGGATGAAGTGGGGTGGCACGAGATTTCATTCTGCTACTCAGATCAGTGTGCAATTTAACTTATAAATTGCTTATCTTTGGAATATTCCATTGAATATTTTTGGACCACTGTTGACACAGGTAGCCAAAACCTCAGAAAGCCAAGCCATGGATAAGTGAGGGACTACTGTACAGATTTGCTTGTTTGTTTGAATTTTTATTTGTAAATTTACGCAACCAGTTTCAGAATATACAGATTATTCTGTAGTTTGCTTTTTTCAATCAACATTATACTTTTGAGATATGCTCATATTGGTGTATCTAGGTCTAGGTAATTTTGCTTACTGCTGTGTAGATTTCCATTCTACTAATACATTACAACTTAGTTTTTCAATTTTCCTTTTTTTGGTGGTTGTCAGGAACAACATGACCATGATCATCTTTGTATGTGTGGTTGGGTTTCTCTAGGTTACAACTATAATTAATTTTTTTGGATCACAGAGCTAAAATATGCTTTTTTTTTTTAAAAAAAGTTAATTTTTAATTGACAAAATTATATATATTTATTGTGTATAACGTGATACTTTGAAATATGTATACATTGTAAAATGGCTAAATCCAGCAAATTAACATACACTTACAATTCACATAGTTTTTTTTTTTTTTTTTTTTTTTTTTCCGGAGATATTTTCACCCTTGTTGCCCAGGCTGGAGTGCAATGGCGCAATCTTGGCTCACTGTAACCTCTGTCTCCCAGGTTCAAGCAATTATCCTGCCTCAGCCTCCCATGTAGCTGGGATTACAGGCACATGCCACCACGCCCAGCTATTTTTTGTATTTTTAGTAGAGACGGGGTTTCGCCATGTTGGCCAGGTTGGTCTTGAACTCCTGACCTCAGGTGATCCACCTGCCTCAGCCTCTCAAAGTGCTGGGATTACAGGTGTGAGCCACCGTACCCAGCCCCACGTGCTTATTTTTTATGGGAAGAATACTTACAATTTTTTCTCTTAATGGCTTTTTACAAATACTATACATTGTTATTAACTATAGTCACCATGTACAACAAATCTCTTGAACTTATTTCTCCTGTCTAACTGAAATTTTGTATTCTTTGACCAACATCTCCCCAACCTCCTAACTCCAGCCCCTGGTAGCCACCATACCACTCTCCACTTCTATGAGTTCAACTTTTAAAATTTCACAAATAAGTGAGATCATGCATTATTTGTCTGTGTCTGACTTATTTCACTTAATGTACTCCAGGTTCATCCAAGTTGCTGCAAAGGACAGGATTTCCTTCTTTGTAAAGGCTGAATGGAACAAGTTGAATATTCCTTATCTGAAATGCTTGTGATCACAAGTATTCTGGATTTCAATTTTTGGGGGTTTTGGGATATTTGCATTGTACTTACTGGTTGAGCATTCCTAATCTGAAATGCAAACTATTCCAATAAACATTTTCTTTGAGCATCATGTCAGCCCTCCAAGTTTTCAATTTTGGAACATTTTAGATTTTTGAATGAGAGATGCTCAACCTATATGCCATTGTGTGTATGAACCTCATTTTTTTTGTCCGTTCATCCATTGATGGACACTTAGGTTAACTCCATATCTTGGCTATTGTGAATACTGCTGCAGTAAATATGTGAGTGCAGATATTTTGTTTCCTTAGGATATACATCCAGAAGTGGGATTGCTAGATGATACGGTAGCTCAATTTTTAATTTGAGGAACCTCCATACTGTTTTCCATAATGGCTGTACTAATTGATATTCTCACCAACAGTGTACAAAGGTTCCATTTTCTCATTTTTCTTGACAACACTTGTTATCTTTTGTCTTTTTGATAACAGACATTCTAACAGGTGTGAGGTGGTATCTCATCATGGTTAATACAGATTTGATTTTGAGAAGTGGGCTGCTGTTGTAACAGATACCTAAAAAAGTGGAAGTGACTTTGGAACAGGATAAGAAAACAGGATAGAATAGTTTTAAGGCGCAGGCAAGAAAATGCCTAGATTGCATTGAAGAGATTGCTGATGGAAATATGAACATTAAAGAGGCTTCTGGTGAGGCCTCAGATGGTAATAAGGAATATGCTACTTGACACTGGCAGAAAAGCAATTCTTGTCATAAAGTGGCAAGGAACATGGCTGAATTGCATTCTAGTGTTCTGTGGAAGATAGAATCTGTGAGTGATTAGCTCAAGTACTTAACTGAGGAGATTTCTAAGAAAAGTGTTGAAGGTGTGACCTAGTTTCTCCTTATTGCTGGCAAAATTAAAGAGGTGAAAGATATATTGAAGAAGTAACTGTTAAGCAGAAAGGAACTAGAATTTAAAGATTTGGGAAATTCTCAGCTTCTCCATATGCAGAACATGAGAAAGTGTATTCTGGAGAGAACACCAAAGTGTGGCCAGCCAAAGTGTGGCCAGAAGATGACTCCATAAAGAAATTATGGGTGTAATTCTTAGACAAAATCAGCTATTTCAAAAGAAGTCAGAGATACAGATGTGGTTATACCAGCAGAAATATTGCCATCTTGGGGTAAAGAGGATGGAAACAGGACAAAATGAAGGAAGGTAAGACTTCTTAGGTTCTACAGGACAAGACAATTTAGCAACCTGGCTGCAAATGTGTATTAACCTCCAAGAAAAGGGAAAGTAACTCCAAAGGCAATTCAG
Organism: Macaca fascicularis; assembly: GCF_037993035.2. Classification (NCBI taxonomy): domain Eukaryota; kingdom Metazoa; phylum Chordata; class Mammalia; order Primates; family Cercopithecidae; genus Macaca; species Macaca fascicularis. The sequence goes on from NC_088377.1 coordinate 108,507,992, forward strand.
AGATCAGCAGAACATCCACTGATGCCATCACTGGCCCAAAAGGTACAGATCAGGGAGATGAAGCTATTTCTCCCTCACTTTCAGGGAGTGGGGTTACCACTTCTGTCAGTGAGCTAGGATGCTACTGCCCGGTGCCCCAGGGACAGGGCTGCTGCCCAAGGCCATGGAGGTGGGGCTGCTCTCAAGGGCAACACTGCCACCTCAGTGGGTCCAGAGGCAGGGCCATCATCCCAGTGGGCCCTGGTATAGGGCATTGAGCCAAAGAAGATTATTCTAAAGTCTTAAGAATCTAAAGGAATTTGCTCTGCTAAGTTTTGGACTTCTGATTTCTCCCTTTACAAATGGAAAGGTCTATCCTATGCCTGTTCTACCACTGTATTTTGCAAGCAGGTAACTTCTCTGGTTTTGTAAGTTCACAGCTAGAGAGGAATTTTGCCTCAGGATGAATTGTACCTCAATTTATTTCATGAATTGATAGATGAAGTGTATCATGTAGATGATACTTGGATTATATTTGGGACTTAGAGTTGATACTGGAATGGATTAAGAATTCTGGGCTGTTGGTAGGCTGGGTGTGGTGGCTCATGGCTGTGATCCTAGCACTTTGGGAAGCCAAGGTGGGTGGATCACTTGAGGTCAGGAGTTAAAGACCAGCCTGGCCAACTTGGTGAAACCCTGTCTCTACTAAAAATACAAAAATTAGCTGGGCATGGTGGTGGGGTGCCTGTAATCCCAGCTACTAGGGAGGTTGAGGCAGGTGAACTGCTTGAAACTGGGAGGCAGAGGTTGCAGTGAGCCAAGATTGCACCATTGTATTCCAGCCTGGGCAACAGAGTGAGACTGTCTCAAAAAAAAAAAAAAAAAAAAAAAGAAAGAAACGAAAAAAAGAATTTTGGGCTGTTGGAATGGGTGAATGTATTTTGTATGTTAGTAGGACTTGAATTTTGGGAGTCAAGAGGGCACATTATTACAGGCTGAATTATGTCTCCTCCAAAATTAATCTCTTAAAGCCTCAACCCCTCATACCTCAGAATGTGACTGTATTTGGGAATAGGACTTATAAAAGAGATAATTAAGTTAAAATGAGGTTATTAGGGTAGGCCCTTATCCAATGTGACTGGTGTTCTTAGGAGAAGAGGAAATTTAGACATACAGGGAGACAGTGACCATGAATGTGCACAAAGAGAAAAGGCTATGTGAGGTCACAGCAAGAGATGCCTATCAGCAAACTGAGGAGAGAGGCTGCAGGAGAAACAAAACCCCTTGGTATCTCCATCTTGGACTTCTAGCCTCTAGAACTAAGAGAAAAACACGTTTTTACTGTTTATGCCACCTGGTCTTTGGTCTTTTGTTATGGCAGCTCCAGGAAATGAATGCACTGGGCTTTCTGTTATTTGGCACTAACTGCCTCCTAATAAATGCCACAGAAATCACCTATATGCCACTCATACAGCACTCCCAAAATAATAAGCTCCAAAATGAATCAGAATGACATGATTTCGAGGAAGAAATAAAATGAAAAGGAAAACACATTGAGGCAGAATAAGATGATCAAAGAATAACTGAATCTAAGGGAAATGTAGAAGAGTGATCTATGCAAAGAAACAGTGAAGAGAGAAAGTTTCATTTGGATCATCAGCTGTCACGTGACTCAGTGAGAAGAGGAGATTAAACATATTCATTTGATAGCTGGAGGGTATAAGAAGAAAGTTATATGTGAAAAGCGCTATCTAAGAAATTTACAATAAGTTCAGAAGTAAGAATCACTGAACAGAAATATGCCTTCAATGTTTACAAACTCACAAAGTTTCTAGGAAAATATAAACAAATTATTTCTTTATATTTTATAGTTATTGCAGATTTAAGTTGTACTATTTTTTAAAAAGAGGATGCAGAAATATAACAGCCATCTCACTAAGCATTCTTATAGCTGCGATTCTTCTCTCCCAGTGATATATGTCATATGCCTAGCATATTAACACAATAACTTATTCATCAGGCAAGAAAGAAAAAAAAAGATTTTTTTTTTAAAGGGATCACATCAGCACACTTCACTTGAATATTGGTGATATGGTTTGGATCCGTGACCCCACCAAATCTCATGTTGAATTGTAATCCACAATGTTGGAGTTGGGGCCTGGTCGGGGGGTGACTGGGTCATGGGGGCGGTTTCTCATAAATGGTTTAGCACCATCCGTCTTGGTACTGTTCTCATGATAGTGAATTCACTCTCATGAGATCTGGTCATTTAAAAGTGTGCAGCACCTGCCCCCTCGCTCTCTCTTGTTCCCGCCTTGGCCAAGTGAAGTGTCTGCTTCCCCTTCCCCTGTGATCTCTTGAGGCCTTCCCAGAAGCCCAGCAGATGCCAGCATCATGCTTCCTGGGCAGCCTGTGGAATCATGAGCCAATTAAACCTCTTTCTTTATAAATTATCCAGTTTCAGGGTTTTTAAAAAATATATATAGCAATATGAAAATGGACTAAGACAATTGCTATGTTCCACACACCTACCTGCAGAGGCACATCTGGATCCATAGTAAATTGGGCAATTTTGTCAGCCCAAGGCAATAATTTCTTCGTTTTGTGGTCCACATAATAATCAAAGATTGTTCCCTGGGATGGAAATTTCACTGCTTTCATCTCTTTCTGCCACCACCGGCTGAAGTCAGCTTGATAATCAGAAAGCTAAAGAGAACAAGAGAAATACTTATTGTAGACTCAAAGGTAATTAAAACTATGAAAAAAAACAAGAAACAAATTATGAGTAATATCATCATAGGAGTAGAAGCCTAAAATTACCATATACCCATCAAGCACAAATTTTGTGAAATAATTAACTTAAAAAGCAAGGTAAAGTTAGGTGAATGCCAGATTACCTGTTGGTTATTCAATCTAATGACAACATATTATGCAAATTCCTGTGCTAGGTAGTCACTATTGAACAGTGGTGTTCACTTCTACCAATGTTCACAACAATTTATGGGAAAATGGGAAAAATAAGAATGGAGTACTTTTAAAAAATTAATAACATTATTTGATTTAAATACTGTCCTTTGTTCTGAGCTTATAGCTTTCCTGGCCCTTTCAATAATAAAATAATTTTCCCTTATAAAATTATGGTGATAAATAGTTATTTTTATAAATGCTCTGGCTTAGAAAAGTAAACAACTGGCAACTCTATACCATTCCTACACATCATTATTGAAACTCTGTTGATCTCTGGAATTCTAAACCTGGGAATCCCTGCCATGAGAGATGGAGGAATGGAGAAACACATGGACCTGTTTTCCCACCAGACCAGATCTAAGGGTTGTAGTTGAAAACTGCATAGGGACCAACTTTCAGCCTCCAGAGAGATTTATAGTAGCAAGGAACAGACTCTTTACTGGGAGGTGCTTGTTTTAATATGAGTATAGATAGAAGTCATTTACTGCTAGATTAGGGTTTGGAAAATAAAGAGGAGGACAACTGTGTGCAACAACTAGAAAAACCCTTCTATATCAACAGGATGACCTGGCCCAGTGATGCCCATGTCCAGAGGATGACCTGGCCCAGTGATGCCCATGTCCACAGGATGACCTGCCCCAGTGATGCCCATGTCCACAGGATGACCTGACCCAGTGACTCCTATATCCACAGGATAATCTGGCCCAGTGACTCCTATATCCATAGGATGATCTGACCAGTCACTGCCATAGCCACATGATGACCTGGTCCAGTGACACCTCTATCCATCCACAGAAGACCTGGCCCAGTTACTCCCATATCCACAGATGACCTGGCCCAGTTACTCCCATATGCACAGATGACCTGCCCCAGTGACCCTTGTATTCATAGGATGACCTGGCTCAGTGCCTCTTATATCCACAGGAGACCTGGCCCAGTGTATCCTATATCCATAGCATGACCTGACAAAGTGAGTTTGATGAACTTTTAAAAATACTGTGTGTGTCTACTGCTTTCAGCAATCTCATTTTTATCTGTGACTTCAACTGTGATTTTTCCCCAGAGAAGTTTTTAAACCTGCTTTTACTTTGATGTCCCTATGTCATGGATTATGGCCTATAAACTGGGCAGGGGGGGTGATCAGTGTTCACAGGGACAACTTGCCCCACCATCTTCCAAACCAGCTGAGAACATCCTTCTACCACCCCATGCATGAGTTATGCATTTAGGTTCATTTAAATTATTTTCAGATTGGTGGCAGAAGACATTTCTTCACCCTATAAAAGTTGGTCTTGAGCCAGGACAGTTCAGACGATATCACTTATCTGGCACCATTCTCTGTAGGCAGACTACATTTAACTTTTACTTTACATCAAACTTTGCTTCACCTAACCACTACATAGGCAAAATGATTTTGGTGACAAATCTTTCATTCATTAATTCATTCAACTAAAGTGCATTTGTTCTGAAGTAGAAAAGAAAACAAACAGGGTCTCTCCTCTCACGGAGTTTATGGGGAAGATAGAGGGGAAGGATATGAAGATGTGTCATCCAGCTGAGGCTAAGTCAACAAATGCAGAAATCAACAGTTGCCTTGAAAGTGGTTTGCTATAAGTGAGAGTAACAGAGGCAATGTATTTTAATTGGATGCTCAGGGAAGTCATCTTTAAGTGCCATTTCAGGAAGAGTCCAGCACGTACAAAATTCCTGTGGGTTGAAAGAACTTGGTGTGTTCAAGAAACTGGACCCCGTAGCTGGCGGGCGGGCGGGCGGCGGGGGAGGGCGGGGAGTGGGGGAGGGAGTGGCAGAAGAAGAAACAGGAAGAGCTAAGCAGGGCTAGATTCAGAGGCCTTATAAACAGAATTAAAATTTGAAATGTTATCTTAAAGGCAATAAGCAGCCATTCAAGTGTTTTCAACTCTGGAGTGTATAATATGATTTCATGTGCATTTCAAAAAATCACCCTGACTGCTGAGTGGATGATGAATTATCAGAACAAATGTAGAAACAGAAAGCCCAGTGAGGAGGCTACTTCAGAAGCCACGTGAGAAATGATGGCGGTTTATGGGAGTTCAGATGAGCTTGAATTGAAACTCGTTTTGGAGGTTGGCTGCAACGACTAAAGAACACAGGTCCTAAGTCAGTCAGCTGCTGTTTGAACCTGGCTGAGGCATGGGTTAGCTTTGTACTTGGAAGCAGATTAATATACCTTTCTAAGCTTCAGTTCCTTATTTGTAAAAGAATAGTTGTACCAATCCATATAGGGTTTTATTGTTTTTGAAGATTAAATGAGGTACCCTATGAAAAGCTCTAAGCATATTCCCTGACACATATTAGGCACTCAGTTTGTTAAGCTACCAAGTGGCTATCCTGAGAACATTTCTTGTGTCTGTTTCACGCATATTGCCAACATCATGGCCTGTTTTTGAATGCTTTGTAGTTAGAGCCCTTTTGAAAATTTTAAGCTGCTGCTGCTGCTCATGTTGACTATTAATTACAGAAAGGAAGGTGCCAGTGATATCCAGCTTCCAGCTTATATAACTAGGGGGGGGAAGGCTGATACATCTGGAAATTGGAAAGATTAAAAGAGGGTCAGCTGGGAGGGAGGTGAGGGGTTATGAGCAGGAGGGGGAAGATGTCCGCTGTCAACATCCCACTGATTTTATAGTCCTAGAAAGCGAGAAAACTTGTAGTAAATATTGAAAGAAATATCTGGTGGATGAGGAGGGTTGCCTATTGTCTGCATGTGGCTTCCATAAACAAGAAACCCACACATGTTGTAAACTGTGCCTCTGAGAAAGACACATGAAATCCCTGACACGAACACTTGACTCTCACTCACATAGTATCGGCTGCTAATCTTTAGAGAGCACTTGGAAATTACAGAAGGAATCTGGCTTCTGAGAATGGCTGAAATAAGATCTAGGAGGCCAAGTGAATTCCAAATATATTATTATAATAATAGGCACGAGTTATGGTAACTTAGTGGCGAGAAGTGGAACTGGCCAACAGATTATATCAACCATTTATTTTCTTATCTACAGTGAGCAAACCAACAGCAATATAGGTCACTCTTGGCTGTGATGCCTTTCAGTGTAAATACCCCATTTACACCTGGAAAGAGCGAGGAAGCCTGGAAAATGTGTTACCTATTTTTCGTGTAAAAATTCAGGGGCACCCATAGAAGCACTATGAACCATAAGAGGCCCTGAGGTACCATGGAAGGTGTGGCTTTTGGAGAAAGAAACTCAGGTGGGAATCCTGATGTTGCCATTTCCCATCAGCGTGACTTTGGACAAGTTACTTTGCCCCTCTGAGCTTTACTTTACTTGTGCAATGAGGATAGCTTGAAGAATCAGGGTAAAGATCACAGGAGAAAAATTACACATAGAGGTACATGGTGGCAATTAGATCTGCAAATTTCTAAAGTTGAATAATTCCCACTTTGCACTTTGGTAGGCCTAAGCAGTTCGTGGGATATGTGTGCTGGTGCAAATGTTTGTCTCAAGTGTTAATCAGAAGCCACAAAAGGGCTATGCAAGCAATCTGTACAGGCATGAATATTTCACTTTCAGCTAAAAAAAAAAAAAAAAAAAAAAGACCAGTGATAAAGAAATTGGCCCAGGGTTGACTATGGTTCACAAATGACTATCCTGGGAATAGTGTGTGAGACTGGTTAGAAGCAAGAGGGACTGGAGACAGGGAGACCAATTTGAAGGTTATCGTATGCTATAACCGAATTGTGCCCCCTCCATGTCCCACCCCCAAATCCATATTTTGAAGCCCTACCCCTCAGTGTGATGGTATTTGGTGGTGCGGCCTTGAGACATAATTAGATTTAGACGATGTCATGAATATAGGGTTCTCATGATGGGTTTAGTATCCTCGTCAAAAGAGAAACCAGTATGTCTTTCTCTCTCTGTCACATGGGGACACAGCGGGAAAGTGGGGGTCTGAAAGGTGGGAAGAGAGTCCCTGCTGGAACTCAACCATGCTGACACCATAATCTTGGACTTTTAGTCCCCAGAACTGTGAGAAATAAATTTCTATTGCTTCAGCCACCCAATTTGTGGTATTTTGTTATGGCGATCTGAGCTACTAAGACACTATGATAGCCAGGGCAATCTAAAGATGCATTGCCCCTGAATTTAGGCTGCAGGGATGGAGAAGAGGGAACAGGGTTGGCAGCTATTTTACAGGTGCAACTGAAAAGGGTCTGAGATCACAGGACACAGAAATCAGGAAGAGTGATGTCTCCCACGTTTTTAACTGGAGCTACCGGGAAGAATGTACCACTGAGCAAAAGAAAAGAAGGAAGAGCAGGGGCAAGTTGGAGTATGGGGCAGAGGAGACGGTCTGTCTCAGGCACACTGAGTGGGATTTCTTGTAGAAGAGCATGCTGGAGGTGAAGCCCCAGAGGCAGCTGGAACACAGAACTTTCAGTTCAGAAGACACAGCCAGGCTGGAGGGTATGGATTTGGCATTGTCAGCTGGGGTTAGAACCATCAGGGATGGGACTACCTAGAGAATGCACAGACTTAGGAGAGAACAGGGCAAGTAGTATAGACCTATAACATAACAAAAAGGTATGGATCACATATTTTAACCTCCCCCTGACCCTGTCCCACACAAGACTGGAAACTGGTCCTGTAAACTACTTCTAAACATACCTGATCTTGTAGCAGGGTGCCTCCAAAAGCCCAGATACAAGCAAATACAAAATACACTTCATAAACTTCTTTTGGACTGTCAGAAGGCACATTTTCAGGAGTTAGCAAGCACTCCAAAAGAACACATATAGTCTAAAGAAAAAGAAATAGTCAAATAAGGCAACATCTTTCAAATAGTGGAGTAAGTTCAAAGAATATTTTTACAACTCCACTTTATCCTTAAGAGAGTACATCGTTTCCCAACTGTGATTTGCTACATTGGGAGAGACAAAAATTACCACCTTAGGTGTCTAAGTTAACAGTAGAAAACTTGTCACTTTCAACCAAAATGATCTAGGTAATAACAAACTATTTTTTAAAAATAAAAATTTAAACATTCCAGTTAATAATCAGTATACAAACCAAAATCACATGTAAGCAAAAAAAAAGGGGCATATATCTGTATTCACTTTTTTATACATAGGAAACCATTTTCTAAATAGTATTCTATAATCCACTTCCTCGACTAAAAACTGAAGACATCTTTCCTTATCAATAAGTGTTGCTCTACACCATCACTGGAATGGATGCAGAAGATTCCATTGGATGAACAGGCATTTATTTTACTATTTCCTTCTTGTTGGACATTTAGATAAACCTCTTTCGGTAAGCGCTTTGGCAGTCATTTTCCCACCTGTTGTCATAAATTTAGAATGTTGGACTGGCAGCTTAGGCCTGTGGCAGTTTTTTGGACACCGAACTAAATTTAACCTTGAAAGAAATGCTGTTCAGGAACTCAGGCACATGTTCATACCCTCCAGGTGAAATGGCAACGTGCTGGGCGGTCCTAATAGACCTAGCCCATGCTTAGGGCAGTTGCGTCAGCAACGAGGGGAATGCGGCCGCTGCAGGGGACTTCACCATGTGAAATAATAACCAGTAATGAACAGGTTTGGGGGCTAGTTCTCTAAAGCACAGAAAGTTGTCATTAATTAGCACTGTTACAGATCCTAAAAACTCAAGAGACTCTTCCCCCAGTTTTTGCAGGCAAAGATAGATTTTCATCTCTGTTATACACACAGCAACGCAAGCTATCACAAATCAGGTCAGCACCGTGTATGTGCCTTTCCTTCCTCGCCACAAAAGATGGGGAAATACTTTTCATTTAAATTGTTGAGCACTTACTACATTTTTAAATCTTCTTTCTTGATTTCTATTATTTCACGTTGTGCCACATTTGCCAATTTGAAATAATCTTTTAATAGAATAAAACCCACCAATTTGCTATTAAGAAACACAGTGTAAAACTGAGGCTTTGTTACTTTTTAGTAGAAGCCATGTTGTTCTAAGGAACTGTTGAAATCAAAACAAAAAAGACTGAAGGCTCTCAACGTGACGCTATCTGCTGAGATGAGCGCATGAATAAGGCCATGTTTCTTCTATTTTCTCCCACAGTACTTGAGAAACATTTTGAGTTCTGTGTCAGCACTTAACACACTTTAATGCACAATCTGAAAGAGTTAATACACCTTACCAAATTTAAAGAGGCATCATACATCCGAAAACAGAGTGCATTAATTTCTCAAGATAGCCATTTCAGGTTACTATCTTCTTACATTCATCTTTGTCTCAAATTCCCATACGTACTAGTAACCACAGAAGAGAAATTACTCTATAAAACAACAGCTTAAAAGGAGCTAAAAATTAAATGCCATTTCTGAATACAGTGAAATAAAGAAGTAGAGCAGAAGTCATATTAATTCCTACTGACCTATTTTCACACTACTCTTGAATGGAAAAGTTCACACCACAGAGAATCACACAAATACATAAGTCAACTTGAGAAAGAACACGATCATGCTTTTTTGCAAGTATTACACCAGAGGAAGTCTAATTAGGCTAACTACATAATTAATTCATAATGAATAAATTCAGACCTGCTTTCAGAAATAAATTATACCTCAGATAATTACTGTTGAAGACTATCGTTTATTTAATTGGTGTGTGAATTATCAAAAAACCTGAACTTTCTCTTATTATGCTTGTGACTATGTCTAATTTTGCATCAAACAAATTTGGTAAGGCACTCACTTAATGGTAACAAAGCACTTAGAAAGCAATTTTGCTCCTATAGGAAAAAAGGGGTGTGGGGGGTTTTCAAATTGTAAACCTTTCATGAAGTTTTTTGCTTGTAAGGGCTGGGGATAGTTTCTCTTCATGCTGAGATTAAGATCACAGCCTTCATTTCTGTGTGCTGTGAATTATTTTCATTGGCTTCCATGACAACCTATCATGTGTGCCCTTCACTCTTACCATCTGTCTCAAGATGAAGATGAGAAAAAATATATCCCTGGGATATTATGAACTCTTCATCCAGACTGACACGCCTCCATGAATATTTTTGGGAGGGGGAGGTCTGTGAGCGGTGGCACCTAGGTGGTAGAATTCAGAGGCTTTCTCTTACTCACGGGCTGGCATCTTTAATTGCACAAGTTTATTTTATTCAGAAAACATACTGAGCACCTTCTCTGGGCAAGTTACTTAGGAACCAGAAAAATAAATAAAGCTATTGAAACTTTGTTGTTCTAATTCTGTGCAAAGACACTGGAAAGGAACACAATGGTTCAACAAACACATATCTGGCACCTACTATGTGCTAAGAGCTATCTGGGGATATTAAAAAAAAATCAATAAAACCTGGTTCCAACCTTCATTCACAAGATTGTGAAAAGGAGGACAGCACAAACTCAAACGCTAACAGAATGTGATAGAGGTTTGCAAAAAGCTCCAGAGAACATGGGGGGCGGGGGCAGGGGCTGGAGGGTTGGGGCAATCTAACAGTTCCAGAAATCTTCTCATTTTCTTGGGCAAGCAAGAACTTCTGTTGCCTTGATCAACAAACACTACCGCATCAGGACTGGAATGTTAAATGGTGTAACCGAAGACAAACCTGCACCAGGCTACTCTCAGGAATTGAAGTGATGGTTTTAAAGCTTGTTCTCAGCTTATCCAAGCATGCAGGGACATATTTATCAAAAAGAATAGTCAAATTGGCCTTTTCTGATTGATGCCGCCTTCTGTCTATCCAACTGGCCACATACCTGAAAAGGAACACAGAAAAGCTTTTATTGAACACTAGGCTTGAAAAGCAGAATTTCACTAAGTCAAAAGTTTCCTCCTTCAACACAGCTTGGTGCAACAATTCAGGGACACGTTTAGTGAGTTCGTTCTATTTCTCAAACTGCAAATATTTTAAAATGGTCCTTTAAAAACTTGTTTTAATGGCCATTTTACCTTAATGAAAAGACTGTAAAAGAAACTCCTAATAGCACTTAGAAGCCAAACATAATGGAATATAAGTAGACCATTACTGAGCATTTATGAGGAAGTGCAGTGTGTCATTTCCTGAAGGGCTCAAACTATTCCCATAGTGTAGGCCTTATTTATGAAAACAGCTTGTGATTTTTCTTGATTAATCTTGGCATCAATTATTTAGTAATGAGAAATCAGTTACAAATAAAAAGATGAAAATTCCATAGGGGCTATTTCAAAGTGCCTCCTTTTTCAGTGGACTAAATGTAACTCCAATCTGATAGCTGCAAATGAGTTTCCAATAGGTGGCTCTGATACGGCGTTTCATGCTTGTGTGTGTGTGTGTGTGTGTGTGTAATCTGAAACATAAAATGTTATCAATTTGATACATTAAATATCCTTAATGTATTAGTAAAATAATACTTATCAGTAAAACAAAGCATGACTTAGTAGCACCTATAGTAGTCTACAGGGCAAAAATGTATGATGTTAAACTAAAAATAATCCCTCAGAAAGTTCTCATTAAGGATGAAGCAGGGGGAATAAATACATTTAGCAGTCAGCAGAGAAGCAGTATGACCACAGGTCAATTTCAGCTACACCTTGCATTTTCAGCATCAGGAGACATTAAGGCAAGATGATTATCTGACAAAAAGCTCCTTTCACTTTTCGCAAGGCTTCACAATAGAGTTTATTAAACAGTCAGTTATGTTACACTCTGATGAAATTTATAAAATGTCAACTGTCAAAACTTTTTCAGGTCTAAGATAAATGGGTTTCAGTAGAAGTCCAATTGCATAAGAGTAACCTGATAGAGTGTCTCTGTGTGGTAGTGACAGTGGGAACTGCGGAACGATGGAAAGCAGGTGTCAGTGCCTGGGGACAAAGGAATGAAGGCCACCCTCTCAACTACTGATTTTACCCTATATCAGCTGCCAGAGTGGAAAGTGGAATTTTTGTATCTAGAGCTTATCAAGAAAGGGGAAAGAGGACTGCCCAGGGAAAGGAAAGTCTAAAGTGAGACTGCCTGGATATGCATCTCCGTTCCACCATTTTTAAACTGTGTTACCTTGGGCAACTTACTTAACCTCTCTGTGCCTCAATTTTCTCCTCTGTAAATGGAGATGGTAATAATATGAACCTCCTGGGGTGGTTGTGAGGATTATGTAAGTTTGCATGTGCAAAGTGCTTACATTAGCATCTGACAAATTCTCAATAAATGTTACTCATTAGTACAGAGTTGGTGGCATTGGGAAACTCAGGATTAGATTGCGGCTCCATCTCCCTGTGTTTCTCCTAAAGGCAGTAGTGTCCCATTGGGCACAAGAGTTGGCATCCTGGATTCTGATGGATATAACAAAACCTACACCCCACTTCCCAACAAAGTTTCTTCCAGGTTTCTGTGGGAGCAGAAAGCCATGGCAAGGATCACTAGGAGCAGTAACTTCAAAAAGTAGCCCAGAAGGAAGAAGTGGGCTTTGCACTTAGGGTGCAGGTAATAGCGACTTCATGGAGTCATATCAGCAGCAACTAAAGTCTCAGAGAAAATCTACTGAGCCCACTAGCAAATGATGCTTTTGCACAAATTACTTCCACAAGTGAGAGTTGCTCCAGAAAAAAGTCAGTCCAACCAAACCAGGAGATGTGGTAAGAGCTGATTCTGCTTGAGAGAGAGAAAAAAAAAGTGTGTGTTGGGGGGAGAATCAGATAAATGACCTCTACTAGGGATCAATCACACCACACAGCACAGGATAGAGAGTAAAAATGGCTATGTTGCTGGACAGTTTAAAAATTTATGTAGAAATTATTGCTAAACTTTCATAGCTTAGGAATAAAATACACATTAAAAGACGGTAAATTTAGAAGGAGAAACTGTTACCCTTCAGCAAACACTGAAGCTATAGAGCTGCACTTGTGTGCAATTCTTGCAACACTGCTTCACAAAAAAAAATTCCTTATGATTTTTAAAAGATGTGATAGATGTGAACATGACTACTATTATATTACATACAATTGAAAATGGCATACTAAAATGGCATTTCCTTGCCCACAGAAAAGATCACCCACATTGGTGCCCCACCTCGGGAAACGGCTACATTGTAATGCCCCAATGTATCATCTTAATGGCAACATGCAGGTTATTAACAGAGAGTTTTGGCTTTCCAGAATTTGCAAATGAGTCCTCCTATCAGCAGCTCAGTTGTTCCTCCTTCCTCCAGAACTGTTCCAGGTTTATTAAGTGAAGTCTAAAACCCTGTGGTTTCTAAACTTTCTAGAGTAGCCAAAGTTCTCAGACCTCTGAAAACTTTTTATTTATTACTCAGTCCTCTGGGGTTGGATCCTGTTGTATCAGATAGAAGGAATTGAACAAACTGTAAGTCTACCCTCAGAGCAAGTTTTGAGTTCTCTGTCATTCACCATGGCCTGGAAAAATGGTAGACAGTTAGCAGCACATGCTGACTAGTAGTGTATACCAATTATTTCTGAAGTTGCATGTTTATAATATATACAGTATCCAAATATGAGGCATTGGGATTGTAGGGAAAGAAGACAATACGCTCATTTGATATAGGTGCAAGTATTAGTGATACAAAGCCAGAAGAATATTTTAAGCTCAAGTAATAGAAGAAAGAGGATGATCTAAAGCTGTGGCTTCCAAGAGTCATCTAGCAGTATCTAGTCTTTCATAATCAGACTTAGGGATGACTTTTTTTTTTTTTTTTGAGACAGAGTCTCACTCTGTCGCCTAGGCTGGAGTGCAGTGGCGTGATCTCGGCTCACTGCAAGCTCCGCCTCCTGGGTTCACGCCATTCTCCTGCCTCAGCCTCCCGAGTAGCTGGGACTACAGGCGCCTGACACCACGCCCGGCTAATTTTTTGTATTTTCAATAGAGATGGGGTTTCACTGGGTTAGCCAGGATGGTCTCGATCTCCTGACCTCATGATCCACTCGCCTCGGCCTCCCAAAGTGCTGGGATTACAGGCGTGAGCCACCGCACCCGGCCAGGATGACGTGTCTTAATGTCTCCATCTTAGTTTCATATATCTCAGCAAACATTAATAAAAGTAGAAAATGTGCCTCTATGCCAGAGAAAGAGAGAAAGAGAGAGAAAGTAAAAGTGGTAAAATGGTTAGTGATTGCAGGAAAAGCGTCTCTGCTGTGCATTGTACTACCTTTCCAACTTTTCTATAGCTTTGAACTTTATTTCAAAGTTTTGACTCTGAAAAAAGCATTGCTGACAACTGAGACTTAAGAGATTCGCTTGGAAAACTGGGCTAATAATTATGTCTATTTCAGAAGGTAACTGAGTATTAAATGAATTAATATGTATAAAGCTATCATTTTGTTAATATAACTACCTTGAAGTAAGATGTTAAGGTCTCCAATAACTATGGAGAAGAAAAAATACCCTTTATCCTAAAATAGCTATTTCGTGACTTATTGAAAGTTTATTGCAATGGGAGGTGAAAATAGAAAAATACCTTTTAGAGAAGATTTCCATTATTTTGGAAAATGACCTGGATGAATTCTTTGGTCACATCCATGAAAATTAACACCTACCCAATAATTTTGGATAAAACAAAACAAAAAAACCCAAAAGCAAAATCGAATGGTGAAGACAGCGTTGTTTGACTCTCTTAGGAATATAAATTGGGTGTCTCTTTAGCCAACCCATGACCTTTGATGTATTACATGAAAGTCCTTCTTTAAACAGAGATTTGGACCCAGCTTTTGTTAGCACAAATCTCCACAGGATAGGATTGAGATTGAATGACATATGCCTCGGGAGCTGTGAGGTTCACTACTGCAATCAGGGCACACCCAGGAGGGGTAAGAGGTCTCATGAAGGAAATGAATGCAGTGCCCAGGTTCTCTGTACAGAGGGAGTCAGGGCTGCTGTAGAAACTCCCTCAGGTAGCTCCCAACCAATAGAAGCATCCCAGGAGACAGAATCCCAAGTGTGGAAAGGAGTTATTATCCCAAGAAAAACACTCCATTTAAAACTTTTGAAAATCACTCCTTCTCCAAAACATATCCAATAAAGACTTTGTCAAAAGCAAAAGCCTGGGCATGGCTCTACTATGCCGCAGAGGTAAGGAATGAGACTTTTAGTGAGCGCATCAGTACACACAGGAAAGGCAGCCTGCAGAAGTACATCAGTTAGGCCTCTGGCAGGAAACAGATGTCATCTCCAAATCACGATAATAAGGGAAGGATCAATAAAAGGACTAGTTACAGAAGTGTGGGCAAGGAGTAGAGAAAATGGAAGGGACAGTACCATGCCAAGAGAGTAATTACAAGGAATGGTTACTGTACCTATGCCTGGAGGGACAAGAGAATGAAGGATTGCCAGAACCTGGAAGGAAAGATCCTTAATGGAGAGATATAAGAAGAGCTGTGACCTGCAGTCACAGAACCATCCTGACATGACCCTGTTGGGAAGGAGAATAAATAGCCTGACCTCACTGTCCTCTCTCCCTCTCACTTCCTGCCAGGATTCTTCATTAGCCAAACCAACCAGAAGCCGGAAGGCAAGGAGCCCACTAATGTGGTCCATACAGACCACAGAAGAGGGTGAGAAGGCTGGAGAGTGTGTCCAGAGAGGTAAACAAAAGATTTCTGACATAAGAAGCATGCCAGGCACAAGCATGGGTTCAGTGGCAGAGCTCGGCGATTCCTACAGTTCTAAGTGCAAATGCTGGAGGTGACAAGTTACAACCAGAATGAACTGTAGAAAATGTAAGCATTTGAGGAGTAAGCAACTGGGCACCGTAAAGTTGCTCTAAATCAAAGCATTACAACTGTTCATATATGCATAGTATATATACATGCAAACATACATAACCTAAGCGATTTCTTTTTATATAAGTGTTCCATATAAGCTTTCATTATTTATTCACTTACTCAACAAATATTTACTGAGTTCTTAACATCTTCAAGGTATGTGAATCAGGTAATGTCCAAGTAAAAATGACAAAGGCATTCCAGTGCTAACTTAATTATCTTTAAATTAGCCTAATTCATTAGCTTTAAATTTAATTGCTAATACCTTCAAGTGAGCATATAAATATTTAGAATTTTATACTAAGATTTTAACAAGATCCAGGCACAATTTTAAAAAGCACTGAATAAAAAATGGGCAAAGAACTTACGTGAACATTTTTCGAAAGAAGACGTACAAACAGCCAATAAGCACATGAAAAGATGTTCAACATCACTAACCATCGGGGAAATGCAAATTAAAATGAGATATCACCTCATGCCCATTAGCACGGCTACTGTTAGAATAAAGGAAAATAACAAGTGCCGGCACAGATGTGGAGAGATTAGAAGGCTTGTCCACTGTTGATGGGAATATAAATGGGTAACAGCTGTGGAAAACAATGTGTCAGTTTCTCAAAAAATTAAAATTAGAATTAACATATGATCTAGCAATTCTTCTGAGTTCTACCCAAAAGAATGGAAAGCAGGGTCTTGAAGAAATATTTGTACACCCATGTTTACAGCAGCATTATTCACAATAGCCAAAAGGTAGAAGAAATCCGTGTTCATTTATAGATGAATGGGTAAACAAAATACGGTATATACACATAATGGAGTACTATTCAGCCTTAAAAAAGGAAATACTGCAATATGCTGCTACGTGGATAAACTCTGAAGACATTATGCTAAGTGAAATAAACCTGTCACCAAAAGACAAACACTGTATGATTCCATTTATATGAGCTACCTAGAGTAGTCTAATTCATAGAGATAGAAAGTAGAATGAAGGTTCCCAAGAGCTGGGAGGAGGGGACAATGAGGTGTTATTGTTTAGTGGATAAAGAGTTTCAGTTTGGGAAGATAAAAAACTTCCAGAGATGGATGGTGGTGATAGCTGTGCAACAACATGAATGTGCTTAAGCAAAATTTATTAAAATGGTAAATGTTATGTTACATACAATTTACTACAATAAACAAAAAAGAAATACTCACGGATTCCAGCCCAGATCTTGTGGGTTCACATACAGAATACCAGCTCTGGAAACAGTGGCCGGGGTTGCGCTCCTTAAGTGATGTATCTCAAACAGAAGCCTCATGAAGGGAGTGAGGGTGATGCGCTCATTGCTGGCGAGGGTCAGCACCTGGAGTGAGCAGCACAGCGGTGCACAGAGGTGCACTGTCACCCATGGGCAAAAGCAATGCTGCAAACATATAGAAGCAACAAGTACTTTCCCCTATCAGAAGTACCACAGGCTGTGGGCTCATTGTCCTGAATCAGAAGTGCAGTCTGAATAAAGATCTAAGCTCACCCCTGAGATGACCTGACTGACCCTTGAGGAACAAACTCACCTAAATGGACTTGTGAATGGCAACCTTTACATAATTGTAGTAATTTTATTACTAAGCCAAAGATAAGACATTTATTATAAAAATTAATCACATGAAAGGACCTGAATACCATAAAAAAACTTTCTTTAGAATCTGAAATACCATGATTATCAATTGTCCAAAGAAACTTACACAAGTATAAAGATACCAAACCTGTATTTTATGATGAACAGTGTCTCAGTTGAGTAAGCAGTAATTACTGTTAATTCAAGGTGGTTACTAAATCTATTCTGGAGTAATGATGATTACTGATCTCTCTCTGCTGACCCCAACAATAGACCCTGTGTTGCTTGAATGATATCTCACAGACCTGTACCATCACCTTTTGTTTTTGCTGGGAATGCTGAATTAACTGTGGCAAAAAGCTTGGAAAAACATTTTAACTCAATCCATAGCCATAGGAACTAGTTAATTTCAATTATCATATAGCACAAACCCATTCTTTCATTGTTTAAGTATTTATACTTAAAGATGACAAGATATAATAATTTATGCCTACCTCTTAGAAAGTGGTAAGATGTGTAAACTAAATTCTTAGATCTGTATCTAACTCTCAGTAAAGGTGGCTGCATTCAAAGAAACAGAGAGAACATATTCCTTGAAATTCTTTAATGGTGAAATTAAAAAAAATTACCAGGAAAACAGCACTTACCGAAATAATAGTTACATAAAGAATCCCAGGTTAATGAGCAAAAACTAGTATTAACACCAACAAGTGAATGGAACTCTTAATACACTCAGGATGTTATATTTAAGGTTTACAACTGAAGTTTTGTTCACCTTGTTATCATCCATTACAGTATTGAGTGATTCAATCCACATGGGGTCAATATCTCCATCCAGGACTATCCATTTTGGTCCATCATTCTTAAGATTTGCTTGTTCTCGCAGAATGGATGAAAAGAGACCTATAAAACAAGAGTAAACAATCCTAATATATAAAGTCGTTGAGTGCTGTTTATTTCTACAATAGATTGGTATAATTCATGTTGGAAGCTCTTTTATTAACTAAATAAAAACGATTTTGCTGCCTCTTTCTAGTGAGCAGTGTGTAACACCTTTTGAGTCACACATGGGTTCCAGATCCAGCACTATTATTTACCAATGTGCAAGCTTCACCTCACTGAGAAGGACCCTTAACTTCCACGACTGAGCTTCCCCATATGCCAAACAGAGATAACAAAAACTTTCCTTCATGAACAGTTGTGGGGATCTGTAGAAGGTAACGTACATAAAACTCAAAACTTACACCAAATGAAGACATGATCCTTCTTCATACACGTATGTTCAGTATTCATTTTAGATCAAATATTTGTTTATTTCACCCTTTCTCCATTTTTCTATACCAATTTTCAAGGGCAAAATTCTGACGCTAAAGCATTCAGAAGCACTATACATCTCTTACAGAAATGTGTTCAATGGGATAGTAACTCATCATTCCTTAACAAGATGTATACGCAATAACATTTTAAATCTACAGTCCTTTTTGCCATTAGTACATATCTAAGCATTGTGTGTTTGATGTGACAGATTTAACAGTTGCAAATTTTTCAAGCTCTAGTAAATCTAATAGAATTGTGAGCAAAATTGTTTTGATGCATGTATGATGTTTCCTCTGTGACATATTTTGTGCCAAAAGTGACAGTATCTAATGGAACTTGCCACCACGATTCATAAAGCAGCCAGTAAACTTTTCTAATAGTCACTGATTCGAAGAGTTTCCACAGTTTTTCAGCCTAAACAGATAGGTACTCTCCCTGTCATACTTCTTTACAAAAAGACAGAAGCTAGCCTGAGACAGCAAAAACTGTCCCACAGAAAAAGAAGTGTACACAAGACGAGAGGATAGAGAATGACAAAAGGTGTCCTGCTTTATTATTACTGTGTTTTAAATTTCAATTTTTATTTTACGTTCAGATGATACACATGCAGGTGTGTTGCATGGGTACACTGTCATAGGAACCAACAGGTAGTTTTTCATCCCGTGCTCCTCTCCTTCCCTCCCACCTCTAGTAGGCCTCAGTGTCAATGGTTCCCATCTTTATGTCCACACGTACCCAATGTTTAGCTCCCACTTGTAAATGAGAACATGCAGTATTTGGTTTTCTGTTTCTGCATTAATTCACTTAGGATAATGGCCTCCAGCTACATCCATGTTGCTGCAAAAAACATGATGTTGTTCTTTTTTATGGCTACATAGTATTCCATGGTGTATATGTACCACGTTTTATTTATCTAATCCACCATTAATGGGTACTTAGGTTGATTCCATGCCTTTGCTATTGTGAACAGTGCTGCAATGAACATACGAGTGCATGTGTCTTTTTGGTAGAACAATTTGTTTTCCTTTAGGTATATACCCAGTAATGGGATTGCTGGGTCAAATGGTAGTCCCGTTTTAAATTTTTTGAGAAATCTCCAAACTGCTTTCCATAGTGACTGAACCACCAAGTCTATAAGTGGTTCCTTTTCTCCACAGCTTCACCAGCATCATTTGACTTTTCCATAATAGTCTTTCTGACTGGTGTGAGATTCTATCTCATTGTGATTTTGATTGGCATTTCTACTTTAGATCAGCCATCAGGGAAGTCTTCTATGATGTGACGTTTGACCAGATGCTGAAGTAAGATAAAGAAGCAAGTCATGCAGGCATCCAGAAGAGTGTTGCTGATGACAGGAACATGAGGTGCTGAGGTCCCGTGATGGGAACAAGTTCAAGGAATAGCAAAGAGGCCAGAATGAATGGATTATAGGAAGTGGTGGGAAACGAAGTCAGGGATGGTGGGATTTGGGGACGGGGGCAGGGATCCAATTACATAGAGCCTTATAAGCCATGGAAAAGGTTGGATTCTAAAGGTGATTGGAACCCACTTGAAATCAAAAGCAGAGAAGTAACATTTGAAGCCCCTCTGTCTGCTTTAGGTCAAATGAACTGCAGGGAAACCAGGAGGAGGAGATTACCCACTGCCGTAGTACAGGCGAGACATGATGGTGGCTTCGACTAACGTGGCATCTATGGAGAAGGTGAGAAGAACCGGAATTCACATACATTTTAAAGGTAAAGCCTATAGGATTTGCTGTGAGGTTGGATGTAGGGTGTGACAGGGAGACAGGCCTCAAAGATGATGCCAAGGTTAGCGCATTTACTGTAAAAGGAACTCCTAACGGATTGTCACAAAGGGATCTGTTTGCTCACAAATACTCTCAGGGCAGGAAACATGCCCTATTTCCTTTTGTCCCTGGCACCTGGAACGTCTGCCTGAACTTCAGTCAGTGTCTCATATCAGGTACTTTATAGATGTTTCCTGAGGCATTCATGTTGACTTCACTCCTGATTTACAGGGAGCCCTGACATAATTGACGTGGGATAAAATACAACAGCTCTGAGTACAAATCCACTGAATGCAAATCAAGTACTTATTCAAATCTAGTTTTAATTTATACATTATAAATGCTGTTGTGATCTGCTATATTTCCAATAATGCCAACATATAAACAGTGAGTCTGTGACTATGACTAAAATTGGCTTGTATTGAAAAACAGCTTTCTGGATAGAAAAAAAAATTTTAGCACTTCTAAAGGGGAAATACTACTTGCCATCTTTCCATTCTCGGGTAGCATGATGTATGAAACCAAAGAGTTCATCTGTTGTCACAGCTTTAGGGTTTAAGTCATTCCAAACCGGCTTCTGTTTCATGTTAACATATGTTCGGTTCAGTGTTCTCAAAATCTGAGGGGAAGGAGGAAAGAGCCAAAAAAAATTAATACTAACATAAGCCAAATGGAAAGTAAAAGATTTCTGAAGAGTTTTCCTTATTCAGTATATGCTCCTAGATGCTCTGTGTGCGCTAAGATCCAGAAGGGGAAAAATGCACATATGTGCATTTCCATTACCATCTTGAAAAGCTTCCTCTTACAAATACTCAGCGAGACAGAATCAGTTCACTTGACTCTTTGAACCATTTAGAGTAAAGGGAGTCACTTTCTCATTTGAGATTTTTAATCATGTGTGCCAAGTGGAGGACCATACATAAATAAGCATCCATGTTGATTACAAAATCTACGCCGCCTGCTGCACTCCAGCCTGGGTGACAGAGCGAGACTAAAAAAAAAAAAAAAAATTCTACCCCGCCTGAATCAGCAAGATTGGTTTCTCTCAAAATGTAGCCTACATCAGATTGCTTGGAGGGTATTAAAATACAGATTGCTGGGCCCAATCCCAGAGCTTCTGTTTCAGTAGGTCTGAGGTGGGGCCAGTAATGTGCAGTTCCAACAAGGGCCCAGCTGATGCCAATGACGCTGGTCTGGCCATGCTTTGAGACCTAGCGACTTAGGGCAGTGGTTCTCAAAAACAGACTGTCTTGACTAGGGGGAAGAAAGGGGAAGGGACTTCTGGGCATCTAGTGGATAGAGACCAGGGAGGTTGCTAAATATCTTTCAATGCACAGGATAGCCCCCTATAGCAGAGTTACCCAGTCCAGAATGTCAACAGTGCTGAGGCTGAGAAACCCTGATCCTGATAATTGAGGAAAAGCCTTGAGAATGTGAACTCACAGAACAAGTGCTCAGTGTATGTCTATTCAATTAATTGATACCTTCAGTCAAATATCTGCCCTTACTCTCCCTTTTGCTCCTTTGAAAATCTGTGGCTTTTGTCTTAGATATTTATCATGCTGACAAAACCCCTACTCACAGGGGTTTTGAAAAAACGGATAAACAATTGACAAACACTTTGAAATGATAAGATGCTAAAGAACGTCACCCTGAGCTGCAGCGCTCCGGGTATCTCGGGTTACGTACCTGTTGAGTAGAACAGAACTGGTGAAGACTAGAAGAAAGTAAGTAAATGCCTTAGGAATATTAAGCTTGTATTTTTAGGCCGGGCGCGGTGGCTCAAGCCTGTAATCCCAGCACTTTGGGAGGCCGAGACGGGCGGATCACGAGGTCAGGAGATCGAGACCATTCTGGCTAACACGGTGAAACCCTGTCTCTACTAAAAAATACAAAAAACTAGCTGGGCGAGGTGGCGGGCGCCTGTAGTCCCAGCTACACGGGAGGCTGAGGCAGGAGAACGGTGTAAACCTGGGAGGCGGAGCTTGCAGTGAGCTGAGATCCGGCCACTGCACTCCAGCCCGGGCGACAGAGCATGACTCCGTCTCAAAAAAAAAAAAAAAAAAAAAAAAAAAAAAAAAAAAAAAAAAAAAAGCTTATATTTTTAGAAACCATTAATCTACTGGAAAGTATGGAATTTGATTTTATCCTTCCTTGAACTGTGGCCTACATCTGTAACTTACTCTAACAAAATAATTACAGGTCTATCAGTTATCTACTTTAATATTTCATTTATTATATTTTTCACTAGAAAAATGTCTACACAGAGTTTTTTTTTTAATCTTACAGTTGTTCCACTTTGGGTTCTGATCTAAATACTGGCAAGTTCCATATACTGCCATCCTCTAAAATCTCATATGCTCAATCTGATTATTTTTAGCTGTTGGCTACCAAGTATGTTTATACCCAAGCATCCTGAATTAAAATGCATGCAGTTCTGCATATACCGTCTGCCAACCAAGAAAATAAGTATGTTGCCAGGACTGTCAGTAAGACCAAACAAAATCAAGCGGTGAACTAAAAATGGGGATAATAACACCCATAGTATATCATTGTTGCGCAGAGTAAATCATACATAATGCACCTAGCACAGCATGTAATAGGTACCTCAAAAATGTGGGTTTTGCCACTTCCTTTTATTTTTAGGTTTTGTTTGGCCATATAGAGGGTTATATTTCTGAGGGAGTACTGAAGGAAAATATTTGGGTTTGTTTTTCTGAATGATGTGGGGAGGAGAATCAAGGATGACTTGGAAAAGAAAATAGGTTTGATAAATGTGGCTAGAGCCAATCAAATATTCCAGCCAGATATCTTATTCCACAGTCTCTTAATATGTTTATCTTTGATAAAAGAATCCAAGCATAAATGTACTGAAAGGTGCGTAAGGTAGGATGGCGTGTATCGAAATGCCTTCATCTGATACTGAAAATCTCATGTGGAAAGCTCAATCTTCATGTCAGCTTGCTTTTCCTATGTGAATGCAATGCTCTATTTGTTTCTTGTTCTCCCCACTGCTGACCCAATATAAAGGAAAAGATCAATTGATCAAGCAGCAAGATTAGAGTCTCAGATTCTGACCCCAAATTATGGCAGGCTTCATGGTGGGGAATTCTTTTGAGTAGCATTGAAAATAGGCCAAACCACAATAACGACAAATGTTCTTTCCATAGCTGTAAGCTATTAGGCAATTTACTATACCTTACTCTTCCCTGTGCCTGCATTTCCAACCACAAAGACCGAGTGCCGCACAGCCAACAGTTCCTCAAGCTGGACAACCTGCAGAGCAAACAGCCAGTTGCTGGTTTCCTTTAATGAGTTGGTGACAAAAAGATGACCTACCATTTTTGCCCAATTCTTCTTTCCTTACACCCAGACCAGCCCCCACTGACAATAGTACGTTCACAGAAAGTTAAAATAGACCATAAGTGAAAAGTATAGTTTTTCCTGGATTTCCCATGTAGACCACAGGGATAAGACTAAAGCCAAACCGTGATTTTATGCAGTACTCAGTATATGGCAGGGGTTACTTACAAAAATCGTTAACTCTTCATGAAGTTTTGAACAAACACTGTACATAGCCAATCACCATCTACAACTGAGTAATGATTTATATCGTATAGAATATCTAAAATGGATAATGTATACAGTGTTTAATGCCCATGCATTCACTGAATTCAAACTGAATAATATGCACAAGGCTTTGATATGTCAGATAATATCTACCTAACTTATTCTCATACATGTTGTCATTCTTCCCTCATTAAAAGCATACACTAATGATTTTACTTCCAATGTTCTCTAAAAAGGAGGAAAGAACAAAGTAAATTTTTAGTGCATGTCTCCAAGAATCAACAAGTTTTTAAACCTAACTAAAAGTATGCTTACATTTAAAGCCATGTCAATCATATCTGTTTTCACCTTACAGAGTGGGGCTACTAAAATACTTATGTTTACTTAATCCTGCCATATGAAAATGCTTGAAAGCATATATTAAGATCCTATTAAGCTTAGGGTACAAGTTAACATCTTGCTTTAGCATCAGTTAGCCACAATTATTTCAACTGACAATCCCAACAGCTGCCATGAAAAGCAAATGCTCCTTTTACTTTGAGGATGAAGCTCTCTTCAGGCTGCAGGTGGAGCTCCAGGGTAGACTGCCTGACCATCTGTTCAAAGTGCAGCTTCCTCCTCCGGGGCACATCCAGGGTTGGAAACAGGTCACCGACCAGGCCAAGAAACACTGGGATGTCGTCAGTCACTATCTTAGGCATATTGAAATCCCTTAATGCTCTCATGAGTACCTAGGGGAAAAAAAAATTTATAAAAAAGCCAAAACAAGTTCTAACAAACACCTGAAGAACTAAAGATGTTTGTTATTTTTAATCCTCATATGTGAAGCATGAGATATTGTTACTGTTCTCCATTAAGATGGCATTCTATCAATAGGGAGGTTAAATGTTTAAAACTGAGGTATCAGAACATGAGAAGGCTGAACTGATACCATGGACAATCCTTAGAATAAGAACAGCAAAGAGGCCTTTTCCTTCCCTGCCAATGATCTGTTTTGATCTTTAGAAACAATCTAAGGGCCTTCTCTCTTGAATCCTCAAACTCCAGAATTTAAATTAATCAAGCTCATCAGATCATTTTGTCCAAAGTCCTCTGTGAATCTTAGAATGATAATCTCAAACATTTTTAGTTTTGTTGTTGTTGTTCTATCTTAGCTGTAAGCCAAAGATTTTAAAAGCAGTAACTCAAACGTCAGGATAACTTTTACAGAAAAAACTAAGCATTCCAACAAAAATTTTAAAAAGCAAGATAACAAATAAACGAAAGAAAATCTTGACCTAGTAGTAAATTACAAGGAAATTAAGAGGAAAAGAGAGAAATATTGGCAAAGTAGAAAAATACATAATAAATATCCCTCAATTTAAAAAAGGACACTTTTTTTTTTTTTTTTTTTTTTTGCTATTTCTCAAGTCATATTGCACATACACATGGTGATACATATTGATATGGTTTAGATTTGTGTCCCCACCCAAATCTCCTGTCAAATCGGAGGGCTTAGTGGGAGGTGATTGGATCATCAAGGGGGTAGATTTCCTCCTTGCTGTTCTCACGAGATCTGATGGTTTTAAAGTGTGTGGCACTTTCCCCTTCACTCTCTCTCTCCCCTGCCACCATGTAAAGAAGGTCCGTGCTTCCCCCTTGCCTTCCTCCATGATTGTCAGTTTCCTGAGTTCTCCCAGTTACGCTTCCTGTTAAGCCTGTGGAATTGTGAGTCAATCAAACCTCTTTATAAATTTCCCAGTCTCAGGTAGTTCTTTGTAACAGTGTGAAAATTGACTGATAACACATAAATCCATTGCTCTCGCTACTTAAGGGAAAAATCCATGATGTGTTATCATTTCTCTCCAGGAATGAGAGCAGAACATTTCTCCACTAGCTCTGACCAACCAATCAAGCATTTCATTGGTGTTAGGCACCCTCCTTTCCTGTTTCATTCTGCAAGCCCATCTTACGTCCCATGAAATGGATGTTCTTTCTCCGATTATGTCTTCACTGACTTTCCAGGATTAACATCCCAACTCACTCAGATTTCTTAAATGTTCCTCAGAGGAAATCAGTGATTACTGAATTACTTGATTATGACTGTCAAAATACTTTTTGGGGCTATTTCAAAAGTACTTGTAAAATCACATTTTCTTTTCCAGATTCATATCTTTGTACTCAAGAACACTTGTGACCTCTTATAAGGAATGCCAATCCTCAAATCTCCTGCATTAACAATAGATGTTATGCTTTTTAAAAGTTGTGCTGTGCATGCCCCACCATCCAGGCATATACTTTCATTTCTGTGAAGCTGGCCAGCTACTCACTCAGCAAAATCATATTAGCATTGCAGTACCTGATCTTCAGGTCTATTTTTATCTCCTCGTTTCAGAGAGCCAGCCACAACCAAGACAGATTTAATAGCACGAAGTCCCCAATCATAATGATCCTAAAATCAAAACATAGGTTTATTTTCTCAAAAATTGTATGACGGAGTAAGATTCTCGTTCTAGAGGTAAGAGCTGAAAGTTTAAAAAAAGGAGTTCAGATAAATACACCCTTTAATGATTCAAAATACCATTTTCTTCTCCTCTTTGAAATTGTGAAAATCACGTCCCCGTAGTGTCGTCCTGTTTCTTTTGCCTGTGTTTTTGTTTTTTGGCCTCTGTCAGCAAGTCTCTTCTTTCCATAGCACCTAACTGCAACATTTGCCCAAGGCTCCATCCACCTCCCTTGCTGTACTCACTCAATAGACCTGCTAACTCAGTGGCTCAACAAATTCCACCTTTTCACCTCCAACCAGAAACACATTTCTCCACCTGTGCTGGTTTTATCAAGGGCCCTGATATTCTACTTCTCCCCAGACTTCGATCCCTAATGGCCCTAATTCTCCATCTCTTAATCAGACACTTCTGCCTAGATGCCAGCACATAATATAATAAAAACCACGTCCTTAAGATTCAATTACCTTTTTATGAGACTTCAACATTATCCCTAAGACTCCTCCCACAGGGTCTGGGCTCCTGGAGGATCTCAGAATATTACTTCTGAGATTGGATACAATTGCAACTCCATGCTCCCTGGGTCCAATTACATTTTTTCTTCTGTTTTTTTCTCATGCTAAACTTATTTCCCATATACTCACTGTCTTCTTGGGGCTAGCACAGTGCGTGGCACAGGGTAGGTGCTCAGTAAAGATATTCCAAATGAACTAACTGCTTACACGGGACTGGCCTTCTCTCTTTCGCCATCCAGCTACAATCCACATAGTAACAACCCATCTCTCAAATGTCTCTCAGCTGTGTCTGTGGGAAAGCCACTTTACCTCCCAGAGCCTCAGAATCATCATCTATAAAAAGGCAGATAAAAGCATCCACCTACTTTATAAGTGGTTGTAGGAGTAAAGTGAATTAATGTGAGTACAATTTTTTTTTTTTTTTGTGGGCAGTGAAACAATGTTACATGCGTAAATATCCCATTTACTCCATTAGTGGATAATAAAATCAGTTTAGTAGGTCTTGACCATCATTTTTGTCTGTAATAAAATGGAACGAAATGAAAAACACCGTGGTGTGGTGCAAATAAGAGCAAAAAGTGGCTGAGTGTGGTGGCTCATGCCTGTCATCTCAGCACTTTGGGAGGCTGAGGCGGAGTTCCAGAGCAGCCTGGGCAACAGGGGGAAACCCCACCACTGCAAAAAATAGAAAAATTAGCCGGGTGTGATGATGCACACCTAGAGTCTCAGTTACTTAGGAGGCTGGGAGGGAAAGATCGCTTGAGCCAGGGAGGTCGAGGCTGCGGTGAGCTATGATCACATTACTGTACTCCAGCCTGGGTAACAAAGCGAGACTCTCTCTCAAAATAATAAAAACAAAAAAAAGGAAAACGTGTTTGGTGAAATGTATGGTTCAGTTGTGTATGTATGTATACACTGAGTTGCAATAGAAGAAGTATTTTTTACTGTGGGTCATGGTAAAGACCATTTGAAAGCCACTGATGGAGTAGGACGAGGCTTGAAGAGGAAAGGGAGGGGAAAGAACCAGAGGTTTTGTTGTTGTTGTTTACTTTAAGTTCTGGGATACATGTGCAGAATGTGCATGTTTGTTACACAGGTATACACGTACCATGGTGGTTTGCTGTACCCATCAACCTGTTATCTACATTAGGTATTTCTCCTAATGCTATCCCTCCCCTATCCCTCCACCCCACAACAGGCTCCAGTGTGTGATGTTCCCCTCCTTGTGCCCATATGGTCTCACTGTTCAACTCCTACTTATGTGTGACAACGTGCGGTGTTTGGTTTCCTGTTCCTGTGTTAGTTTGCTGAGAATGATGGTTTCCATCCTCATCCACGTCCCTGCAAAGGACATGACCTTATCCTTTTTTACGGCTTCATAGTATTCCATGATGTATATGTACCATATTTTCTTTATCCAGTCTATCATTCATGGGCATTTGGGTTGGTTCTAAGTCTTTGCTATTGTGAATAGTGCTGCAATAAACATATGTGTGCATGTGTCTTTATAGCAGAATGATTTATAATCCTTTGAGTATATACCTAGTAAGGGGATTGCTGGGTCAAATGGTATTTCTGAGAATCAGAACTTTGAGGACTCAATGGGAAGTCGCTAATTCATGCAGTAACAATAAAAGGAGTGGATGCAGAAGAAATTTTGGACCACAGATTTCAGAGGACTTGGTACCTCTGCTAAAAGTTTAAACAATGCAAATTGCTAAAAGTATCTTCACAATTTTCATCATATCATTCTATTGGTCAAAAATGTCTACTGATTCTTTTCCCAAATCCATTTCTATAGCACAGAAAGGTATCCTTGAATTGTGTTCCTAACACAGCTCTTCTGTCCTGGCTAGATTTCTTTCTGCTCCTCTCACTTGTGACATTTCTGAGTTAGCAAACTCTTTTCTTCTTTGTTCTACCTGTACTCCCAACACCTTCCGCTGGTAATTGGCCACAGGTGTGTCTTAGACAGAATTAGAAAGAACTGAAGTCAAATCTTGCTCTTACCACTTGTTAGCTATACGGACTTGGGACAGGTTGCTTTGCTCAGTTTTCTTATATGTAAAACAGGGCTAATAAAATCAAACTTGTAAACTTCTTTTGACAATCTTGTAACATAACACATAGTACCCATTCAATAAGTACTGGTTCCTTTCTCCCTTGAAAACTCTGATGATCTTTTCATTGTCCATTGTCTCCCAATTTTTATGTCATGTAAACTGAATTACCTAAATTCTTCAAAGTCATACATCTGGGTGTGTGTTTCATTTGTTTTGAATCTTACCCATTCATCATGGTCAGCAAAAAGCACATTACTTAGATATACTAGACGCTCATTAAATATTTAAATATTACTACTGAAAATGGATACAGTTGAAACGCCACATTCCCTGGGCTCTATTACATTTTTTCTTCTGACTTTTTACCATGATAAAATTAAAATAGGCTCATTAAAAGATAAGAATAAGGAAAAAAAATACCCATAATCTTACCATCCAGAGACAACTGTTAAAAATTATGATTCCACCCACTCAATGTAAATTCACAGTTACTAAAAGGACAACATAAATCACTCTCATATTCCATATTTTGCCCTAACAATGAGCAAGTTAAAATGAATATGTGGCAGTAAGGTAACTGAGTGGTTGCAACTGTGGTATTTTGATACTTTCATTTTGACTACAGAATAATGTCACCAGTAATTAATGAAATGTTATCAAAAGATCAAAAGTCAAAAATGATCATACAGCTAAATTTTAAAATATTGATGCTGACATATACGTAATTTCTGTGGCTTATCAGCAGCTTCAATACATCTTCAAGAAGCTTATGATTGGAGAGTAGAGAGTATGTAAATTTGACCCATTTTAGAGACAAGGAAATTGTAGAGCAAAAATTTAAAAGAACAGAAAATCAGTCAACCCTACCTTTAAATAAAGAATTACCAATAAAAGAGAATAATTTTAACACTCCCTGAGATATTCTTCAGAAAATTAGCCTTATCTTACTCTTATGAATACTCCTGCCCTATCTTACTAGAAAATATTTTCACGAAGAAAGGGAGGCAACATAAAATTTCATTTATAATTACAAAATTGACAAAGCTAAAGAAAATCACACAGCTTGTTGGTTTAAAAAAGTATTAATACAAATAAAGTATCAGAACTAAAATATCTCAAATTTAACTTCAGAAAAAAATAAAAATTATAAAATAAAGTTTTCAAAATTTGTAGAAAATATAAAAATATTTCTAACATCAAATCAAATGGTAGTTCTAGTTTTTAAAGGAATCTCCATTCGATCCAGCAATCCCACTACTGGGTATCTTCCCAGAGGAAAAGTAGTCATTATATGAAAAAGACACTTGCACATGCCTATTTATAGCAGCACAATTTGCAATTGCAAAAACACAGACTAGCCTAAATTTCCATCAGCCAATGAGTGGATAAAGAAAATGTGGTATATACACACCATGAAATATTACTCAGTCATAAAAAGGAATGAAATAATGGCATTTGCAGCAACCTGGATGGAGGTGGAGACCATTATTCTAAGTGAAGTAACTCAGGAATGGAAAGCCAAATATCATATGTTCTCACTTATAAGTGGGAGCTAAGCTATGAGGATGCAAAGGCATAAGAATGATATAATGGCCTACAGGGACTTGGGAGAAAGGTGGGAGGTGGGTGAGGGATAAAAGACTACACACTGTGTACAGTGTACACTCCTCAGGTGATGGGTGCACCAAGATCTCAAAAATCACCACTAAAGAACTTATCCATGTAACCAGAAAACATCTGTTCCCCCAAACTATTGAATATTTTTTTAAAGTACAAAAAATTTTTAATGTCTAATGTAATTTGAATGATAAATTACCTAAAATCCATACTTCAAAAGCTTTTTCAGTTGCATGTAAAAACCAAGAAAATGTAACAAATGATCCCTCACCTGCTTGGAGAGGAGCTCCTTGCAAAGCGTATACAACATAATGAACTTTCGGGCTAATGCACGTGCATCCACAAAACCTTCAGCAACTAACATGATTTCACAGATTAGTTCAATGTCTGGGGCCACCATGGCACAGGGTCTAAAACGTAAATATGAATTTTAGTTTTAAAATGTGACAAGGTGATAAGCACAAATTGCTTAAATCAACTGATTATTTCGTACCAACATTTTAACCATTCCTAAGCAGATCATAATTATGTCTGTCAATCACAGCTAATAAGACCCTTCATTTCAACTTAAAAAATGTCCACTCATTACTGGACACAAAAAATGATAGAAAGTCTGGAATGGCAGAAGCACAGGTGTAGGAGTTCAAATAAAATCCATGAATACATTCCGTAAACTTCTGGTGTAAGTTGTCACTGCAGAAAGAGGAATAATTATGTTTTGAGCTAGGGCCAAGGCTTTACCTGTGGTTAATGGTGTGCAGGTTAATGTTTTCACAACCGGCTGTCTAGAAAATAGCATTTGCTTATTTCCATGGAATAAACCCTTCCACCATGGCTGATTCCAGGATACCAACACAGCATCACTAAATGTAGAGCTGAGAAGTATACCACCATATATAGACACAACAGACAGAAATAACCTCAAGAGCCTAAATATCAGTAAAATAAATAAAGTGACCAGTTTGGAGTATTTATCACCTTTGTTTTTAATACAACTTATTGAATCAAAAGTTGATATAATTTAGTTTTCATTAAACTAAAGAACCAACTCAGAACATTCATGAAAACTTAACCATCAGCTACCAAAAGCTTGTACCAGCCATCGCCAGCACATCACTACCTAGGACCAACTTGGATAGACTTTTAAAGGGACTTTCAGAAAAACACAGCTTCAAATCTCCTTTCTTTTGGTGAGGGACTTCCAAAAAGTCCCTCTCCGAAGACAATTGCTATTCATAGCAATGTTTGAAAACATTCCACTCAACTGAAGTCAAGTGCAAAGAAGAAGGAAGAGTAAATAAATAAGCTCATTATTTTAGACTTCGTAAAGTATACATTCCAATACCTGCCTACCTGTTTTTGTAAATATAATTGTAGTCTACTTCTTGCATACCTAATTTTCATCCCAAACATCCAACCTTAGAGTATCTTTGGATCTAGGTTATTCTACATCTCTTCTATGTAAATTAACCCCATATTTCTTCACACATTTATTACTTTTCGTGTGACACCAGAAGATGAAGAGTAAACGGAGAGAGAAAAGGCTAACATATCTACATATTTTATATTTACATTAATATAGGCAACTAATTTTTACTGAGCACTTCATACCATATTGGGTGCTAAAATCTTTTTATGCATTCTCTCACTTAATCCCCACAACACTATGAGATGTCCACTCCTCTTATCTTCATTTTACAGAGATGCAGTCTGATGTTCTCAGAAGTTCAAGCACATGCTGTAGGCCTCATGGTTGGTGATTGGTGGAATCAGAATACTCCAAAGGCACAAGCATATGGCCTCCATGCGTGAGTAATACTTTCATCACCCACTAAAGTTATTAAAAAATTCACAAAACAATTTCAAATTTCAAGACCCAAATGAAAGAAAGTATGAGATAAGTTGGGTCACAAATAGGATACTGGAAAGGCACACAGTTTTCAAACAAAGCTATTCTGTAGTTATTACATTTATTTCTAGAATGGTTATTCTCTATCTAGAATTTTTCAAGAAAGTTAGACATTATAAAATCATTATGCTAGAGAAAGTGGTTATTATGAGGAAAGAAAAACATTCAATACACAATGTTAGAATAATTGATTAACTATTAGGGAAAATAATTGTTTAAACACTCATTTCATATTATCAACCAAAATAAGTTCTTATCAGATTAAATTTAATAAGTACAGTAATACTATAAAAATTAGAAGAAAATACAAATAAAATATGGTTAAATATCCAGATGGATGGACAAGCAAACTTTAAGTTTGAAAGAATGGAAGGAGATCACACTAAAAACTGTAGAGGTTCTTAGATTATATGTGAAGTGGAATATTATTATTTTAAAAGCACACTGAATAGTATTGAGCACACATATTGAGCACCCTAATAAAAACCCAAAATAAAACTGATAATCCTCTAGCTTATCTTGGAGGAAAAAGGAAGAGAGAGAAGATACAAGTTACCCACGTATCAGGCATGGAATTCAAGACATCACTACAGATAATAAGGGAATACTGGCCGCATGAATGTCTCCTTTTGAGAAGTGTCTGTTCATATCCGTCATTCACTTTTTGATGGGATTTTTTTCCTCATAAAATTTAAGTTCCTTGTAGATTCTGGATATTAGACCTTTGTCAGATGGATAGATTGCAAAAATTTTCTCCCGTTCTGTAGGTTGCCTGTTCACTCTGATGATAGTTTCTTTTGCTGTGCAGATGCATTTTAGTTTAATTAGGTCCCATTTGTCAATTTTGGCTTTTGTTGCAATTGCTTTGGTGTTTTAGTCATGAAGTCTTTGTCCATGCCTATGTCCTGAATGGTATTGCCTAGGTTTTTTTCTAGGGCTTTTATGGTTTTAGGTTTTATGTTTAAGTCTTTAAGCCATCTTGAGTTAATTTTTGTGTAAGGAAGGAGTCCAGTTTGTTTTCTGCATGTGAATAGCCAGTTTTACCAGCACCATTTGTTAAATAGGGAATCCTTTCCCCATTGCTTTTGTCAGGTTTGTCAAAGATCAGATGGTTGTAGATGTGTGGCATTATTTCTGAGACCTCTGTTCTGTTTTATTGGTCTATATATCTGTTGTGGTACCAGTACCATGCTGTTTTGGTTACTGTAGCCTTGAAGTACAGTTTGAAGTCAGGTAGCGTGATGCCTCCAGTTTTATTCTTTTTGCTTAGAATTGTCTTGGCTATACAGGCTCTTTTTTGGGTCCATGTGAAATTTAAAGTAGTTTTTTCTAATTCTGTGAAGAAAGTCAATTATAGTTTGATGGGAATAGCACTGAATCTATAAATTACTTTGAGCAGTATGGCCATTTTCAAGATATTGATTCTTCCCATCCACGAGCATGGAATGTTTTTCTATTTGTTTGTGTCCTCTCTTATTTCCTTGAGCAGTGGTTTGTAGTTCTCCTTGAAGAAGTCCTTCACATCCCTTGTAAGTTGTATTCCTAGGTATTTTATTCTCTTTGTAGCAATCGTGAATGGGAGTTCAAACTTATGGAAAAAAGTTCATCTTCACTGGTCATCAAATGGAAATCAAAACCACAATGAGATACCATCTCACGCCAGTTAAAATGACAATCATTAAAAAGTCGGGAAACAACAGATGCTGGCGAGAATGTGGAGAAATAGGAATGCTTTTAAACTGTTGGTGGGAGTGTAAATTAGTTCAACCATTGTGGAAGACAGTGTGGCAATTCCTCAAGGATCTACAACCAGAAATACCATTTGACCTAGCAATCCCATTACTGGGCATATACCCAAGGGATTATAAATCATTCTACTATAAAGACACATGCATGTGTATGTTTCCTGTAGTACTATTTACAATAGCAAAGACTTGGAACCAACCCAAATGTTCATCAGTGATAAACTGGATAAAGAAAACGTGGCACATACACACCATGGAATACTAAGAAGCCATAAAAAGGAATGAGTTCATGTCTTTTACAGGGACATGGATGAAGCTGGAAACCATCATTCTCAGCAAACTAACACAAGAACAGAAAACCAAACTCCACATGTTCTCACTCATAAGTGGGAGTTGAACACTGAGAACACATGGACACAGGGAGGGGAACATCACACACCAGGGCCTGTCAGGGGGTGGGGGGCAAGAGAAGGGAGATCATTAGGACAAATACCTAATGCATGGGCGGCTTAAAACCTAGATGATGGGTTGAGGGGTGCAGCAAACCACCATTGCACATGTATACCTATGTAACAAACCTGCACATTCTGCACATGTGTCCCAGAACTTAAAGTATAATAAAAGTAAAAATTAAAAAATAATAATAAGGGAATATTAAAATGATATGCTTTGGTCGTGTGTCCCCACCCAAATCTCATGTTGAATTGCAGTTCAATATTGGGGGAGGGTGGAAGGTGATTGGATCATGGGAGCAGATTTTCCCCATGCTTCATGAATGGTGGTTTTCATGATGGTGAGTAAGTTCTCATGAGATATGTGGGCTGAAAGTGCATGGCACTTCCCCACCTCACGCATGTTCTCTTTCTCTCCTGCTCCACCTTGTAAGACATGCTTGCTTCCCCTTAGCCTTCTGCCATCAGTGTAAGTTTCTTGAGGCCTCCTAGCCATGCTTTCTGTACAGCCTCTGGAACTTTGAGTCAATTAAACGTCTTTTCTTCATAAATTACCCATTCGCAGGTAGTTACTTATAGCAATGTGAGAATGGACTAATACAATGAACGAATGTGTGCCAATAGATTCAACTAGATAACACCAATAAGTTCCTTAAAAGATTTAAATTACCAAAATCAAATCAAGAAAAAATTAAAAATCAGAAAAACCCTATGTCTATTAAAGAAACTAAATTCATTATTAAAAAGATTCCAATAAAAATCTCTAGGTCCAAATGGCCTAACTGATTAATTCAATCAAATACTTCAGGATTAAATAACAGCAATTCTACACAAACTCTTAAGAAGATGGAGAAGAAAACACTTGCCAACTTATTTCATGATGTCAGCACTACTCTGATGCCAAAGCCAGAAAAACATTTTACAAGTACACTGTAGAACAATATCCCTCATGGCATAGATTTTTAGAAATTTCTTAACAAAAGAGTGTCATATTGAATCTAGCAGTACCTATTAATAAAATACTTCCTGACCAAATGGAGCTTATCTCTGGAATGCAACACTGAAGGACTGTTTAGCCTTTGAAAATCAATCAATATAGTTCAGCACATTGAATAAAGGAGAAAACCCATATGAAAACTATAAAACAACAAAGCTTATAAAATAAAACATAGTTAAAAAATTTTGCAAGCTTGGGCTAAGCACATTTTCTCGAATATGATATTAAAAACAAAAACAAATTGATAAATTGTATTTCATCACATTTAAAACTTCTATCTTTGCTGGACACAAGAAAATAAAAAGGCAAGCCAAAAACTGAGAGAAAAAATATTTGCAATGTATGTATCTAACAAAGGAACTGTATGCAGAATACAGCATTTCACAAAAGATGGTATAGCAATAGACAACAAGTATGTAAAAGAGGCTCAACATCATTAGCCATCATGGAAATGCAAACTAAACCTATGATGACACACTACTACCTATCTATTAGATTGGCTAAAAATAAAAAAGGCTGACAATATCAATTTTTGACAAGAAATTCTCATACATTGATGGTGAGGGTGTAAACTTGTAAAATCGCTTTGGAAACCAGACTGGCAGATTCTTATAAGTAAAACATACATTTGCCATGTAGACTAGCAATTCCAGCCATAGATATCTGTCCCAAATAAATAAAAATACATGTTCATATAAAGATTGCACATGAATGTTCATAGCCGCTTTATTCATAATAGCCCCAAACTGGAAACAGCCCAAGTGTCCATCAACTAGTGAATGGATCAACAAATTGCAGTAGGTCTATATAATAGAATACTAATCAGTGAGAAAGAGGGGCAAACTACTGATACGCTCAACAACTTGGATAAATCTCAAAATCACAATGCTCAAAGAAGCCAGATGCAAATAAGTACATATTGTCTGCTTTCATTTACATGAACTCTAGGAATGACAAATTTAATCTATAATCACAGAAAGTACATCATTGGTATGGCAGGCTCACTTCAAAGAGGCAGAAGAGAATTTCTGGGGGTGTGAAAATATTCTGTACTTTGATTGTGGTTATGCTTTCACCAACTGTACACTTGATTGTATTAAATTATACCTGAATGTTTTTACTATCACCTGGTATGGTGATAAACTTTATAATTTTATCTCTAAACCTGATCTCTCCTTCTCTAATAAAACATAAACCATATTTCAATTCTGTAAAATTGTAATACAGAGTTTTCTGAAAAACTGAACCAAAAAAAATGATACCTGAATGAAGTTGACTTAAATTATAAATGAATCATAACTGATACTAGATGTAGTAATACGTGTTCTCTTATAGACTCCTGCTAAGCGCATTGGCAGAGTACTTTTGAAAAGCAGTCATCAATAGAGATTTTAATCATTCACTTAAGTAATTCTACATTTAGAAATCTATTCTGAAATAAGAGTAACTTTTCATGTGAATAGAAGTTTACAGTCTGCTACTTCATTATAATAAGAAAAAGGAAACGAGAAACCCTACGTGACAGACAACAGTGAATGGTTAAGACATTTATGAACGAGGCATTTCTAAAGGTTTTTTAATAATACGCTAAAATATGTATGCCAAAATATTAAATGAAGAGAACTAAGGAAAAATCGTGCCTACCGTAATATCTTAATCCCACAAAATATAAATTATAAAAGAGGCTAGAAAACATAACAATCATTATTTCTGGATGGTGATGTAATTTTTTCTTTATTCTTTTCTATATTTTCCAAATAGTTCATAATTTATGAAAATTATGTTTATAATAAAAATATACATTACAAAATAGCTAACAGTAAATATGCAAATATACCACGTAACTTTTAAATACTGATTTTGAGTCCTGGTTTTATAATTCAAAAGGGTTAATTTATCGTGGTGAAAGTTCTATCTGTAAAAGGAGCCTAAAGAAATAATACAGGGTTTTCCTTAGGAATTTTCAAGCGAAAGCAAATCACTTAACAGTGCAGAACAACAACATTAGGTGGCATGAGTGCACCAGATGCTAAGCCACAAAGCATAACACTTGCCTGAAAAGAGCTTTGAGATTTTCCGGTAATTCGGTTCGACCAGCATAACCCGGGTTCATAGTAATAAATATTCCAACTGATGGCTTCAGTGCGATAGCTTCCCCAAGAAATACAAATCTACCATAAAAAGAATGTTGATGAAATTAAATGTGTTCATTGAATATGAATGCACATTGACAAATGCAAACCACTGCAAAATGCAAATTATTAGGAAGCTGTTTATTCTGTGTAATTTTCTTTAAAATTCATAAGCATACATATTTTGAATATGTTTTGAAGCATATTTATTAAAAATACCCTCCCTTTTCCCAGAGGAATTATAAAAATGGGAAGTATTCTTTTTTTATTTTAGCATAGCCTTAGAATCCTAGAATATAAAAATAAAGACTTGATTATTTTAACATTTAATGGAAGGTGATGTCATTTTTACCTTCAACATGGGCTGCAATTCCTTGAATGGGATGCTGCATAGACAGAGAATGCCCAAACTAAGAGGAGAAAGGGACGTCCTATTCAGTCTTAAATTTTGTCTATTTCTTCAACTTCTCTCTCTTCCTCTCTCCCTCCATACCTTCCACTGACTCAAGAAAAATCCATTAAATATCACTAAGAGGTACAATAGCTCTGGAGCCAGACTGTGAGTATTCAGATACCAGCCATATCACTTTAGGCAAGTTGATTATCCTATGTTCCAATTCCCTCATCTACTAAAAATAATAATCATATTACCCACCTTATTGGATTATGCAAGGATTTAAAGGGATTATAAATATAAACGGGTAAAAGTACAATGCCTAGAACATGGAAAATACTCAAGAGATGTTAGCTATGACTAATGCTATTACTGTCACTTAAAGGCATTGGAGAAACAGTGAAAGATTTGCATTGGAGAAATAGTGAAAGGTTTTCACAAAGATTTGCGAGGACCCAAGTGGGTTGTTGCTGGCCAGGGCAATGAATGGTAATGTGCTATGGGAGCCATATTGAGAGATAGGTAGAAGGAAACTTTCCAATGAGAGTAAATGAGACAAAATATAAGGCTGATCTCTTGCATTGCTGAGAGGGAAGGGCTGAAACAGTTAAGGAGCTCGGTCTGCATCATGAAAGAGAGAAGACAGAAACCACAGTTTTTAGGACTAAGAGTGTCTTAGATACTAGGTAATTAGGAGCAGGTGGATTTTGTATAGTCAAGATAAAAATGGGGAAAACTTCATTTCCCAGAATGTCAGGCTAGGGAAGGTAGACAGGCTGACAGGGCTGCTCACACACAGAGAGGTGGCTCTTGCCACAGGATAACTGCCTCCTCTCCCACTGTACACAGGAGACACAGCCACGGTCAAAGGTGTGGACCTCCAGAGGGAAGAGCTGGCAAGGCACTAGAAGGCTTTGTAACCGAGGCATGGTCCCATCTCTTAAATCTTCATGTGTAAAGAGAATTTAATAAGCTCATGAAATAAGAAGGAGCAGAGCTGTCTGCATATGGGCTAAAATAAGATGAAGAGAGAAGACCCACAGACATTCAGACAAGAGGAGACTACCAAGGAGTATTCTTGGCAATGTTCAGAAATCAGTACATGGATCAGTTACATAAATCTCCATAAGAAAGGATGGCCTCAAATGACATCTGGGTTACAGCAAATAAAAAGATTTTGACTAAAAGCTAGACAAAATATAGCTGGAGATCTAAGAAGAAAGAACTGAGCTTCTCTATCACGGCCTTAGAGATGGGGCAGGTCAGGAAACAGACACCTGAACACGTAAAACTGGGGCCCAAGGTCCACGTGGCAGAAGGGCTGAGTGAGATATTTTCTAGAAGGTAGAAATATCCAAATATATCTACTGATAACCTGGAAACTTCTACAACAGGTACACAGTCCAAGAAGCTAGATAATCCTTGGGAGAATGAAAATGTTCCTATGGACAAGATAGCTAGCTGAGAAAAATATTCTAAAAACTAAGGGGGCACAGGTAGGCCAGATAAATAAGATTGCCCTGTTGATAAAAATGTTAAAAAGAGAACCAGATTTGTGCTGCGTACTATATTAATTTATTTCTCAAATTAAGCCATCAAAGGTAAGTGCCAGTTGTGTTTTGCTTTTTGGAGTGTGGCATCGTGTTGAGAAGCATTTAGATTTCAAATATAATTTGAAAGGTCTTGGCCCAAGTTACTGGAAGAACATGAAGGTATAACCTATTGGGATGAGACAAATAGCAAAGAAGGAGTTGGTGGAAGGACTAAGATTTTGATTTTGGATATATTAAATATGAGGAGACTGGGAGACCTCCAGTAGAGTCTTGTGATGCTCCAGGCAGTTGTTTAGGTCAGTCCAGAGATGAGGAGAAAGGACGCCTGGGCATCTGGTACTCAGCAGCATTGACAGAGTTTTTTAAAGCCCTGGGACTAGTTGAAATCAACAAGGGGAGAAAATATAAAGAAAATAAATCCAAAGAAGGGCCTGTGATGTCTAACATGAATTGGCCAGGAAATAACAATAAAACATCATAGCAAACATAGATATGGTGCTTACTATGTGGTAGGCATTTGTCCAGGTACTTTGCATTTAATCATCACAGTAGTCTATAAGGCAGGTACTCTTCTTTCCCCCATTTTATAGATGAGAAGAAACCAGCAATGAAGCAGCTGTGAGGGGAGACAGACGTAGGAGAGGTGTTGTCCTCAACCCACGTGAAGAAAGTGTATCACGCAGTGGAGAATGACCAACTGCATCAGATGCTGCCAGAGGTCAAGAAAGATGAGGACTGAGAACTGATCAATGGAATGAGCATCTTAGAAGTCTTTTGGAATTTTGGAGAAAGGGTCTTGCTCTGTCTCCCAGGCTGGAGCTCAGTGGCACAAACATAGCTCACTGCAGCCCTGACCTCCTGGGCTCAAGCAGTCCTCTTGCCTCAGCCTCAAAAATAACTGGGACTACAGGCACTTGCTACCATGCCTGGCTAATTTTTAAAATTTATTTATTTTGTAGACACCAGGTCTCGCTATATTGCCTAGACTGGTGTTGAACTTCTGGGCTCAAACAATCCTCTCGCCTCAAACTCCCAAAGTGCTGGGATTACAAGCGTGAGTCACTGTGTCTGGGCAATCCTAGAAGTTGTTTGATTTTTAAGTGATTAAAGTAATGTAATACACATGGGTTGTACTCAACACTTAGAAACCACTAATAAAAATGGGAGACCATTCAAAATAATTCCCCCAAATCGACCAGACTCTTCCTTTATCTATTTCATGAGACAGGGAGAGGTAGCAACAGACAGTGAAGGGGAGGTTACCTTCATGACTCCATGCTTTTCTATTTGTAACAAGAGACAACCCACACGGCACTCACCTCTTTTTCCTGTTTCTGATGGCATCATGAATCATTTTCACCTGCACTGCCACCACTGACAGAACTTCCACGGAGATTCGGTTGAACTCATCAAAGCAGCCCCAAGCTCCTGTCTGCACCAATCCCTTATAGATATTTCCTATGGACTAAATGATAATGTGAGGCACTCAGAATTTAACAGAAGGGGTTTTTACGCTGTTATACTGAATAATTCCCAATCAGGAATAACGTTATAGAATACAGTTTTACACATTATTACTAACTTACTTTGTAGTCCATTTGCTCTGAACAGTTGAATACATAAACCATCATGCCAAGGGCACGTCCTAGGTCTTTGGTGGTCTCTGTTTTCCCAGTACCCGCGGGGCCAGCAGGAGCCCCACTCATGGTTAGATGAAGTGATTGAGTTAAAGTAATATAACACCTTTAAGCAACAGAAAACACAAATATCAGAGTCTAATATGAGATTTTTGTAAAACATCAGAGGCAAAACATCAGGAAAAAAGTTTACGAAGCTCTAGAATGTGACAGTAGCATCAAATACTGATTTACTTCTCATTTGTTCACGGCAATAACGAATCAGAATATTTTCTATCACATTTATTTTTGGGCTAGCTGTCTAAAAATACTAGAAAAGAATGTATTTCTTTGTTTATTGATCTCATTTCCTAAGAGCTGTGCATTTGAATACCAATAACACTGGATTTGTACCGCTGTTAAATTTCTGATATTTCTAGGTAAAGATACTATTAATACAGCAGACAACATCTCAAACTATTGTTTATAAAGGAAAAGTAGAAGAGAAGTCTTAGATGATGAATGAATTAAACATTGGCTGGATTAAACTGCTACTTAATACATTAAGAAATATGTAATGTCTATAAATACATAGCATACAAATAATATATCCCTATTTCAATATATAAAGCAAATATAAAAGGGCAATTTATTGTATTTAAATATATTTTAGAAATTCCTTTGGAATGTGTTGCTACATGCACTTAGATTACCATAATACTTATTTTTGCAGCAAAGACTCAGAGGTTCTTAGAAAATCATGAAACAAGAATATCTAATAAAAGAAGACAAAACACATAGCAAGGACATCAAATGGCTGTACTCTTTATCTGGGGTTTCCTCCGATGCATAAAATCGTTTTTCTCTTAGTACAGACAGCAGGTCTAGTGAAATGATACACACACAGAGGTCAGGAGACGAGAGACTAATGTCTCCTTTGCCAATCATCAGATGCTAATATTAAATAAGTCTTTTGACATCAACACACCTCAGTTTTCTCCTCCATTAAATGAGGTTAATTGTAGGAAAATATTCAGAAGGCCAAAGGTAAATGCCTTAAAAAATTGAAAGTACTATGCAAATAGAAGCAATTAATTATGAAAACAGAAAGTGTTTCTGCATTTGATATCCATTGCATGTTTCAGTGTATCTTACAATGAATGAGTGAAAAGGCTCCCAGACTAGGAATCAGGGTACTTTTTGTAGTAGAGATTTTCGCCTTGTAATTTTCTCCAGTGGTTCCAAGTTTTGGGTAGGCACATGGCAGCCAGTGCTTAGAGGCTACATTTCCTGCCTTCCTTCCAGTCAGGAGTTGCCAAATGACCAAACTCCAACCAATAGTATATGTGCAGAAATGATTAGTGCCATTCCTAGAACACGTCCTTGGAGATATTTGACCTGGACTCTCTTTTTTCCCTTTTCACTGGCTAAAACACATGTGGAAACCATGTTTAGCCTGTCAACCACCTGCCAGTCTGTACTGCTGCCCCACTCACCTCTGGATTGTGAGACACCTGCTTCTGTGTTGTTTCAGCCATTGTGTTTTGTTTGGAATATCTAACAGCAGCTTAACTGGCATCCTCCTAGCCAATACATAGACGTAAGTCTCTGAACCTGCCCACATATGGAAGAAGGAGACACTGTCTCCCCTGCCTACCTCACAAAGGGATGGTCAGCACCAAATGAAATACAATGGAAGAATTTGAAGGGCATCGTTTTGTCAATGTAAACAGTCAGTAAATAATTCAAAGAATGAAATGGAAATGGAATCATTTTATCCAATGCAA
Organism: Macaca fascicularis; assembly: GCF_037993035.2. Lineage (NCBI taxonomy): Eukaryota > Metazoa > Chordata > Mammalia > Primates > Cercopithecidae > Macaca > Macaca fascicularis. The sequence goes on from NC_088377.1 coordinate 108,551,215, forward strand.
TTCACACTATTAAAAGGAACATTCATCTTCCTTTTAGCTCCCAAAAAACCCACATAGTGATTCTTCTCATTTTGAAGTTAATAAACTATCAGGCCTCACATAACGATAAACTTTAAAATGCCTCTTCCCTTTTTCCCCCATACCCTGGGCCTCCCTTTCCTCCTTCTCTATTGACAGTGGGATGCATACAGTAGACTCTTCACATTTGCAGTTTTGACTATTCTCAAGTGACACTGTCAAGCTCCAATTTTAATCCCTCTCACTGAGAGCAGTGCATAAATTAACTAATGAGGACAGTGAATGCTGACTTTTTATCAGAGACAAGTTAGAACTGAATTAGATACAATTATAGAAACTATACAATACACAAATGTTGCAATTATGAGATTAATATGTGCAAGAACAATCACAAATGTAGTGTGAGGATCCTACCAGCCTCTCAGGACTACCATAGCAAACCAGCTTTATAGACTTACATTTGAAACTGTCTACACTTCGGTGATAGTGGATAATTGGGCCTGCTGCTATGACCTTGAGGTGTGATTTCTGCTTCATGAATGCCAAAGATTAAATGTGCTGTCTCCCATCAAACAGGTCAGCAGAGATTGGAATACTAACAAAGAAATTCCTCTCGATGTGACATATTCTTATCTCTGCAATATTCTGACTAAGTATGTATTTACTTGGAGTCAAGTGGAAATGAACTATTAATAATAGTAACCTCTTGCCCCCTTGAAGTACTTGAGCCACACTGGCTTTCTTTCTATCCCTGGAACTGGCCACGTGTCTCCCCACCTTGGAAACTTTGTCCTTGCTGTTGCCTGTAACTTTCTGACCCAGGATCCCTGACTAACTGGTTCCTCATTTTTTAGGTTCCAGCTCAAGCTCTCCACAATAGTAGGCTCTCCCTTCAAGATAATTTTAAACACATTGACCTTTTTTAAATTTTTGTCATAGCATATATTACAGCCTAAAATAATTATATTAGTTAATTTATTTGTTCATTGTTTCTCTTTATCCCCACTTACTAGAAAGTAATCTCTGTGACAGCAGGAACTCTGTCTGTTCAACACTGGAATAGTACTTAGCAGAGTACTTCAGAAGTACTTGTTGAATCATTTAATGAATGCTTTGTTCTTCCCCTTCCCTTCCTTTCACTGTATGCAATTCCTCAAATATTAATTTGAACACAGGCAATTCCTAGTTATTTTTACGCTTTCAATAAAGGAATCCTGTGGGGATGGAGGGAGGTGGTGATAGATCCTGATACCAGAATGTTAGTTGTAGATAACTGGGCAGAATCAAAAATGTTTCCTTGAGCCATATTAATCCACTCATGATTTCATCATTTGTGCATTGTGCAGCTTCTGTAATTCTGTTTCTCTAATTCAGTTCTCTTCACCTTTTCCTAAAGTCAACATTCACTACCTTACATTATTTATTACTTTACATACCACTTTTGCATAGTTCATTGTTTGTTCATGGTTTCCTCTCATTCCTTCCTTTTTATTCTCACACATCTCTGCTCAAGCTAGGGGACTTTTTTGGGTTGGTTTTTCCCATCTGGATGGAAACTTAGAATTGTTACCTGTCAGTCAGAGGAGTGATCACCAGTCGAGGACTGTTGCCTAAGTATTCATAGAAGTACTGGAATTGGGCATCACAAATATTAACAAAGCAGTGTTTCTGGGTATCCTCCCATCGGTGACGAAGTTGAGACAGCCATGTAAAAGTTTGGGGACTGACAACCTAAAGGCATTGCATAATCATCACACACAGGACACTGGTAGTTTGGGGGCAACAAATTATTAATCTAATCAACTCTACTGCTTCACACTTTATTTCTAAAATTATCACAAACAGGAAATCTCTTGCATGTTATTGCAAATTATAATGGCACATACATGGTTAAATACTTAATAAGAAATATGCATGTAATAAATCTTCATTTTAAACTTTTATATAAAACAATATGAATTTCTTCAAGCAATGCTTTTTACCCCTTTTATGAATCACCCCAGGGGATTAGATAAATTTTGTAACTTTATACTCATATCACTGAAGTCAGATGGAAAAATACACTATCCATATTTAAATGATACATAATCCATAATTTCTGCATTGCAGAGGCATAAATAAACTACACTTTCAACCAAGTTCAGTCTGAAACCAATCTGCTTTTAGTACAGAGATTTTCTGCTTCATTTTTAATCACATCAAATAACAGTATTTTTCATTGCTATTCTTTCCCATCTACTCAACCCTAACTATTCATCTTCCAGTTAAAAATCCCTGTCTCTTTCAAGATAAATGTGACCCTTGGATTTCTTGAGAATCAGTTGAACTTACCAAAATTACTGTATACTAATTTGTCTGATGACTACATAGGTTTCAGCATTGCATATTCATGTATATAAGATGGTTGGGAATTAGACAAAAGTATTTTTAGTACAAAATAAAGGACATATTTTAAATCAGAATTTATCCTACTGCAAATCATCAGACTTATAAAACAGAATAAAATATATAAGAAGATACAAGACCATATTAAAGGAGTAGTTATCAACAGTTCATTATTAAAATGAGAACACATGGTAAGTGATGTTTTGCAAGGAAAAGTTTTGGACTAGCAATTAAAGAATATCACTCACTAGTGGTCCTGAAGCTGGATCAAGGAATATTAATGTATGTTTATGGTTTACATGAAGAAGCATTTTCTTGCACTTTATACAAATAATTTAAATTCACTTTGCTTTTAATAAATTGAGAAAAAGAAACAGAAAAACCACAGAAACATTTCACAATACATACAGGCATTCGAATTGTGAAAGGAATTGCCTTGTTTTAGTACTACCAAACAAGCGTAACCCAGTAGACAAGCATATTCCTGACTTTTGTAAATAGGAATATATTTTGGAAAGAAGGATGACAAAATTCTCCTTCACGTTAAACACTGCCAACACTTAAAGACACACAGACATTTTAAAGATATGTAAAAGAAAGGTTATTAGTATACTAAAAGAATTAGAAAATAACTTCTTACAAGACAATAATCTAGTTGTTCAAGGAAGAGACAAAGGATTACCCAAGTGACAACCTAGAATTATGACCAACACCTCTTTCTTCAAGGGGAAATGTATCAAAGGCACACAGACATGGTTTAAATTACATACACATAATCTTACTGCTTTTGGCTGTGTAAATCACAGAGGTGAGGCTCACAGGCCAATGACCAAGATGGTCACACACAGAGAGATGAACACAGTGATTTCTCATGGTTCTTCCGTTGTGATAAAATTTTTTTGATGATCTGCTGTTCCTAACTTGGCAAAACCTTTTGGGATATCACTTGGAATAAGTCTCATCAGGATAATATATTGGCTAACCAAAATCAAATGCACCCAAGTAAACCACAACCTTTCAGGACTAATTAAAACATACAAACTTTCAAAAAACAATGACTTTCTTGGAACTACTCTGGCAATAAACATCACTTTCAGGAAACAATAATGAATACATAAAATTTCTACAAACAACTTGCCTTCTGAGAAATAAGTTTTGCCACCACGTCTCTGGCATGGACATCTATGGTACAAATTGTCATGATCTTCTGTCTGTCTCCAGGTGGAAGTTCTCCCAGCAAAAGTGTAATCAGTGTATTCAGCTGAGAAATCTAGAAGGAATCATTTTTTAAAAAGGAGGGAAGGGTTACAAATATAAAATTTAAGAGCCCCAAATTCTTCATATTTGTAAAGACTGATTCAGTTTGCAAAACAATTTCTTCCTTTCTTTTTTTCTTTTTTGAGATGGAGTCTCACTCTCACCCAGGCTGGAGTGCAGTGGCGCGATCTCAGCTCACTGCAACCTCTGCATCCTGGGTTCAAGCAATTCTCCTGCCTCAGCTTCCCTAGTAGTTGGGATTGCAGGTGCCCGCCACCACACCCAGCTAATTTTTATATTTTTGGTAGGGACAGGATTTCACCATTTTGGCCAGGCTCGTCTCAAAACTCTTGATCTCAAGTGATCTGCCTACCTCGGCCTCCCATAATGCTGGGATTACAGGCATGAGCCACCACGCCTGGCCACAAAACAATTTCAAATGTGTTACCCCACCTGGTCCTCAAAGAACCTTGGTATAGGAATGACAATATTATTATCCCCTCACACAGATGAAGGACAAGAGAACCTGTGAGTAATGACAAAGCCGGGGCAGACACAGGGTTTCCTGGCTGCACTGAACTGACCCTCTACCCTAATGATAATCTGGTCCATAACATTGTTGAAACAGAAATGACCACAAATCTTAAAAGGCCAAATTAGACTAAAAAAGCATAGTAAGAGCTAAATGACAAATTCTATTTTTCTTTAGAGAAGCATTCACCTAACAATTTGTGTTTGCTTTGGTTTTTAAAAATACAAGATAGTGATGATTACTGAAAAAATATTTAAAATGTAGAGCTGAAGAATGTCCTCCTTTACTCGTATTTACATCCCTATTCTTGTTTAGGTCCGTTGTACTCGTAGATAAGTATTTTTCAAACTGCTGGTCTTTTTTTCATAGAATGGAAAGGAATAAAATGGAATGCCACGAATGACAATTCATTGAAGTGACTGGAATAGAAAATACAGCATTACAGGTAGTAAGAGAATGTATTGTTTCATGCTGTTTTATTTCTGTTTTGACTACCTACATAAACATATGAACTTGGATCTGATAGAAAATATTTCTTATGGTGAATTGTGGTCAGAGAGGTTTGAAAGATTCTGTCTTAGGTGGTCATTTTGTTAGTATGGTTATTTACACAAAAAGATTTCTCCCTTACTCAAGCCTTATTTACAAAACCAGTATTTCTGCCTTATTCCAGGTATCATACTGTGAAACAATACCATCCCCTTTTCTCTTCAGCTCTGCAAAAGGACAGTCAATGACAAACTGCTAGCACCTGAGAAAGCTGGCGGTAAGTGAATATGACAGGTCACCAGAGACTCAACCCTTTGTAGCCTACTGTCAAATACAGGTTCGCTATTGTACTACTATCACGCCCCGGAAAATGCAAAAGCCTGCACACTTCCCTGAGATTGCTGTGCAGCTGGAGGCCGGAGAAAGTCATACAGCTGGAATAAGAAGGGAGAAGAAAGGCAGGAAGAGACAACCGTAACATGCGCAATTTCCATGAAATGAGAACACAGAAGTGTTCCAGGCACTGACTAAGCACGTTGCTGATCTCATTGCACTTAATCTTAAGACAACCTGTTATCTGAACTTTGCAGATGAGAAAATTGAGTCAAAGGCCTATTAACCACATTTGCCAATCCAGGGAGGGGAAATTCAAATTCCAACAGTCTGACTTCAGATTTATCACACAGACCCTCTCCAGCCTCCACAAGACCTACCCATCCCTTCAGGTCTGAGAAACTGTAGCTGTGCAAGAAGCATTCAGGACAGACTCAAAGTCAAACACAAAGGAAACCTGGCTTAAAGAAATAAAAATATTATTATATATCCCCTAGACACTCAGGATACACGACAGCTTTATAAGCATTTGTCCTATTTCCCCCACCCTCTGGCTTTATTGAGGTATGATTGAAAAATAAAAATTGTATAAATTTAAGATATACAATGTGATATTTTGATATATGTATATATTGTGAAACTATTACCCCAAGGAAGCTAATCGACATATCCATCAGTTCACATATCTTTTAAGTGAGAATATTTGATATTTACTGTTTCAGCAAATTGCAAGTGTACACTACATTATTATTAACTATAGTTGCCATATGCTACATTAGGTCTCTAGAACTTATTCATGCTATAACTGCAAGTTTGTACACTTTGACCAATATCTTCTGTTTTCCTCCCCCGCATCCTCTGATAACCACCATTCTACTGTTACTATGTGTTAGACTTTTTTAAAAAATCCGCTTATAAGTGAGATCATGCAGTATTTGTCTGTCTGTGTTTAGCTTGTTTTACATAGAATAACGACCTTCAGATTCATCCAGGTTGTCACAAATGGTGGGATTCCTTCTTTGTAAAGGCTAAATCATATTCCTTGGTGTGTGTATGTGCATGGGTGCTTGCATGAGTGTCTACACATTTTCTTTATCCATCTATCAATGAATACTTGGGTTTTTTTCCACATCTTGGTGATTGTGAATAAAGCTGCAATGAACACGGGAGTGCACATATCTTGTCAAAATAGTGATTCTATTTCCTTTACCTATATATCCAGAAGTGAGATTTTTGGATCATATGGTAGTTCTATTTTTAATATTTTGAGGAATGTTCATAATGTTTTCCATAATGGCTATACTACTTCCTACCGACCACCAAGGAGGTCAAAGATCTGTACACTGAAAACTACAAAACTCAAAGGAAAAAAATTAAAAACAAAAATAAATGGAATTATCCCATGCCCTTGGGTTAGAGGAATTTATGTTTGTTAAAATCTCTGTACTGCCCAGAATTCTCTGTAGACTTAATGCAACTGCATCAAGATTTCAATGGCATTTTTTTTTTTTTTTTTTTGCAGTTTTAGAAAAAACAATCTTAAAATTTGTATGGAATCACCAAGGACCCCGAATAGCCAAAGCAATCTTAAGCAAGAAAAACAAAGCTGGAGGCAGCACATCTCCTGATTTCAAATTATATTACAAAGCTATAGTAATCAAAACAGTGTGATACTGGCATACAAAAAGGCACAAAGACCAATGGAACAGAATAGAGAGTTAAAAAATAAAATTTTCAACTAATTGTTAGCATAGGAACCAAAAACAGTGAAGAAAGAAGGCTCTTACATAAATGGTGTTGGAAAAAACTGGACATCACATGCAAAAGAATGAAATTGGACCCTTATATTATACACACACACAAAAAAAAACTCAAAATGGATCTAAGACTTAAAGATAAGACCTGAAACTGTAAAACTCATTTAAAAATGTGGGAAAAGCTTCATGACTTTGGTCTTGACAATGGTTTTTTGGACTTGACACCAAAAGTATAGACAACAAAATAAAAAAATAAAAAACAAGTGAACTATATCAAACTAAAAAGTTTCTGTACATCAACAGAAAAAATCAACAAAATGAAAAGGTAGCCTATAGAATGGAAGAAAATATTTACAAACAATATATCTGATAAGGGGTTAATATCTAAAATATATAAGGAACTCATACAACTCAATGGCAACAAATAGCCTGATTAGCAATGGGCAAAGGACCAGAATAGCCATTCTCCCAAAGAAAACATACAAATGGCTAACTAGTATATGAAAAGATGCTCAAAATCACTAATCATTAGAGAAATCAAAACCACAATGAGCTATCACCTCACACCTACTACAGTGGCTATAATAAAAAAAGTCAAAAGATATTGTTGGTAATGATGTGCCTTAACCTACTACGAGAGTGACATAAAAGAGCACTGATCACAGGCCAGCCGTGATGGCTCATGCCTGTAATCCCAGCACTTTGGGAGGCTGAGGTAGGTGGATCACTTGAGGTCAGGAGTTCAAGACCAACCTGGCCAATGGGGTGAAACCCCATCTTTACTAAAAATACAAAAATATCAGCCAGGCATAGTGATGTGTACCTGTAATCCCAGCTACACGGGAGGCTGAGTCAGGAGAATCACTTGCATCTGGGCGGTCTAGTCTGCAGTGAGCTGACATCACACTACTGCACTCCAGCCTGGGTGACAGAGTGAGATTCTGTCTCAAAAAATAAAAAAGATTACTGATCACAGATCACTATGATAGATACAATAATAAAAAATTTAAATATTCCAAGAATTACTAAAATGTGATGCAAAGACACAAAGCAAGTTCATGTTGTTTGAATGATAATGTCAATGCCCAGCATAGAGGGGGTTGCCACAAATCTTACAAAAATAAAGCAGTATCTGCAAAGCACAGTAAAGCAAATCACAGTAAAATAAGATACACCTGAATTTTAATAAACTGCATCTTTAAAAAGTAGTTAAATGTTTAAAAAGCAGATGTGATTCTTGTTTTATGTCTAATATGTTCACTGCTCATCATCCCCTAGATTTTATGTTCCATAAAGTCAAGGACAGCATCTATCTTATTCGGTGCCTTATCCCAGAGCCACTGAAGAACTGTCAGAGTGTGGGTGCTCAATGTGTATCTGCTGAAAAGATGAATTAATGTACAATAACAACCCATGCCTATACAAGTTTCTAAGGAAAATTAATATACACTTTAGTGAGAAAAGAGTTATTTAGGCCTTGGATATTTTCTTACCTGGGTCAAGATATCTGGTCTTTGTAGTATCCAATCTTATACCACTATCAGTATTTGGTTTAAAAAAAAAGGGTGATTGCAACAACAGTAATAATATCGTATACCTTATAAGAACATTTATAATTTTAAGTGCATTCACATGCATTGTCTTATCTGAGCCTCCCAACAACCTGTGATTTCTGCATTATTGATTCATTTTTCACAGAAGTGCAGTCAAATGGAAGATGATTAAAAACACAGCTTGTCAACATAATCTGCACAGCATCATATGTTGGGGATCTTATACTGTATATCAAGATTAAACCTTCTCTGATGATACTCTTTAGTAAGTAATAAAATTCTGCACCCATAGTTATGTAATGTAGTTTAAAAATGTCTGTAGTATTTGGGCAGTGGCAACAGGTAGCAATCATCATGGTCAGTACTGTACTTGCATATAAGTTTATGATATGTGACATATAAAACATTCCTTAGCAACTTTAAGAAAATATACCCTATCGTGTAATCAGTACATATACTTGCCACTGATTGCAATAGTGTTACATGATTTTCTACTGGATCAAGGATGTCTGGCTCAAGTCTACCTACGTCCCTTTGAAACTCAAGTGGCTGTTTTCCTGGTACATCTTGGCTTCATTAGAGTGCAAGTACAGCATATATCTTGAACTAGAAATAAGCCCAACTTAGAGTAAAATCCAAACTTTTGTTCCTGGAGTACAAAGTCTTCCATGACCTCACACCACTCCTTTCCTATCTCACTTCAGTAACCATGCTGGCCTTCCCTTTGTTCTCCTATCACAGCTGCTTTAACGCCACAGCAACCATTTCATGTGCCTGGAGTCATCTTCCTTCTAATCCTTGTATGATTGGCTTCCTCTCATTATTCAAAGTTGTAGTTCAAATTTACCTCCTCAAATTGGCCTTCCCTGGCCATTCTATTTACTATTACCCCCTATTTATTCTAAATGCTTCTATTTTATTATCTTTATGGAACTTATGAGCATCCTACCAATCATGTATTTCTTTGTCTGTCTCCTCCACCCTAAGCTCTAAAGGGGCAAGGCCCATATCTATCTTATTCTGGGCTGTGTTCTCATGCTTAGCATAGCAGCCAGCATAAAGAATGTGTCCAAGTCAACACTCGCTGTATGAATTGATGAAGGAAGAAATGAACGAATGAACAATAACAACAATACACACCAGAACAACAGTTTTTTGTTCTCTCATTCACTCATTCATACAAGATGACAAATGTGGTTCTTGTTTCCAGACCTTACAGGACAACAAGGAATGCAGATAAATAATTAAAATTGTTTTGCTAGGGCAAGTAGAAAGTACTCTGACAGCACACAGAAATAGGGCTTGCCTGATCTAGGGCTTAGAAAGGCACTTTAGGCCGGGCGCAGTGGCTCAAGCCTGTAATCCCAGCACTTTGGGAGGCCGAGACGGGCGGATCACGAGGTCAGGAGATCGAGACCATCCTGGCTAACACGGTGAAACCCCGTCTCTATTAAGAAATACAAAAAACTAGCCGGGCGAGGTGGCGGGCACCTGTAGTCCCAGCTACTCGGGAGGCTGAGGCTGGAGAATGGCGTAAACCCGGGAGGCGGAGCTTGCAGTGAGCTGAGATCCGGCCACTGCACTCCAGCCTGGGCGACAGAGCGAGACTCCGTCTCAAAAAAAAAAAAAAAAAAAAGAAAGGCACTTTAGAGGAATGTATACTAAGACCTAAAGAATGAGCAGGATTTAGGTTGAGAAGAATTTAGGGGTTGGCCAACAGGGAGGCAGTCGTTAAGCCACCGGGAGCAGCCTGCAGAAAGGCCCTGAATGGACAGGTGGCTCTGTGGAAGAACTGAAAGAGGTCACCCATGGCAGGAGTGGGCGGCAGAGGAAGGACAGGTGTTTAAAGATGCTGCAGAGGAAAGCAAGTGCCCACGTGTGCAGGGCTTACTCAGCTCAGTTAGGACAATGAGATGGTGCTGAAAGGTCTAGAAGGCAGGGTGATCATGAGATTTGTGTTATTAAATGATCTCTCAGGCTATGCTGTAAACAATGAATTGGAGGAAAGTAAGACTGGAAGAAAAAAGACCTGAGAGGAGGATGCTACAATCATTTAGATGAGAGAAGAGAGTGGCTTGGTCTAGGATATTATCAAAGCAGCTGGAGAAGGCAGTGAGAATAGGGATCTTCGGGACAGTTAAAGAGATTTGGTGGTTGATTGGCTGTTGAGCAAAAGAAGAGTCAAGCGGGCTTCTAGTGTGAGCAACTAGTGAAGAATGTTGGTTTATTTGTTGTTTTGTTGTTGTTGTTGTTATTGTTTTTCCCGCAGCCGGGCACATTGGGAGGCAAGTATGAGAAGAGCGAATGTACACTGGATCTTTTAGGTTGGGTGTGCCTGTGAGACTTCAGTGAAAAATCCCTATCTGTTTCTGGCTGTGCTTCAGCAGAGAGATGCAGGATCACTAGAGTGATCCATCTCTTGATTAGGCCAGCATGGTCAACATGGCAAAACCCTGTATCTACTAAAAATACAAAAACATTAGCTGGGCATGGTGGTGCACACTTGTAACTCCAGTTACTTGGGAGGCTGAGGCACAAGAATTGTTTGAGGCAGAGGTTGCAGTGAGCCAAGTCACACCACTGCACTCCAGCCTGGACGACAGAGCGAGACCCTGTCTCAAACAAAACAAAACAAAACAAAACACAAAAACAGGTCAGGCACAGTGGCTCACATCTGTAATCCCAGCACTTTGGGAGACCAGGGTGGGTGGATCACCTGAGATCAGGAGTTCAAGACCAGTCTGGCCAAGATGGTGAAGCCCCGTCTCTACTAAAAATACAAAAATTAGCTAGGCATGATCACGCCTGTAATTCCAGGTACTTGGGAGGCTGAGGCAGGAGAATTGCTTGAACCTGGGAGGCAGAGGTTGCAGTGAGCCGAGATTGCACCACCTCATTCCAGCCTGGGCGATGGAGTGAAACTCCGTCAAAAACAAAACGAAACAAAACAACCCCCCCTCCCACACACACACACAAACCAAAACAGAATACAGCCATAAGGAACAGGAATATTTAAGGAGCAGGAGGAAGACCAGCCAGGTGAAGTAAAGAGCTGCCCAAGTTTTCTAGTTAGAAAACTAGAATTCAAAAAAAACATGAATATAAAGGAAGAGAGTAATGTGAAGAACTAGGAAGTATTTTCTAAGTTGAAGAAAATAGAAATAAACTCAATCAAGTGGTAGAAATAGGTTGTGGTGATGAGAAAAAGGAAAGAGCAAGTATAGACATTAGGTCAGCAAGCTTGATTATAAAAAAGGTTACAGAGATAAGGCAGGAAATAAAAGATGTGGCATGAATGAATAATTTTTAGTTATTTTGAGTAATAAGGGAGTTGGGCATGTTAATTACTGATGGGAATGAGCAAGAGGGAGAAACTGAAGAAACAGGAGGAAACAAAGTCAGGGCAGCCTTGAGCGAGGTCAGAGCAGAAGGGACCCAGAGCAGAGGTGGAAAAATGCTCTGGACAGTGGAGGTCACCCTTGCCTCCTACCTGGAGGATGGTATCGGGGGAGGGACATCAGCCTGATGGCCATTGCTCTAGTTCCTCTCTGATGATGTCAGCAGATAATAAAAGCACTGACTGACAGGCATTGTATGTGTACATGTGTACTGTGTGTTTTCTAATTTAATCATCACAACTTTATGAAGTAGGCACAATTAGTATTCCAGTTTTACATGTGAGAATATGAGATAATCTGCCGGAGATCACACAGTTATAAATGGTGGAGCCAGGGGCTAGTACACAATTCTAAGATCTTACTGTTTATTTTACAAATACAAAACCTTCTTATGTGGATAACAGAGCATCAGACCAGGCAAGTGCTGGCCTCCAATGATTAAGGTGAGGAGCGAGAGATAACTCAGTATACCCCACCTATGAATTCTCTTATTTATATAAACATAGAAATGCTTCCTAACAAAAAGACAAGATCTTACACCTTCTATGTCACATACCATGAAAAAAAGAAAAAGGAAAAGGCATGATCTTGACCACCATTGGGGTTTATAGGATACACATATCTAAGGGACTACAGTGTTCCCAAAGAGGGTCAGTGAGCGCGGTAGAATGATGGTGGGTTCACCATGTAGGACAATGTCAGACCTAGAAAGTAACAGACTCAAGGTCAGAGAGAAGCAGTGATTCCTGATACATAGTGGTGGCTGGTCCCCCATTTTTTTCCATCCTGGCTCCTATGGCATCATGGTAGAAGGAGGCCATTCTGTGAATTTAAAGAGTGTATCCCTAAATAATATAGGTTTAAATCAGGCAACAAAGAAAAAAAAAATCTTCCTTGCAGCAGAAGCATTGCAGTTTTGCCAGCATCAGCCACGGCATATCTCCCAATATGGGGACACCCAAGCCATGGTAGCAAAGAAGCTGGAAGAGGCCATTCTGCAGAAAAGTTGAGATCTGGACATTAGATTTGGTGGCTCATGCCTATAACCCTTGTGCTTCTGGAGGCCAAGGAGCAAGGATTCCTTGAGGCCAGGAGTTTGAGACCAGCCTAGGCAACACAGCAAGACCCCATCTCTACAAAAAATTTAAAAATTAGCCAGACATGGTGTCAGGCCTCTGTAGTCCTAGCTACTTGGGAGACTGAGGCAGGAGGACTGTTTGAGTCCAGTAGTTTGAGACTGCAGTGAGCTATGATCATGTCACTGCACTGTAGCCTGGACAATAGAGCGAGACCCAGTCTCTTAAAAATAGAAAAGTAGTCTGGAGCTAGAAGTCCTCAGCTTAGCAGATCAAAGTGAACATTACAATATAACTAGTATAGCACCTTGGGGATCAGTTACCAGAACTCTCAATCCCTTTCTAACAGGACATAATACTGAAGTTTTTCTTGTTTCATAACAGCAACAAGGACCTCTAATCTTGAAACCTACCAGTTTCACCTTCAGCAATATCAGAAACAATGAATTTTCATTTCCACCAGCCAGAGCAAAGGAAATGACAAAGAGACCAAGTCCCATACTCTTAAAACTATCAGAACATGGATTGTTGAATTTCAGTTTGTTGTCCTCCTTCCCAATGCTCACTTCCTACTTCTCCTTTAATACTACTGCTAAAACCACTAGTGCAAAATTGAGCAATGAATGTCAGAGATAGTGAGCTTAATTACCTCGTTCTTGACACTAATGGAAATGACTCTAATGTTTCACCATTAAGTATGATTTTCTCTGCAGGTTTCTGGTAGATATTTTTCAAGTTTTAAAAGTTCCTTTAAATGCTTATATTAGAAAAGAAAAAGGTATAAAGTCAATAAGCACCCACCTTAAGAAACTTGAAAAAAAGGAACAAATTAAGCTCAAAGAAGAAGAAAGGAAATAATCAAAATAAGGGCAGAAATAAGTGAAATATAAAACAAACTATAGAGAAAACCAATAATGTCAAAGGTTAGTTCTTTGAAAACAGAAATAAAATTGATAAACACCTAGAAAACTCAGTCAAGAAAAAAAGGAGAAAAAAATTACCAACCCCAGAAATGAAAGTAGGACATCTGGGCAGACCTTCCAGATGTTCTGAGGATAATACTGAAATAGCATGACCAACTTACATCAATAAATTGAAAAGTATAGACCAAGAGTGGCCCCTTTTCTGTAAAGGACCAGATAGTAAATCTTTTTGGATTTGTAGGCCATGCAGTCTCTGTCACAGCCACTCCACTCTGCCATCATGATGTGAAAATAGCCACAGACAATAGACACTGGGCCAGATTTGGCCAGAGGTCTGTAATTTGCCACATGCTGAATTACTTAAAATGGGCAAATATCTTGAAAAATACAAACTTCCAAAACTGACACAAGAAAAGAAGAAGCCCAAAAAAAACTAAACAGCTGCATATGTATAAAAGAAATCAATTTATAATAAAAAATGTTCTACAAACAAAACTTCAGGCCCAGATGCATCACAAGTGATGTCTATCATAAACTCTTTCACAAAACAGACATAAATGGATCACTTTCCAACTCCTTCTAAGAGTATACCCTGATTTCAAAATCTGGCAAAGATATCATAGAAAAAGAAAATTACAGACAAATGTCCCTGATAAACATAAATGTAGAATTTGTTAACAAAATAATAGCAAATAGAATCCAGCCAAAGATACACACACACACACACACACACACACACACACACACACACACACACACCCCTACACACTTAAAGGATAATTCATAACCAAGTGTTTATTATTCAGGAACGCAAAGTTGGCTTCACTTTCGAAAATTCACCACAATAACAGAATGGCATGGTCATCTCGTGAGATTTGAGAAAGCTCAATGCTGATTTAAGATGCAAACTCTCTGCATGTGGTAATGGAAAGGACTTTCCTCTATCTGATAACGGGCATCTCCAAGAAACATTCAATTAACATCATATTTACTGGAGAAACATTATTCTTCCCAAAGAATGTAAATGGACAAGGATGTCTCACTACCTCTATTTAACATTGTGCTGGAGGCCCAGTCAATTCAATAACTCAAAAAAAGGAAATAAAAAACAAAAGGAAAAAGAATGGAAGAGAAGAAAACTGTCATTACTTATAGATGATGTATTTCTGTACATAGGAAGCCCTGTAGAGTATACATATATATATATTTAAAAACTACTAAATGTAGTAAGTAAATTTAGCAAAGCCCCAAGATATAAGGTGAATATTTAAAAATCAATAAATTTCTATATACCAGCCAAAAACACTGGGAAATAAAATTTAAAAATTAGTATGTAAAATAGAATAAAAAACATATCAGCTACCTAAAAATAAATCTAATGAGAAATGTGCAAGACTTCTACATTGAAAACTACAGAAAACATTGTTGAGAGAAGGTAGAAAAAACTTATATAAAGAGATATACCATGTTCTTGGGTTACAAGAACCATAATTATTGAGATGTTCATTCTTCCAAAATTTATATTTAGAGGCTGCCCCAGTCACAATTTAATTAGGCTAAAAATTAATTTGATTTGTAAAAATAAACAATGTGATTGTAAAATTTATATAGAAAAGAACCTCAAACAGTCAAAACAATCTTGGGGAAAATAATGAACAAAGTTGAAGGATATATATAAAATGACTTTAAGGATTACTATAAAGCTACGGTAATTAAGAAAGGTGGATTTGGCATGAAGGCAGAAAAACAGATCAATGGAACAAGAGAATCTGAAAATAGACCCACATAAATATATAGTCAGTTGACTGTTGACCAAGGTGTCACATTAACTCAATAGAAAAAGGAAAGAGGTAAGGATTGTAGACCTAATGGGAAAAACCCAGAACCATGAAGCACCTTGAAAGAAACAGAAGTATATTTTCATGACTTTTGGACAGGCAGTAACATCTCTCTCTCTCTCTCTCTCTACCCCCCCCACCCCGACACACACACACACACACAACACACAGAAAGAAAAAAAATGTTTAAAAAGACACAAAAAGCACTAGCCATGAAAAAAAAAAAATTTGATACACTACACTGCATCAAAATTATACCTTTCTGATAAAATATGCCATTAAGAAAATTAGTCCATTTTGTAACAGAAAACTTGTATCCCAAATAAATAAAGAAATCCTACAATCAACAATTAAAAAAGACCAGGCACAGTGGCTCACACCTTTAATTCCAACACTTTGGGAGGCTGAGGCAGGAGGATCACTTGAGGTCAGGAGCTCTAGAGAGCCTGGGAAACATAGCAAGACCTGCAAAAAGAATTTTTTAAATGTTTAACTGAATATGGTGGTGCTTGCCTCTAGTCCTAGCTACAAAAGAGGCTAAGGCAGGAGAATCGTTTGAGCCCAGGAGTTTGAGGCTGCAGACTATGCCACTGCACTCCAGCCTGGTTGACAGAGTGAGACCCTGTCTTAAAAATATATCAGGCAAATCATCCAATTACTTGAACAAGGAGCAAAAGATCAAAAGATCTTAATAGATGCTTCACAATAGAGGATGTATGAATGCCCCCATGAGAAGTTGCTCAACATCTTTAGACATTAGAAAAATGCCAATTAAAATCACAATGATATACTATTTTATACCCACTGGAATGGTTGCAATTATAAAGACTGACAATATGAATATGGGCAAATATGTAAAGCAGCTGAAATTCTGTTACATTGTTCATAGGAATATAACAATAGAGAACTGTTTGGCTGTTTCTTAAATGGTTAAATGTATACTTTCTCTGTGATCCAGCAATTTCACTTTTAGGTTTCTACCCAGGAGATATGAAAATGTATGTTCACAAAAAGACTTTATCCAATAATGTTTAAAGCAGCCTTAGAAACAATAACCTCAAACTGGAAACCCAAACATCAAGTAACAGGATGGGTAGAAAAATTGTGGTACATGTATACAATGTAATATTAGTAAGCAATAAAAAATAATGAACAGCAAATACATGCAACAACAGACATGAATCTCAAAAATATGTTCATTGAAAAATGTGAAGGGTCTGAAATTTTATCCTACTTGCAGGCTAACAAGTCATGGATGCTGGCAGAAGACATGAGACTCCTGGGTCAGAGATAAAGGACAGTTTATTACAGCAATATCACGAGCAATAGTAGAACATTAGCATTTGCACTATCTCTGAGTACAGATTTTCAAAGGATATTCAAAGAGGGCTAGCACATGCAGTGAGCTGTGTTACAAGAGAAACGTTCTGGATTTAGGGAGTGCAAATCTTTTATAAAAGACAGCATGTCTGACATTTGCCCCAGGAAGAGATATTATTTTTATTATACGAAATAACAAGTCAAAATGCCCTTTGCTCTGGAGAGAGATACTGTCTCTATTTTCAAGAATGTTCACTATAAAAATATATCTGGAACAAAGGGCAGTCATTACCTCTGTTCATAAGATGTATACAAATGTAAGACCCATAAGGACTGTCTCCCAATATTAAGTAAAAAATCCACACAAAAAAGAAGATATGCTAACTTAGGAGATTTGCCGAAAAAACTTTCCTTTGTATTTTATCATTGTGTGGTTTTCGTATTAAGTATATTAGAACTTTATAGAAGGAGTGGAAAATCCTTACATCTCTGTTTACATTCCAGAACAGTTGACGTAACATGGTGTTTATCTTTCCCATGATAAAATCACTGAAAAAGGGTCCTTTTTAGGAAGGAGTGCCCATCTTTGACTACCATGACTACCATTTCAATTCTTCCATTGTCAATGATCTGCTTGAGTTTTCTAAATTATTTTGATTCAATTCTAGAAAAAGTATTCATAGAAAAACATCCATTTATTTTAGATTTTGACTTAATTACCAAAAAAAAAAAAAAATCACATACTTACACAGTCATTTTAAAATCTGTTACTTATAGGGATGTTTTTTCCCTATCCCTTTATTGTATTTTTTTTTATTTCTTCTCCGAATTGCAAAAATTTCTTGGCATTATTGGTCTGTTCAAAGAACCAACTCTCATGGTTAATGGATCATATTGAAATCAAACGGCATGTATGGGTGACAAATCCTTTTTTCTCTTACCTCCATCTCTCATTGTGGGGATTTTCAGTTACTTCAGGATTTGTTCTGCTTCTTTCTCTAAAGCAAAGGTGGTAAACTATAGGCCATGAACCAAATTTGGCCCACCACCTGTTTACGCAAATACCATTTTATTAGAACCCAGCTATACCTATTCACTTACAAATTACCAATTGCTTCTTTGCAACCACCACAATAGAGATGCATGCATGCAGAAGACACTATGTGGCCTACAAAGACAAAAATAATTACTATCTGATTCTGCCCAGAAAAAGTAGGCCAACTCCTGCTCTTCAGTCGAGACATATTCATGACAGAAGCCCTCTATAAATGGCTCACTTTGCTTGCAAAGCATTTCTCAGGGCTTTGTACTGGGGACAAACACTTCTACTAATAGCCTCTTGGGATATACAGGGGAGAGAAGCGGCTCCAGTTGTCCATTTCTTCTAGATTTAATCCTTATCACTAACCATAAATTCCACGTTTCTTATATTTGTTTAAGGTGAGTTCATAATTTATCTGAAATTTTCCTGGGTGAAAATTGGCTTTCCATTGCAATAGCTTCCTCTTTTTATAGGTTTGGACTGATTTTCTCTGTTCTTAGTCAGCTATCAAATCAATTTCATATGTTCCTGGCATTCCTCAAATCATATATTCCTGTATTTCTAGGAACAATATGATTTTTTTTCATATATCTTACCTGTCATTCAATGTAATATTTGATGAGAGGGGAGGTAGGGAGTATGTGCTCTACTCATGATCTTGTGAGTTACTGCTGGATTATAAAGCATAAAGATATCAGATCATGTTGTTATATAAAGGTCAAAAAAAAAAAATACTTGTGTCCAGTATACACTTCGTAGCTCCAGGCTTGACAGGCCTCTCTATTCAGTAATAGGGCTGAAACAAGATAAGAATGCTAGCAATATTGTATCCAAATTTTTTAAAAGAATTTCTTAGCAACTAAAAGTGAGGCCAAAAATTGGCTTTCAGCAGCAAAATGAGGGTCTCTTTCTTATATGTATACTGGTATTTCTGAGTTTTGTTGAGAGGGAGAGGATGGTTAATGAGAAAAGTTTTATATTATTTATCATGAGTTCTTAGCAAAAGTCTCTGGGTAATGTCCCTGCACACTACAGATATTAATTTTTTCAAGTTTAAAACACTTCTATCTCTCTTTTGATGATTTTCACACAGCTCAACAATAAAAGTGGACTACAGAAACTTTCTTACCATATCCCAAGCCTCCAAAACAAAACACTTTCACCAAGGAACCTTCAAATCTGAGAAATTAAATTGATCATACTTGCCACTGTTTTCAAAGACTCTGACAAGGCAGTGTGTGTGTGTGTGTGTGTGTATATATATATATATATATATATATATGATCGATATATATTCAAAATGCAGTATTTTTGCTTTTAATCGCAATACTAATATGCAATCACCATAGATCCAGGGGGAAATAGAGTTTAAAATTATTACCTTGGTTTATTTATCTCACTACAATTTGGGATAACCAAGGAAAGGAATTACTTATAATCATCAATTATATACAACTCTGATACAAGTTTTAAAATTAAGTTATTTTAAATGACTAAAGCTCATTAAACAAACTGCTTGCAGTATTAGTAAGAATAATTTTAATTAAAAGTACACTCCAGCAGATGGTTACATTCATTTTGAAAGGAAGAAAACGGAAAAGGTTTCAACTTAGATGCAAACATTTCTCATGACCCAAACCATAGCTTTAGTAGAATTCAAATGTTAGCTTCTGTAATATACATGTTAGTGCCAGTCACAAAACTGAAACACTGTAGTAAAGGCATCTGTTTGTCTGGTCTGTCAAACACTTCAATTCATGCGAGAAGTGTTTTATAATTACGTGGATAAATGCTTTCTTCACAAATCATCCCCTTTCTCTACTTCTCATCCAACATGAAAAAAGAAGCACTGTATAACTTTTGAACAAAGTAGAAAACTTTTAAAAGATGTTAAGAGACAAACACTAAATTCCATGAGTTAGTTGAACAAGGCAAAGCTACTGGGATATGAATACCTTTATAAGAATGAGAAGAAAAAAAAGAACCAGTCCAATGTTGCTGACAGGGGAAGGAGTGGACACTTCTTATACACTGATATTGGGAAAGTAAATTTGGCACTATCTTGCAAAGGCTTTGATCTAGCAATTTGACATCTAGAAATTTATCCTGAATAAATAAAAATGCATGTGACATGTCTATACAAGGCTCTTCCTTGCAGTATTATTAACGATAACCAAAAATGAAAAAGCAACCCAACTAGCCAGTATTATCAACAATAATAATAATCATAATAATAGGTGGTATTGCAATATATTAGATTAAATGAACATGGACAATTTGTTAACACAGAAATATTAAATAAAACAGAACATACCTAAATATAAAGTACATAGCCAAACATGAGAAAGGTGGAAAGGGAGAGGAGAGAGAAAAAGGGGGAGTGGTCAATAGTGGAGTGAGAGAGAGAGAGTGAGAGGGAGTGAGAGGGAGGGAGGGAGGGGAAGAGAGAGTGAGTGAGTGAGAGAGTGAGTGAGTGAGTGAGTGAGAGAGAGAGAGAGAGAGAACGGAGATTGACCCCTTCCTGACAACAGGAACGGGCCTCAAAGTGAAGAGGTATGATGAGGTTGATAAGTGAATGCCATGGCAGCTCAAAGAATTTGTATAGAGAGCCAAACATCCGAAGCTGAGGTTTAAACTGCCACATGGTAACAGAAATGTTCCCATTTCAGTTGTGCCTCTCATACTCCCTCGAGCAAGGCAGAAAGTTGGAACTGAGACGTTGAACATAAACTTGAGATACTGAAAGTGTTACAATTCTAGAAAAACTCTACCTGTCAGCTCAAGAAGCAACATGAAAGCTGGAAGTATCTGGAGGCTTTGGACCAGAAAAAATCTCTTAAAAGAAATCAAAATCTCACATTTATACCATGTGAAGCTGTGGCATCCAAATTAACCCTGCTAATGTGATCAGAAAATCCTAAACTGAGTAACTGCAAAATTAATCTACAACCGGCCAAGGCAGTGGCTCACGCCTGTAATCCCAGCACTTTGAGAGACTGGGGTGGGAGGACAGCTTGAGGTCTGGGGTTTAAAACCAGCCTGGTCAACATAGTTAGACCACCTCTCTACAAGAAAAAAACAAAAATTAGCTAGGTGTGGTAGTATGCACCTGTGGTCCTAGCTATTCAGGAACATGAGCTAGGAGGTGGGAGGTTAGCTTGAGCTCCGCAGTTTGAGGCTGCAGTGAACCATGATCACTCCACTGAACTCCAGCCCAGGAAAAAGAGCAAGACTGTCTCAATCATAATCTCAATCTCAATCGTAATCCTAACCAATCATCATCATCCAGAACTTACGAGATCTATAGAGACCTGAAAGAATTGCGGGGCTGGGGGAGGGGAGATACACTGTAAGGATATTTGCTCAATTTAGGGAAGAAAATTCCTACAGAAAAAAAAAAAACAAACATAAAGATAACCTTTAAAAATGAACATTAAAAAACAATCAAATTTAACAGGAGATCCAGCCTCAGAACTAGAGCTAGTAGAACAATCTAAGTAAAACTATTAAACATCTTTTTAAAATAATTAATGAGATTAAAGGATAGAAACCACAATGACAAGATAGGTCATCATAAAATTGATTTTTAAAGAAGCAAAACAAAAAACAAACAAAAAAAACAAACATAAAAACCAACTTTGGGAAACTGAGATATAATAACTGAACTTAAACTGAAGAATTGGGTATGTAAACTGAAGTGTTTGAAAAGGGAATCCTTGTACACTGTTGGTGGGAATGTAAGTTAGTGTAGCCATTATGAAAAATAGCATAAAGTTTCCTCAAAAAATTAAAAATAGAATTACCATATGATCCAGCAATCTGACTAATAAAGACACATACCAGAGAACTGAAATCAATATGTTGAAGAGATGTCTGTATCTCTTCAGCATTATTCAGAATAACCAAGCTATGGAATCAACCTAGGTGTCCATCAATGGATGAATAAAGAAAATACGGTAAATATGCACAATGAAATATTATTCCACCTTTTTAAAAAAAAGGAAATCCTGTCATTTTGTGACAACCAGGAGGACGTTATGTCAATTGAAATAAGCCAGGCATAGAAAAACAAATACTGTATGATCTCACTTTTATGTGGAATATAAAAATGCCAAACTCCATAAATAGACATTTTTCAAAAGAAGATATACAAAAACCAAAGGACACACGAAAAAATGCTCAACATCCCTAATCATCAGGGAAACGCAAATTGAAACCATAATGAGATATTATAACAGACAGAATGGCTATTAAAAAGACCAACAATGACAACAACACAGATGTTGGTTAGGATGCAGAAAAAAGGGAACTCTTATACACTCTTGGTGAGAACATAAATCAGTACAAGCCCTGTGGAAAACAGTACGGAGATATCTCAAAGAACTAATAATAGAACTAGCATTTGACCCAGCAATTCCATTACCAAGTATCTACTGAATGGAAGATAAGTCATTGCATCAAAAAGATATCTGCACTCCTACGTTTATTGTAACACTATTTACAATAGCAAAGTTATGGAATCAACCTAAGTGGCCATCGATGGATGAATGGAAAAAGAAAATGTGACATATATACACAATGGACTACTACTCCATCATAAAAAAGAATAAAATCACGTCTTTTGTAGCAACATGGATGGAACTAGAGGTCATTATCTTCAATGAAACAAGTGAGACATAGACAAATATCACATGTTCTCACTTATAAGTGGGAGCTAAACGATGTGTACACGTGGATATTGAGTGTGGAATGATAGATAATGGAGACTGGGAATCGTTAGGGGGTGGTAAGGAGTGGATGATGAGAGATTAAAGGACACAGTATACATTGTTCAGATGAAAGATACCCTAAAAGCCTTAAATTCACCATTACAAATTCAATGCAGGTAGCAAGATTGCACTTATACTTCATACATTTATGCCAATAAAATTTTTAAAAATTTTAAATGAGAAAGTCCAATTTATATAAACAGCAAAATAGTGGTTACCAGAGGCTGAGGGGTAGAAGGTCTGGGGAGAGATTAGTCAAAGGACACAAAATTTCAGATGGGAGGAGTAAGTTCAAGAGGTCTATTGTACATCACGATTACCTCAGTTAGTAACAAAATAACATATTTTTGAAAAGTGCTAAGAAAGTACCTTTAAACATACCACACAAAAAAGTATGTGAGGTAATGCATATGTTAAATACCCTGATTTAGGCATTCCATGATACATACAGATATCAAAACATTATGTGTACCCATAAATATACATGGTGTTTACCTTTCAATTAAAATGTAAAATTTTAAATAATGAAATATTTAGGGGTAAAGATTATGGTATCTGTAACTTCCTTTGAAATGATTCACAGATACAAAATGAATTGATGGATGGTTATAGGGTTTGATAAATGACATGTGATAAAGAAAATAAAACAAGATAGTAATTATAGAATCTAATTATAGAATCTACATGTTACAAAATTCTTTCAGCTTTTCTGTATGTTTGAAAACTTTTATTACAAATTACTAAGAAAAATCTATTAAATGAGTTGTGTATCACACTGGACACCATCGTCATTATTATCATAGCATTAACAACAGCAGCAATAGCCAGTCCTTATATAGCACATCAACACTATTTAAAAATAGTATTTGGCTGGGCACGGTGGCTCACATCTATAATCCCAGCACTTTGGGAGGCTGAGGCAGGTGGATCATCTGAGGTCAGGAGTTCGAGACCAGCCTGGCAAACACAGTGAAACCCTGTCTCTACTAAAAATACAAAAATTAGCTGAGCATAGTGGCAGGTGCCTGTAATCTCAGCTACTCAGGAGGTTGGGGCAGGAGAATTGCTTGAACCTGGGAGGCTGAGGTTGTAGCGAGTCGAGATTACACCATTGGACTCCAAACTGGGCAACAAGAGTGAGTGAAACTCTGTCTCAAAAAAAAAAAATTATTTTCCATATACTAACTAAGTAATCCTTCTAATGATCCTATGATGCAAGTACTGTCATTGTCCGTGTTTTGCAGATGATGAAACTAAGGCACAGAGTAGTTAAACAGCTTGTCCATAGTCACACAGCTAATAAATAGTAGAAGCTGAGATTTGAGCCTACTTAATCTGGCCCTGGATTCCTCTTTCTTCTTGATCATATGCTACAAGGAAGAAAAGTTTTATCAGAACCACAAAAAGAAAGAAATCTTAAAATTATCCCAAAACAAGACAGACAGCTTATAGTGGAAAAATACTTTGAATGACATAGATTTTACAATAACAACAATAAAAGCCATAAGATAAATGGAAAAATATTTTTAAGGTATTAAAAAAATTATCAACTTAGAATTATATACCCAGCTACATTATTAAAAAGGACGTCAAAATAAAGACAAGGAACCAGAAATTTTCCTGTAACAATTCATCACTACACAAACTGCTAAAATATATTCTATAGAAAGAAGAGAGCAAAAGGGAATCAGGTGAAAAATAAATAGAAAGTGAGCAAAGTCATTGGTAAATATGTTGGTGAATCTAATTAAGATCTGAAATAATACCACTCCCACCCTAATTAATGGATAAATTTTTAAAAATAAGGTTTAAATGACTGCATGTAAGATGGGGATGGAGAAGAGAGTAAATGATCCTAAGATTCTTGAGGAGAGACGTAAGATCTATTAACAATTAATTAGAATGTAAGTGTCTGAGTGGAGGAACATCACTGCTAGAACCACAGAACCTAGAACAGTGCCTGATAAGAAGTTAGAGAACCAGAGTAAACCGAAAGAAAGGAGAAGAAAGAAAATGAATTCTGGTATACCTATATAAAGAAATAATATTCAGTCACTTTTAGTGTGGATCGATGTATATTTATGACAAGAAAAAATGTAGATAATATATTGAGTGAAAATATACAGTAATCAAATAAATGTATGGAATGTAAAAGAATTTAAAAAAATGTATATCTATAGACACAGATACATAGCTACATAAATAACTACACTAATATATAAATAGCTAGAGATTTACACATGTTTATACCTATAAATAGGGATGTCTATACATACATAGGGAAATACAGATAAAGATAAACAGTAAATAGAGAAAAAACTTTTGATGTTTGCATGCCAAAATGTTAATAATTTTTCTCCTGAAAATGAATTTATGGATGTTGTTTAAATGTTATGTCCCTTCTTTTCATTTTCTGTGACTATTTTTGCTTTATCATCTTTAACAGCAAACAATAACAAAGAAACCATACAATAAAAATAAAGCTGACATAAAAATACCCATAAAACATCATTTAACCTTATAAGCAATAAAATAGCAACAAAAAAAGACAAGTTGGAGATAAGAGTTAAGAGAAAAATAACAGAGTAAAATAAGTAGGAATATGCTTATAGAAAGATTTAAGTTTGAGCAATGATTGATAATAGCTGAAATTTAAAAGAGGATATTATTTTAACCAAGTATTTTTAAATGTCCTTAAATGCATAATGTAAATGGTCATAATAAAAGCATAAATATCAATAAATTAACCAGAGGCTATTTTATAAGAAAGGCATAATAGAATTGCATTTAATTATCTCAGTTATTTATGTCCATGAAAAAAAAATTTAACTACTCAGCTTCAGCAACCAAGTGGCAGTTACTAGAATTGCAAAGATGGCACCCTAGGAAGAAACCAGCCACTTCTTTAAATTGAATCCTGTAACTTCAAGTCTATTAAACAGAAACCATTACCTTATCTTCCTAAGAGTGTAAAATCAAGAATTTCTTTTTCTCCAAAAGTAAGTGGTACAAAAACTTCTTTAGTATTATAAATAAGCTGGGTGGTCACTATGCAAGATTGAAAGAGCAAAATTAAAAGGAATAATCTACACTTGAATCTTCAAATGTGTTAACAATACAAGGATCACTCGCTATCTAAATCCATTTGATTCTTAAGGTATTGAAGTAAAAGTACTGCTAAGGCAGAAAAGGGGTGATGAGGAACATTGGGAAGCATTTTAACTCAGTACCAGGAAGAGGGTGCAATCCTACCAGGTTTATTTATAAACTGTGCAACATTGGGAAAGCCACTTCATATTTCTGGATTCAGATTTTATCCACTGATAACCAGAAGAGTAGACGAACTAATACTTAAACTCCTTTTCAAGCCTAATATACTCTGATTCTATAAGCTCAAAGAAAGACTACATCTCTGAACTGTTATCTAGCTCACAGCACATAGTAAGATGAAAGACTTAAGGAAAGGTCACAGGGTAACTGGGATCAACAGAATTCAAAACAGATTATTTTTCAAAGTTCTCATCTGTAATTTAAAATTAACAGAAAACCAAAGCCCATGAAAATATTTGCTCTTGCTAAGCCACCCTCCATCATTTTGAATAATGCAAATCATGCACATGTTTTCTAATAAATACATGATCTGCCTAGTTGGAGAGTCTTACAGAGAAGGAAATAAGTATGTACAGTATCTAGGATGAGTGCTATCCTAGAGTCTTAGAAGACAATAGACATGATGTACTTTTTAAAAACCCATATAGAAATTTAGAAGGATACCACAAAGGTAAAAAATGATTTAACAACTGATTGCTAAAATCTTCCCAGCGTAGTATTTTGCACACAGAAGACACTCTGTAAATGAATGACTAAAAGAATGAATGAAGCAAGCTTACATCTTGAAGTTCCTTTATGTCTCAAAATCACAAATCTATAAAATACCTGTTTTTTATGGAAATCCTTCAGGGCTGTTTCGTAGCCTTCTTCCAGTCTACTGAAGGCTATTCCTACATCTGTGGTCCACCATATTTGTGAGCTGGTTAGTGCAACTTGAGCCGGGAAATCAAAAATCCACAGTTCCCTAGGTTTTTCCTCATAGGCCACTATGGCTTCTGTGATAGAATGACGCACTGTGTCTTGCATAGTCTGTTCAAGTTGCAGAAGCCATGTTTCCACCTTTGGAAGCAAGTTGAAATGTTATAACACAGGATTAACTACGGAAGGATAATTTCATCCTCCTACTGGCTCTAAGGCCATGCAGCGGGTAATGCCCCAGGTGGATTCATTTTAAACCCAGGTAGAAAACTGCAAGAGGGATAACTCATAGAGGAAAGTGAACTGATGGTGAAATCTTTCTCCTACATGAACCTGTCTTCTCCCAGGAATAATGCTCATCTTACTTTACCCACCAGCTGGCTAACAACTTTCAACAGCTTAAACAGAAAAGGGGTTCTCCATTACTCATTTCTCAGCTTTGAAAGCAAGGAGGTTCTAGACCAAGATTCCCCTCTGGTAACACACAGTGTTTTCAGAAACCAAATGTCACAGACACCTGTAGAGGTATGAGTCATATTCTAGAGCTTTAATAATACAAATTCAGTTAAATTTTTTTCCTATTAATTTTTAAATCTACTGAACTCTTCTCTAAAATCTTCATAATTCATAGTTTTAAGATAAAATGTTTTCAGCAAGTACCTTAATTATATTCCCTACTGGTTCTAATCTTCACACTTGTCAGAAATTAGACCACAGGAGAGTATGAGAGATAGAACAACTGCTGACTTGTCAAACTTAATCTTTTTTTTTTTTTTAATTGAAGCTTACTTTGCTCCCACAAATACAACTTAGCCAGTTTTCCATCCTGTCAAATGTATTTTGTTATATTAATCCAGGTATTTGTTTCCTTGGGATATCATATAATTAAAAGGATACATATATTATTTGCAAATAATTGACCATAGCAATAAAAAGTGACTATAATAAATAAATACCAAGAATCACATGAGATTTTTAAGATGATACAACTGATTTCTTCCTCCACCCCTGTGAAGAGAGCAGCAGCATTCCTAGAACCTCTGGAGAATTGGGATGGAGTAATATGTGGTTAACAAGCTGACAACCTCCTCTCTTGAAAGAAACAGGAAACACTGCCCTGGCAACAGCCTCAGTATCTCTTCTTAAGGGCCGTCCCTCTGGCTTCACAACTGTGCTTTGTTAACAAGCAGGAGTTCAGATTAATCGAATTAGATCAGGTTGTTCTGATCTAACCAATGGGGTCTGGTATCTCTGCCTTAATAACTAAGGGTAACTCTTAATGTCACCAAGCAACAAGTTCCCTCACTAATTCAGTCATTATTGTACGTCTCCTGGATACCCTGGGATCCACATCCTCCACATGGCCACCTGTTCTCAAGAACTCTGCAGTCCATTTGGGAAGACCAAACACACATATATGTCAATATGTCAGCTCACGTACAGATGACTGTGCCAACAATGACAACCTAACTCAGTATGCTTTGAGAACTAAGCTCTGATGAGGTGCTTGCTGGATCCTTCCCTTTTTGGTACTTCTCAACCAACCCCCATAACAACAATTGCTACCTCCATTATTATGTGCATATCCATTTTCTCAATGGGCCTAAGAGCTCCTCGAAGACAAGGGCCATTTCTGAACTCCCAAAAGCCTGACCTAGCATCTGACGCACAGTAGGTATTCAACACTTGCTGAAGAACATACTAATGGACTAAATTGGGGGGAATCCAATTAAAAGAGTGCAGAAATACAAAAAAAAAGCACCAAATTAAAAGCATCTTTTTATAAAAGGAAGGCAATTAGAGGGTGAATTTGTATATGTTTACAAGTCTCTAGCATAAGTTGCTTATACAGAATAAATTAGAGCACTATAAAAACTTTCAATATCAAGGGTTCCTGCTAGTGACAAACACATCCATCAATTGGACTACCCCCTCCGGGCATCATGCCAGTCAGCGAGCAGTTTGCTGGGAGGGAGCAGACAGCAACACACTTTTGTCAAGAGAGTTTATGGCAACTTTTTCTAATCATTATAATATCATCCTAAAAAGCCCAAGAGATCAAAAAATATATTTTAATCAAAGTATTCCACCATCTGCTTCTCCTTCATTTGGCAGGATTTTTCTGGTACAATATTAAAAAGGAACAGAAAGGAGTAAAGAAAACCCTTGTAAAACAAGGTTGCAACTCGCATTTCTGCAAATACTTTAAGGAACCCCTGCCACAACCCAAATGGTTCTCCAATAGACGCTATTCCTTCAGTCACTCTGTGGATTAACCCAAGCTATGCGATCATCATCATAAAAAGATGCAATTCCCCTAAATCAGATGAAAACACCAGAAATGCTTTCATAAATCATAATGAGCCATTCTTGTGGATAACTGTTAAGAATATTTTTAAGGTATTTGGCTGCGAGAGGAGAGAATATGCTAACTTAATTCTGTGCACATGGTAATTAGAGTATAGGACATCAGCTTGCTAGACTCAATCAACTGTATTTACGAGGAGCCATTTATAACATTCACAATGGACTACTGAACCACAAAGCCTCTTTAAAACAAGCTTTATTGCAAGGTGCTGCTTCACTATAACCCTTCTCTGTTCTCTGAGCAGTGGTGAAAACAGAATACGCTTTGTAGGAGACTCAGACACTGAGCTGCATTTGCCACTAATTCTGGGGTCACTCATTCAATCTGTGACAGTTGCTTCCGTCTAGTTCAATTCCTAGCATCTCTGAGACCCTGCTGGGTGCCAAAGCCACATGAGTAGAAACTGGGATGCATGGCAGAAGAGCCCTCTGTCACAGGGGATACAGGTAAAAAGGAACCTCCCAGCCCAAAACTAAGCAGAGCCTGATTTGACCTGAGTTGAATTTTTTTCTTGTTTAATTCAACCTTCTAAGAGTATGCTGAAAATACTCCCCTAACATGGAAAATCTCATAATCAAATCTTACATGGCCCACACATTCACACTCGGCTTGGAATGGGACATACTCCTTTTCTTTGCTGTACATTCCAACTGCCCTGTGTGCGGAGACATCCTGATTGTCTTCAAACTGCAGATCTGCAATGCTGTCGAAAAGTTTGGCAAGGTGATGTGTTACCTAAAATGAGAATATTAGAAAAGATAAGAGCATTTCTCACTGTAGGTGTATTCTGATAATCTAGAGATGATGCAATATGAAGTCATGAAACTTTCTGGAGTTAGAGTTTCCTCAAAATGTTTTCCCTCAAGATAAAAGTTACTTCTAAAATATCAGAGCTTGAAAGGATCTTGGTGGAGAAGTGGCCAGGCACTCTGGTCAAACCATCACATATTGGCTGACGAATGCTTACCATGAAAAGTGATCTATTTTCTACTTGATGACTGGAGGATTACTGACTTCTCTATCTCTACCGTATTCCTGTAGACGTGCATCCTGCTGGGCCTTCTGTAGTCAAATTTTAAAAATTCAAGTTCACAGCATTAGTGTACACTATGAAAAAGCTATTAAAGTGTCTGAAATGAAAAATGTCAATTAGAAAGAATCTTACTTTTGAGGGCGGTTGTGTGTTAACATGCACTTGCCTTGATACTTTGGTGAGCCCCACAGTATCCTTGGTACATAAGAAAGGTGAGTAGGATTTCCCCCTTTTCATTGATAAGGAAATTGAAACTAAAATATTAAGTAAATTCTCCAAGTTGACATATAAAAGTAAGTGGCAGTTAGACATTGAATCTATAATTCCAGGCCACACCTATACAGATCAAGTTCTTCTGGTGTCATAACCTCTTACATCCTAAGTTTTGCATTCTCCAGTAGAAAACCAGTAAATAGTACATTGAACTCTATGCAGGTTCCAGACAATTTGGGGAAAGAAAAAAAAAAAAACAACAAAGATCAGATGAAAGACAAAATATTAGCATTTATTTTGCAGAAGTCAGTTTGAAGAACAAAATCTAACTGGCCTCCAACCGCAATCCCAGCATGTACAACACTTATTCATCTCGTTACATTAGTACAGACCAGAACAAGCCTCCTCTGGGGAGCACTGCCCTATGTTTTTGTCATGGAGGAAAGGAAACAATGACATGTGTTGCGTACGTAAATTCACACCCAAGGGGACAAAAGAGAACAGACTTTACTAATCAGGGAAGTTACTCTATCATCTCTCTTGGGGTAGACTGAGTCAAGGGCAGGGGTCAGCCCAGAAGAAGTATCAGAAATGGGAATACATGTTCCCTTGTTATCATGGTGCAAATAAAAGCTGCTAAGTGGAAAACAGTTTTGTGGTTCCTCAAAAACTTAAACAGAATTACCAATGATCCAGCAATTCCTCTCCTAGGTATATACTCATAGAGGTGAAAATAGGAACTCAAACAGGTATTTGTACATCTCTGCTCATTGAAGCATCATTCACAATAGCCAAAAAGTGGAAACAACCTAAATGTCCATCAAATGATGAATGGATAAACAAAATGTGGTATATCCATACAATGGAATATTGTTCAGTCATTAAAAGGAATATTACTGATACACGCTGCAACTTGGATGAACCTTGAAAACAAGCTAAATGAAAACCAGTCACAATATACTACACGTCATATCTTGTATTATCCAATTTATATGAAATATCCACAGTAGATAAATCCACAGATACTGACAGCAGATTGGTGGCTGCTAGGGGCAGGAGGGAGGGGTATGAGAAGCTACTGCTTAATGGATAGGGGGTTTTACTTTCTGCTTGATAAAAATGTTTTGGAATTAGATTAAAGGTGGTTGCAAGACACTGTGAATGTACAAAATACTATTGAATTGCAACTTAAAACAGTTAATTTTATGTTAAATTTTACCTCAACAGAAAAAAATATGAGCTGCTGATAACCAGAAGATAGGGTGAAGCAATACAAAACATTTCCAAGCATATAGTCTCCATTGCTGTAACAAACTTTTCTTGAAATGCAGTTTAACCGGACATGGTAAGTATACCATAGCAGCTTCTAGAAACAATAGCAACCTGCCTAAATTTTCTGCATGACAAGACCAACACCAATATTGGTAAGGAACTTCTTTAGGGTGATTTAATCTTTGAAGCTTTCAGCCTTTTCATTTTTGCTGTACATGCAGTTTTAGTATCAAAGAAAATCACAGCAAGAAGTCCTCTGAGTTTAAAATAGATGAGTTTTTGAGACTCTCGCTTACTTTAAACACAGATAGTGTGGTAGCTGCCTGATCACAGCTTGAGTTCTGTTCTCCTCCATCCCTGTACATTACCCAGAGGATATTAATATAGAGAAAGTCTCCAATAATCTCATAAATCACTCTCACAGCTGAAGTGGACAGGAAGTACACAGATGTTGAATGGCTTCTACTGTGTAATGGGCCTAGATAATATTCAACTGAAAAGCCTTCGGATAAATGAGACTTCAGCCATCAGACACCCTCACACATTATTGCTTGGGTGAGAAAATAATTTTGAGAACTTCTAGCTCTGTAGTAACTCAATGACCAGGAAACACAAACCTTAGGCAGAGTTCTCCTATTTCTTATATATGGCATAGTTGAAGTTAGATGTTTTCGTATTGTCTTCTATTTAAACTTTCTGAGGGAACAAGACTATTTTTTTAACTAGTGTGGACCCTGTTGCCCTCAGATTTGTTCTATTTTTAATGAGATCTCTTTGTATTTGTTAACCCAAAATTAAAATTCCTTCTTCCCAGTGAGCTGCTTGGAAAGGCCTTTCATTTTACAACTAAAAGGAATAAATTAGGCTGGGTGCTGTGGCACATACCTGTAATCCCAGCACTGTGGGAGGCCAAGGCGTGTTTATCACCTGAGGTCAGGAGTTCAAGACCAGCCTGACCAACACGGTGAAACCCCGTTCCTACTACAAATACACAATTATCTGGGCATGGTGGCGCATGCCTGTAATACCAGCTACTTGGGAGGCTGAGGCAGGAGAATCACTTGAACCCGGGAGGCGGAGGTTGCAGTGAGCCGAGAAGGCACCACCACACTCTAGCCTAGGCAACAACAGCAAAACTCTATCTCAAAATAAATAAATAAATGAAGACTTCGTAGGCCCCTCTTTTGATAGAGAAAGGAAATGAGCACTTCAAATCATTTTTTAAAAAGAACCAACAACTCATCATGTATTTTAAGTAGGTTTCTAAAAGATTAGTGCAAAAATTGAATACACTTAGTCCTGGCTTTGCAGAATAGTACAAAATCATAAAAATGACCACACTGGCTGAAATCACATTATGCAATCTGAATGATCAATGGGAGTAACCTATGATGGGACAACAACCTTTACAAATTTTTGTCAAAACATATAAAGCTTCTGTTTGTTATAAACATACAGGGTGATCAAAAAAAACCATCAACAAATATTTTGTCGACTGCATTTTAAAACACTAAACAGTTTTCTCTGCAGAAAACTTAAGTTATTTGAATAGCACTTGCCTCCTTCTCATCTTACTACTTAAGGTCCAGAACGAGCATCTTTTCTCTGCCTTGACAAACTCATACTCCCTTTGAATTTGTATCCAGCCATCAACATTTTATCTTTCAAGCATTCAATGTCATGAAATTTCTTGTAAATCTCTTTAATGTGAAGTCAGTTTTTGTTGTTTGGGGGGGGTTTGTTTTATTTAATGTGTTTGTTTTTGCTGGCATCACTTTCTCTGGTACATTTTCATCCTTTTTGTCAAAACCACTGTTGTCATTCATGTTCCCAAGTTTATCTTCACTAAGTTCCCCTGGCTGCATATCACTCTCTCCAGTGGTGTTCGGTCGTCACTGCCCATCATCTCTCTCTTCTGTGACTCCCATCTACGTTCGATTCCATTTTTGCTTCTAGCATTATCAATTTTCATTTCTTTGCTATACTTCCAACTTTGTTACTATTTCCTTCTGTCCATTAACTAATGAAAAATGTCATGTAGGTTCATCATAGAACTAACTACAAGCTTAGCTGCCTGTGTGTGAAGTGAGTAAAAGCAGCACAGTGGCTGATCACTGACAGAATTAGAAAGATGTGACATGACTGTCACTGATCATGATGCACATCTGTTACTTAGGCAGTGATTTCTGTGGGCTGAAGAGTTAGTAATCAAGTATGTGCTTTATGCAATCACTCAGAGTTAACATACCGTAGTATCTGAAATGTGAACCGTGTTGTCAGGGCACTAGCGTTATTTAACCAAACCTTAGTAACTGAAATTCATAAATATCAGAACTGTGCACAGGGAGAACCTCTTATGAAATAAAAGAACTTACATTTATCTAATTGTAACTAACTGAAAATACTTAATCACTAGGTAATTTTATAATTTAAAATGCATACCGGTACAGTGATCAGTTAATCTACCTTCATGACTTACAGCTACTGTTCACTTAGAAAACAAAGGGAAAAAAGATGAAATTACAATAGCTTACAATTATATTCTCAAACCTTAATGCTTGCTTTCTGCCTATATCTAAGTTCGTGTTTGCCCTATCTACCTAAAGATGTAGCTGCTGCTTATAAATGGGATAAAATATACACCAAGTCTAGTGCCACTCCTGGCCTGGTGAGCACCTTAGGACTCCTTCATATGTCTTCATTAACTGATTTATTCATAATGGCAATACTCACAATAATAATATTTGTAACAATATAAATCATGACCAAAATATGGGCAACCCTGGTCTTTTGTGGATGATATTCTCTAGAATGAGATAAAGTGAGTCCATGATTTTTACATGTGTAAAAACTTAAGTCAATGTGTCAAAATAGTAAATGGTTGTATATGTGTGTGTGTGTGTGTGTGTGTGTGTGTGTGTGTGTGTGTGTGTTTTAAATAACAGTTTTGGGCCGGGTGCAGTGGCTCACGCCTATAATCCCAGCACTTTGTGAGGCAGAGGCAGGTGGATCACCTGAGGTCAGGAGTTTGAGACCAGCCTGGCCAATATGGTGAAACCCCACCTCTACTAAAAATACAAAAATTTGCTGGGTGTGGTGGCACACACCTACTCTGGAGGCCGAGGCGGAGAATCGCTTGAACCCGGGAGGCAGAGGTTGCAGTGAGCTGAGATTGCACCACTGCACTCCAGCCGGGGCGACAAGAATGAAACTCCATCTCCAGAGAAAAAAATAATAATAAAATAATAAAATTAAATAACAGTTTTGGTCATGGTACAGGGAAATAGGCATGCAATACAGTTAAGAGACTAAATCTAAAAAAAAAAAAAAAAGCCTTCTAGAAACTAGTTAAATCAGTATGGCACATTCATAAAATGAAACCTCTTATAGCTACAAAACATCAAATGGTAGAGGAATATTACAATTTTGATTAAGTATATATGTTATAACTCACAAACACAGACACATTTAAAAAACTATGATCACTCAAAAATAGCAATGAGTATATTAATCTCATTTTTAATGTATTTCTATATTTTTCAAACTTTCAATAATGAACATGCAATTACTTACATAATTCAGATTTGCTTTTACCAAAAATAAAATCACAGTATAATATTTTGTAATTTGATTTTTCACTTACTACTGTAACTTAAACATATCCATGTATCATCAGTGCATATAGGATTGATTTTGTGTTTCTTTCATAAAATGTTTACATGCATGAATTATATAATTTTGTATAAATGTGTTCACAACACAAATGCTGGCTTTTTTAAATATTTGGAAATTGGAATACATATGCAGAAAAACAGGAAAACATCATGTGTGTACAACTTAATAAATTTTAACAAAGCAAGCACAACTCTTGTGATTACCACAAGATTAAGGAATAGAATAGTGGCTGGGCATGGTGGCTCATGCCTATAATCCCAGCACTTTGGGATTACAGGCCAATGCAGTCAGATCACCTGAGGCCAGGAGTTTGAGACCAGCCTGGCCAACATGGCAAAACCCCGTCTCTACTAAAAATACAAAAATTAGCTGGCCGTGGTGGTGCACACCTATAATCCCAGCTACTCAGGTGGCTGAGGCATGAGAATTGCTTGAACCAAGGAGGTGGAGGTTGCAGTGAGTCGAGATTGCACTATTGCACTCCAGCACTCCAGCCTGGGTGACAGAGTGAGGCTTGGTCTCCAGAAAAAAAAAAAAAAAAAAAGAATAGGATACCAGCACCCATAAGACTCCTCATGATGCATGCCAGTTACTATTTCTCTAAAAAGGGACATTATCTTTACAGAAGTGAATTCACATAGTATGCACTCTTTTGCATCTGCCTCCTATGGTTCAATATTATGTCACTTGAATTCATTCATGTTATTTGGTATAGCACTAGGTTTTTTTCATTTTTATTACTATATGGTATTCCACTGTATAAAGACAATACAATATATACAATATATTTAGCCATTCCACTGTTAAGGGACATTTAAATTGCTTCCCGTTTGGGACTATTATAAAAAAGCAGCTATGAAAATTCTTGTATACTTCTTTTGGTCCATCTATGTAAGTATCTCTGCTGAATGTACACTGAGAAGGTGAACTGCTAGATAAAAATGTATGATATATTCCTATTTAGAAGATGCTGTTAAACAGTTTCCCTAAGTAGTTGTATTAATTTATAATCCTGATGGCTAGATATGAACATTCCCATTACTCCACATCCTATTGTTTCGTGAGTTTTAATTTTAGCCTTTGGTGAGTTTGATCTTGATATCTCATTGTATTAGCAAGCATACGTGTTGTTTGAATCCCAAATCATATTAACAATTTAGGAAATATCCACGCAAATTAAAAAGAGAAGGGAAAATTAATACTAGGCAGAGTATTTCCGTCTAGTAAAGAGAAACACATTAACTTATGTTGTTTTCCCCAATCTTCCCAAACTCACTGATGTCAAAACAACGATATCAATGTATTCAAGAAGGGAAAAAATAAAAGAAAATAAAAACTTGAATTAGTACTTGATTTTAATAAATTTTTTGCTTTGTTTTTAAATTTCAAGTAAAATATTTTAAATCAGTAGCACATAAAGTCTTTGATATTGATGAATATATATCCACATACACATATATAAATATGTAAACACATAAAGAACATATATTAATTAACCTTGCAGTATAACAAAATACCCCAAGATTTACTGGCTTCTTCATGAGCCACAATTCTGTGTGTTGGTTTTGGGTTGCCTCAGCTAGTCCAGCTGGGCTCTTCCACACATTTGTAGTCTGCTGGTGATCGATGGCTTCTCTCACATGTGTGATGGTTGCCCAGCTGGTAGCTTGGGTATGGGCATGTTCATCTCATTATCCAGCAGGCTAGTGTTGACTCATTCATGATGGGGTGATTATAGGTTTCCAAAGAGCAGCAAAAGGGCAAGTGCTGGCATACAAAAACTTTTCAAGCTTTTGCTAATGACACAGTGGCCAAAACAAGTGATATGGCAACCCAAATGGAGAATTAGTATCTAGCCTTGATAAATACTGCCACACCACATTGAAAGGGCATGGATACAGGAAAGCAAAGAATTTGTGGCCAATTTTACAATATTATATGTTATGTACTTTTACTGGTTCTTTATGCACTTTGTTTTGCCTGTTACTTAGAAGCCAAAGAGATAATACCTAATGTTTTCCCCATTTGGTATATAAGGATATTGAGGTTCAGAAACGTTAAGCAATAACATTGTCAGTAATCAATAGGGCCAGTATTTAAACTTACATATATATTATTTCAATGTTCCTATTTTTTTGATACCATTCCATCTTCTAGTGATTGGCTAATGCTCCAATTTTGTCTACTTCCATACAGTTGACATTTCAGTGTTCATAATTTTTTGGTATAGATCCAAATTTCCATCTAGTGTCTTCTTCCTTTTGCTTGAAGAACTTCCTCTAACATTTCTTGTAGTGCCAGTCTGGTGGTGATGAAATCTTTGAGTTTTTGAATGTGTTAAAACATCTTTATTTTGCTATCATTTTTTAAAAAGGTATTTTTACTGGGTATAAAATTCTAGGGTTACAGGTGTTTTTTTCTTTCAGTACATTGAAATTGCTACTCCACTGTAGGCCATGCATGGTGGCTCACATCTGCAATCCCAGCACTTTGGGAGGCTGAGGCAGGTGGATCACAAGTTCAGAAGATGGAGACCATCCTGGCTAACACGGTGAAACCCTGTCTCTAGTAAAAATACAAAAAAATTAGGTGTGGTGGCAGGTGCCTGTAGTTCAAGCTACTTGGGAGGCTGAGGCAGGAGAATGGTGTGAACCTGGGAGGTGTAGCTTGCAGTGAACTGAGATCGGGCCACTGCACTCCAGCCTGGGCAACAGAGCGAGACTCTGTCTCAAAAAAGAAAAAAAAAGAAAATAGAAATTGCTACTCCACTGTCTGCTCACTTGCATTGTTTCCAGTGTGAAGTCTGTTGTCATCCTTATGTTTGTTCACTTGTATAAAATTTGGTTTTATGGATGATTTTGAGAATTCCATATTGTTTTGACCAATTTGAGCAATTTGGTGTAGTTTTCTTCCTGTTTTTGTGTGTTTGGGCTCATTAAGTTTCAGGCAAGAAGGTAAATCCAGTTCCTTTCATCTTGGCCAGAAACAGAAAATATACCTCTTGTTGTGGTTTTAATTTGCATTTTTCCCCGATAACTTTTGAAGTTGAGCAACCATTCTTATGTTTACTAACCATTAGAATCTTTTTTTGTGAACTGTCGAAGGATTCTGCCCACTTTTATATTAGATTATGTGCCTTTGTTCTTTTGTAGGAATTCTTTATATATTCCATATATGAGTCTTTAGTTTGTATTGCAAACACCTTTTCCCACTTTGCAGCTTGCATTGTTATTCTCTTAACAAGTATCTTTTGATAAGCTAAAGTTTTAAAATTTTAACATAGTCAAATTTATCCAATATTTCCTTTGTAGTTAGGACTTTTGTGTCCAGTTTAAGATATTTTGCTTATTCCAAGATCATGAAGATATCCTTCCTCACACGTTGTATATTGTTTCATTGTTTTACTTGTCACATTTAGATCTACATCCATCTAGAACTGATTTTTAGATATGGTAGACATCTAATTTTTAGATATCTGATTTAGATATCTAATTTTTAGATCTAGTAGATTCCTCCTCCCCCAACCCTGGCAAATTTCTATCCAATCTGCCTTAGAGCCATTTCTTATTATTGTTTGATTCTCTGTA
The DNA here is from genome assembly GCF_037993035.2 of Macaca fascicularis. Lineage (NCBI taxonomy): Eukaryota > Metazoa > Chordata > Mammalia > Primates > Cercopithecidae > Macaca > Macaca fascicularis. The sequence goes on from NC_088377.1 coordinate 108,590,082, forward strand.
TAATATCCTCCTTAACGGGGTCTGAGTTCCAGTTTTTATTTTATTTTCCTCCTTCTTTCAATTTCCATGAGCCTCCTGAAACCTCTGAGCAGCTTCTCATGCCGTTGGCCACATCTATGAATTATCAAATGTCTCAAGGAGAAAAGCAGCATCAAACATTAGGCAAATCTCTTTGTGCTTTCTTCTGCTGCTATCTTAGCCCCTGAAACACTAACTTCTTCAATGCTCTTTAAATGTTCTTCAGTGCATTTAAACAGATTTAGTTAAATATTTTAGCCACTTTTCTAGTTGTTCCCAGAAAGAACGGTACTCTGTTAAAAGCTAATTTGTTATAGCTGGAAGCTCTACCCACTGAGTTTAAGCTGGAACTGGACAACCTTCATCAAGTGGCATCAAAGCGAGGCTGAGACCAGAACAATTTCATATTCCATACAAGGGCCTAGAACTCCTTGCTGGCAGGACCCCACGTTCACAACATTTAATTTTTGGATCTCATAACATCGAAGTGATATTTTACTTTAACCGCACATTGTAATAACCCTAATGCTGTTGTATAACTTATACATTGGCCATGGAAAGAATTCCAAAGGGGCTACAACAGAATAGAATGCAGTGGCAACACATATGCAAAATGAAGAAAAAATTGTGCATATTGTTATATAATTTGTGATTAACCACATATTTATCATTTTGAGAAGATAATCAAGGATAATCTCCATGGGATATAAAATTTGACATTTATTTTGAAAGTAGATTCTCTATTTTCTTGTCATACACCTAAATACCTGAACCTCTAAGTGAATCAGGCTGCATTTTTATTAAGGTATCCATTTAAAATATTACACATTCCTAAGTCATGACAAGTAGAGTTGCTCTTATGCTGCACTTTCTGTGACAGACTACCCTTTCACGAGCAGCTTCTATTCCTTGCTCCTCAGCTGCAGGTACATAGAGCCAATGGCAAGATGGTCAAAACCACGACCCCTTTTCTGTGCCCTTTTGCTCCTTCTTTCTCATTCCTTCTTCAGCCCCAACTTAAACTCAGGAGCAACCACTTCCTTCACTTTAGACACCTCATATCTTTCCAGCTTTCTACTTCCTTTAGGAAAGTTAGAAGTTTTATTTAATTTTAACTAAAATTCATTCTTGCATGCCCTCAACTTACCATGTACATTTTGCGTCCTTTTCCTATTAATTTTCTAAAGAAGAATCTCCTCCTGTCAGCGAAGGTTTTGGCATACTATGAGTGATCATTGAGCTCCATCCTCTTGAAATTCATATGCTGAGACACTTTTACTTTTACTCCATCAGGAAGATAACCAAATGGAAGCTCTGCATAAAAACATACTGTGCTTGTGGGAATGTGGGGTCCAGATATTTGCTCCTTTAAGATCCAATGGTGCTTTTCATCACCTAATATAAAGCTCATTTCTCACAAGCACCTTTTTGAATGCCAATATTTACAGTCTATTAGAGGTATCAGTTGAGTACCATCTGTCTCATCACTGCAATTTAGGAGATTTCTCCAAAGACAAGTTGGCAGATTTCCTTGTGTGTAGACTGATGCAGATGCCCTTGAAGGGCATTTCTTCATGCAAACATTCAGCATTCCTGAGTGTATGTATCTTGTCATTTTAGAGAATGCATTGTGGCTTCAATTTGCACAGCTACAACCATCTAACAGCCACATTAAGTCATATTTTTAAAAGGTGAAATTAATTTTAATGTATATTTAATCCAGTATATCCCAAAATATTATCATTCAACATGTGAGTAATACAAAAAGTGAGATCTTTTCCATTATTTTATTTGCGGCAAGTCTTTGAAACCAGGTATGTATTTTATATTTACAGCACAGCTCAATTTGGATTTTTCATCTGAAAATGCTACACCTGTATTTTCATTTCATAGAATACGCAGGGGCAAAGGTAGATTCACACACCCAAGTTGTTTCAAACACACAATGTTTTCCGATAACTGAATCAAATATCAAGGTTTAGATTTAAATCAATTGCAATTCATTACAATAAAAAGTCAGTTCCTTAGCTGCCACATTTCAAGTGCTCAGTGGCCATGTAAGGGTCACAGCTACCCCATTAGAAGCACAAGTAGAGCCGATCACGTTGACAGCAAGTCTTTCTTTAGTACAAGCTCCATTGTGGGTTAGCTTCTCCAGACCTCACCTTCATGGAGAAGTTAAATGTTTCATAGACGAGAGAAAGAAAATGTGCAAACTGTTCTCAGACAAAAAGACCTTTCACATTAGGAATCAGTGGCTACAAACACCTTGATTGCCCAAAGTTTTCAGTTATTTTAAGGTAGTATATAACAACCTGAAAGGGTGCAAAGGGGTAAACTGATATTATTTTGTCTAACTTTAACCACTGTACTAATTCAGTTAAAAAATACAAATTTTTTCTGAAAGGGGAAAAAAATACCAAAGAATGTTAATACTGAATCCCATAAGGACTTCAGGTCAGTTGTCCGTAACTATTGTACCACATCAATGAATCCTGCAAATACACCTTTAAGTTTTATTTCTACAGCAACTACGAGAGAGTTTGACCACTGAAGTTAAGCAGCACCTGTATCCACCATCCTTTAGTTAACTGATAACCTTGGGAGGTCAGGCTGAATTTGGGGGGAAGAAAATTTTTAAAACTTGATGTTAACCAAACTTACCAAAACCTAATAATTACTGACAGCATTCTAGACACACCAATTTTATCCCTCTACCATTCCAACTCTTGTATCTTAAACTGGGGGTTTCTGCTTACAGAATTCGGGTTTTAGTGGTTATCAGACCTCCCTGGCTGGTCTATTCAAGCTGATCACATTCCACAATTAACTACAGAAACTCTCACTTGGACCAACACTCTTAAATGGAGTGTGGGTGGGTAAAGGAGGGGGGCCTGGAAAATTCAAGTCATTCACAAGATGTCAAGATGAGTTATCTACCCACAAAGGGCGCCTTTTATGGGGAAATTGCATTGTTGCTCCACAAGCTGCAGTTGCCATGTTATCTTGGTCACACTACAGGGAGCACATTCAGGAATGTTAGCACACAAGGCATAGACGGAAAGACTAAGTCTGGTGGTCTGAAACTGATTCTAATAATGAAAAGAGGGTAAGAGAGTGTGGCAAGATCACACTATCTGGCGTTAACAGCCTGTAGCATTAACTATTCCATAGTTAGTGAGCAAGAATTAAGAATGCATGTTGAATTTGCAGAACCATTTCTTTCAGGGAAAGAAGCCGGCTATTCCTCTAGATGACTCAAATGACCCTTAGCTCCTTTTCAACAAGTCACTTTTGGATAGTTATTTGTACCACAAAGGCTGCTAAACACTTCTTCTAATAATAGACCTTTAGTAACAGTGTGATAGCATTTTATGCAAATTTTAATTGTTCAAAATTTAAGTAGTGTACACAAAAAGACCTCAATGAAATCCCATTTTGAGCACAACTTGAAATACAAATTTTCTCAAAATTTCAAAATACATCAAAAATATATCCAACCACTTCAAATCTGTGTGTCAGAACTGTAAGCATGTTTATACTGTGGCCACAGGGCTAGATCCTATTAGCTGGCAAGAAGAAATACCCACCTCCCTTTGTTAGCATGGTGGCATTTATCAGCACAGCTGTGAGGGAGTTTGGAGAGCTCCATGCTGTGATTTTAACATTCAGCTTCATCATAATTTCAAATGTTTCAAAAGCCTTATATAATCTAGTCATTCATTAAGGAGGGGTACTAGTACTGAGCAATGTACCTGGAATTCACGGATTTAGAACTCATGGCTAAAATGCTATGAATGGGGTAGGCGAGGACACATCCACAGTAAGTCACACTGATAAAGGAGAAGATAGCACTCTGTAAAATACCAAAGTCATGTTGTGAAAAATTTTTTAAAGGGTTTACAAAGCACATCATTGAAATCTGAAAAATAAACTGGCATCAGGGATGCACAGACTGTGAGTCAACATGTAGTTTAGCTAAGGCACGAAGGATTTTTTTGAGGATTTAAAAGGAGGGTGAACAGAGTTGGTGACAAGAATTCATTGAGAGATCTTTTCCTCTAGCACAGAGGACAAAGAGGAAGTGAGTATGTGCACATTCTGAAGGTAACGGATGTGTGTTAGGACAGTTAGTCCCTCCAGGGTTTGGTAAGACACATCTCAATACCCCACCCTCCTCTACCTCCATGCACGCCTTCTACAGAAAGTACCATAGGGAGGAAGAGGGCAAAGGAGGCCATCTGCACAGTGTGAGTTATCAGCCACGATGCGGAGGCCATGGCATCTCCCTCCCCGTTTGTGGGTAAGATAGAAGACTGGGTCCCCCAACCTCCACTCTAAGGTCAAGCAAGAGGAATAGGAGAATCACTCATAAAAACTCTGGGTACCAGTAGGAAGTGAATCTTTGATGTGCCCCTTGTTTGGACACCTGCCTAGGTAGAAAAGGAGAAGGAAGATGGAACCAGGTGGCTGGTTACACTGCCAGGAGCAAGAACTGGAAGGATTAAAGTGGGGGTGGCTCTGGCATATACATCCCTGGGGAGGTTCCCTTTGTCCAGAGGACCTGCACACATGTTCCACCAGAAACCCAGCATGTGGATCCTTGCTGTTAAGGGTGAAGATGGACAGTCACTGCTGGTGAGGGAAGCAGGAGCAGTCATTAAGAAAGGGCAACAACAGAGAGATCACACCCCTAAACCCCTCTCCATGATAAATGGGCAGAGACGGGGGAGGAAAGGGCCAAAGTCTCCCTCTCAACCCCAAGTTATTAAATGACAGCTTAGTCTTGACATGGAGTGAGATGGAAATTTCCAACTAGAATATGATGAGTTGCTTTTGGTTTATTTTTTAAGTTTTTAATAAGAAAGGAAGACCAGGAAATTACAATACCTGCCCGAAATATTATAAAGGGGTCTGCTACGGGTGCAAAGAGATTCAGAAGGGCACATGTGAGATTAGTAATTGCAGAAAGATAAAACTGTTTCATGACTGTTATTCCATGAAATTAATATTATTCAATAAACCAGTCACATTAGTGTTCGTTCTGTTTAAATAATATGATTAAAAGAAAAAGAATGCTTACCTATTTACAGATTTATGCACCTCTCTGCTAACTTATTGAAAATTCATTTGGCATTGTAAGCATGTCAGATTTGAAAAGTATTCAGAAACATGTACTTTAATGAAATATAATACCTGCTACCCTCATATAGTCACCCTGGGCAGAGGGTCCAGCTGCTGGTCATGAGGATGCCCTCAGGGGCTTATTGAAGCATAGTGTAGTTACAACTATTATGTTTCAAAATAGTTTTTTTAAAGATATCTAATTGTGTGCTAATAAGTATGTAAAAGACGGATATAGTAGATTCATAGTCAGTTTAATCACAGAGATTTTATTTGCAAAGCCATCTGGAAATTAGCATGAATATACAAAACAATACTACCTGAGTGGTGACCCTGAACACATTGCCCAAACTGTCCAACAATTCTGTTACTAATAGCACAACCGCACTTATATTAGCAACAACAAGAATAGCCAACCAATTGAATTTAGGTTCAAAGTTAAATGATGAAGAGAGAAATCATTAAGATAAATACTGCGCCCAAAGAACAGCAAAATTCAGGGAACTGCAGTGTAAAGAGACACACATTCCAAAGAAAATGGCATAAAAAATATCTAGAGAAAAATTTTTCCAAGAAAAAAAACTGGAGAAAACTCCACAATTATATAGCACAAGCTTGAGTTTCAAAATAATCTGTAATACACAGTCAACTCTAGGAGCGCCCAGCTACGTCAGCCACAACAACTGTAAGATCTTAGTGAACAGGAATGATTGAGTAGGTCTAAATGAAAGACAACATTCTCTTAAAGTTTACAGGAAGTAGTGCTTTGGAATTTGTACAAAGTTTGTCTCTGATCTGAGCTTTCAGATTACACACGATAATATCTGTTTTGATTTGCTTTAAATATTGACGTGGGAATCAGCAAAAAGGTGATGCACTATTTTTGCACAGATAGGAGAAAATTCGAGGGTTAATTCAGGATGATCCTGAAATTACACAAATCTAACTTGGACAGCACTGAAAATTAGCCCAATGTCGTAATTATGAAGGTGACTCTGGAGGGAGGAGTAAGAAGGTACCAGCCATGATCTCTTTCCAAGTGACCCTTTCTCCCCTAGGAAAGCTGCTAACCAGGCAATGGATGCCCCAGCTCTTGTCCCAGAATTCTGGGGGATTTGGTGATAGTGTTTCTTTCCATCAACTTCTTTCAGCACTGTAAGCCTTACACATTTAATATCGTTCCTCTTTACTGAGCACCAGACAGTTATTCTTCCCACTCCCTTTTGCACAGCCTCTGACATACCTCTGATGCTGCATTACAAATTTTAACTGCAGATTTTCTAGTTCCTGGCCCACGTGACATGACAGGTAGCATCTGACAATGATAGAGACACTATGACTTTCCTCTGCTAACACAGTATAATACGAGACTTTCAAAGAAATATTACCTGTTTAGGCTGAGCTCCTTTTGAAAGAATGTCAAGTAAATCACCAGAAGAGATGAAATAGAAGCGAGGAAAGGCTATGCGCTTGGTTTCCAAGTATTCAGTGAGAGCTTTTTCACAAAGAGAAAGCCTATATGAATGAAAAATCTTTTTAAGCATATCTTGTCCATTCAGTCATTAAAACTTCAGCAAAACAAAACTCAAGTCCTGTCCATTCATTACAGTAAACTTACTGTTTAACAGGTAGCTTACTTCCTTCTTTTTGACACCATCATCTATCTTGCTTATGACTAATATACAAGTTATGCCAAGTAGAAGAGGACTATGCCAAATACACACACACACATGCACACACACACACACCCCATTAGTTGTGGCTAAATATGAATTAGACTTAGGATTACGTTATTCACTGCTTTTCTGAATGACACTCCTAAGCAGCAGTGGAGAAGACCAGGTTGCCATCCTTCAACCTGAGAGCAAAATGCACTAGTAAGATGTAATTGGTTTACAGTCTTCTTTTCCCCCACTGGATGTCTACAAAACACAAGTGACTTCCCTCCTGTCAGGTATTCAGAGGAGTCATAAGATCCAGAATTGGTTCCACTTTATTGCCCTCAGCAGAGCAGAAATGACCCAGAGGCAGAGCCCTGAAGCCCCAAAGAGCATCACTCAACTGAAATAATTAACTTTGCCCTTTTCATTACCAAAAAAACTTTCAGACTCTAAAACTGTTTTGTTTATGTAATATAAAATTTTATTTAGGTCTTTCCTTACCTTGCAATAAAAAAAGGATCGCAGTTCCACAACCCATCATTTTAGTAGCAGATGTGACCATTTTTTATCAAAAGCCAGAATTAAATGTGAAAATTATTTTACAAATGGCCCTTGGGACCATGATTTCAAAAGTGCTACTGTGCTGCCTCAGGATAATTTCTAATCAAATGAAACCGTACAGAAATTAAAGGACTACATTAACAGAGTGCAATCCCAGTTCCTGGCACACAGTAGGTGCTCAATCAATATTTACAGGATAGTTTGATGAAAGAATTGATCAATCAACCATGTCAATTATCTTGATAAGAAGATATATTAGCATAATACTCCTTTCAGAAAACAAATATTTTTGGATTTATTTACATTAACTTACTATATGTATGTTCCATGTAATATGTATGAGACAACTAGACTATTATAAGCAAAATTACAAAATAATTTACAAGAGGTTGCACCTCCATAACACAGTATTAAACACTCTTAGGTATGTGAAAGGGACTTCATAAAATTACAGTAAACTGATCATCTTCGATAGCTTTATTCTTACCTGGACTGTAAATCTTTAAGTTTTTCATAGAGATTAGGTCTGCATGTTGCTTCTAACACATTTTCTACTTTGGCTGTCTTGAACATTAACTCCTGTATGAAAGTGCAATACGGAGCCGTGGATATTAGAACAATATTTTCTAAACTTTTAAACGTTTCGAGAATTAAAAAATGAAGAACAAAGAATGAGGAGGCAAGGTTAAAGATACTTCTAAGAATGTCCGACACCACATCTGTTTACTTTTGCTTTTCAACTCTTAGATGAAGATCAAAAGCACGTACAAGCACACCGTTTTTATCAAAATAAATGTGAGAAGCTCTGTCACCACTTTAGGCCCAGAGAATTTTTCTCTTCTAAATCAAACGAAAAAGAATAAAGAAAGGCAAAAGGAGAAAGGGAACGGAGAATGGGAAGAGGAAAGAGAAGAGAAAGGGAGACAGGTAGGAGCAGTGTGGGGGAGGAGAGGGAGAGAAAAAGGGAGAAAGGGAGAGAAAGAGAGAGAGAGAATGAGAGAGCGCCCAGAATCTTAAAAAGCACACCTACATATAAAAATGAGAGAGACCTAAACAATCTATTTTTTCTTCCTCAAAAGTGAAATGAATTAAAATTTATCTGTGACTTCTATTTTAGGTAGAAAGAAAAAACATTTAATCTCAATTTTTATGAGAAAGAAATAGTCATTATCCTTTGCTAGAAATCTCTCCAATCAATTATCATTATGTGCACCATGCCACGTGCTTTCTATGGCTTTTACAGAAAAGAAAAACCGAAACTAGTAGTAGTATTTTCTACCTGTTGTCTTTTCTGTCTTTTACCTCTAAGGATGAATCTGTTTACCTTTATTACCACAAGGGTCGGCAATCTATGGTACCTGGGACAAATATGGCCTGATGATTGTTTTGCATGACCTAGAAGCTAAAAATGGTTTTTACATTTATTTTGGAGACAGGGTCTCATTCTGTCACCTGGGCTAGAGTGCAGTGCTGCAGTCATAGCTCACTGTAACCTCAAACTACCTTGGCTCAAGTGATCCTCCCACCTCAGCCTCCCGAGTAGCTAGACAAGTGTGGGCCACCTTGCCCAGCTAATTATTACAAAGTTTTTAGTAGAGAAGGGGTCTCACTATATTGTCTAGGCTTGTCTTGAACTCTTAGCCTCAAGTCATCCTCTTACCTTGGACTCCCAAAAGGCTGGGATTATAGGTGTGAGCCACCGAGCCTAGCCTACATTTTTAAATCACTGAAAAAAATAACCGGCTGGGTGCGATGGCTCACGCCTGTAACCCCAGCACTTTGGGAGGCCGAGGTGGGCAGATCACAAGGTCAGGAGTTCGAGACCAGCCTGGCCAATATGGTGAAACCCTGCCTCTACTAAAAACACAAAAATTAGCCAGAAGTGGTGGCGGATGCCTGTAGTCCCAGCTACTCAGGAGGCTGAGGCAGGAGAATCGCTTGAACCAGGGAGGCAGAGGTTGTAGTGAGCTGAGATTAGGCCACTGCACTCCAGCCTGGGAGACAGAGCAAGACTCTGCCTCAAAATAAACAAATAAATAAATAAATAAAAATAAAAATAAAAAACAGTATATTTTGTGACACATGAAAACTATGTGAAATTCAAATTTCAGTATCTACAAGTAAAGCTTTATTGGCATACAATCATATCCATTTGTTTATATATTACCCATGTCTTCTTTCATGTTATAATAGCAGCATTCGGAAGGTGTTACAGAGGCTGCATGATCCACGCAGCCTGAAATATTTATTACCTGACCCGTTGCAGGAAAAGTATCCTGACTCCTGCTTACTCACGCAAAAATATATTCATTTTTATAAATACGATGCTCCAAATCATGTTTCTTTACAAAACTTTGCTAGAATAGCATACAACCTGTCTTTGACAAACCTTAAATTCAGCATCCACCCCATCAAATCTTCTAGCATCTTTCACAAGCTGGATTCGAATATCTTCTGAACAGACAAAAATGCTTTCCAGGTGAGACCAAGTTCGCTGGACTTCCATCCAGGTGAAGATGACCGAGTCTGCTATGTTTAATTTATTTTGCCAGCTTAACACTTGCTCAATGAAATATTCTACATACTTGCTTTGAAGAAGAGTCTGCAACTGAACCTAAAATAAAGGCGAAGAATTTTAAATAGTAGCTAAATTTAGTAGAATGTGAGTGCTATGAGGGAGGCACTATATCTGTTTATTGCTGGATTCTTAGACGTAGCATGTAATATCTGGAACTGGCATTTAATAAGTTTTTGCTAAATGAGTGAATGAGTGAATTAATGGTAGTAAATATTCATATTAACATTTTTCCAAAAAGAGAAAAGGTAAATATAAGCAGCTGTATCTCATATGTCTTCCTCAAAAAGGCCCAGGATCTACTGCCAGCAGAAAAAAAAATTGTGTATCGGGGTTCAGCATTGGGAATTAAAATGTATTCTTTCACTGCTCTTCCCCTCATCCCTGCCTATTAGTCATGCCAAAATTGTGTAGGTATATGTTTATTAATCTTAAAAAAATAGGCTGGGCGCGGTGGCTCACGCCCGTAATCCCAGCACTTTGGGAGGCTGAGGTGGGCGGATCACAAGGTCAGGAGACTGAGACCATCCTGGCTAACACGGTGAAATCCCGTCTCTACTGAAAATACAAAAAATTAGCTGGGCATGGTGGCGGGTGCCTGTAGTCCCAGCTACTCTGGAGGCTGAGGCAGGAGAATGAAGTGAACCTGGGAGGCGGAGCTTGCAGTGAGCCGAGATCAGGCCACTGCACTCCAGCCTGGGCGACAAAGCGAGACTCCGTCTCAAAATAAATAAATAAATAAATAAATAAATAAATAAATAAATAAATAAAATAAAATAAAATATAATAAAACAAAACTGCCCCCCACCAGCCTGCTAGGCCCTCGAGCTTCCACTTTCCTCCCTTTTCAGTTACTGCTAAGCTCCACAGCTCTCCTATCACCAGTGCTTGTTTTTGTTTTTTGTTTTTTTTCAATTATTGGTTACAGTTTTATTTTGAAAAGAATTGCTATAATTAATGTGGTTTTTGTTTCTCATGTTTATATTAAAAGAAAAGCTAACAAATTATATTTTAATTAAAATAAGTCTAGTACGTCTGAAACGCTTCTATCACAGAGCATTACATATCTGCCTAACTTAAATGTTTTAAGTCTGTCCTCATATGTCTTTTTTTCCCTTCCAATATTTATTTTGGGTTTGGGGGGCACATATGCAGGCTTGTTACATAGGTAAATTGCACGTTGTGGGGGTTTGGTGTACAGATGGTTTCATCAGCAAGGTAATGAGCATAGTACCTGTCAGGTACGTTTTTGATCCTCACCCTCCTCCTGCCCTCCACCCTCAAGTGGGCCCCAGTGTGTATCATTCCCTACTTTGTGTCCATGGGTACTCAATATTTAGCCCAGCAGCACTTGTTTTAATGCCATGCAGTCTAGCTAGTACTTCTCACCATTCTATGACATTGAAATCTCAGAAAGTCACTGAGTAGAATGATCTCTACTCCTCATTTTTCTCTACTCTAGGTATTTAACATTCTTGACTCTTCTTTGAGGGAAAACCCTTATCCCTTGACTTTTCTATGATATTACAGTATCCTATTTCAACTATTTCTCTTACCACTCTCTTGCTGCCTCATTTTTGTCTTCTCCTCTTGTTCACCAAATTCAGCCTTTTCCAATGCTCTATCCTCAGCTGGCTTATCTCCTTTACTCTCTATCTAGTTCATCAAGTCTCAAATACTGACAGTGAACTCCCAGACACCAGTTCTTGGCTGAACCTCTGTGTTGAGCTGTGGTCTGGTTTCACCTTTGCATAAACGGCTCTCACACTGAATGAACCAATAACAACAGTGTCATCTCTCCAAACCAGTTTCTTTTCCTAAATATCTCACATCTAGTAATAATACTACTGTTATTTCCTCTGAATAGTTTGTCTCTTCCACATTTCTTCTCATGTCTGAAGAGACGCTAACACCTACGATTTTAGAATTCAAGACCATACAGCACGTGCTCAGACTATCTGTCCAGGCCTACCTTTCACTATCCCTATAAAGAAAATCTGTATTTCAAGGAAACTAATGTCTTAACATTACCTTTGAACGCTAGAGACATCCTGTCATTCCAAGGTGCTACTAATATTGTCCTCATTGCCTAAACACCCTTTCCTGACTGTCATTTTTTGAAGAATAATAGACTGAATAATAGAGTATCTGTCAAGTCTCAGCATAAGCACCATCATCTTCTAAGGCCCTCCTTGGGTCTTTCACCCACCTTAATCACAAAGCCTCCCTGTCTCTTCTGAGACTCCTTGGAGTCCTTTTGCTTGTCTCCCTACTCAAGTGCATCTTCCTAGAGAACAAGTGTTCATAACTTTAGATCACAAATGGTATCATACCTGGAGCCGGTAACAGTTAGATGCTCAATGAATAAATAAATACATGTTGAGTATTAGAACTAGAAAAAAGTAAAAAATCACAATTTAAAATAAAATCTGATTTAAACTGCATATGTAACCAACATCAGAGAACCTAAATATATAAATCAAATATGAACAGATCTGCAGTATGAGATAGACTGCAATATAATAATAGTAGGGGACTACAATATTCCACTTTCAACAATGAATAGATCATCTGGACAGACAAGAGAGAAACAGTGGACTTGAACACCTTAGGCCAAATAGACCTGATAGACACATAGACAGACTATTTCATCCAATAGCAGAATGTAGATTTTTCTCAAGTGCAAATGAAACAGTCTCCAAAACAGATCATGTGTTAGGCCAGTGATATGGTTTGGCTGTGTCCCCACCCAAATGTCATCTTGAATTCCCATGTATTGTAGGAGGGACTCAGCGGGAGGTAATTGAATCACAGGGGCAGGTCTTTCCCATGCAGTTCTCATGATTGTGAATAAGTCTTGCAAGATCTGATGGTTTTAAAACGGGGAGTTTGCAGGCACATGCTCTCTTCTCTTGTCTGCCACTATAGAAGACGTGCCTTTCACCTTCTGCCATGATTTTGAGGCCTCCCCAGCCACATGGAACTGTAAGTCCAATAAACCTCTTTCTTTTGTAAATTGCCCAATCTTGGATATGTCTTTATCAGCAGCATGAAAACGAACTAATACAATAAACTGGTTCCAGTAGGGTGGGGTGCTGCTGAAAATATACCTGAATATGTGGAAGCAACTTTGGAACTGGGTAACAGGCAGAGGATGTAACAGTTTGGAGGGCTCAAAAGAAGACGGGAAAATGCCCAGGCAGAAGTTTGCTGTAGGGGCAGTATCCCCATGGAGAACCTCTGCTATGGCAGTGCAGAAAGAAAATGTGAGGTCAGGGCCCCACACACAAAGGGAAAGTTTGGAACTTCCTAGAGACTTGAATGGCTTTGACCCAAATGCTGACAATGACATGGACAATGAAATCCAGGCTGAGGTGGTCTCAGATGGAGATGAAAAACTTGTTGGGAACTGGAGCAAAGGTGACTCGTTTTATGTTTGAGCAAAGAGACTGGTGGCATTTTTCCCCTGCCCTAGAGATTTGTGGCACTTTGAACTTGAGAGAGATAATTTACGGTATCTGCAGAAAAAATTTCTAAGCAACAAAGCATTCAAGAAGTGACTTGTGTGCTGTTAAAGGCATTCAGTTTTATAAGGGAAGCAGAGTATAGAAGTTCAGAAAATTTGCAGCCTGACAATGTGATAGAAAAGAAAATCCCATTTTCTGAGGAGAAATTCAAGCTGACTGAAGAAATTTGCAAAAGTAACCAGGAGCTGAATGTTAATCCCCAAGGCAATGGAGAAAATATGTCCAGGGCATCAGAGATCTTTATGGCAGGCCCTCCCATCACAGGCCTGGAGGCCTAGGAGGAAAAAGGGGTTTCCTGGGCCAGGCCCAGGGTTCCCATGCTGTGTGCAGCCTAGAGACTTGGTGCCCTGCGTCCCAGCCACTCCAGCCATGGCTGAAAGGGGCCAATATAGAGCTCAGTATGTGGCTTCAGAGAATGCAAACCTCAAGCATTGGCAGCTTCCAAGTGGTGTTGATCCTGCCAGTGCACAGAAGTCAAGAATTGAAGTTTGGGAACCTCTGCATAGATTTCACAAGATGTATGGAAATGCCTGGATGCCCAGGCAGAAGTTTGCTGTCGGGGCAGTATCCTCAAGGAGAACCACTACTATGGCAGAGCAGAAAGAAAATGTGGGGTCAGGGCCCCCACACAAAGTCCCTACTGGGGTACCACCTAGTGAAGCCATGAGAAGAGGGCCACTGTCTTCCAGATCTCAGAATGGTAGATCCACTGACAGCTTGCACTATACCCCTGGAAAAGCCACAGACCCTCAACACCAGCCTATGAAAGCAGGTGGGAGGGAGGCTGTACCCTGCAAAGCCACAAGGGTGGAGCTGCCCAAGACTGTGGCAACCCACCTCTTGCATCAGCGTGACCTGGATGTGAGACATGGAGTCAAAGGAGATCATTCTGGAGCTTTAAGATTTGACTGCCCTGCTGGATTTCAGACTTGCATGAGGCCTGTAGCCCCTCTGTTTTGGCCCATTTCTCCCATTTGGAATGGCTGTATTTACCCAATAGCTGTATCCCCATTTTATCTAGGAAGTAACTCGCTTTTGATTTTACAGGCTTATAGGTGGGAGGGACTTGCCTTGTCTTGGATGAGACTTTGAACTATGGACTCTTGAGTTAATGCTGAAATGAGTTAAGACTTTGGGGGACTGTTGGGAAGGCAAGATTGGTTTTGAGATGTGAGGACATGATTTGGGAGGGGCCGGGGCAGAATGATATGGTGTGGCTGTCTCCCTACCCAAATCTCATCTTGAATTCCCATATGTTGTGGGAGGGACCCAGTGGGAGGTAATTGAATCATGGGGGCGGGCCCTTCCTGTGCTGTTCTCCTGACTGTGAAGAAGTCTCAAGAGATCTGATGGTTTTAGAAAGGGAAGTCTGCCTGCACAGCTTTCTTCTCTTGTCTGCGGCCATGTGAGACATGCCTTTCACCCTCCACCACGATTGGGAAGCCTCCCTAGCCACATGGAACTGTAAGTCCAATAAATCTCTTTCTCTTGTAAATTGCCCAGTCCTGGGTATGTCTTTATCAACAGCATGAAAACAGACTAATACAGCCACAAAACAAGTCTTAACAAATTTAAGAGAAAAAAGAATGAAAAGCAGTAAAGATTATCTACAAGATAAATAATATTAAAAACTTTTGAAAACCTGAGAAAGATATAAATATTCAGGTACAAGAAGGTCAGAGAACACCACATAGAATGGACCCAAATAATACTACTCCAAGTCATATAATAATCAAACTCTCAAAGGTCAAGGACAGATAGAGAATCCTAAAGCAACAAAAGAAGCGAAGCAAATAAGATATAAAGGAGCTCCAATTTGACAAGCTACATCTCAAAAGAAAGAATACAGGCCAGCAGAGTGGAATGACATTTTCAAGTGCTAAATGTAACAAAAACACAACGCTGCTAATCAAGAATACTGTGTCCAGAAAACTTATCCTTCAAATATGAGGGAGAGATTAAAGTCTTTTCCCCAACAAACAAAAGCTGAGCTAATTCACTACCACCAGACTAGTTTTACACAAAATGCTAAAGGAAATTCTTCTATTTGAAACAGAAAAACACTGACATTAAACAATTTGTTTAAAGCCATAAAACCCAGTGGTAAAATTAAATACATGAATGAACATAGGATATTCTAGTACTATAACTATGGTGTGTAATCCACTCATACCTCTAGCATGAAGCCCAAAAGACAAATCTATCAAAAACAATAGCTACAGCAAACTGTTAAGAGGTAGATGATATTAAAATATGCAAATTGAGACAACTAAAGCGCAAAATGTGGGGTAGGGGGAAGGAATGGAGTTTCTTCTTCATTTTTTCCTTAGTTTTTTTTTCTTTGTGATCTAACAGAAGTTGTCATCTCTTTAAAATAACTTGTTATATTTTTTCTAAACCTCGTGGTAACCACAATGCAAAAACCTATAATAGATTCACTAAAAATAAAAAGCAATTAATTAAAACATACTACCAGAGAAAATCACTTAACCATAAAGGAAAACAGTAAGAAAGTAAAAAAGAGGAATTACAAAGCAACGAGAAGATCAGTAACAAAATGGCAGTAATAAGTCTTTAATAACACTGACCTTAAATGGACTCAATTCTCCAATTAAATGCATAAAGTGGCTGCACAGCTAAAGAAATGTAACAGAACTATACAGTGCCTACAAGAAGCCCACTTCACCTATAAAGACACACATAGACTGAAAGTGAAAGAGTGGAAAATGATATACCATGCACCTAGAAACCAAAAAAGAGTAGGAGTAGCTATAATTAGATCAGATAAAATACATTACAATCAAGACTGTAAAAAGAGACAAAGAAGGTGACTACATAATGATAAAGGAATCAATTAGGCAAGAGAATATAATAATTACAAATATTAAATATCTGTGCACCCAACACCTAAACTCCCAAGTACATAAAACAAACTTTAATAGACCTAAAGGGATAAAGGGAAAGATAGACTGCAACACAATAATAGTATAGGACTTTAAACACCCATTCTCAGTAATGGACAGATCTTCCAGATTTCAAAAACCAACAAAGAAACATCAAACTACACACTAGACCTAGTAGGCCTGACTGACACAGAGCATTCTGCCCAACTGCTGCAGAATACACATTCTTTTTGTCAGCACATGGATTCTCCAGAATAGATTATATCTTAGGGCACAAAACAAGTTCCAAAAAATTCTAAAAAGTAGAAATCATATTGAGTACCTTTTCTGATTACAATGAAATAAAACTAGAAATCGTAACAAGAGGAACCTTAGAAACATCACAAACACATGGAAATTAAACAACATGCTCCTAACCAATAAATCAATGAAGAAATTAAGAAGGAAATGTAAAAATTTTCACTCTTCATATTCAATATAGTACTAAAAGTCCTGGTCAGAGCAAATAGGCAAGAGAAAGAAATAAAAGGCATTCAAATTGGAAGGTAGAAGTCAAATTAGCCTTGTTCTCAGATTACATGATCTTGTACCTAGAAAAACCTGAAGATTCCACCAAAAAAACTGTTAGAACTGATAAACAAGTTTAGGAAAGTTGCAGGATATAAAGTAGACATACAAAAAACAGTTGCATTTATATGTACCAACAGAAAACATTTGAAAAAAGAAATCAAGAAGACAATCACATTTACAGTAGCTACAAATATCAAATATGTAAGAATCAAATTAACCAAAGAAGTGAAAGACGAAAAGTGAAAGTTTCTATATGAGAAACATTATGAAACACTAATGAAAGAAACTGAAGACACACACAAAAAACAGAAAGATATTCCATGCTCATGGATTGGAAGAGTATTGTTAAAATGACAATACTACCAAAGCAATGTCTAAATTCAATGCAATCTCTATCAAAATACCAATGACTTTTTTCCCACAGAAATAGAAAAAGTTTCAAAATTTATATGGAATCATAGAAGACCCTGAATAGTCAAAGCATCCTGAGCAAAAAGAACAAAACTAGAGGCATCAAACTACCTGTCTTTGAAATTTACTACAAAGCTATAGTAGCCAAATCAGAATAGTACTGGCATAATAACAGACACAGAGACCAATGGAACAGAATAGAGACCCAAGATATAAACCCGGCTGGGCGCGGTGGCTCAAGCCTGTAATCCCAGCACTTTGGGAGGCCGAGACGGGCGGATCACTAGGTCAGGAGATCGAGACCATCCTGGCTAACACGGCGAAACCCCGTCTCTATTAAAAACACAAAAAATTAGCCGGGCGAGGTGGCGGTGCCTGTGGTCCCAGCTACTCGGGAGGCTGAGGCAGGAGAATGGCGGGAACCCGGGAAGCGGAGCTTGCAGTGAGCTGAGATCTGGCCACTGCACTCCAGCCTGGGTGACAGAGCGAGACTCCGTCTCAAAAAAAAAAAAAAAAAAAAAAAAAAAAAAGATATAAACCCATACATTTACATCCAATTAATCTTCAACAAAGGTGCCAAGAACATACAATTGGGGAAAGGACAGTATTTTCAATAAATGGTGCTGGGAAAACGGGATAACCATATGCAGAAGAATGAAACTAGATTCCTATCTCTCAATGTAAACAAAAATCAAATCAAAATGGATTAAGAGTTGAATCTAAGACCTGAAACTATAAAACTACTAGAAGAAAACACTGGAGAAATGCTCCAGGACATTGGTGTGGGCAAAGGTTTTTGTGTGTGTAAGACTTCAAAAGGCCAGGCAACAAAAGCAAAACTGGACAAATAGGATCATGCCAATACAAAATGCTTCTGCACAACAATAGAAACAATTAATGAAGTGAAGAAGCAACCTACAGAATGGGAGAAAATATTTGCAAACTACTCATCTGATAAGGGATTAATAACCAGAATACATACGAAATTCAAACAACCCAGTGGCAAAACAAAACAAAACAAAACAAAATCCTAATCTGATTTAAAAATTGCCGGGGGGGCGGAGCAAGATGGCCGAATAGGAGCAGCTCCCGTCTCCAACTCCCAGCGCCAGCGATACAGAAGACCGGTGATTTCTGCATTTTCAACTGAGGTACTGGGTTCATCTCACTGGGGAGTGCCGGACGATCGGAGCTGGTCAGCTGCTGCAGCCCGACCAGCGAGAGCTGAAGCAGGGCGAGGCATTGCCTCACCTGGGAAGCGCAAGGGGGAAGGGAGTCCCTTTTCCTAGCCAGGGGAACTGAGACACACAACACCTGGAAAATCGGGTAACTCCCACCCCAATACTGCGCTTTAGGAAACAGGCACACCAGGAGATCATATCCCACACCTGGCCGGGAGGGTCCCACACCCACGGAGCCTCCCTCATTGCTAGCACAGCAGTCTGTGATCTACCGGCAAGGCAGCAGCGAGGCTGGGGGAGGGGCGCCCGCCATTGCTGAGGCTTAAGTAGGTAAACAAAGCTGCTGGGAAGCTCGAACTGGGTGGAGCTCACAGCAGCTCAAGGAATCCTGCCTGTCTCTGTAGACTCCACCTCTGGGGACAGGGCACAGTAAACTAAGACACACAGACACCTCTGCACAGACGCAAACGACTCTGTCTGACAGCTTTGAAGAGAGCAGTGGATCTCCCAACACGGAGGTTGAGATCTAAGAAGGGACAGACTCCCTGCTCAAGCGGGTCCCTGACCCCTGAGTAGCGTAACTGGGAGACATCCCCCACTAGGGGCAGACCGACACCCCACACCTCACAGGGAGGAGTACACCCCTGAGAGGAAGCTTCCAAAGCAAGAATCAGACAGGTACACTCGCTGTTCAGAAATATTCTATCTTCTGCAACCTCTGCTGCTGATACCCAGGCAAACAGGGTCTGGAGTGGACCTCAAGCAATCTCCAACAGACCTACAGCTGAGGGTCCTGACTGTTAGAAGGAAAACTATCAAACAGGAAGGACACCTACACCAAAACCCCATCAGTACATCACCATCATCAAAGACCAGAGGCAGATAAAACCACAAAGATGGGGAAAAAGCAGGGCAGAAAAGCTGGAAATTCAAAAAATAAGAGCGCATCTCCCCCGGCAAAGGAGCGCAGCTCATCGCCAGCAACGGATCAAAGCTGGACGGAGAATGACTTTGACGAGATGAGAGAAGAAGGCTTCAGTCCATCAAATTTCTCAGAGCTAAAGGAGGAATTACGTACCCAGCGCAAAGAAACTAAAAATCTTGAAAAAAAAGTGGAAGAATTGATGGCTAGAGTAATTAATGCAGAGAAGGTCCTAAACGAAATGAAAGAGATGAAAACCATGACACGAGAAATACGTGACAAATGCACAAGCTTCAGTAACCGACTCGATCAACTGGAAGAAAGAGTATCAGCGATTGAGGATCAAATGAATGAAATGAAGCGAGAAGAGAAACCAAAAGAAAAAAGAAGAAAAAGAAATGAACAAAGCCTGCAAGAAGTATGGGATTATGTAAAAAGACCAAATCTACGTCTGATTGGGGTGCCTGAAAGTGAGGGGGAAAATGGAACCAAGTTGGAAAACACTCTTCAGGATATCATCCAGGAGAATTTCCCCAACCTAGTAGGGCAGGCCAACATTCAAATCCAGGAAATACAGAGAACGCCACAAAGATACTCCTCGAGAAGAGCAACTCCAAGACACATAATTGCCAGATTCACCAAAGTTGAAATGAAGGAAAAAATCTTAAGGGCAGCCAGAGAGAAAGGTCGGGTTACCCACAAAGGGAAGCCCATCAGACTAACAGCAGATCTCTCAGCAGAAACTCTACAAGCCAGAAGAGAGTGGGGGCCAATATTCAACATTCTTAAAGAAAAGAATTTTAAACCCAGAATTTCATATCCAGCCAAACTAAGTTTCATAAGTGAAGGAGAAATAAAATCCTTTACAGATAAGCAAATGCTTAGAGATTTTGTCACCACTAGGCCTGCCTTACAAGAGATCCTGAAGGAAGCACTAAACATGGAAAGGAACAACTGGTACCAGCCATTGCAAAAACATGCCAAAATGTAAAGACCATCGAGGCTATGAAGAAACTGCATCAACTAATGAGCAAAATAACCAGTTAATATCATAATGGCAGGATCAAGTTCACACATAACAATATTAACCTTAAATGTAAATGGACTAAATGCTCCAATTAAAAGACACAGACTGGCAAACTGGATAAAGAGTCAAGACCCATCAGTCTGCTGTATTCAGGAGACCCATCTCACACGCAGAGACATACATAGGCTCAAAATAAAGGGATGGAGGAAGATTTACCAAGCAAATGGAGAACAAAAAAAAGCAGGGGTTGCAATACTAGTCTCTGATAAAACAGACTTTAAACCATCAAAGATCAAAAGAGACAAAGAAGGCCATTACATAATGGTAAAGGGATCAATTCAACAGGAAGAGCTAACTATCCTAAATATATATGCACCCAATACAGGAGCACCCAGATTCATAAAGCAAGTCCTTAGAGACTTACAAAGAGACTTAGACTCCCATACAATAATAATGGGAGACTTCAACACTCCACTGTCAACATTAGACAGATCAACGAGACAGAAAGTTAACAAGGATATCCAGGAATTGAACTCAGCTCTGCAGCAAGCAGACCTAATAGACATCTATAGAACTCTCCACCCCAAATCAACAGAATATACATTCTTCTCAGCACCACATCGTACTTACTCCAAAATTGACCACGTAATTGGAAGTAAAGCACTCCTCAGCAAATGTACAAGAACAGAAATTATAACAAACTGTCTCTCAGACCACAGTGCAATCAAACTAGAACTCAGGACTAAGAAACTCAATCAAAACCGCTCAACTACATGGAAACTGAACAACCTGCTCCTGAATGACTACTGGGTACATAACGAAATGAAGGCAGAAATAAAGATGTTCTTGGAAACCAATGAGAACAAAGATACAACATACCAGAATCTCTGGGACACATTTAAAGCAGTGTGTAGAGGGAAATTTATAGCACTAAATGCCCACAAGAGAAAGCAGGAAAGATGTAAAATTGACACTCTAACATCGCAATTAAAAGAACTAGAGAAGCAAGAGCAAACACATTCGAAAGCTAGCAGAAGGCAAGAAATAACTAAGATCAGAGCAGAACTGAAGGAGATAGACACACAAAAAACCCTCCAAAAAATCAATGAATCCAGGAGTTGGTTTTTTGAAAAGATCAACAAAATTGACAGACCACTAGCCAGACTAATAAAGAAGAAAAGAGAGAAGAATCAAATCGACGCAATTAAAAATGATCAAGGGGATATCACCACCGACCCCACAGAAATACAAACTACCATCAGAGAATACTATAAACACCTCTACGCAAATAAACTGGAAAATCTAGAAGAAATGGATAATTTCCTGGACACTTACACTCTTCCAAGACTAAACCAGGAAGAAGTTGAATCCCTGAATAGACCAATAGCAGGCTCTGAAATTGAGGCAACAATTAATAGCCTACCAACCAAAAAAAGTCCAGGACCAGATGGATTCACAGCTGAATTCTACCAGAGGTACAAAGAGGAGTTGGTACCATTCCTTCTGAAACTATTCCAATCAATAGAAAAAGAGGGAATCCTCCCTAACTCATTTTATGAGGCCAACATCATCCTGATACCAAAGCCTGGCAGAGAGACAACTAAAAAAGAGAATTTTAGACCAATATCCCTGATGAACATCGATGCAAAAATCCTCAATAAAATACTGGCAAACCGGATTCAGCAACACATCAAAAAGCTTATCCACCATGATCAAGTGGGCTTCATCCCTGGGATGCAAGGCTGGTTCAACATTCGCAAATCAATAAACATAATCCAGCATATAAACAGAACCAAAGACAAGAACCACATGATTATCTCAATTGATGCAGAAAAGGCTTTTGACAAAATTCAACAGCCCTTCATGCTAAAAACGCTCAATAAATTCGGTATTGATGGAACGTACCTCAAAATAATAAGAGCTATTTATGACAAACCCACAGCCAATATCATACTGAATGGGCAAAAACTGGAAAAATTCCCTTTGAAAACTGGCACAAGACAGGGATGCCCTCTCTCACCACTCCTATTCAACATAGTGTTGGAAGTTCTGGCTAGGGCAATCAGGCAAGAGAAAGAAATCAAGGGTATTCAGTTAGGAAAAGAGGAAGTCAAATTGTCCCTGTTTGCAGATGACATGATTGTATATTTAGAAAACCCCATTGTCTCAGCCCAAAATCTCCTTAAGCTGATAAGCAACTTCAGCAAAGTCTCAGGATACAAAATTAATGTGCAAAAATCACAAGCATTCTTATACACCAGTAACAGACAAACAGAGAGCCAAATCAGGAATGAACTTCCATTCACAATTGCTTCAAAGAGAATAAAATACCTAGGAATCCAACTTACAAGGGATGTAAAGGACCTCTTCAAGGAGAACTACAAACCACTGCTCAGTGAAATCAAAGAGGACACAAACAAATGGAAGAACATACCATGCTCATGGATAGGAAGAATCAATATTGTGAAAATGGCCATACTGCCCAAGGTAATTTATAGATTCAATGCCATCCCCATCAAGCTACCAATGAATTTCTTCACAGAATTGGAAAAAACTGCTTTAAAGTTCATATGGAACCAAAAAAGAGCCCGCATCTCCAAGACAATCCTAAGTCAAAAGAACAAAGCTGGAGGCATCACGCTACCTGACTTCAAACTATACTACAAGGCTACAGTAACCAAAACAGCATGGTACTGGTACCAAAACAGAGATATAGACCAATGGAACAGAACAGAGTCCTCAGAAATAATACCACACATCTACAGTCATCTGATCTTTGACAAACCTGAGAGAAACAAGAAATGGGGAAAGGATTCCCTATTTAATAAATGGTGCTGGGAAAATTGGCTAGCCATAAGTAGAAAGCTGAAACTGGATCCTTTCCTTACTCCTTATACGAAAATTAATTCAAGATGGATTAGAGACTTAAATGTTAGACCTAATACCATAAAAATCCTAGAGGAAAACCTAGGTAGTACCATTCAGGACATAGGCATGGGCAAAGATTTCATGTCTAAAACAC
The DNA here is from genome assembly GCF_037993035.2 of Macaca fascicularis. Lineage (NCBI taxonomy): Eukaryota > Metazoa > Chordata > Mammalia > Primates > Cercopithecidae > Macaca > Macaca fascicularis. The sequence goes on from NC_088377.1 coordinate 108,613,584, forward strand.
CAAAAGCAACGGCAGCAAAAGCCAAAATTGACAAATGGGATCTCATTAAACTAAAGAGCTTCTGCACAGCAAAAGACACTACCATCAGAGTGAACAGGCAACCTACAGAATGGGAGAAAATTTTTGCAATCTACTCATCTGACAAAGGGCTAATATCCAGAACCTACAAAGAACTCAAACAAATTTACAAGAAAAAAACAAACAACCCCATCAAAAAGTGGGCAAAGGACATGAACAGACATTTCTCAAAAGAAGACATTCATACAGCCAACAGACACATGAAAAAATGCTCATCATCACTGGCCGTCAGAGAAATGCAAATCAAAACCACAATGAGATACCATCTCACACCAGTTAGAATGGCAATCATTAAAAAGTCAGGAAACAACAGGTGCTGGAGAGGATGTGGAGAAATAGGAACACTTTTACACTGTTGGTGGGATTGTAAACTAGTTCAACCATTATGGAAAACAGTATGGCGATTCCTCAAGGATCTAGAACTAGATGTACCATATGACCCAGCCATCCCATTACTGGGTATATACCCAAAGGATTATAAATTATGCTGCTATAAAGACACATGCACACGTATGTTTATTGCAGCACTATTCACAATAGCAAAGACTTGGAATCAACCCAAATGTCCATCAGTGACAGATTGGATTAAGAAAATGTGGCACATATACACCATGGAATACTATGCAGCCATAAAAAAGGATGAGTTTGAGTCCTTTGTAGGGACTTGGATGCAGCTGGAATCCATCATTCTTAGCAAACTATCACAAGAACAGAAAACCAAACACCGCATGTTCTCACTCATAGGTGGGAACTGAACAATGAGATCACTCGGACTCAGGAAGGGGAACATCACACACCGGGGCCTATCATGGGGAGGGGGGAGGGGGGAGGGATTGCATTGGGAGTTATACCTGATGTAAATGACGAGTTGATGGGTGCAGCACAGCAACATGGCACAAGTATACAGATGTAACAAACCTGCACGTTATGCACATGTACCCTACAACTTAAAGCATAATAATAATAAATAAATTAAAAAAAAAAAAAAAAAAATTGCCAAAAAATTTGAATAGGCATTTCTCAAAAGAAGACATACAGGCTGGGCTCGGTGACTCACACCTGTAATCCCAGCACTTTGGGAGGCTAAGGCAGGCAGATCACAAGGTCAGGAGATCAAGACCATCCTGGCTAACACAGTGAAACCCCATCTCTACTAAAAATACAAAAAATTAGCCAGGTATGGTGGCAGATGCCTGTAGTCCCAGCTACTCAGGAGGCTGAGGCAGGAGAATGGTGTGAACCCGGAAGTCGAGAGCTTGCAGTGAGCCGAGATCGTGCCACTGCACTCCAGCCTGGGCGACAGAGCGAGACTCTGTCTCAAAAAAAAAAGACATACAAATGGCCAACAGTTATATGAAAAAAATGCTCAACATCACTAATCATCAGAGAAATGCAAATCATAATACAATGAGATATGATCTCACCCCAATTAAATGGCTTTTACCAAAAAGATAAGCAACAATGGATGCTGCTGGCAAGGATGTGGAGAAAGGGAAACGCTTTTACACTGTTGGTAGAAATGTAAATTAGTATAGCCACGATGGAGAACAGTATGGAGAGTTTTCAAAGAACTAAAAATTTAATCCAGCAACTCCACTACTAGGTATATACCCAAAAGAAAGAAAATCAATATGTTGAAAAAACATCTGCATTTCTATGTTTTTTTGCAGTACTAATTTATAATAGCCAAAGTATAGAATTGACCTCAGTGCCCACTAACAGATTCAAGAATGGTATATACAATAGAATACTATTCAGCCATAAAAATAATAATGAAGTCATGTCATTTGCAGCAATGTGGATGGAAATTATGTTAAGTGAAATAAGGCAAGTATAGAAAGACAAATATCACATATTCCCACTCACATGTGGGAAATTTTTTTTAAAAGTGGATCTCATAAGACCCACTGTTAGATAGATCAGTAGGGTGACTACAGTTTACAATAATCTATTGTGTATTTCAAAAGAGCTAGAAGAGAAAAATTCCAATAGTTTTAGCACAAAGAAAAGACAAATATTAAAATGATGGCCATCCCAATTACACTGATTTGATCTTTATGTTTTATATGAATATATTAAATTATCACATGTACCTCCAAATTATGAACATCTCTTATGCATCCATATGAAAAAACATAAATGTTTTTTAAGTCTGCCAGATAATCTTAGATAAAAACTTAAGAAGATCAAAAATAACATGAAGTATTTTTCCAATCACAGTGGCATAAAAGTAGAAATTAATAACAGGAAGAATTTTGGAAACTCACCAATACATGAAAATTAATAACATGCTCCTGAACAACCAATGAGTCAAAGAAGAAATCAAGAGAGAAATGTTTAAATATATTGACACAAATGAAAACAGAAACACAACATACTAAAACTTATGGAATGCAGCAAAGCCAGTTCTAAGAGGGAAGTTTTTAGCAATGAATGTTTACAACAACAAGAAAATCTCAAATAAACAACTTAATGCTAACCCTTCAGGAACTAGAAAAAGAAGAACAAACTAAGCCCACAATCAATAGTAGGAAAAAATGATAAAGATCAGAGCAGTAATCAATGAAATAGAGACTACAAAGACAACAAAAAGACCAATGGAATGAAGAATTGGTTTTTTGAATAGTAAACAAAATCAACAAACTTTAGCCAGACTAAGGAAAAAAGGGAGATAACTCAAAATCAGAAATGAAAGAAGAGTTATGACAACTGATACGACACAAATGCAAAGGATCATAAGAGACTACTATGAACAGTTATACGCCAACAAATTGAAAAGGTTAAGTTCCTAGAAACACACAATCTACAAAGTCTGAATCAAGAAGAAATAAAAGGTCTGAACAGATGAGTAAAGACACTGATTTGATACTAAAATATTTCCCCTCAAAAGAAAGGCCTAGAACAGAAGGGCTTCATGGTGGAATTCTGCCAAACATTTAAAGAACTACTAATACTAATCCTTCTCAAACTCTTCCAAAAAAACTTGAGAAATACTTGCAAACTCACTTTATGAGGCCATCATTATCCTGATACCAAATCCAAAAACACTCCACAAGAAAAGAAAATTAGAAGCTAATATCCCTGATGAACATACATTTTAAAAATCCTCAGCAAAATACTAGCAAACTGATTTTAACAGTACACTAAAAAGGATCATTCACCACGATCCATGGGATTTATCTCAGGAATGCAAGGATATGCAAATCAATCAATGGGATATACCATATTTAAAAGGACAAAATGAAACGAACATCTGAATATATGCAGAAAAGGCATTTGATGAAATTCAACATCACTTCATGATTAAAAACTCCCAACAAATCTGGCATAGAAAGAATGTACTTCAGCACAACAAAGGCTGAACAATGAAAAGCACACAGCTAATATACTCAACGGCAAAAAATCGAAAGCTTTTCGTCTAAGGGCAGGAATAAGAGAAGGTTGCCCACTCTCATGCTTCTATTCAATACAGTACTGGAAGTTCTAGTCAGAGCAATCAGACAAGAAATAAAAAGCACTCAAATAGGAAAGGAAGCAGTGAAATTGTGTCTGTTTGCTGATGATATAAGCTTCTATTTAGAAAATCCTAAAAGCTCCACCCTAAAACTGTTAGAACTAACAAATGAATTCAGCATACTTGTAAGGTACAAAATCAACACACAAAATCAGCATTCTTTTATACTAACAACAAACTATCTGAAAAAGAAATTAAGAAATCAATCCCATTCATGATAGTATCAAACAATAAAATACTTAAGAGTAAATATAACCAAAGGAGGTGAAGTATCTGTATAGTAAAAACTACAAAACATTGATGAAAAAAATGTAGATAGTACCAATAAATGGAAAGGTATTCAATATTTAAAGTTATCCCAGTATTTAATATTGTTAAAATGTTCATACTACCTGCTATTTATTGTACTACCTGCTATTGTGTCTCAAAGCTCATGTGTTGCAAACTTAATCAACAATGCAACAGTGTTTGAGGTGGGACCTTTAAGAGATATTGTGAGGGCTCTGCCCTCATTATTGAATTAGTTATATTAAGAAAGTGGATTCTTGTCAGTCACCATGTGCAAAACAATTTTTAAAGAAAAAAAAACATGTAAAAGAAAGTGGGTTCATTATCATGACTGGATTTGTTTTAAAAGTAAGTTCAACCTTCTCTTTCTCTCTCACCACGTGATGCCTTCTACCATGTTATGACACAGCAAGAAGGCCCTTACCAATGGCAGCCCTTTGATCTTGGACTTCTCAGTCTCCAAAACAGTGAGCCAAATAAATTACTGATCATTGTAAACTACCCAGTCTGCGGTATTCTGTTGTAGCAGCATAAAACAGACTAAGACACTACCCCAAAGAGATCTACAGAATCAATGCAATCCCTATCAAAATTCCAATGTAATGTTTTCCAGAAATAGAAAAAAAATTCTAAAATTTAGATGAAATGACAAAAGACCTAGAATAGCCCAGACAATCTTGAGCACAAAGAACAAAGCTGGAGGCATCACTCAACCTGACTTCAAAATCTATTACAAAGCTATAGTGATCAAAAGAACATGGTACAGGCATAAAAACAAACACATTGACCAATGGAACAGAATACAGAGCCGAGAAATAAACTTACATATTTATGGTAGATTGATTTTGAACAAAATTTAGAAGAACACACAATGGAGAAAAGACAATTTCTTCAATAAGTGGTGCTTTGAAAAGGGGATATCCACAAGTAGAAAAATGAAATTGGACCCTTATCTCACACCGTATAAAAAAACCAACTCATAATGGATTAAAGACTGAAATGTAAGACCTAAAACTATAAAATTACTAGAAGAAAACTAGGGGAAGTGCTCTACAACATTGGTCTACAGAAAGATTTCTTGAATATGACTTCAAAAGTACAGGCAAAAGCAAAAACAAAGAAATGAGGTTGCATCAAACTAAAAAGCTTCTGTACAGCAATGGGAACAACACAGCAAAGCTACAATGCATGGATTGGGAGAAAATATTTGCAAACCATAGATATAATAAGGGGCTAATTTCCAAAATATATAAGAAACTTAACTCAAAAGCAAAAAACCAAGTAACCTAATCAAAACAATGGGCAAAGGACCCAAACAGATACTTCTCAAAAGGTGACTTATAAATGACCAACAGATATTTGAAAAAATGTTCATCATCCACAATCATCAGGGTAATGCAAATTTAACACAATAAGATATCACTTCACACCTGTTAGAATGGCTATTATCAAAAAGACAAAAGATAAGTGTAGGTGAGAGTGTAGAGAAAAGAGAACCCTTTTGCACTGTTGGTAGGAATGTAAATTAATACAGCTATTACAGCAAACAGGATGGAGGCTCCTCAGAAAACTCAAAATAGACTTACCATATGATTTGACAATCCCATCTCTGGGTATATACCCAAAGGAAATGAAATCAGTAGACTGAAGACATATCTGTACTCTCAGGTTCATTGCAGCATTATTCACAGTAGCTAAGATGTGAAAGCCACCTAGGTGTCCATTGTGAGATGAATGGATAAAGAACATGTGGTATATAAACACAATGGAATACCACCCAGCCTTTAAAAGGAAGAAAATCCTGATTTGCAACAACATGGATGACCCTAAAGGACATTATGCTAAGCAAAATAAGCCAGGAACAAAAAGACAAATAATGCATGATGTCACTTATACATGAAATCTAAAAAAGTTGAACTCATAGAGAGTAGAATGATGGTTACCAGAGCCTGGGGGAGGGGGAAAGAGGAGCTGTTGATCAAAGGGTACAAATTTTCAGTTAGACAGGAGAAATAAGCTTTAGTGATCTATTTCACAGTTGGTGACTATAATAAATAACAACACATTGTATGTTTCAAAATTCCTAAAGGAGATTTTAAGTGTTTCACCACAAAAAAAAAAATGTTAAGTATGTGAGACTGATTTAATCACTTCACATTGTAAACATGTATCAAAATATCACATTCTACCCTATAAATATATACAATTATTTGTTAAATAAAAATAAAATTTAAAAAACATGTGCAATAAAAATATCCATCTTACTTGGTTATGCTCTAGAGTTTCAAAAAGTTGTTCATCAGACTTTAGTAATGGAATGCCTGTTCGATAGTGAACTTCATAAGAAAACTTCATGGTTGCCCAGGTCTGACTGATTTCATTAATAACCTAGTAATCAACAATATAAATTAATTAATGTGCACAAAATTTAATTGAGAATCAACATCTAGGCTATTATCTGGAATTAATTATTTTTCGATTTTCAAAAATGCAAACTGATATCAAATATTATTGGCTTCAGTTTTTTCCTCCAAGTAATTCACAGTGATGGGGTTTGAAGAATGAATATTATCACATCAAAGGAATGAGCATCACACGGATATCAAACTTCTATTGAATGTGTTTATCATCCCTAACCAAAACAGAATTTGAGAGCAAGAAGGGACTTAAATGATTACCTAAATGTGTGGTAGATATTATTTACAAATTAGCCAGCATGAAATAGCTAACGCCTTAAATGTGAATCTCAGTGTTCTGTGTGAATCTAGGTAAGTTAATTACCTCTGTATACCTCAGTTTCCCCATCTGTAAAATAGAGATACTATTACTTACCTCAGAAGATTAAATGGGTTAATAGAAATAAAGCACTTAGAGTGGCTTTATTTATATTAAGGATATGTAAGTATTTTCTGCTATAATCATCATCATCAACAGGACCAATCCTCCTGTTTTACTATGGCTTAGAATGATCCTAGTTCCTGCTCATCCCACACCTAATGAACAGCAAGGAACAAAGTGGGACTCATCTCTCCAGGCTCCCATGACATCAAAAGGACTTTTCTCTAAGTTGGCTTCTATGCAAATACCCAAAATTAACCAAGTAGAAATGACCCAGCCCAAGGACACTACCTTCTCAGTCCCCAGCTCTTTCACTGCTTTGTCCACAATCCTTCGGACATCATCTTCTGCTCTGTGTAACTGCAGTGCTAACAAATCTGCCAAAGTTGTGGCTTCATTTATTAAAAACTTGACCTGATTGGGGTGAAAAAAAGATAGACTTTATATTCCACATACATTAACGGTTCCTTTTGCCTAAAGGCTGGTAAAATGAATCCTAACTAAAATATACTCAAGTCAGGTGCTGAATACATCTCTCGTCTTGAAAGATGTGGACAATCTAAGACATTCCTTTTTAACTCACAATTCCTGAGGCATCACCTGCCAGAAGCAAGGGCCAAGGGTTAGTCACTTTTGTGCTACCCTATTTTCTTTGTTTCATATCTTTCCCTTGTCAGCACGTTTCTTAGCTCCTTTGCCCACAAAACCCATTTTTAAAGAGAATCTCATTGTTCATTTATTATAATTTGGTTGAAATCCCAGGAATCAGATAGTGGCTCATTTGTCTTTTCTTCCTAAAGAACCCTATTCACTGAACATAATTCCCAGCTGCTTCTGTGATTTAACCTAGTTTTACCACTAATTTAATCTCAGTTCATTGGCAAAAAATACTCTTACTCATAGTGTCATTCTTTATATTTACCATGTGAAAAATAATTCTCATTTCCACATTGCCTTGTGACAATGACTCCTCTTCTCTCACATTGACTACCCTTCCCTACCCTATATTTGGTCTTGAAGACATCCTCAGCTCTTTGACATACCCAAACTCACTCATGTCTCCTGAAAGTGAAGAGTTGAGACAGCCACAGGGTTGCAGGAAAGCCATCTTCTTTCCTGCTTTTGCTAAGAATATCCAGAACTGCTTCTGGGACGCTGCCACTGTCTGCTCTGCCCCTCCCTACCCTCTAACATTCTTCAGTACCATCCATCCCTCTGCATAAGAGGACCAAACGCCCTCGTTTGCTCAGGACTGAGGGGTTTCTAGCAAGTGGATTTCAGGGATGTAAGACTTTCAGTGCTAAAACCTGGAAAGTCCTGAGAAAACCAGATGAGTTTTGCCAGGCTATCTCTGTGTCAATTTTGGCCTCACTCTAGAGTTGCTGGGACCAGGGAGCTAGGTCTGCCCTTGAGAAGGAATGAGCAGAGATGTGTAATAGGACCACCCTGATTAGTTGTGCAATTTGTGTACTGAACATGGACACCAGCCCAGATGACAAATGGAGATGGAATCCAGCCTCTGCTCTGCTGTCCTGGGGACAGCCTGGAGGAGGGTGCCTTTTTCTAAATTGTCTGTCAGAGCAGGCGACTTTTTCTAGCTGGCAAAAAGGCATAACACAGGCAAGTAGAGGCTATGCTGAGACAAAATTTTATGGGCAGAAATATGAGAAGGGGATGGGGAGCAGAGCACATAATCTACTACACATTCAAAGATTCGATACAAATTTTCTGAATGCACAAATTAATTACAAAGTCTAAATAGCCAATGTCTAAAAGACTCTATAAAAAATACAATAGTGACAATAGCTTCAGAGACCCATTTATTAAGCACTTACTACATACTAGGTCCTTTATATACAGTCAATCATCACTTAACAATGGGGATATGTTCTGAGGAATGTATTGTTAGGTGATTTTTGTCATTGTGTGAACACTATGGAGTGAACTTGCACAAACCTAGATAGCATAGCCTACTATGCAACTAGGGTAGATGGTGTGTAGTAGGCTATGCCATTTATGCCATGCTCCTAGGCTACAAACCTATACAGCACGCTACTGAACACTGCAGGCAATTATAACACAGTGCTAAGTAGTTGTGTATCTAAACATATTTAAACATATAAAAGCTACAGTAAAAATACAGTATCTTTTTATGGGACCAGTATAGTACATGTGGTCCAGCACTGACTGAAATGTCATTATGCAGTGCATGACTATGTGTATATATGTGTATGCATATGTGTGTTTTAAATATATGTGTATATATGTGTGTACATCTATATTTTATATATTATATATACGTATGTGTATGTGTGTGGGTGTGTATATATATACACACATATATATAAAATTTCCAATGTGTTCACCCAGTCTGCATGGGAAGTATTATATTTATTTTATAAAAGGGCCAACCGAGTCATAAAGAACAGGCAACTTGTCCCAGATTCCAGAGCTGCTAAGTGTTAGGGTTAGAACCACAAAGCCCAGGCTGTCCCCACTTCTCCACAATGCCCTTGCCCGTTTTCCTACTCTGCAACACCCCTTCACATCCTGAGAGTCTTTCTTCAGTGTGCCCCTCAAACTCTTGATTTGCTTAATGAAAACATACACATATTAGACTTTTTATATATTTTAAACTCATAAAGGTCATCTTCCGTGAAGAGTGCATAAGGTTGTTATATTTGCTTTCAATAGACATAGAAAGGCAAGAAAATAGAAGCTCAAGTGGCCTGGACACATGAGAAACCACTTTATGCCCTGCAATAAAATCAAAATCATCAAAAGACCATGAAAAAAAGGCACCATTATTAAATGAATTATGGGTGAAAAAGAAATCACAATTTTGGATTCCTTTTTCCCACAAATTCACTTTTATGCTTTGTGACCCTTTCCATAGAAAGATTCTTTGCAGCCATCTCACCAGATGGCTAGCTCTATAAAATGTTTTCATATTATCTCACTTATTCCTTGCAAGATACCCCTAATGTATAAGAGCAGATAGCATCCCTTCCCATTTGATTACTAAAAAGCAAAACTCAAATGAAAGAGGTTAAGTGACTTGCTTAAGGTCACATAGCCAGTAAGAGAAAAAAGGGGAGCAAGAACTAGGACCTTGGGCATCCAGACCACTGGTCCCCTCAAAGAGCTTGATCTCCTACGTCTGACTAGAGACCTTTTCATAAATTACACTTCATCCTGGATGATGCAAACCAAGAAGTAACACTTCACAGTCACAAAAATATTCAATTAGTGAGACCGAGCATACTGACCCCAATAGCTTTCATCAGCTGGTGCCAATGCCTGTCCCTGAGGGCAGGGCTCTGTAACTCTGTGATGGCCCTCAGGGAGGCTGTCATATCCTTAACCGTGCCTTCCAGGCCTGTGTAAGCATCCCAGATGCGGACTTCCTTGTTGAGTGACCCAATTTCCTAAAGAAAAGTGGAGGATAAAACCTGGCTCCAAAGATATAACAACAAGTATATATTAATAATTTGCCTCCTTTGGAAGAATAAACATACATTTCCCAACTCCCGGATTAGAAAAGAGTGAAAGCATTTGAACTCCTAGACCAAGGACCAAAACCAGAGAAACGGAAAGGGATCCACTCATTTGTACATTGCAAGTCTACTATGTACAAGCCACTTGGATACATTGCTTTCTCATTCACAAGATCTAACTGAATGTCCCATGAGGAAACACAGGTAAGTAACAGAGTTCACAGGACACGTGCAATAAAGAATGTTTCCTCTATAAACATAAATAAATGAAAACAGACTGTTATTGGATTACTAAGATCTCCTTCGGAATACATGACTCATTTAAACAATAGCTTTGGAATGATGATTACCTTTGAGTGCCTGTTTCCTGAAACTTAAATATTTCACCATCTTAAAATGCCAAATAGGTCCCTTGACTTGGCTGGTCCTCTCAGCCCAAGGAACGACATCAGCAATTGTGAATGAGAAAACCCATAAGAAAATAACTAGAACTCAGCACTAAATAAAGGGCAATGTGACCCCATGACATCCAAAAGAATGAAGGGACATTTTAGTTTGGGTCTTTGGGACTGGCATAACATAGGGGAAAATACAGGCGAGAGTGGGTAGGAGCCGAAGCAAAGAAGCCCTGGGGTGGAAAAAAGCAAATGGCCCTGTCACTTTTAACTGCCTTTCACTGATATGCATTCTGGCTTTATCCAAAGATGCTCTGTCTTCAGAGGGCATACTGCTATGCAGAAAAGATATCAAAGTCCAGTAAGTACCAAATTACAATCGGCTCAGTTCTGTAATATGTTGAGCTCCCTTGGGATACCAGAGTCATTAATAAGAACAGAGATCACAGTATTCCACATAAATCCAGAGGTGGCATATTCCTATTAGTTGCCCAAATTCCAGAACCAAAAGGTACCTTTTCAGATACAAAATGTTTATGGTTGCTAAGTAAAGAAATCAAAAGCTTTCAGAAGTCTGACCCCTTGGCCCTGATAATGTTCCTCTCTGTTCTAGGAAGCTGTAGGAAGCTCATAATTAGAGTAGCTTCTCATAAATTCATTAACCCTAATATGCTTCTATCAATTCACTCACAGAAAGGCAGGCTTGATTAGAAGTGCAACTGACTAAGGGTGAAAAAAACACTGTCTGTTATCACTCTGTTAGAAGTAAATAAGTACATGCAGCCCAATACACCAGATACTAGGTTAGGGGAGATGGAAGGAGGTGGTGCTGAGAAAGATAAATTGTTGTAATAGACAGTTATGGAACTCGCCTTGGCAAACCTTCTGAGTTCTACATCCATCTGTTCCACATTAATCTGTCTCCACTGGGTTTTAGTCCAATTATCAATGCTTCTCTGAAAACGCAAAAGCAGATAAAAGTGTCAACAACATTTGGTGAAAGCAAGTCTCTGCAGCAAAATATATAAACTGATGATACACAGTAACTCTATCATCCAGTGGAAAGTCAATTTTTTAAATATTAACTGCACTTGTCAAAACTTCCCTATCACCAAAACAAAAAAGTTGTCAGAACATGTCAAACTAAAGGCTAAAACATTATGATATATTAATTTCTAGTAGCGATGATAAATTCCATACACATACCATCATTATCACTTAATCCTGTGTACTTTGAATAAACTGATAAGTAGATTAAATAACAGACTTTTACAATTCTACATGTAATAAGCTTTCACATGAAAATTTTCATCCATTATAAACAAAACTCTCATTAACCATTTCTTGACCATATTTTATAATTATATTTCTATATGGCTTTCAATTACCTTAAAAGATTATAGTGCTTGTTGCAATATGCCTCATTCCCTAGAACTTATTTTTTCACTTAAGTTTTTAACTTAATTAACCATATACAAATTATTTCTAGTAAGGGTCTGTTTGTATATGCCCAGGCATGTAAGTATAAGCATAGGTATATGTATGAGTTGGTATGCACAGATGACTACATGTGTAATATATATTTATATATTAATTTTTATTTATATTCTATACAATCTCCCCAAAGGATTTGAGGCAGTTAGCTTATTATACAAAGTTTCATCCTGAACTAAAAATAAAAACAACTGCTATTCAAAGAATAATAATCCACTAACAGAGATATATGAATTCTAATTTGGGGCTGGGGTGGGGACCTAATTTCCACATATTTCAAGGCATTACAAAACCCAAATAGAATGCCCAGGCTCTACAAACTGCATATATAAAAGAACTACTAAATAAAAAGCAGATTTTGAAAAAGTACATCTTACTCGAACATAAATGATGACATCCCACAGTCCCTTGAGCAATTTTATTTCTTTGCGACACTGTTTCATTTGTTTGTACTCTGGAAGAGCCACTTCAAAAAGACGAGTAGATTCTTGCATCTGCAACATTTCTTCTTCTAAGGCCTCGAGCTCTTGATTTGCCTAAGGAGAGAACATAAACACCTGCATACAAACTGCCAGAGAAAGAGAAGACACGCAGTTCTGGAGTTCTGGTTATCTCCACATTTCAATCTTTGTTTTTAAAAGGAAAATAAAAAGAAATCTGCAGCATAATTATTGGCAAAATGTAGAAGGTTTTAGAAGAGCAAACTCAGCTACTCAAAGTGAGAATAGACTACTATTCAACACAGTAACTTAACAATACTCTCCCTATACACGTATTTTAGCAAAATTTCCTCCTCATCAGATTTCTCTGAATACAATTTTTCCTCTTGGTTTTTGTACTGAGAACTGGGGAATTCTCTGAGGAACAAAAGGTGGGGCTCTAGAAACTTCCACGTAAGAATGAATTATCTTTTTAATAATGACTGTTTATTAAAACTTTCAGATTTAAAAAATACCCTACAGATTATCAATAATATCAAATGCACTGAAGAGAATTTGTGAAATAAAGCACAAAGCTAAAAACACAGCCCAGTATGAAAACATCACCATATGACTATCTTTATCAAGGTTCACTTATATATGCCATCTATGTAGAACAGTTTACATTTTACACCAAACTTAAATACTGGCATGTTTTTTCTTTTGTGATGAACCAACTCTTAATTTTCATCTTTAACTAACAAAATGGTACTATGTTTACATGGTAAAAGTTCAAGGTGTAGAGGAGCATTTGCAAGGCAGGAAAGCAATCCTTCAGGTTCACTCTCATTCTTTCGGATGCTATTTCTGTAACTCCCAATTCTGTGCTCAACTGCTCTCTCTTGATTGATCACATTTAGACATTATATTAGGTTACTACTGGCTTTGCAAAAGAAGGATTTGACTTTGTTTTTCCACTTTCTATTTTCTCCCATCCTCCTCCCAAGATTCAACAGTTGTATGGCTTCAGTTTCTTTGAATTTTAAATACCCATACTTAATGCTTTTGTGTTCCATCAACCTTCAACTCTTTTTCAATTGACAAATAAAAATTGTACATATTTATCACGTACAACATGATGCTTTGAAATTGCGAGACCGGACACAGTGGCTCATGCCTGTAATCCCAGCACTTTGGGAAGTCATAGTGAGTGGATCACTTGAGCCCAGGAGTTTGAGACCAGCATGGGCAATGTGGCGAAACCCCATCTCTATTAAAAGTGCAAAAAAATAAAAATAAAAATAAATTAGCTGGGCATGGTGGCATGTGCCTGTAGTCCCAGCTACTCGGGAGGCTGAGGTGGGAGAATGACCTGAGACCAGGGAAGGTTGGGGCTGCAGTGAGTTGAAATCGTGCCACTGCACTACAGCCTGGTCAGAGTGAGACTCTGTCTCAACAAAACAAAACAAAACAAATCTATATATTGTGAAATGGCTCTATAGAGCTAATTAATATATGCATTACCTCACATACCTCATCATCTCATACTTTTTATGGTAAGAACACTTAAAATGTACTCAGCAATTTTCAAAATACAATATGTTGCTATTAACTATAGTCACCATGTTGTACAAGAAGTCTTGTGAACTTATTCCTGAAATTTTCTGCCCTTGCCTAACATCTTCCCAACCCCAGCTCTGCTCTCTTCATTTCCTACTATGTAAAGAAGAATATTAGTATCCTGCTTTCATTTTCACAAGTTATATCTTCACAAACAAGAACTGCAATTCTTAGTTTTAAAATGTTTTATTATGAAACATTTTATACACATAAAAAGATATGAGTTTGCTCCCCATCTAGCCTAAGAAATATGACTAATAATTTTTAATGCCTTTCTCAATTTTATCCCTTTTCCCTACTATTTAACCACAAAACCTAATTTTTTATGTAATAGTCTAATTTTTATATTTTCACATTAATGTACTGCTAAATGCTAGATATTAAAATTTATGTTTGTGAAATGTAGTTTACTACATATGTCACGTTTCAATTGATATTTATGTTCACTTATATATTCACGATGATGTGTGTGAAGCTCATTTCCACTACTGCACAGTACTACATTATATGAATATGCACTTTTTTTTTTACTTCTAATAGTCATTGGCTTTTCCTATATTTCACCCTTATTACTAATGCTACTAGGAACTTTCATGTTCCCTATCGTATAGTATTTTACGTAGAGGTTTAATTCTTTTATTAGGTAAAAAATGTCTTCTAAGTGTTTCTATCATGAATGAATGTTGAATGATAGCTAATGTTCTTTTGGCATTTCTTGCGATAATCATATGATTTTTTCTTCCTAATTTGTTAATGCAATTAATTATACTGATTTTCTAATGTTAAGTGAAACTTATTTTCCTTAAATGAAAACTTGTATATTGGTATTTGATTGCTTTGTTTCGTATGTTTGTATCTACATGTACATGAGAAAGACTGATCTATATTTTTTTCCTTTCTTATACTATGGGTTTATAAAAATCAGACATGCTTCATAAAATAATTTTTGAGTGTTCATTCTTCTTCAGGTTGCTGGAATCTTGTGAATGGGATGTTTCTTGAAAGCTTCTTAAGATTCACCTGTAAAGCCATCAGGGCTTCTTAGTCTCTCTTTTGAAACTTTTTTTTTTCCGTGTTTTAATAACTGGTTAATATTTTTCTTTTTATTTTCGTGCTGGCTAAGTTTGAATAGTTATATGACTACTCAGATTTACTGAGACCTATATAAACACCTATATAAACATTATACTAGCATTTACCATTTCACTCCTAGGCATATTAACCTACCGCTCACACCTAGTAGCTTCTCTCCTCTGTCTAGAGGGAATAATGATATCACTCTTTATCATAGTTGCCCTTATTGCCTCGAACATACACTTCCCTCTAATCAACATCATACCCATTATCCTGCTAGTATTTGCCGCTTGCGAAGCAGCAGTAGGTCTTGCCTTACTAATCTCAATCTCCAATACATACGGATTAGATTATATCCACAACCTAAGCCTGCTTCAATGCTAAAAATAATTATTCCCACAACCATACTACTGCCTATAACATGACTTTCCAAAAATAATATAATCTGAATCAACTTGACCATATACAGCCTAGCTGTCAGCCTCATTCCCCTATTATTCTTCAACCAAACCAACAGCAACCTCCTTAATCATTCAACCTACTTATCCTCTGACCCACTAACAACACC
Source organism: Macaca fascicularis (assembly GCF_037993035.2). NCBI lineage: Eukaryota > Metazoa > Chordata > Mammalia > Primates > Cercopithecidae > Macaca > Macaca fascicularis. The sequence continues at coordinate 108,629,369 of NC_088377.1, forward strand.
CCTCCTAACGCTAACTGCCTGAATCCTACCTCTCATGATTATAGCGAGCCAATATCACCTATGCAACGAACCCCCATCACAAAAAAAACTTTACCTTTCCATAATAATTTTTCTACAAATCACTTTAATTCTGACATTCATGGCTACAGAACTAATTATATTCTACATCCTATTTGAAACTACTCTTATTCCTACCATAATTATCATCACTAAATGGGGAAACCAAACAGAACCTCTCAACGCAAGCACATATTTTCTATTCTACACGCTAACCGGCTCCCTACCCCTACTCATCATACTAAACCATACCTACAACAACACAGGCTCATTAAATATTATACTACTAACACTCACAGACCAAAAACTAACAACCACCTGATCCCACGACTTTACCTGACTAGCATGTATAATAGCTTTTATGGCAAAAATACCCCTATATGGTCTACACCTATGACTTCCCAAAGCTCATGTTGAAGCCCCTATTGCAGGATCAATAGTTCTTGCCGCAGTACTCCTAAAACTAGGTGGCTACGGCATAATACGACTCACTTCCATTCTTAACCCCTTAACAGAAAACATAGCCTACCCATTCCTCATGTTATCCCTATGAGGCATAATCATAACAAGCTCAACATGTCTCCGACAAACAGATCTAAAATCACTCATCGCATATTCTTCTGTAAGTCACATAGCCCTAGTAATTGTAGCCTCCCTTATTCAAACCCCCTGAAGCTTCTCTGGCGCAACCATCCTTATAGTTGCCCATGGACTCACCTCCTCCATATATTTCTGCTTAGCTAATTCAAACTATGAACGTACCCACAGCCGTATCATACTACTATGCCGAGGACTCCAAATCCTACTCCCACTAATAGCCTTTTGATGATTCACAGCAAACCTTACTAACCTTGCCCTACCCCCCACTATCAATCTACTAGGCGAGCTCTTCGTAATCGCAACCTCATTTTCCTGATCCCATATTACCATCATACTAACAGGACTTAACATACTAATCACAGCTCTCTACTCTCTCCACATATTCATCACAATACAACGAGGAACACTTACACACCACATAATTAACATAAAACCCCCCTTCACACGAGAAAACATATTAATATTCATACACCTTGCTCCAATTATCCTCCTATCCCTCAACCCCAACATCATTCTAGGGTTTACTTCCTGTAAATATAGTTTAATCAAAACATTAGACTGTGAATCTAACTATAGAAGCTACCACTTCTTATTTACCAAGAAAACTCGCAAGGACTGCTAATCCATGTCTCCGTACTTAAAATTACAGTTTTCTTAACTTTTAAAGGATGACAGCCATCCATTGGCCTTAGGAGCCAAAAATATTGGTGCAACTCCAAATAAAAGTAATAACCATGTACACTCCTATTACGATAACAACCCTCATCTCCCTAACTCTTCCAATTTTTGCCACCCTCATTAATCCCAGCAAAAAATGCTCATACCCAAACTATGTGAAAATAACCGTAATATATGCTTTTATTACTAGTCTTCCTTCAACAACTTTATACATCTTCTTAAACCAAGAAACAACCATTTGGAGTTGACATTGAGTAATAACCCAAACATTAAATCTAACATTAAGCTTTAAACTAGATTACTTCTCCATAATATTCATTCCAATCGCACTATTCATTACCTGGTCCATTATAGAATTCTCACTATGGTACATAAGCTCAGACCCAAACATCAACCAGTTCTTCAAATACCTCCTTATTTTCCTCACTGCCATACTAATTCTAGTCACCGCCAACAACCTTTTCCAACTCTTCATCGGCTGAGAAGGCGTAGGAATTATATCCTTTCTCCTAATCAGCTGATGACACGCTCGAACGGATGCCAATACAGCAGCCATCCAAGCAATCCTATACAACCGCATTGGTGACATTGGTCTTATCCTAGCCATAACATGATTTCTCCTACATTGCAACTCATGAGACTTTCAACAAATATTAGCCCTAAATTCCAACTTAAATCTCCTTCCACTAGCAGGCCTCCTCCTAGCAGCAACAGGAAAATCAGCTCAATTTGGCCTTCACCCCTGACTACCCTCTGCCATAGAAGGCCCAACTCCGGTCTCAGCTCTACTTCACTCCAGCACAGAATTTGGTAAATTCTATTTTTCTAAAAATTTATCCATTTTGTTTAAGGTTTTAAGCTTCTTGTTAATAGTGCTCTATATTTTTGAATGTCTGCTGTTTCTGTACAATCATTCCCTATTTTATTCTAATACTGTTAATTTTCCTTTTTTTCTGTTTTTCCCTTGATGATTTCACCAGAGGTTTGTCCACAGAGTTAGTCTTTTCTAAGAACCAAATTTGGCATTGTTTGGAGTAAAACTAGTTATTCATCACTATAAATAACTAGAGCTATTTTAGTGATGGTTCACTATAAATAACTAGAGCTATTTTAGTGATGGCTTATTGGTGGTAAATATGTTACATTTTTGTTTACCTGAAATATCTTCATTTCACTGTTATTGAGATATAATTTTTCCCAGTAGAATTGAAAGACATCATCCACTACCTTCTGGCTCTCATTTTTGCTAATGAGAAGCATGCCCTTCGCCTAATCATCATTTCTAACAAGTGACCAGTCTTTTCTATCTGGTTGCTTTGAAAATCTTTTTGCTTTTGGTATTCTGCAGTTCACTGTGATGTGTCTAGATGCAGTCTTTGTATTTATCCTGGTTGGGAGTCAGTGAATTTCCTGAATCTATTGATTCATGTTTTGACCAGTGTAATAGTCACGGTTCTCCAGAAAGATAGACCCAACAGGGAAAAACAAATAGATATATGAGGGAAGTTTTATTAGGGGTATTGGCTCACACGATTATGAAGGCTGAGAAGTCTCACAATAAGCCATTTGCAAGCTGGAAATCCAGTAGTGTGGCTCAGTGCAAGTTCAAAGGCCTCAGAACCAGGAAAGCTGATAGTACAATCCTCAGTCTGGGGCCAAAGGCCTAAGCACCAGATGCTGAAGGTGGGGGGCTGTAGGTTCAAGTCCAGGAGTCCAAAGTCCAGGGACACTGGAATTCTGATGTCCAAGACCAGGAGAAAAGTATTCCTTTTCCAGGGGAGACAGTGAATTTGCCTCTCCTCTGCCTTTTTCTTCTATCTGGGCCCCCAGCCAATTGGACAATGCCCACCCGCACTGCAGGTGGATCTTCCCCACTCAGTCCACCAACTCACAAACCAGTCTCTGCTGTGTCCTCACAGACACACCCAGAAATAATGTTTTACCAGCTCTGTAGGTAGCCCTTAATCTAGTCAAGTTGACACCTAAACTTAACCATCACAACTAGTCTTTAAAAGTCTCAGCTATTGTCTTGCAGACTATATTCTGTTCATTCTCTTTTCCAGGAAGTACCAATAGAAGAGTTGGATGGCATTCTAACTTCTGTGTGTCCTTTAAGCTCTTTTATATTTTCCATCTCCTTACACCTATTCCTGCATTCTAAGTGATTTCTTCCAATGTAATTTGTATTTCACTAATTCTCTTTCCAATTTTAATGAGCTCTTTAACCCATCTGCTGAGTTGTATTTTTTTTCACAACTGCATTTTTCATTTTCATAAGTATCTGGCCCTTTTTCAAATTCAACTGATCACTGTTGATAGTCTCAAAACTGAGAACTTGCTCATTTTTTTCAATATTATCTTTTATTTCCTTCTAATATCTAAAGCTTTGTATGGATCCATATCTGTAGTTTATTTCAACCGACTCTTATGTGTAATGGTGTGTTTATTGTTTTATTGTGGACTCATATTTGACTGAACTTAATCTGTTGGACCCCCTAAAGAGACTGAATGAGAGTGCTTTTTTCCAGAGATGATTTAGGTTTGCTTCTACTAGTTGCTAGGAAGATACTTGTAACCATTTCAATTTCCTGGCTTAGAAATTCCTTAATCATACGGGTAGTATAAAACTGGACCATAGACCCTTGTGAGAACAGGAATATGTTAACAAACTCCCAGAGCATCATTTTCTGTTTTTTTCACCCTACTCTGAGCATTAGTGAAGACCCATAGAGACTCATAGGCTTCCTTTGCAGGCTGCAGACCTTCCCTAGCTCACTCTCCAATGAGGGTATCACCCTTAAGAGCATCTTCTATTTCTCCATGAGAAACTTAATCTCATAGTTCTAGACTTCTGATATTTTCATTTTCACTACAGCAGCACAGGCTTCAGCATTTGCCTCTACTTTTTCTTGTCCTTTAGAGATTTGTCTTATGTTCTTGTGAGCTCAGCAATAGATTAAAAATTACACATTTGTGAGTATGTGTTCAGCATCTGTTTTGTGAAAGAGGGCTTTTCAAAATGTCTGGTCTACCATAATCTCCAAAGTCAATATCCCTTTGATTTATTTTTTAATCATTTTTTTTCCTATTATGTATACTAATTCCATTATTCCTAGAAATATATACCCAGTTATGGCCAGGCACAGTGGCTCACGCTTATATTCCCAGCACGTTGGGAGGCTGAGGCAGGCAGATCACTGGAGGTCAGGAGTTCAAGACCAGTCTGGCCAACACGGCAAAACCCCGTCTCTACCAAAAATACAAAAATTATCCAGGTGTGGTGATGCGTGCCTGTCTGTGGTCCCAGCTACTTGGGACGTTGAGGCAGGAGAATCACTTGAACCTGGGAGGCAGAGGTTGTAGTGAGCTGAGATCATGCTGCCGTACTCCAGTCTGGGCAACAGAGCAAGACTCTGTCAAAGAAAGAAAAGGAAAGGAAAAGGAAAGGAAAGGAAAGGAAGAAATATCCAGTTATGTTAATTTAGCTGGTTATTAGATGGTTACTATATCTTTGGCTGTGAAGAAAAGGTAGCACTTTACCACCGAGCCTCATTTTAAAGGGAGGGATTCACTGCACTGTTCCCCTTATTTGTGGAAAGTCAGTGGTTTCTGTCTTGTGGACTGAGATGCCTTCAGTACCAGGGTCCACTATACCAGCCCAGAGCAAGAATTCATACGACTTTCGCTGAGTCTAACTAGATTAACATTAGATATGTCTGCTGAACAAATACACCAACAACATGACTTTAAGAAAAAGTTCACCCAGCCCTACTACATTCAAAATATTCCTGTAGTTACAAGCATAAGCATCTCTGACTTTTCAATATGTAACTATATGCTGTTATAGTATAGCAGGAACATGATAAAATTCAATAAATAACTGTAGTAAATGTTTACATACAGCATGTTGGTTAGTCAAGTAAAAACGTTTCCCCATCCACAATCTGTTCAGACCACCTGCAATTTAGACATAATCTTAAAAAAATAAAAAATAAAACCAAGTATATTAGCATACTCTAACCTACTCCCTTTTCAATGAATATGTTAACCAATTTCCTTCTGCCAAGTGAAAGAGGCAACATGATGCTATAGAATGGTGTTTTCTGAATAAGTTTAAAGCAATTAAATCTAAATTCAACCCAAAATTTGGAAAGAGAGGTAAGGGCTCTGTCAGCTGCACCCGGCGAAGGAGTTAAGACTATCTCCAGCATGAAGTGAATTCAGGATGACAGGCTAGATGAGCAACACAGAAAGGTGCCCAGCTCCTAAATCTAAACTTCACACAATTATTTTCTTATTTTGGTTGCTAGGTAAAGTTCTTAGAGAAACAAAGACACCATTTTTCTAACAAAATTTTAAAACATCTTTTTAAGTGTTCTGTGAATTACTTATCATTTGGATTCTTTGCCCACCATATTCATTCTTATAGTCAACTATAATAAAGTACAGTTGCTCATTATAAACTAGGATTGAATGACTCAACAATCTTCATGTCCAGGGTTAAGTATAAGTTATGGGCTTCCTTGACTATGGTTAAAAGTTATAAGTAAAAGAATCACAAGAGAAGGGGTATAGTGTTTAAAATTTCTGATTAAAAAAAAAAGAAAAGTTTAGATAGCCAGAATGTTAATCCTAGTTCTGTCACTTACTAACAGAAATCTGTAAGGAATTACTTAATTATACAAGCCTTTTTTTTTTTTTTTTTTTTTTTTTTTTTGAGATGAAGTCTTGCTCTGTCACCAGGCTGGAGTACAGTGGCGCAATCTCGGCTCACTGCACCTCCACCTCCCGGGTTCAAGCGATTCTCCTGCCTCAGCCTCCTGAGTAGTTTGAATTACAGGCACCCACCACCACGCCCGGCTAATTTTTTTTTTTTTAATATGTATTTTAGTAGAGACAGGGTTTCACCATGTTGGCCAGGATGGTCTTGATCTCCTGACCTCGTGATACGCCTGCCTCGAATCCCAAAGTGCCTGGGTTACAGGTGTGAGCCACTGTACCCGGCCACAAGTTTGTTTTTTTATTTGAAATAGGAAAAGTAATATAAGCCATATCATAAGGAGACTGTGAGAATTTAAAAGAAATAATGTAAGTCATATGCTTAACAAAATTCTTGACATATAGTAAGGACTCAAAAAATAGTAGTAGTTGTTACTCTCTCTAGTATGATTACTACGATGATTGTGATGGTTAATACTGAGTGTCAACTTGATTGGATTGAAGGATACAAAGTATTGTTCCTGGGTGTGTCTGTGCAGGTGTTGACAAAGGAGATTAACAATTGAGTCAGTAGACTGGGAGAGGCAGACCCACCCTCAATCTGGGTGGGTACCATCCAATCAGCTGCCAGCACAGCTAGGAGAAAGCAGGCAGAGGAACGTGGAAGGCCTAGACTGGCTGAGTCTTCTGGCCTCCATCTTTCTCCCATGCTAGATGCTTCCTGTCCTCGAACATTGGACTCCAAGTTCTTCAACTTTTGGTCTCTTGGACCTACACCAGGGGCTTGCTAGGGACTCTGGGGCCTTTGGCCACAGACTGAAGGCTGCAGTGTTGGCTTCCCTACTTTTGAGATTTTGGGACTCAGAGAGGCTTCCCTGTTCCTCAGCTTGCAGATAGCCTACTGTGGGACTTCCCCTTGTGATGGTGTGAGTCAATACTCCTTAATAAACGTCCTTTCATATATACATCTATCCTATTAATCCTGTCCCTCTAGAGAACCCTAATACAATGATGATGGTGGTTTTGGGAGGCATGATTTGAAATACAATACAATTTACTTAAGGGGAAATTGCTTATAACTGGGTTTTAAATAAATCAATTCCTATTACAGCAAAATAGAGACAAAATGTGGCAGTATTTTGTGTCTAAACTTACATTTTTTAAAGTAGCTATTTTAAGGCACATAGGATATTTGAGATCTGTATTACCTTATCAAGTGCTGTGTATGGATTTTCTGCATTAAATCCAAGAGGGGCATAGCATCTGAATCTCTCTCTGAACTCGGCCTGCTTTCCCTGATCAGTGCAAAAAAACAAAAAAAAACAAAAAAAACAAAAAAAACAAAGTGAATTTCAAACAAATACTTCAATTATCGTTGTAAAACCTTTCTTAAAGCAAAAACTTGGTAACTAGCTTACGTCAAACAAAATACATTTTTTCCTTATAAGAGTGACTTCCGCATTATGGAGAGGCGAGACTTCCTGTCTGACAGCTGCTGCGACCTTTTTGGTAGTTTCCCATCTTTCAGGTAATTCCTGCAAAAGCAAAGGTACAAATGAGAAATTACTTCAATTCCTAAAACAAATCAACCCTATAGGATTAAATTACTCTAATTTCTTTCTTTTTTTTTCTTTTTCCTCTTGCGATGAGGTCTGGCTCTATCCCCTAGGCTGGAGTGCACTGGCATGATCTCAGCTCACTGAAATCTTCGCCTCCCAGGCTCAAGTAATCCTCCCAGCTCAGCCTCCCCAGTAGCTGGAACTACAGGCAGGTACCAACATGCCTGGATAATTTTCATATTTTTTGTAGAGACAGGGTTTCAGCATGTTGTCTGGGCTGGTCTTGAACTAGTGAATTCAAGCGATTCACCTGCCTCTGGCTCCCAAAGTGCTGGGATTACAGGCATGAGCCACCATGCCCAGGTAAATGATTCTAATTTCTTTACACTAACCCATGACATCTCTTCATTCTTACATAATGAGTTTATGAAAAGAAAAAAAAAAAAAAAAGGATGAAAGTGATGAAAAGGCTTAGAACCAGGGCTGCAGTACAGGCTGATTCACTGGCACTGCTGGGTTCAGAACTCCAAAACATGTACCAGAACTGTTTTCATCTCAGAATCCATGGAAATCTTTTTAAAATAAACACAAATCACCCAATTGCTTTGCTGCTGTGGGAATAAAATTAAAGTGCTCTGGAAATGACTTTGTTGATCTCTAACAACTAGAAATGGAAGCCAGCCATATTTAGTAATTTAGCAAGTGAAAAAAAAAGATGCTTTGAAAATGCTGGGCAAGGATGAAAATGTGAATCAATCTCATCCTCAGCTTTTCTCCAGCTCCCAAAGCTCTGTACATTCTCCTTCTTGTTGGAGAGTTTGAGGATTGAGGTTGGGTTTATTTTAGGGGACTAGGAGTTTTTGAAGGGAGAAGAGGCAAACGGAAGAAAGGTGAATTCCTACTCTATGTAGGACAAAAGACACAATAAATAGTTCAGGTACCAACTCAACTCTGCTCTCCCTGCCTACAATGCAAATAGGACAAAATCAAGTTATTTTCTTTGAGGAGCCATGCATGGGGCATAATTACTGCTGAAAAGCATTCCTTGTGTCCCAGCTAACAAAGCACTGTTCCTCTGGGTCATCTCCTGGGACACTGAAATTGTTTTGTCATACAAAACCACCCATAGTGATGGAACTCTACCTGTGTAGCTGAAGTGCAAAACTCAAAGGTTCTAAAGACTATTTTGTAACCCTCAATAAATATTTGATGAATGATTCAGTAACTGCCAATTATGAAGAACGCACTGTGCTAAGTCTAAATACTATTTGTGTGGCGAACAGGGTGCTAAAAAGGCAAAACACATTCTCTGATTTAAATTGTTTTATAATCTGTCAGAGTGAGCAGGAGGCACACACAGTAACTATTCTACACAACAAAATGTGTTAACTATCAGGATGTCTATGTGTTATGGAATCAAAACAGCTGGAAGACAATATGGTGACATGACAGGAATACCAAACTAGCTCAGGAAACAAGGGACCTGGGCACTAAACCCCCTTGTCCTTCCCTCTTGTGGCTTCTCATCAAAACTCTGCATTCTCCCTCTGTACAGAGTCTCACTTTGCATTTCCAATTCCATTCCATGGAACCTAAGTATTCCATGGAGTCCCTCAGAGGCCATGGCTGGGAAGCCAGGAAGAAGTTACATCCATGAGCTCATGCCCCCTTATCCCTCTTCAAACACAGCAAATCTGCTTTATATTTGGGGATCCCAAACAAGTTTTACTTGATAAAAATAAATTTTCTTGAAACCCAAAAGATCAGATGATCTCCAAAGCCTCTTGAAGTCAGATGATCCACTCAAGGAGGAGGTAACATTGAAACTGAGGCTTAACGAAATGACTAGGTTTCAACAGGCAGAGATTAGGGTGAGATCCCTTGAGGTATGACGACCAATATAGGATGGTGTGAGTGTGTGAGCTCTTATGGAAGCTGGACAGCATTCGGGAAGTTAGGGGCAGTTAGTGAAGGTTTCTGAAGAGAAAAAGGACTGGATAAGTCCTGCAGATTAGAATTCATCTTGTTTCAGAGTATATTGTGGGTGAGGTGTGAGGGAGAATGGGATGCATTAAGGAGCTATTGCTGGGAGGTGAGAAGTAACAAGAGCTTAAATTAAATTTAAAGCGGGTGTAACAGCAATGAAAAGAGGCAAAAGACTGAAGAGATGCTCCACCAAGAGAAAGATCATCTTGCTGGTGGTGAGTCCCCATGACTCTAAGGAAGTAATACTTCAACTCTTAATAGGCACAGCCAGACTTTAGGGTGTTTTCACACAGAACTAAGCATAGACAACTATTTGGAAAATGTTATGACTTCTCATAATAATAAAGGAGAAACTGAAAGTAACTATCACTTGAAGTTGCTTAAATTAAAATAAAATTGGGCCCCGTCACCCTCCAAATACACCACATACCACCCATGAATCTTATTTTTCCTCCTGACAAGTCTAAATTACTGACACACAGCTAAAATTGTACCCTGCTTCTGAAATGTTGAAAAGCCTAATACTTTCAAATACTACCATCACCTGAAGTAGTGAACTAAACTTTTATAATACAAATTCTGGAGGCCATATCTAAACTTCCCTCATCAATTACTTATGTTATGACTACTTCCTCTATGATATATAGTTTAAGGTTCAACATCTGATTCAAGGAATATATAAGTCTTCCTAGAAACAAGAAATATTTATAGTTGCTTCTATTGTGACTGTTTTATCTCTTGGTCTTGTTATGTATCTATCTGTCTAGAACTTGTCATCTTGCTCCATGTCTAACTGGCTTGCAAGCTATAAGGGCAGTTTCATACTTAAATAGAATTTAACAATTCACATACAGTAATTCTCATAGTCTTTATAGTCAAGAGAACACTTGTAAATACCCTGCTGCATTTAATCCTCACAAAGCAAAATGACAGAATATAAAACAAAACAGCCACTGTGAAAAATAGCTTGGCAATGGCTCAAAAAGTTAAATATAGAATTACCAGATTACCCAGCAATTCCACTCCTAAGTGTACTGAAAAGAATTGAAAACAGATACTCAAATAAATACACACCAATGTTCACAGCAGCACTATTGACAATAGCCCAAAGATGGAAACAACCCAAATGTCCATTGACAGATGAGTGGATAAGCCAATGGTGGTATGGACATACAATGGAATGTTATTCAGCCATAAAAAGAAATGAAGTACCGATACATGCTACAATGTGAATGAACCTGGAAAACATTATACCAAGTGAAAGAAGCCTAACAAAATAGGTCACATATTGTATGATTCCATCTATAGGAAACATCTAGAGTAAATGAACCCATAAAGGCAGAAATAGATTGGCAATTGCCAAGGGTTGGTGGGTAGGGCTTGGCAGGGCTTGGCAGGGCATGGAGGAGGATAATGGGGAGAGACAGAGAAGTGGTATGGGATTTCTTTCTGGGAGTGATGAAAATTTCTGGAACTAGATAGAGGTGGTAGTTACACAATATTGTACTAAATTGTACATTTTATAATGGTTACTTTTATATGTTATCTGAATAGTAAATTTCACCTCAATAAAAAAAGAAAAAAACAGAAATTGATGGGAGCGAGTATAGAGAAATTGTTTAAATGAGCGATCATGAGGCATATTTTACCAAAAGGAAGTGTGGTCTCAGACATTAACAAACTTGCCAAGGCAAGCAGAAAAGATGAACTCATACAGTACTTCAAAACAAATCTAAATTTGAGTTCTGTGCTCTGACTACTAAACTAGATCAACTAGAATCCAGTGAAAGCTTTTTGGTTAATGTGTCCACTGATCACACTTGCAAAATTCAAGTACCCATGTGTGTACACACACACACACACAATCTATAAAATATCAATATTGGCATACAAAAAGAACCTCAATTGTGAGACTGTGGTTCATGGTTTCAGTTATAATTAAAGAAACTTTGTTGCTAAAAAGCCCCCAAATCTTTCCACAGCATGGAAACAGGTGGATGGCATAGAAATCTGTTCAGAAAACACAGTGATTTCCCCATCCAAATTGAGTTTCATTTACTTATTACTATTATTGTGAGACACAGTCTCATTCTGTCCCCATGCTAGAGTGCAGTGGTGTGATCTCAGCTCCCTGCAACCTTCACCTCCCGAGTTCAAATGATCCTCCTGCCTCAGCCTCCTGAGTAGCTGGACTACAGGTGCATGTCACCATGCCCAGCTAATTTTTGTATTTTTAGTAGAGATGGGGTTTCACCATGTTGGCGAGGCTGATCTTGAACTCTGGACCTCAGGTGATCTGCCTGCCTCAGCCTCTCACAGTGCTGGGATTACAGGTGTGAGCCACCACACCTTGCCTATTTATTCTTTATTAATGTGTCCATGATATGTTTGCAAGACTAGGACACTTCTTGACTGATAGGTAGTTTTTTTGAACGAAAAAAAAAGTATGGATATATTTCATATGCGAAAATGATGGTAAAACTGAACTCAAAAAAGCAACTCATAGGTTCTTTACAATCTACATTCTTTCTAATAAGAAGGCAGTGGAGCACAGTGGTTAAGAGTATTTTGTCATAAAACACACTTAGAGTGTTGGCTGGCTTTACTATTTGTGTGACCTTGAGAAAGTTATTAAATCTCCTTAAGTATCAGATTCCTAATTTGTACACTGAAAACATCAAATGTGTACAGTATAGATTGTTGTAAGGACATCATAAGGGAGTACATGTAAAGTACTTTAATAAAAGAGATGCTCAATTTATGGTAATTACGATTATTTCACCTCTGCACTTACCTCTAGCTGAATATAGACTTGCTCAGGCATCTTCTGGCCATAGCTTTCCAAGAGGGTGATGGTTTCTTTTAGAGGTTCAAAGAGTTCATCAGTAGCTCTCTGTCGGCTTCTTACAGCCAGAAGATTCCCCATGATGTCAACTAAACCATCATGATCACCTTCATTTAATTCTCTTTGAAGTCCTGCATCTGTATCCTTTATAAATTCTTGTAGCTCATTCAGACTATTAAATATATATGTACATACACAAAAAAATAAGTTTATTAAAACATTTAGTATAAGACTTCTGACTGAATCTTATTTTCATTATGTACCTGATTAAACGTTATTTATCTCTATCATGAAATTGGCAACATTAACACTCTTAAAAGTAACATCTCAGTTTTAGAAAGCAGTTTAGAAAGTTATAATTCCAAATACCAAAGTACAAAGGCTACCTGTCAATGACAAATCTCAAAAGATGCTCCTGAAACATCCAGCTCCATTTCTTAATTATGGTTAACAAGCTCACTTTGAAAGGCTTCATGTCCACCTTGAACCAACTATCAAACACTCTGAAGTCATCAAATTTGCTCATCTGAGCGTACAAAGCTTCATAAATGTCAATCTGTAGTTAGAAAAAAATTAACTAGAACAACTCAATGAAAAGCCAGTTCACTGCATTAAATGCTAAGAGTTTTCCTTGCCTGTTCTTTGAATTGTTCAAGAGTTGGTGGTTGTTTGGGAATGTCTTCATTTGCACGAGCATCCATTTCATCGGAAGATACAGCGTGGCCATACAAGAGAAAATGCTTCATAAACTCAGCTCGATCATCCACCCAGAGGTAAGCATGGGTCTCCAGGGTGTTTCTGAAATCTAAGACTTTGTTGACGACATTCGACACTCTGTTCATGATCTCTTGCCTGACCTCTGCCAGGGCTAACATGTTATCCATATCATTCTAAATGAGAGGAAAACACAGCACTTATTCAAACCAACCTTGCTTTATCAATTATCTACAACATAACATTACCAAGGTAATTCTTCAAAGGGAAAGTAGTTAGAAAAATTAAAAATCATGTTGCTTTTTCCAACTTCTTTTTTCCCTGTGCTTACCATTATTCTAATTTGTTCTGGGTTTTGTTTTCTGGTGTTTTTTTTTTTTTTTTTTTTTTTTTTCCAGACAGGGTTTCGCCTTGTCGCTCAAGCTACAGGGCACTGGCTTTATCACAGCTCACTGCAGCCTCTAACTCCTGGGCTCAAGAAATCCTCCTGCCTGAGCTTCCTGAGTAACTTGGACTACAAGTGCATGCCACCATACCCAGGTAATTTTTTTCATGTTTTGTAGAGACGGTCTTCCTACGCTGCTTAGGCTGGTCTTGACCTCTTGGGCTCAAGCAATCCTCTTGCCTCAGCCTCACAAAGTTCTAGGATTCCAGGCATGAGCTACCACACCCAGCCACAATTTGTTTTTGAATCATTAATATAAAAGCTAAATACCCATTAACTAAGAAAATACCTGATAATTTTTAATTTCCAGGTGTGTTGCTATTCGGTTCATCTGGGCAGATATTCTAAAACTATTGCATAACATTTCTTCTACCAGATCATAGAAGCCATCCCCAGCCTCTCTGTCTAGAGAAGGTTTAAACACAATCTCAGGAGGCAACAAGATCATTTGTGCTTGAAAAAATGGTGCTGGTTTCAACTGTTTCTCTGTATTCTTCAGAAAGAAGTCTAAGTCGTGCATTATAGCCTGAAAAAAGCCTTCCACCACAATGTCATCAATGAATTCTACATAAATTTTCCAGTTATCCAGAGAGGGATCGGCTTTGAAGAGCTTCCTATTTTCCTAGAAACAGACAAGTATTAGTAGATGAATATAAACAAATAATTAGCATAAAATTAAAACTTTCCATTTAAATCGTTTGTAAAAGAAGAGACTGCATTTTTGTGCACAAGACAGGAACATTCAAATACTAAGTTGCAGAACCTTAAGCTAGATGTCAAAGATCTAAGCAGGAATTAGAACATTAAGTTCACACATGAAATACATTCAAAAGTCATTTTTTCAAGGAAAGTTCTCTATGAAGATTGCTATCTTCAGATGCAGACAGGAAATACACTAGTTCCCAGTGAATTCTAGACATATCGGACCCGGGCTCTAGTTCTTGCTCTGTCACTAACTCTGTGTCTTTAGACTTTGTCTTCCAGGGCCTTCCCTATCATAAAGAGATCTGTTGAACTGGTCCTTCAGAGAACATTATTCTGGAACATCTGAAGATTTTCAAGTCAGGAAAGTACTATGTACTCTATGCCATTCTTGGAGACTCACAATGTATGTATTCTATTAAAGTCCATTGAGGCTATTATTAAAAAGTCAAAAATAACAGATGCTGGTGAGGTTGCATAGAGAAAAGAATGTTTATATACTGTTGGTAGAAGTGTTAATTAGTTCAACCACTGTGGAAGATGGTGTGAAAATTCTTCAAAGACCCAAAAACAGAAGTATCACTTGACCCAGCAATCCCATCACTGGGTATACACCAAAAGGGATATAAATCATTCTATTATAAAGACACACACATGTATGTTCACTGTAGCACTATTCACAGTAGCAAAGACATGGAATCAACCTAAGTGTCTATCAATGACACACTGGATAAAGAAAATGTGGTACATGTACACCATGGAATACTAACTAGCCATAAAAAAGAATGAGATCATGTCCTTTGCAGGAACATGGATGGAGCTGAAGGCTATTACACTCAGCAAACTAATGCAGGAGCAGAAAACCAAATACTGCATTTTCTCACTTATAAGTGGGAGCTAAATTATGAGAACACATGGACCCATAGAGGGGAACAACACGCACTGGGATCTCTAAAGGAGGATGGAGGTTGGAAGGAGGGAGACGATCAGGAAAAATGATTAATGGGTACTAGGCTTAATACCCGGGTGATAAAATAATCTGTACACCAAACCTTCATGACACAAGTTTACCTATCTAACAAACCTGCACATATTCCCCTGAACTTAAAAGTTTATTTTACTTTTTACTTTTACTCTAAGTCCATTAAATGTGGTTTAGCCCAATTGTTTTCAGACCTTGTTTAAGCACAAATATTTTGTTTGTATGTATGTATATATGTATGTATGTATGTATGTATTTACTTTGCAAACCATCTGTAATAAGCAACCTGTGGAATAGACCCAGTTTGGAAAACACTGGACTGGGGAAGTTCTAAGCTCCCTTCTTGCATCAACAATATGAGATTCTTGCACCTTAGTGTCTCCCAAGAGTTTGGGCGACATAATGGACAAGTCAGTTGGGGCAAAACAGGACCTGAAGGCAGAAGTGTGGTTAAAGACGACTACAGGCTGAGCACGTGGTGTGCATGGCCCAGAGACACAGGTTTCAAAAGGTCAGGTGGGCAGCAAAGTTGATTCCAGAGAGGCTATCTGAGTGGCTAAACTAGTCTATACAGATCAGACAGCAGATGCCCAAGGGAGGTAGTGTAGCACAGAGCAAAGAAGACATTGGAATAAGATCTGATTATAAAGTGGACTATACTCTGTTTTGATTATTCTTTACTATGGATATATGATCCAGGATGCAAAGGTGTATGCTTTAAGCAAGAATCAGAACTAGAAAGGTGAGTATAGATTCTAATAAGGCAGGGCAGAGATGAGAGAATCCTAGCCTTGAAACAAATTTAAGAACTGCTCCTTCTCAGGAATGCTGTGTTGCCCATCAGCCAGGTGGAACCATTCAAATCTGGGTAATCATGTGACATGCACACCTGGAATTGTGCAGTACACATCCCAGGAAGTATACACAGCTGTCCTGGTCCCTATGTAGGCACTAAAAGGGAAAAGTATAGCTAAAGAAAAATCTTCTTTTTCTTTTCTTACAGCTAAAGAAAAATCCTTAGAGACCATCATCCTAGAGATATTAAGATGGTTTGACTCTGTGTCCTCACCCAAATCTAATCTTGAATGGTAATCCCCACGTGTTGGGAGAGTTGCTTGGTGGAAGGTGATTGAATTATGGGGACGGACTCCCTGCCCCAATCCCCCACTCGCTGTTCTCATGATAGAATTCTCATGAGATCTGGTTGTTTGATAAGTGCGTGTTTCTTCCCTTTTTCTCTCTCTCCTGCCACCATGTAAGATGGACCTTGTTTCCCCTTTGTCTTCTGCCATGACTGTAAGTTTCCTGAGGTCTCCCCAGCCATATGGAACTGTGAGTCAATTAAATCTCTTTTCTTCATAAATGACCATGTATCAGGTAGTTCTTTTTTTTCACAGCAGTGTGAAAACAGACTAACACAGACATGAAAACAAAGACCTAATATACATTCAGCGTCACACTAGTAGGAAGTTAACAGCTGAGCTAGGACTAGAAACCAGCCCCCTTAACCTCCCAGAGTAGGGCCTTTCCCATCATGTCACAGTCATATACACTTTTTCATACCAAGAGATCCACTTTATATCACTACAGTCACGTTGATGAGAAATGCTGTATCTTCAGCACACTAGGATAAAGGGAGCAAAAGGAAGAGAAAGGAGAGCTTTAGTGATCAGCTTTAGTGATCAACTGAATGATCACTCAGGTCCCTTCCAGACCCAATATTCCATGGTCCTGTTCCTCTCTTCTCTTCATCTTTAACTCTGACTCCAGACCACTCACTGACATCCCACTGACCAGAAAACATGTAAAAGGCAGAACTGACTCACCCTTGGCCATATTTCTACAGCTTTTCCCCAAACCACGTTCCTCAAGTCAAGAGGAAAATAATCACTTAAAAGACCCAACTAAAGGAAACAAATAATCATTTCATTTCCATTTTAAAGCTGGCTTACATTCCCTCAAGGCAAAAGCTCTCTTCCATTCTCAGATTGAGAACGGTGATTTCAAAGCTTCTTAGTTTTTGCCTGAAGGACAAAAATAGGAGGATCCACTTATTAATAGAACAAATTCTAACATTTTTGTCTGAGATGACAATGCAAAATCTTGTTTTTATGACGATTTCTAGTCATGTCTTGGCCACACTTTTAATACATTTTCATGAGGATTCATAAATCTTAATGGTTTAAAATCCTTGGAGTTTGGGGAGTATATTTTTTTATTACCAAGAAAATGTAACAGAAAAAAACTAATTGTAATCCATCATCTGTCCCCTATGAGACAGATTCTAACACATAAACGGTTGTAGAGGTGTCTTAAAAGTCACAGAATAATTCACAGCATTTCAGTGAACAACTAGAAATAGTCTATGGCGTGACTTAGTTAAGATACTGCTGAAAAACAAATTAATTTCCAGATAAATGCCTCCTTTACATGTCAGGACACCCCTGAGATTCTCTCCAGGCTACCCAGGTCTTTGGCAGAGCCTTCCAAGGGAGAAGGGCCCTGCCCACACTTTGATTTCAGATTTCTAGCCTCTAGACTATGAGAGAATAAACTTCTTTCATTTCAAGACAGCCTGTTTGTGGACCTTGTCATAGCAACCTTGGGATGCTATTCCAGGCAGTACTTAAGGAAGATAGAAACAAAGTCTTTGCCCTAGCAAACTGTCATCGACGGGAAAATTAAAACTTTCTTAGAAATTCCAGAAAATGTTGGAAGTCAACAGAAACATTGAAACCCATGTTAATTATGTACTTCTTTTTATTTTCTTCTAGAAAATATGCTCTATCCACTAGAGCATATCAAATGTACTGTACTTTACTTTTTGGTAAGAAAATCTGTTACCCTTCAAAGTCTTTCTTCACTCAGCTTCCTGCCCTGGTTTTCCTCCTCCTGTCTCAGCCTTTCCTTTTCTGCATCTTTGGCTGGTCCTTCTTCTCCCCAGTCTCCTAAGGGAAGAATGGTGGCCCAGCCAATAGTCCTTGATTTTCATCTATTCTCTAGCTAAACTCATGTTCTCAGTGATCTCATCTAGTTTCCTGGCTTAAATATCATTGTCACCCACTCCTCTTTCATTTGTGTTTTCAGTTTGGACTCCTCTCATTTACTCTAAATGAGTAAATCCAATAGCCCACTCAATTCCTCTACTTGGCTAATTAACATCTCAAATTCAAAAAGGCCAAAACTGAAATCTTGACCTCCCTTGCTAAGTCTCTTCCTCTCACACCCTTCCGCATCCGAATAGATTGCAACTTCACCTTTCCAGTTGATCATGACGAAATGTGTAGAATAATCTTTAACGTGTCTTTCTTTCATGCTCCACATCCAGTCTTTAGGAAATTGTTTGCTCCACTTAATTCAAAATATACCCAGAATCCAACTACTTATAATCACTTTCACTGCTACCACCCTGCTCCAGCACCATCATCTGTTACGTGCCTGTGCCATGGTCTGAATGCTTATGTCCTCCCCAAATTCAAAAGTGAAAATCCTAACCCCCAAGGGGATGGTATTAGGAGGAGGGGTTTAGGAGGAGGTGACTAGGTCCTGAGGGCAGAGCCTTCATGAATGGGAGTACTGCCTATATAAAACAGGCCCAGGGGAACTTCTTCCATGCAAGGACACAGTGAAAAGTTGGCAGTCTGCAACCTAGAAGAGGGCTTTGCCAGAAACTGATCATGCTGGCACCTGGACCTCCAGAACTATGAGAAAACCATTTCTGTTGTTTTAAAGTTACCCAGTTTTCAGTATTTTGCTATAGCAGCCTGAACATACTAACCCCTTAGATTACTAGTAAGAACTGCAACCTACCAGGTCACCCTGCCTCTTCCCTTGCCTCCCTACAGAGGGTCTCAACACAATAGCCAGAAATCCTTTTAGAATGAAAGTCAGATTGTATTTACTGCCCTCCTCAAAATTCTGCAGTGTCTTTCACATACCAGAGTGAGCCAAAGCCAGAGTCTGCACAAGGGTCTATGAAGCCTCCCCTGAGCTGCCAGTCCCTCCCCATGCAGCTTAGCATCTGACCTCACCTCAACAACTCTCCACTCAGCTCCCTCTACTTGCCCCCCCACACTTCCCTGCTCTTCCTCGAGCATGCCCAGGGAGCCCCTGCCCAACAGCTATCTCCTCTGCCTGGAACACTCTTCACCAAAGGTCTGCTTGGCTGACTCTATCACCTTTATCAAGTCTTTGTTCAAATTTCACCTTCTGGTTGAGGCCTACACTGATCATCCTACTTAAAACTGCATCTTCGACCCCACCCTCCAGAATTCCCTTGCCCTGCTCCAACTTGATCTTTTTCCTGCAGCATGTACCAGTTCTGACACACCACGACTTACTATGTCACTGCTTATTATCTCTCTCCCCTCACTAGATTCAAGTTCCATGAGAGCAAGGATCTTTGTCTGCTCTGCTCTCTTTCATATTTCAAAAACCTAGAAAGGTGGTGGGTACACACAAGGCTCACAATAAATATTTCTCAAATAAGTGAATGATGATGGACTGCAAAGACAAGATAGATAATGGGTTGCATACAATTCCCAGCAGGAAAACCATAATCTATTTCTTGTTCTGCTGAGAATTAGCCTAGAGACAAGGACCTTCATTTTACACATGAGAAAATTCAGGCCCAGCCTCTGGAAGACTGTGGTTTCCAGCCTTTACCAAGGACACTTTCCCTACCCCACACTGTGCTACTTTATGATGGCTTCAGAGTGTATGTGTGTGTGTGTGTGTGTGTGTGTGTGACAGAGAGAGAGAGAGAGTGCATGAGGGAGAGAGAGTGTGTGTGTGATGTGAGAGAGGAAGAGTGTGTGTGACAGTGTGTGACATACAGAGAAAAAGAGTGTATGTGAGAGCGAGAGAGATTTTGTGTTTGTGGGTGGCGGGCGAGGTCTGTCTGCCTTGTCCAAAGGAGAGTATTCATGGTTTAAGGACCGTGCCTGTCTATAGAGAAGACTCCACATAACAAGGATGCTCAGAGGAAACATGAAATACGCTCTTTCATTCCCATCCCTTTTTTCCTTAAGAAATAGGAATGACAAGAAATCAACTCCCCATGTTGCCATCATCAGCACTGCACATCTGTGAGCACCACATTGCTACCTTTGCCTTCCCTCCATCCTGTACTACAGATGAATGCTTCATGCTTCTATCTTAAGACACCTTCTACAGGTATTTATTGAATCCCATTCCCTCAATGGCTTTCTTCCAACAATTTTTTCTCCTTCCTAGATTACTGCAGTTAACATACAAACATCCTGAAACATCAACCACTGTTAAAAAGAAAACCCTCCCTACCCTGATACACAGGCCCCAGGTACTGCCCAGTTGTTGGTTTGCCCCACAGCAGAGCTCCTCAGGATCTCCTCGGCTGCCTCCACTCACATTTCCCCATTCTCTCATCAGCCCACTCCCATCAGGCTTCCATTCCGCCACCATATGAAATTGCCTCTTCTCATCCCAACGACTTCCATGTTGCCAGATCTGAGGGTTAGCCTCCGTCTTTATTTTCGGGTCCTACATCAGGATGGGACAGAGTTGAGCTCTTCCTCCTCCTTGAAATTCCTTCTTTATTGGTTTCCAGGGCATCACTCTCTCTTTTTCAGCATCCTGTGCAGTATTTTCCTCTTCTCCCTGACCTAGGGAGGATTTTGAGGCTAGTTTTTGGGCCTCTTTTCTATCTATAATTCCTACATGTTCTTAATTATATGCCTCTAAATACCATACATATGTGCATGAATCTCAATTCTCTGTTACTTACCTGGATTTTGACCCGAACACAAGACACAGGTGCAATTCTAGTCTACTCAAAATTGTCCCTTAGGATGAGCATCTCTAACTAACTTGTCCAAAAGCAAACCTTTTTTTTCCCCTACAAAATCTGCTCACCACAGTCTTCCTCATATCTGCCCTCATATTAAAGGGCAACTCCAGTCCAGTCCAATCACTCAGACCAAAAACCTTGAAATCATCCTTCTCTCTCCTCTGATTCCTCAAAGCAAATTCTGCTGGCCCTGCCTTCAAAATATATGCAGGATATGAACTGCCTTGATCGCTAGCACCGTGACCCAAGGCAGCATCATTTCTCACCTGGATTATTAGCGTAGGCTCTGAAGAGTCTCCCTGCCAACCACTTCTTTGCTCCCCTGTGGCTTACCCTCCACAGGGAAAGCCTTTGAGCAGAAAGTCTCTGGCTGTTCTTTTTCCCCTTACAGTAAAATCCAAAGTCCTCATAACAGCCTGCTAACCCCACGTAATGTGCCATTAGTCTCTTCTACCTCATCCTCCACTACCACTCCCCTTGCAAATTCTGCTCCCAGTTTGCTGACTGATCCTGGGACAGGACAGGCTGCTCCCGCCTCGAAGTGTCTACACTTTTGCTCTCCAGAATGTCCTTCTCCTCATATCCGTATGCTTTGTTCCCTGTCAGTTCTCTGCAGAAATACTATCTTAGGAAAGAGGCCTGCCCAACCACCCTACCCCCAAGCGACTCCTTATTCCACCTGCTTGGCTCTATTTTTCATCACTACTCCTAACACAACTGACATATTATCTATTTGTTCATTTCTCTTGCTAACTTCCTCTGACTAGAGTGTAAGCTCCATGAAATAAAGGATTTTGGCTGGGGAGGGGGGGCTTTTTTGTTTGCTTTTATTTTCCTGCCTTCTGCATTTTGTGTTAGTTTTTTTTTTTTTTTCTGTTTTTCCTTGAATTCATAACCCTAGATTAGTGCCTGTTACTGTTTTAGGAACTCAAATTTTTGTTAAAAGGAGAGTAATTATTGTTGTCATCCTTAGGAGATGGTTGAGAGGGTTCCTTGAGATGACCTAAGCAAGGTGTTTGTTTGGCACATACAAGGCAGTCAACAAACAGTGGTAGCTATTAGGAGCATCCAAAAGAGGACGCAACTGTGACAAGGTAAAGATTCTATCACTAGCCTTTCTATTTCATCAACACATCTCACATTCTGATCTCTTCCCTCAGAAATGAGAGTAGTGAGGGCTACAGAAATTGTAGGCAAGTAACACAAATTCTCCCATTTCGAATGCCTAATAAAACCATTCATGAAGTTCTTTCAGGCTTGATAAAAGAGTCCCACATTATTAGGTTAAGTATTTTTGCTCTTCTCTGAACTCAATGAAAAGATCCATAAATCTTGAAAGCTTAAAAGCCGTTACCTCAACCAAGTTGTGGATCTTGCAGCCATCTTCTTGGATTAACTTGTATTTTTTTGTAAACAAATCACCCTTGTCCTCCAAGGTGAAGGCCACCTCTCGTCTGTGCTCTCTCCTGGGAGGTAGCACGCACCCGGCCCAGGCCCTCATGGTCTGCTGGATCACCTTCACGTTGCTCTGCGTGCGCTCAACTCTGTGCTCCAACTCGGACGTGGCCTCCCTCACCCTCTCGATGTAGCCCCAGCAGTCATCCTGCCACGTCAGCCACATTGTGGCTGCTGTCAGCTGCTCATCAATAGCCCTCAGCTCATCTTCAATCAGAGGGTATTCAACTTCCAGGAGCGTCTGTTTGAGCTTATTATACCCTTGCACAAGAAGGTCAAGATTTCCAATGTACTGAGCAAAGAAAACAACAAAACAAAAAGTGCCAAATATGTTAGCTATTTTCTCTGTCTTAAAGGCGTAAAGATGTCATATAGGTCTATATAATAATTACAATTCAAAATATTTATATTCATAATAGGCCCTAGTATCTTTTTTTTTTTTTTTAACAAAAAACACAAACCTTTAAAATAGTGTTCCTTTTATTGAAGATGGCTAAAGCTGAATCTGGTATGTCTTGTTTCTTCAACATCAGAAGATATTTCACTTCTCTCAATATAGCCACTAGCTATTAAAACAACAATTATTAAAATTATCGCATATTTTAATAATGTCACTCTATTTTAACTCAAGTTTAACTTGAAACACTTAGGATGTTATCCAAGGATTACTATATTTCCAAATCAACAAGGTAAATGGGCTTTTGTTTCATATATTTTTTAAAAACAAATGTCATACATTCCATAATATAGTAAAGGTATATGAATTATCCCTAAAACCTCTCAAGAAATTAGTTTCTATAAATTGGTTTTATGAAATTAGAAAGTAGAAGGAATCCTCAGTTTACTGTGTCATATATTTAGGTATGTGTGCTGAGTTTTACTAACAAAATAAAGTCAGTTATTCTCTGTATATGTTTTAGGGAAACAGATCAGAATTCGGGTACAGAGTATGCTTATCCAACTCAGTGAGGCTAACTTTCCCACTTCCTAGGCATGCATATGGACTGTCATGAGAGACTCCAGGTAATCACTAAGAGTGAATGTATAATCTTCACCCCCTAAAAATCCAGCCAGATGTTTAAGGCATTTTGTGTTTTGTCATGGAAATTACAAATAGATAGTCTTATAAGCTTGCCCCTTACCCTAAAGCATATCCATGGTGGTAAACAGAAAAGAAAGCTTATTTTGTGTCTCATGTCTAGCAAGCTGCCAGACTTGCAGATTGTTTGTTTAAAAAATATACAATGCGTATACATATGTACATGTACATCTAGTATTTAAATATTTGCACATATAATTATATACACATACACATATATGAATGGTTACAAAGTCCCATTGTTACATAACATGTAATGAAATTATGAGAAAATGAATTGAGAAAATATATGAAATTTCCTTTGTTACATGATTTACCATGCAGTAACAAAATACCTGTTTAATAAATAAAATATTCATCCTGGATATTATTTAACTGTTAATATTTTTATATTGTTTTATGTTTTTTAAAATTACCATCAATTTAATTACCATATACAAGCTTACTGTCCCTTTGAAAGAAATGACGATAAGTTAAAATTTACCAGTGCTCATCAAAAATGTGACATGTCTTTCATTCCGTGTATTCTGTTGATTCCCCAAATCTTAACTTATATGATGAAATTTTAACGAAAACACTGGTGTATGTTATGAATATATTTAAGTCAGAAACTATCTGGTAAAGACAAATGATTCAATTCAGTTGAGCTATCATTTACTAAGTGTAACCAAGCACCAGACACTAAACTAGAGAAACAGAGTACAAAGATGCAATGAAATGGATGCTACTCTCGGTGGCTCATTATCTAGTGAGGGTAGAGTGGTAAAGAAATAATTACAATACAAATTAATAGAGTAATGAGAATTTGAGAAATCTCTACAACAAAGACCTACAAGAAATTGTTTACAGTTATAGTCCTCGCAACTCTGACATTTTCCCAAATGTAAATTACAAATGACTGGAAATACCAGAAACATGCTTATAATAAAAATGGCACTTATAAATCATCTTAAAAAATGAAATCCCTACCTTTGGGTCAAAATTGACACAGAGAAGACCATTTATGGCACTGAATTTAACCAAGGGTTGATTCAAATTGAATTCACAGATTTCATCCACATTACTTTTCCATTCATTATAGACATGATTTTCAAATTGATCAAGCAAAGTGGTCATTTCAACATACTTTTGATAAACTAAGGCATTATCAGGATTGCCCAAAAATCTGTAGGAATAAGGTTTTTCTACTGGTTTATACATATATTAGATAGATTTCAGCTTAATAATTGTATAGTAATACAATACACAATATAAAATATATAAAATATGATAATGCACTATAAACAACCAGGAAGAGAAACAGTCAAGACTAAATTATGCCTATGAATTGCTTTTGCTTTAAAAGATAAAGTTATAAGATGAATGAAACTCAAGATGTTACTAAATGTTGATAGCAACAAGCTACTGGCTCCTACGAAGAGAAGAAAAACGCAAAAAGACTGCATAATAAAAGCAGTGTTACTTATTGGAAAAAGAAAAACAATAACAGCAAGAAACTCCAAACATGGTGGGTGGAAAGGACAAGTGAAAAGAAAAAAGGTCCAGAAAACATGTAAGCATATGAAATTCTAAGAGTCCCATTATAAATATTCCAAAACCATGGGAATGAATCCCTCTCCACAAACTCAACCAGTGAGAGAAGTGAACAGGGCAATGGCTTCCTAAGTGCTAATATGAACAGCTCACTCTCTTATATAAAACGTCACCCATACCATTAGAATAATTTGCCATGACCTAAGCTTAACTACTTACAGATAACGGAGAGATGCAAAGTTTGACCAAAACATTTGAAGTCGTTGGAGGACCTGTTGGGCCCATCTGATATTTCCTGAGGTAAATGGCATGTTCTTGTTAAGAACTACATGTCCACGTTCAATCTGCAAGTTGATATTTTGGTGAAGAGGAAGAAAGGGAACATTCAGTCAGAATGGTTTCCAACCTTGTAACCAATTGTTCATTTTAGTATTTTTACAGTAGTATAAAACATATGTGTTTAATCACTTGATTACTAGAAGAGTTACAGTCCTAAAGCAAGTTTACCATCTCCATGAGGAAACCAGTTAAATAAAAGCACAAAAAGGTAGTGCCTATATCTAGTCTTTAGATATAATCACAGAGTTCTAGTTGATGGTCATTATCTACAAAAATGATGCTGTGAATGTGTCCAACCTTATCCACCACTTACCTGTTTCATGTGTTCATTATACAGTTGCTTACACACATCCAGCTCTGTATTAAACATATGCACTAGTGTGCTGTAATGTAGGCTGAAAATTTCCATGACAACTGGCTTCTGTAGAAAATTTCCAAATACGGTCAAAAGCTATAAAAATCAAAGTTAAGGCAACGTTAAGCACTATGAGTTTTTAACACAAATACCCAGCTCACAATGTCCCCCTTCAAATCTCTTACATGACTAGTTTAGAATCTTAAAAGTATCCTGTGATGCTTCAAAATGTAAAATGTATTTTTTGCATCTCCCTAAAATTTCTGTACATCCAATAAACCAATTCTAGGTGTAAAATAATTTCCCTTTCTCAGCAGAAAGGAACCATTGTCTGTCTGCACTTTCTCCTCACAGTTAATATTATTTCCTGTTGGGTGGCAGGTAACGTTTCAGAAGACGCTTTGCAGACACAAGAATAGAAACAAGATTCATGTGCTTGTTATTGTTCTTCCCTCCTACATATGTATTCTTGAGATATAAATATCCATATATCCATATTGAGGCCCTCTAGGTCACAGCATGAATAATTATACCAGATGTGCCAGTCACCATGGACGCATGCCTATGGCCCCTGGTACATCCACGTGACCCAGCCACCCCCAACAGTGTCCTGGGGCTACAGTGGTGACTGTTACAAGGACAACCACTCCACAGGTGGACGACTCCTTTGACATGAATGTCCTGGCTCAAATCAACGCCTTGAGCTAAACAGATTCTTTCTCAGAGTCAGGGCCTGGCTGAATCCATGCTGGCTAAAATTATCAGTGAGCAGAAACTACTAGCAAGCAGAGGAAGCCAACTGATGGTGGGACAGCAGAAAGCAGACACACAGACTGAACAGGATCACATCACCAGCAAAGCAGGAGTGAAGTCTCACAAGCTCCTCTTGTTCAGTCAATGGAGTCCCCTAGATTTCAAACTTACCTTCACTGCCAGTGTTCACAAAGCTTAGTTATCCAGTGAGTCTGATTTTGGATTCCCATTAGTCTCTTGTTTACTACCCAGTGTGGATTCTTTTGTGTGCTAGCATAAAATAGCTCTTTCCTTGCAAGGAAAATGACATTTATTTGTATATAAATTTGTATAAAACAAATTTTATTTGTATATAACCAATGTTTCTATAGTGCTATGTCCCAGGAACTATACGTCAAGGGCCTTAAAAGTGCTGTTATTATACACTCCAGGTGAGGAAACTGAGTTACAAGGAGGGAACGATTTTCCCAAATAACAGCTAGTGGCGGAGCTGGGATTTGAAACCAGACAGTCTAGCATTTGGGTTTCTGTTTCACTGTGTAGCTTCTCATCAGCTAATATGCCATTGAAAGTTATATCATTTTGTCATCTGATCATTCTGTGTGGGCTTCATAATACGTTAGTTACTAAGCCTGTCATATAGATATTTTCTTTGAAAGAAGACATATCAAAACAACTAAGTATATTTACAGTGGCAGATAAACTGTATCCAAGGTCATGCCTTGTTTAGCAATATGGCAAAGGAGGGGGCTTTGTTCTTTTTAAGGAAATAATAGATGTTCCCTAAAATGTGTTTCACTTAAAAAACAGCTTTATAATAAAAATTTGCAAATATTTCCATAAACTACATTCACTGAAAATAAAATTACCATGAAAAAATTATAGAAACTAAAATGTAACTATAACTATACCTTAGGGGTCAATTTAGACAAACACATTCTGACTTTTTCTGGTAACATCAATTATAACTGCAGTAGAAACTGCTAAATATTTTTAAATCTACTACTCAGCTGCTACCTAGCAAAACGTAACTGATTAACTTTCTTCCCACAGTCATTTTTTTGTTGAGTTTGGGTTTCAAATAAAATTTCTAAAGTAAACATTGTCTCATATCAAAAAAGTATACCCCACAAGAATTTATAAGTATATTTATTTCACAACATTATTTTTTAAACACTTATCATATTGACCACAATGGAAAGAACAGTAGAAGTTTCCTAGCTACATCATATCTTGCCTACCAGCTTAGCGGTCCTTAACTCCAAGTTTTCAAGAGGAAAATATTCTGAGGCGAGGTTGTAAAGCCAAAAAGTAGTAGGAAAAGTCTCAAAGTTTTAGGCAGTATACATTATTGTAATTGTTTGTCATCCAAAATGTATAAAAATTACCCTCCAGGAGGAGAGTAAAGGTCATTTCAAGCTCTTGCTTCTTTGTTCACAGTAAAACTAAAAGCTATTTTATGAAGAGTAGGGATGTTTTCTTTCACATTGACTTCAGGACTAAAGAGTAATTCCCACCACATGCTGCTCTTTCCAAATATCCCATCTGAGATCTGCAAGGTTTGCCTTAATTTTGCTCCACTTCTTTCATTGCATAATACAGCTTTTCATAACACTATTGCCATTGTTCAGTGTAGTACATATTTATATTTTTCCTAGGTGTGCCACTTTCAATGATTTTTAAAAATCCGTGGCCACCTAAACCACATACACTTCATATTTTAATAGTTTTCAAAGCTGAAGTCCTTTCTAGACAAATTTTTTTTTTTTTTTTTTTTTTTTTTACACACTTCGGTTTGCTTTCGTGTAAATTTTAGAGAGCCATTCAGTAGTATTTGTTTTTGTTTTTTGGTGAGCACACCTAGCACTTTAGATTTTGAAGTACTATACTTTTATATTAGAGTAGAACAGCCCTCAGTCCCAGTGCCCTTCCTGGCCACGTCTTTGACAATAGCAGGTATTGTAACAGTAGTCTTCAGAGAACAGTCTACAGATATTTTTCTTCCCAGGGACTAACAGTAAACGGTCAGAGCTCATCATCCTATCCCTATAGGTGAAATATTTTTCTCTGTAAGTACACACCCTTGTAATTTCTTCCTCTGCCATTACACTTGCAGCAGTTTACCCTCATCAGTATGTTATTTCATTACTTGAACTACCAGTCAGTCCACCTCACCTCAAGTAGTTATTAAATGCCACTTTGTACAAGTCACCATGGAAGGCAATCTACACAGAAGCTGTAAGATGATGCCACACCTCTGCCAAGCTTATGACAGTAGGATCTCATATTTGTTCAGTAAACAGGTCAAATATGTGAAAAGTTAAAGAAAAAAACCTTTTACCTAAGAGATTAAATTGTTTAGAAAAAAATTAACTGGCAGCTACTATAACAGAATTCATATTAATGGTTGTGAGAAAGAGAGACTTGAACTGAAAATGGCAGGAGCCTCTGTAATTGAGATTTCATTCTACATTCTTTTTTTGGTTATTTATAAAAGCATGAAAGAAAACTAGTTCCAGTAGCAAAGAATATGATAGACTATCACACAGACATTTAAAAAAATAATAGTTGAATTCTGTTATAAAGGCAAGAAAAAATTGTATGACTCTTTGTTAAGTGAAGATTACAGTAGAGGATGAAAATATAATGTCATTTTTGTCAAAGAGAAACAAGTATGCATATCTAGACAAAAAATAGTGGCAGTATTAAATATAATAATTATATATGACTATTATAAATGTTAGATATGAGATATTAGATTACAGGTCATTTTATAACAACAGGCTGTATATTGTGGCTGATGGCACCTGAGTTTCACTGAAGAGTTCTTATAAAACAAAGAACTATTTGATGCTCATGAATTCTTTCTTTTTTTAATACTTTAAGTTCTGGGATACATATGCACAATGTGCAGGTTTGTTACATAGGCATACATGTGCCATGGTGGTTTGCTGCACTCATCAACCCATCATCTACATTAGGTATTTCTCCTAATGCTATCCCTCCCCTAGCCCCCAACTCCCTGACAGGCCCCAGTGTGTGATGTTCCCCTTCCTGTGTGCATGTGTTCTCATTGTTTAACTCCCACTTATGAGTGAGAACATGTGGTGTTTGGTTTTCTGTTCCTGTGTTAGTCTGCTGAGAATGATGGTTTCCAGTTTCATCCATGTCCCTGCAAAGGACATGAACTCATCTTTTTTATGGCTGCATAGCATTCCATGGTGTATACGTGCCACATTTTCTTTATCCAGTCTATCATTGATGGGCATTTGGGTTGGTTCCAAGTCTTTGCTATCATGAACAGTGCTGCAATAAACATACTTGTGCATGTGTCTTTATAGAACGATTTATAATCCTTTGTGTATATACCCAGTAATGGGATTGCTGGGTCAAATGGTATTTCTGGTTCTAGATCCTTGAGGAATCACCACACTGTCTTCCACAATGGTTGTACTAATTTGCACTCCCACCAACAGTGTAAAAGCATTCCTATTTCTCCACATCCTCTCTAGCATCTGTTGTTTCCTGACTTTTTAATGATCACCATTCCAATGGTGGCATGAGGTAATATCTCATTGTGGTTTTGATTTGCATTTCTCTAATGACCAGTGATGATGAGGTTTTTTTCATGTTTCTTGGCCACATAAATGTCTCCTTTTGAGAAGTGTCTGTTCATATCCTTCACCCACTTTCTGATGGGGTATTTTGTTTTCTTGTAAATTTGTTTCAGTTCCTTGTAGATTCTGGATATTAGACCTTTGTCAGATGGATTGCAAAAATTTTCTCCCATTCTGTAGGTTGCCTGTTCACTCTGATGGTAGTTTCTTTTACTGTGCAGATGCATGTTAGTCTAATTAGATCCCATTTGTCAATTTTGGCTTTCGTTGCAATTGCTTTGGTGTTTTAGTCATGAAGTCTTTGCCCATGCCTATGTCTTGAATGGTACTGCCTAGGTTTTCTTCTAGGGGTTTTATGGTTTTAGGTCATCATCCTATCCCTTACATTTAAGTCTTTAATCCATCTTAATTTTTCTATAAGATGTAAGGAAGAGGTCCAGCTTCAGTTTTCTGCATATGGCTAGCCAGTTTTCCCAACACCATTTATTAAATAGGGAATCCTTTCCCCATTGCTTGTTTTTGTCAGGTTTGTCAAAGATCCGATGGTTGTAGATGTGTGGCATTATTTCTGTTCCATTGGTCTACATACCTGGTTTGGTACCAGAACCATACTGTTTTGGTTACTGTAGCCTTGTAGTAGAGTTTGAAGTCAGGTAGCATGATACCTCCAGCTTTGTTCTTTTTGCTTAGGATTGTCTTGGCTACAACGTGCTCTTTCTTGGCTCCATATGAAATTTAAAGTAGTTTTTTCTAATTCTGTGAAGAAAATCAGTGGTAGCTTGATGGGGATAACATTGAATCTATAAATTACTTTGGGCAGTATGGTCATTTTCACCACATTGATTCTTCCCATCCAGATCCTCATGAATTCTTTAGGTTAAAATGCTCAACTGGGGCCTGAGAACACTGATGGCTTCACCACTGACTAGTCAATTCATTTACAGGTCAAAATCAAACAATATCTTTAAAAAAATCTGTGTCTGCTATATTGTTTGACACTGCCATTCTCAATGAATTATACCCATGATTTCTTAGCTCTTTTTCTTCTGATACTGAACCCTCCATCCCTCTTTTGGGATGTTATCTGATTATTAATTTATACTTGATTTGTAATTTTTTTTGTCAAGCAAGTTTTACATGGTGTTCCTATTCCCCATATTATAAGCTTTTCATATGGGGACACTATTGAGATGCTTTTCTTTTATGTAACTCTTAACTGTATTTCATCAATTCTGTGACAAGCATACTTTTATGTTTCAAAATCTCTGCAATTGAAATACATTATGCAATCAATGAAATTATAATTATTTGGCAGCATTTTTTAATTGTTACACAAAATAATGGTGTGTCTGATCATCAGTGATGTCTTATGCCTGGGTAAATACAGTATATAAATTGCTATTTGTTTCAGTCAGAAAAATAAAATAGGCAGATGAACCTAACATATCTAAACAATGGTAAATAAAAGAAATTCCTGAATTAAGGTATTTTTCACTTTTTACTGTGACTTAATTTTGAATCAGTATTTCACTGGCCAGGCCAAATTTTCTGTGAAGATAATGAGAGCTAAAACACTGTGAATGCAAGAAAAAGACAGTAACTAAAT
This sequence comes from Macaca fascicularis, assembly GCF_037993035.2. Lineage (NCBI taxonomy): Eukaryota > Metazoa > Chordata > Mammalia > Primates > Cercopithecidae > Macaca > Macaca fascicularis. Next base: position 108,661,240 of record NC_088377.1, read on the forward strand.
GTCCTAAAATCATCTTGTACAAAGTGTCATTATTCATTAGTACATTATTCAAAGTTTATTATTCAGTGAGCTGAATTTGAAGGGAATATGACTAGTTAACCTAGTTAATACTCTACCTGAATGAGAATTCACCCCTTTCATCTAACAGCCTATATTATTCATTAGTAAAACATTTTTTATGATAGCTCCTTCAGAACTAACCTTAAATGCAGCTTCTAAGCCATTGCAGTTAAAGAAAGCTTCACAAATAATTGTCCCAAGCCTTCTGTCAAATTCCAGAGTTTTGGACTTAAATGCCACATAATCACTTTCAAATTCCTGTAAAATTCAAAGTGAAATATTAGTGCATTGGAAAGAATCCAACAGTGAAAATAGCAATCACACAAGCGTGACCTTACTTTAGCTCTCTCTCGCCTTCTGAGTGAATTTATTTTTCATAGCAGGATTCCAGGGAAGATCAAGAAAGAGCTATATCTGACTGACTACAAGTGCCACCTTACAGAATCACTGAAAGCTTAGTACTTTTCCCCGATGCTTTCCCAGTGCTTTTCAGTGGCTCAGGCCCCAACAGCAGTGCTTTGGTCCACGTGCTCACATAGAAGCCTCAGTCTCTCCTCCTTATCCCAATTCATTTTGATTATAAATGAAAAAGTGAAGTTTTTCAGAAAATAAAAAAGAACCTATCCTCATTATAACTTTAGTCCATCTATAAATTTAAACAGGAAGGGTTTTTGTTTGCTTTTTCACAGAGTTGAAAATCTACATGGAAACACTATTTCTTCAGGTGTAAACTGAAATCCACAGGTAAGAAAACATCATTAGTGATACAGAGGAAACAAATACTCTTACATTTTCCCAGTTTTTTATTAATATGTAGTTAACATCCCTCAGTTTCCTCCTAATACATAACCATGGTTATGTATGAAACGGTGAAAGAATAACTATGATCTTCATAGCATCACAGTTGAGTCTCCAGTAAAGAAATCCCAGGATTTCAGAAACATTTTGGTGCTTTACAGTCAAAAGGCCTCTGAAGTACACACAACAGATTTCTCATAATGAAGGCCTTTGCCACCTCTGTAAACTGAGCCTCCATCTATTAACAGTAATAACAGTAATAGAATAAATGACAGCTAGCATGTAAGTAATTCTGTTCTAAATGTTTCACATGATTAACTCACCTCTTACAACATCTCATGTAGGTATTATTTTTTTCCGCATTATAGGTGACAAAACAAATTCAGAGAAGTTAAACGATTCACCTAAAATCACACCACTGGTAAATGTCAGGGCTGGAATTTAAAGCCAGGCAACCTGGCTCCTGATCCCAGATGCTATGTTTCTTTGAAGGAATATACCTGCTAGGGTCTGAATGTTTTATGTCCTTGAAAAATTTTATTTTGAAATCCTAACCCTTAACACGATGATATCAAGAAGTGGTGCTTTCAAGGGTGACTAGGTAATAAGTGTGGGATCTTCATGAATGGGATCAGTGCCCATATAAAAGAGGCCTGAGAGAGACCCCTCCATCCTTCTGCCAAGTAAGGACACGGCTAGAAAGTGCCATCTGTGAACTAGGATGTAGCCCTCCCCAGACACTGAATCTGTGGGAGCCTTGCTCTTGGACTTCTCAGCCTCTAAAACTCTGAAAAATAATTTTCTGTCATTTACAAGCTACCCGGCTTATCGTATTTTGTTATAGCAACCTAAACAGAGGGCACCTTATGCTGAATTTCACACACGGAAAAGCAGCGTAACAGCAAAGTTCTAGGACACTATGTGTCACACACCACAATGTTATATTTAGCATCAAGAAGAAGTTTCCACTTCTGAATTAGAGCCAAGCAATCTCTTCATTCAAGGCTCATTGGCTAATAAAGTAAACACAACTTCCCAACAAGTTTTAACAAGCCTAACATCCCTCTTCTTAGTATGGTAATAGAGAACATATGGCTTAAGGTCACCAAACATTAATTGAATATTCAGAAATAAGTATCTCAGGGAGAGAAAAATATGCTAGTCTCCCTCCCTGATATCTCTCCCTCACCCCCCTCCCTCCTCACTCACTCATTCCTGAAAACAAATTTAGAACTGCACATGGGCCCTCTCCCTTGGAAAGTCCCACAGAAAATTCATACTTAATTTGTTCAAGTACAAATCTGAACTCGTTATCTTCTCTACAAAGCTGCTCTTCTTTTTATACACCCTAATAGAAACTTGGGCAACCTCCTTGACTTCTCTGTCAAATGCTCTTCTAACTACCTCTGGAGTCTCTCTATTATTCTCCATCTCTCCACTATTCTCCATCTCTCCAGGATGCCCTTGGCCCAGGTCACCATTACTGCTCATCTGGATATCTGTTAACCACTTTCTACTCTTTGCCTCTAGTCTTATCTCTGATTCATCCTCCAATGGCTGACTAAATAATCTTTTTAAAAATAGAAATCTTATCATGTCACTTTCTTATTTAGAATCCTTTAACTCACAATCTTAATTCAGAATTGTCAGTTTCTCAGGATAATGTCCAAAGGTCTTAGCATAATCTATTACATAAGACCCTATGTGGTCTGGATGCCACTTACTGCTAACTATTCTGCCACCTCTCCCAATTTCACACTCTCGGATCCAGCCATGGAGCCTTATCACATTTTGTGTCTCTCTTTCACCCACTTCTCACCTGCTTCATTTCTATTTATGTTACAGGTCTCAGTTTACATTTCACCTCCTCTGGAAAGGAGGCCTATGTAAATGTTCTCAGAGCACTCTGTACTCTTCATACCCCAGCACCGGGCACCCATATGACAACCGCCTATCTACGTTCTCCTTTGGATTCTAATCTCTGAGCGTAACTGCCAGGTTTATTTATTTTTTCACAATTACAGCACCAATATTTAATAGAGTTCCCAGGACATACTTGTTTCTCAATAAATATGTATTACAGAATAAATGATGTGCTAGTATTATTGAGAAATCATTATAAAAACGTTACTGTATTCTGAAAACTGCATAATTGCCTTTATTAGCATCATGAGAAGCTATTGAAGGGTTGTAATTAGAGAAAAGCCATGGTTTGACTTAGTATCTAAAAGGCACTCAGGCTGCCATGTGGAGAATAAACTAACAAAGCCAAGATGGGGAAGAGGGAGCAGTTTGGAGGCAAGCACAATAATCCAAGTCACAGAAAAGACTTGGAAATACTTTCAAGGCATATCTGAAAGAACTGGATGTTTGTTGTGAGAAAATGAGCAAGATCACAGATGACTCAAAGTTTCTACGTAGCCCATTACATATACCATTTAATGAGTTGGAGAGACAGGCAAGAGTAGGTTTGGGGAGGGATAGGCAGGGGTTTAGATCTGAATGTGATTTTGAGATGTATATGAAATATCTCAGTGGAGACGTTGAGTAGGCAGTTGTGTTTGGCATGTGTTTCTGTGGGTACATAGAAGCCAAGAGTTGAGGCTTGAGAACCTCCACCTAGATTTCAGAGAATGTGTGGAAACACCTGAATGTCTAGGCTGAAGTCAGCTGCAGGAGCACAGCTCTCATGGAGAACCTCTACTAGGGCAGTGTGGGGTTGGAAAAGGGAAATGTGGGGTTGGAGCCCCCACACAGAGTCCCCACTGGGGTACTGCCTAGTGGAGCTATGAGAAGAGCGTCACTGTCCTCCAGATCCCAGAATGGTAGATCCACTGACAGCTTACACCACACACCTGGAAAAGTTGCAGGCACTCGACACCAGCCCATGAAAGCAGTTGTCGGGACTGTATCCTGCAGAGCCACAGGGGTGGAGCTGCCTAAGGCCTTGGAAGCCCACCTCTTGCATCAGCGTGCCCTAGATGTGAGACATACAGTCAAAGGAGATTATTGTGGAGCTTTAAGACATAATGACTGTCTTGCTGGGTTTCAGACTTGCACGGGGCCTGTAGCCCCTTTGTTTTGGTCAATTTCTCCCATTTGGAAGGGGAACATTCACCCAACGCCTGTACCTTCATTGTATCTTGGATAACTAACCTGTTTTTTATTTTACAGGCTCATAGACAGAAGGGACTTACTTTGCCTCAGGTGAGAATCTGGACTGTGGACTTTTGTTTTGATGCTGAAATAAGACTGGGGGACTGTTGAGAAGGGATCATTTTATTTTGCAATATGAAGAAGGGTATGAGATTTGAGAGGGGCCAGGGGTGGACTGATATGGTTTGGATTTGTATCCCTGCCCAAATCTCATGACAAATTGGAAGAAGGGCCTGGTGGGAGGTGACTGGATCATGGAGCATGACTTTCCTCTGTTGTTCTCATGACAGTGAGTTTTCATGATATTTGATGGTTTAAAAGTATGTGGCACTTCCCCCTTTGCTCTCTCTCTCTAAACACTATGTGAAGAAGGTCCTTACTTCCCCTTCATCTTCCAACATGATTGTAAGTTTCCTGAGGCCTCCCAGTCATGCTTTCTGTTAAGTCTGTGGAACTGTGAGTCAATTAAACAACTTTCCTTCATAAATTACCCAGTCTCAGGTAGTTCTTTGTAGCAATGTGAAAATGGACTAATACACTACTTTAAAATCTTTTTCAAGTAATTCCAAAATCTCTATTATATTGGCATTGGCATCTAATGATTGTCTTTTTTTCACTCAGTTGAGATCTTCCTGGTTCTTGGTATACTAACTGATATTCTACTGAAATTTCATATTATTATAAGACTCTGACTCTTATTTAAACCTTTTGTTTTTGCTGACTTTCTCTGATACTGCTCCAGCCTCATTATAATAAAGTAGAGACAGTCCAGGTTCTCCACTTGGCATCTATTCATCCCCAAGGGTGGGCAGGGCTCCTTGTTACAGCTGGGCTGGGACTTCCAGTTCCCCATGTGGTCTCTACTGATGCCACAAGTGCAGGTGGCCTTGTTACCACTTGACCTCAGGGTGATAGTCTGGACTCTCCATCAGGTTTGCTCCAACATCAGGCTGGGTGAAGAAGGAAATCCAGGGTTCCCACATGGTCTCCAGACACCATAGAGAATGAAGTTAATTCCTGGCCAGGAGGGATGAAAATCATGGCTTCTTATGTAGTCATCTCTGACACCATCCCAGCAAGGGTGGGAGTTGGAGCATTTTCAGACAGACAGGGTGTAAGTCTAGGTTCCCCATTCACCTTTTCCTGGCAAGGGGAGGAGTGGGGCACAGTTTCTTCTGTGGTGTTTGGCTAGAGTGGAGAGATTATGGTTTGACAGATCTTCTTTTGTGCTAAGTTCTCTCCTTCTTGAGCCTTTGGCTAGGGAGAGATCAGGCTTTTACTGGCCTTTTTTTCTGGTCTGTGCCCACTGGCATTTCCTGGTTGCCAGTGTTTTCAGCTCCAAGTCTGTTACTTCCGGCAACAGGAAAATCCAGGGAACTCATCACGTTGTTGTTTCTTGAGTCCCAATATCCTTAGCCACTCTGCCTTTTTATTTTCACCTTTCAGATTCTTCTTATGTCTGTTTTATATATAATGGCCAGTGGATTTTTTTGTCTTTTTTTTGGCTCAGATACTGTTATTTCATTTCAGAAATAAGTAACACATATAGACACATTTCTCTTCCTGCCTGCCCAGAAAACCACTACCCCAAAGTAAGTTTCAATCTTTCCCATGTATGTTTTTATACTTTTGTTATAAACATCATAATATATATACATAAGTGTGCATTGAACACTTTTTCTTTACATTTCCTTGAAATACACTTAAGAATTCTGTCTTTCTTAATTGCTTACAGCACAAAGACCAGGCCTTCACGAGTAAGCTGAAATAGAGCACTGACACTAATATTAGACTAATTTATGCCCAACAAAATGCTTTGGCCTAAAATATTCTAAGAAGCAAGGAGAACATCTGTCTTACCTCAAAAGAGCTGTTTATAAGCACAATCTCTCACTTACTTGCTTGATAGGGTCTTGGCTTAAGCCCCAGAAAGGATCAAACACATCATCCATACCCTCTATCAGAGTTTACATCTTTCAAGAGGGTCTTGAGTCAGTATTAATATCTTCTGGGATCTCAGATCTTGGCTTCCTTTTATCTCCTCTCCCCTACAACTCCAAGAACAGTCCCTTAAACCAACTTGGTGCTTCCTTTCTGGGCTTCCTGCAATAGACATTTTCAAGGGATGTTTGTGGCCACCAAGCTTGCTGAGGCCTTTCGGGCAGGCAAGGAAGACACATTCTTGGAATATGTATCAATCCTATACAAGATGAATTGCTGTCCTTCTTGGGTAATTACCTTCCCACCAAGCAGCTGTTTGGTCTCCTCAAGGGATAATATCATGTCGGAGCCTCAGAGTTAATCTCCATTGCCAGCAGGTAGGATAATCAGCAGCAACAAGAGCTAGAGGAGTCTCGGTCACAGGTGAACCATGCTATTGTATAATGGCCAGTGTTTTAGTTGCACTTAGTGGGAGGAATAGGGAAAAGTACATCTCCCTCTTTCCAGAAGCAGACGTTTCTAATAAAATTTTAAACAATGATATCTACTAAACAACATTTTAAAATAAATAAGACAAACTTTCGTATACAAAACTGATGGAATGTGCAGTTGTTTTAAGATGAGCAATGCTATTGTAGTGATACAGAATGACTGTCAAAATATAGTAAGTGATAAAAGCAAGGTATAAATGCTATTAATGCAAAAGCAGAAAACAATGTATATGCCAGTGCATGCACCAAATATCTCTGGAACATCATATAAGAAATTTTTAATAGAGATGCCTTTGGGGAGGACAAATGGAAGACTAGGGAAAAGGCTATAGGGTGAGAAAAAGAGGACCAAGTTTTTACAAATGTTACCTTTCCAAAAGAATTACTAAGGAAGGTTGCTAAATAATTCATTTCATCTTGAATAATATGCAGGCAAAACATGGAAATACTGTGTATGACTAATAAAGATGAAATCTGTATAATTAAAATGAGAAAACACTACATAAAGTAATAGCAAAGGAATAGTTCAGTGGGTGACAGCAGAACAATAGACTCGTTCTAGGAAATAGAATACAACCTAGTACAGGTGAACTAAATAACTACTTTTAAAATGTATTTTAGATTCTGATATCATGGTGAGCTAGGCACCTGAATAAAGCTTCCCACTGAAAATCAGCAGAAAAACAGGCACAGCTACCTGGATCCCTCCATCTCCGGGCACGGGTCCTCAGGTGAGTTCCCCCAGATGAACTTATTCCTTTCATTTCAATGAGGACACAACAAGCAAGATAAATACTAACAGGGTGGTGTAGTGAAAAGAACGCAGAGGTTGGGCGTGGTGGCTCATGCCTGTAATCCCAGCACTTTTGGAGGCCGAGGCAGGTGGATCACTTGAGGCCAGGAGTTTAAGACCAGCCTGGCCAACATGGTGAAACCCCATCTCTATTAAAAATACAAAAGTTAGTTGGGCGTGGTAGCACACTCCTGTAATCCCAGCTACTCAGGAGGCTGAGGCAGGAGAATCATTTGAACCTGGGAGGCAGAGGTTGCAATGAGCCGAGATCATGCCACTGCACTCCAACCAGGGTGACAGAGTGAGACTGTCTCAAAAAAAAAAAAAAAAAAAAAAAGGAAGCCCGGGTGCAGGGGCTCACGCTTCTAATCTCAGCACTTTGGGAGGCCAAGGTGAGTGGATCATCTGAGGTCAGGAGTTTGAGACCAATCTGGCCAACCTGGCAAAACCCTGTCTCTACTAAAAGTACAAAAAAATTACCTGGGCATGGTGGTGCGTGCCTGTAATCCCAGCTACTCAGGAGGCTGAGGCAGGAGAATCACTTGAAGCTGGGAGGCGGAGGTTGGAGTGAGCTGAGATCACACCATTGCACTCCAGCCTGGGCGACAGAGTGAGACTCTCTCTTAAACAAAAAAAAAAAAAAAAAAAAAGGAAGGAAGGGAGGGAGGGAAAATAAAAGTATGTAGGGATTGTGGTTGAGAGTTCTGGATTCAAACTTCTATTCCACCAACTGGAAACTATAATCTCAGATAATTTAGTGAAACTGTCATTTGCCTAGGGGACCACTCTCTGGGTTATAGTGAGAATTAAGCAGGTATATAATGTGGGAAAACTCTGGCGCCATGCCTGGCACCCAGCATTGTTCTGTAAATATTAATTGGCTCTCATTAGCAGACACTAAGTGGAGACAAGAGGTTACCCTCAACAAGAATAGCGACCATCTTTGCTTAGGTATCTGAGGGATTTCATCAAGAAACACCATAGAATGACAGCAAAATTACTGAGTCTAATATTGCTGGACTAACTGTTCAACATCAATTATGAAAAAAGCAAGTTTCTTCTCATAATTGTCTAGATTTCAAACAGTCCCCTAAGAAGATGTCAAAGAAAATACCTAAAGTAACATTCAGCAATTGAGAAACCCAAAACCATTTTTGTGGGTACACCTGATAAAATCCCCACATTCTGTAAATGGACCACAGCAGCAAACCTTTTGGTACAGCAAAGCTCAAAGCCTGATTAATAGGCTTGAGATTGATAAGAAGACAAATAAACAACAGCATTTCAAACAGCAAATTACCAGTGATCATTTCTTTAATTTACTGGAACATATTTAAACCATGTATATACCAAAGGGTAGAATGGCTGACCCTGACACACTTCCCTGTTACATAAGCACTAGTCTAGTCAGAGGGGATGGAGCAGCAGCAGTAACATGGGGCTGTATGCAATGGGAGGGGAAGGGCAGGGTTTGGGCATGTATTCATATGTACATACAAATACATGCATACACTAGGTTGGAAGTTGTTTGTTGAAATAATGTCTCAAAAATTACCAACTGATTTCATCATGAAGTCAAAGTACAGGGAACTCAGCTAAAAAGCACCAAAATGAACAGTTTATTAAGCAAAAATATACGATAAATGCAGTATTTTAAAGTAACAATGAGAGCCAAGACACGTTTTTTAAAAAAGCAATGGTCGTCTTCAACGTAAGTATGCCGATTAAGTTAACTTTTAGTTAATTCACGTTTTAATTTTAGGGAATGACCAAACTCAAGGAGCTTCTACACTCTAAGGCAAGAATCAGCCAGGAGGATGAAGGGAACTTCAGGGGAAGGTTATGATGTCTCCAACCAGACTGAAGATCAGAGGTAAACACTGCCCACCTTCTCTGCAAAATAGAAGGGGCTTCCAAAATACAAATACCAAGCAGGTATACACCTCAAGAGCAAATGACTTTTCTATTCCTACATGTTTGTGGCTGTGCAGGCCTTAGGCAGAGACAGGAGTAAAATCAGGACCTTTGGCATTGCCAAGGCAGTGACGTCAATCAAACCTGGCCACATTCTCTAATTCTGGCACTCTGAAAACTTGCCAGTCTTTGCAGTTGTAACAAAATCAAGACTCTCTTGCTATTCAAATGTCCCCAAGGATCTTGTGCAGGCTCAGTCTCACACTCCTCCTCCACTAGCTCATTCAGCGGGGCTAACCTAGAGGCTCTCTGAAGAATCCCATTCTGTACATATTTATTGAATGCCTTCCAAGTGCCAGGCATCTTACAAGGCTTTGGGGATGAGCTCACTCAAATTATTCATCACCATGATCCTATATTCCTCATACATTTTCACAAACTGTAGGACGCTGGTTTAGCAAAGAGTCACCCACTAGAGCAGTGTCCTACCATTCACTCCACTTTCCAAAACTGACTACAATTCAGAGGGCTTAAGTTTGCTAACTACATCCTTATAAAGCTATCATACTGCACTCGTACATCAAAGAATCGATTGTTTGGCCAAATATAAACAACAGTGAATAAACTTACGTATAAAATAATAAGAACAAGAGCTAAATCCTCATTCCTTTGGACTCGGGCTTCACTGTTCTTGGCAAACTACTAAAATGAAGCTATTTTTATCCTAGAACTGCAGGGATGCTCACAGGTAGCTCCCTGGCTACTAACATGCTGGAACTGACAGAGCACAGAAGCAGCTTAACTCAGAAAGCTTCCCCCTTTCCTGTGGTTGGAAATACGAAATTATAATCAGCTCTCAAGAATAACAAAAATTGTAAGAAACAACCAACATGCTAATGATACACGTAATGAATGGGGTGAAACCAAGTGTTCAGGTGAAAAAAAAAATAGCCAGTGATTCAAGAAAAGGCTAAAATAAAGCACGTGAGTTACATGGACATCAGATCAAAATGAGTTAGTGTGGAAAGTTTCTGTTTAGTACACACAAACAAGATACAAATCCAGACTGAGGTCTGCAGTTTTATCAGCCATCATTCTGAACTGAAAACGCAAAAGCTTAAGTTCTGATCCCTGATCTACTAACTAAGTAGCTACAAGACTTCAGCAAGTCATTTAACCTCTTCTGGTCCTAGAGATGTTGGAATGGACGGCTCCTATTATTACTGAGACCAATCTTCCTTTTCAGCTATGAAATTATAGGATCCCATGAAATGAAAATGCAAAGGTACAACATTACCATGTTATTGCAATCAGATGGGTCATAAGTGCTCTGTTTAAAAACTTTATAGAGTTCCATAAATTCTTCATTCATCTCATGAACTTGTCCATTTAAAATTGCTCCTTTGGTACCACCGAATTCCAGTCTTTCCAGCTTTTCAAATTCCAAAGTGCTCACAAATATATCCTTTGTAAAAAAAACACAGTAAAGACCTTTCCACTACATTGAGCAGCAAAATATTTTAAAGTTTCAAATCAAGAACATTTTCAAGTGTTCAAAATCAATGAGTCAATGGACACTTACATGACAGAAAATAAATATTAATTATTTAATTAACAAAGTCATTGCTAATTTTTAAAATTACTCTCCCATTTTCATATTTATTAAAAATTAACTCTCACTGGCCAGGTGCAGTGGCTCACGCTTGTAATCCCAGCACTTTGGGAGGCCAAGGCAGGAGGATTGCTTGAGCCCAGGAGTTTGAAACCAACCTGGGCAACAAAGACTCTGTCTCTACGAAACACAAAAAAGTGAACTAGGCATGGTGGCATGCACCTGTAGTCCTAGCTACTTGAGAAGCTGAGGCGGGAGGATCACTTGAACCAAGAGGTCAAGGCTGCAGTGAGCTGTGTTCACACCACTGCACTTAAGCCTGGGTGACAGTATGAGACCCTGTCTCTATAAACAAAAAAAAAGAATCTCTCAGTGTAAGTAACCTCTAATTCACCATAGCTAGACATATAACTCCCCCAGTTGTATATCCTCCTAAATGTAAGTCAGATCCCCAGGTAGTATCCAAAACTCCTGTTTTCATCACCCCATACTTTGCAGTGAGTCAGCTGCTTTACTGAAAGTGAGCCCAGGAAACTGTTAAGGAAGGGATATGTAAGCTGCCCTTCATTAGGTATTTCACATTCAGAGACAGAAGAGGCATTCAGACTCATTTAAGTGATTATGAGAATTCTCAAGACATAAAGCTCTAATTTTGAATGAAATAAAACAAATCTTATATCAATGACAATGTCCAAAATTCTTACAGCTTTACAAAGAAAATAAGGCAATGTCATCAATTTAAACTTTTTTTAAAAAAATCTAAGCCAATAGGCACCATACAAGTGTAAGAGTTTGTGTGTTGTATGTGTTTAATTTACAGAGCACATATTTCCATGTTTTATTTTTACCAGCGGTTTTAATATTTTTATAGTATAGCATATATTCATATACTAAAAAATAGTGTGATAATTTAAATTATCCAATGGGTTTTAGGGTATGAAATAGCAATTTTAAGGATTAAATATATAAAAGGAAAAGTGGATTTATTTACAGAGGATTAGTTTACTGCTTCCTGATTTACAACACTCTTCCAGATTAGTAAATTCTAACAGTCACTGATATATAAAGAGATTTACTTATACTCAGTGTAATAACAGAATCACAAATGAACTTTTAAAAAATCAAAATGAAAGATTTAAAAATTGCCCTTGTATCATCATAGCATTGGCCTGCTGAGCTCCTTATTGAGAATCACTGGGAAAGGAGGCCTCCACCTATGATGTAAAGTAAACCATTCCATGAATCATGTGAAAAGCTACCACCTTTTTGAACCCACCTTCAACATGAATAAGTGCAAGAAAAAAAGAATACCTCTATTTTTATCAAACGATCAAGAAACTTGTCAAATCTGTAAAACACCAGATGAGACTGGAAATCCCATGGTCTCAGCTTACTTCCCATAAAATAGCTTGCCAATTTTTTTCTATAGTTGAAAAAGCAGTTTCTGAAAGTCTTTAAGATGTTAACAGCCACCTGCACCTTTTCCAGTGACTCCTCTATTTCTCCCTTCAAAAGATCCTCAGGTGAAAGGAAAGCTGTTGCCTAGGATTTAACGAAAGGGAACAATGATCAAAACTGTGTTTAATAATTCTTCCCTGTAACTGTCTTTGTTTCGAAGAATCATTTTTAAATGTCAGTATCTAAAGGTGGGCCAGCAATGCTGAAAGAAAGCAAGCACAAATTCTAGAAATTCAGCTACTTGGACTTCGATTACATACTTGTATAAGTTAGAATTTTATACAGGAGACCCTACTATTTCTGGATTTTTACATTCTAGCAAATGACTAAATTGTTGCTAAGCCTCATTATATGACAACTGTCATGTAATTTGCATGAGTGTGCCTGCCAGCAAATATTCTGAACAATCATTTTCTCATATAAAGAATATATAAGCCAGACAAGGAAATCTATCAGAACATGAATTTTTAAAGTACACTCACTTTATCTGGTAGTTCAGGGCCACTTGCAAAGGGAAAGACCTGATTAGGAGTGTGTAACAGTGGAAATTCTTTCAAGTTAGCAAACTTCTCTTCTGGGGGCTTAAGTAACATTACAGGACATACAGTCTAGCTGACATGTCCCACATGAACTAGTTTTGAATAGAGGAAAAGAAAGGAAGAGAAGAGAAGGGTAAAAGAGAAAGAAAAGACTAGAAGATCCATGTGGCACTGGTCAAATTCTCATGGGACCAACCAACACTCCCAACTTCTTCTCTCTTCATATTTGATACCCACATTCAGAATTCCCCTCTTCAAGGACCAAGAACCTGTGCATTCTGAAGGTTCTTTTGTATGCTACCTCTTCCTGATGCATCTTAACCTCATATGAATTATAGGTTTAATTTGTGTGCCTTCAATTTTGTAGTTGCTTAGAAAGTTGTTCAAGATGTCAATGGATAATGTAATGAAAGCCCTGAGTTCAAAATAGCAGAGGGAAGCACTTCTTCCTTAAATGTAGGCATATGACCTTCCATTTCCCATTAATGAAAACAGTTTTACAGGCAATATAGGCTCTGTGCCATGAATTTGTAAGGCAATAAGAAAATCATTCATTTAGTGTCTAAAACCCCTACTGATTAGACTCCTTCCCAATCTATGCTTTTATTTCCCAATCACGTTAGATAGAAAATTAACCTCCACATGAGGGCTGCTATAATAGCAAGTCATTCAGGACAGTGAAGAGAACCACCAGGAATCCCTTAGCAATGTGAATTTTAAAAGAGTTTACACTTTGATATGGTATATGGTGTATTCCATACACCTTTATCTCTATGTATTCTTTATAGTAAATGTATCTTTTTAGGATGCTGAAAAATCTATGGCAAACGACTCCATCTTTTGCTTGAGTGGCCCCTTCTGCTTTAGCAGCCCCCTGTTACCTAATTACTTGTGTTTAAAGTAACGTCCCTAGGACAATCCATGCTTAATGTTTATTCATGTGCTTCCTGGCTGGCCCTCACACAGATGAGACAATCATAGACAAGGAACCTCCTGTTCATACAGACCACTGTTGAGTAAGGCCTCCTAAGACAGGTTATAGTACTTAATGTCCTAAATGAAAACACCCAGTCTGTCTCCTTGCATGGGGAGGCAGAATGTGTGAGGGAAAAAGCATGACCTGAGGCAGGGGCTGGCTGTGATCCTTCTAGGGGCCATGAACTACTTTTGTGATACTAGTTAAGTTGTCTCAGAGGATCTATTTCCTTAGCTGCAAAATGAGGGAAATGAATTAGGTGAATCTCAAAATCCCTTTTAGCTCATAAACTCTAAATTCTTTTCAACTTCTCACAGTACCCGCTCTGGAGCATGCCTAACCACAGCAGCTCTATCATCGCGTACTTAATGGTGCCAGCACAAACAAGCTAAAAGCCACCAGGATTTAGGATGAACTGGTCCCACTTCAGAGGACTTATAAACTAAAATACTGTTAACCAACTTATTTATCAATAAGCTGATCGATTAACCAATTTACCAATGATATTGTTAGTTTGAGGCTTGTCTCTCTGCTGCTGCTTCTCTATTCTTTTGCATGTGTTTTTACGGACTGTTGTTTTAGCTCAATCCTGACAGCTCTACTCCACTACTCAGACTTAAACTCTTCCTCACCTAGGATCTTGTAGGTGACAATGTCTACAACAGATACACCAAGCCATGGAATAGACAAGGCAGTGGCTAGAGTGGTAATGACACACAAGGACCAGGGAGTAGAGTCAGGTTACCAGAGAAGAAAGGCAAGGCATTAAGACCCCATTAGCAAAGCCTGTCTAGCATGCAAGGTGAACAGGTGATGCCTTTTATGTGTCTAGCCTAAATAATGATGTTAGTGGTCACCACTAGAAAACAAGAGAAAAGAAATACATTTGTTTTTAAAGTAACAAAGGGTTTCTGACTCTGACTGGCATTCCAGTCATAGGGTCAGGCATATAATGAAACTGAGTAAAGTAGATCAGAAACGACTGAACAGAGAAGGTCATGGTCATCTAGAAAGCACCTGTTTCACCTAAAGCAGCATTTGAAGCTGTAGTCACTGGCTGCGCCTATGGGGATGGCGCAAGCACTGAGTTTTCACTGGAGGCTGAAATGCTGGCATTTAAATGAGATTTAAGTATTAACAACAATTTTTAAATTAAAAAATATTATACAAAATAAAAACACTGCATTGATCTTTGGGCCAAATGAGCTGATAGCATGTCAGCTTATGACCTCTAATATGTAACATAGGAAGGGTTTGAATTTTCACAAAAACTTGATCAATAAATTCATGAATGCAAAGAACATGTAGGTGACAAGAGGAAATACAATTATAGAAAACATAAAATGTGTAATCACACATATCATGCAAGGTACAAATTTAAAAACATGTTACCACTAGAACACAATAAATGACCCCCAATTTTCTGAAAGATGGCAATGCTCCAAGTTGACAGGTCATAGTGAAACCTTTTACACGTTGATAATAGCAACGTAATTGATATAACCTTTTAGAAAATAATTTTTAAGTATTAAATATTGCCGAAGAGCCATGAAAAGATTGTACCTTTTGACCAACATCAGGAATTTATAGTAAGCCAATTATTCCAGTCAAAAGAGGGGATCTTTGTATAGTTTTCTGCATGTTTGTTATAATCAAGGAAGCTGGAAGCAACTATACAGCAATAACAAAATCATCTTTCAAGAAGTTAGAACAAAATTGTACATATGATAAAATGTATAAATGCTTAATAGAGTGATAAAACTGCAGAACTATTTCCATTGTTCCAACACTATGCAATGAGAATGTTTTACAATTATCATTAGCATACCATGTATTAGGTCACATTCAGACATAAAAAAACTTATTTTAAAATATGGAGCATGGTACAATGGGTGAGAACTCTATTATTGACTTGCTGGGTTGGAAAGTTACTTATCTTCTTAGGCTTCGGGGTTTTTTTCATTATAAAATGAAGCTACTAATAATACCTATGTCATAGTGTTGCTTAACTTTTGAATTTTTGTAAAGGGCTTGGAAAAGCTCCTGAATAAGTATGATATAGTGTTTGTTAAATAACTATATAAAAGTAGTAAAATTGGTGGCTGGTGGCTAGTGCTTCAGGGAACCAGCTATAGATACTGGCTAATTGTTAACTTTTGACTCCTAACATGTTGGGCATATTTACCACAAAGTCTGAAATCTGCTGTTCATAGAATCAAAGGAATCAGGTCAATGAAACCTTTGGATAGAAGCCAGAACTAAGGAACAAGAGAAGCCACATTATTTTATCAGGAACTTGGCAGAATCTGGCTGTTGACACAGAGTAGAAGTCAGAGATGAGAAGTTTACAGGCTTACAGGCAACCAGGACTTACAATAAGTCACCTGTGCTAACAAATAATCCCCTCTGTGATTTATACATTAACAAGGATTTGCAATGAAACAGTTTCAATTATTCTCAAAATGAGAAATAGGTCCCTAAAAAGGGGTTTGGGAGAAGTGGTGGTTATAGTTTTTGACCCTGCAACAGTGATTGTGGTGTTTTACATAGAGACCCAAGCCATTAGGGTCCAGGGAGCCTGTTTAACAAAAGGGCAAAACTGAGTTTGCCCAACAGAGTAATAGAAATTGAACAAAACCAGAGGAGATGATGATAAAATATCGACCTGTTGTTATCTCCTACCAACAGCTGCAACTAGCCTGTAAGTCAACAGTTTGTCAAAAGAACAAAAGGCAACTAACATTTACTGAAACTCGATTAAACACCAAGCAATGCTGGGGATTTCACTTAGGTTATCTTTTAATCCTCGCAATAGCCATGGACTAGGCATTATCCCCACCGACAGATGTGGAAACTGAGGAGTAATTTAACTTCCCTTAAGTGGGTCAATTAGATTCAAATCCAGGTTGGTCTGGGTCCAAAGCCTTTCCCACACACCACTCCATCTTTTCAGAATCAGAGAGAGAAAGAGATGAAAAACACTAACAATGCAACCTCATACTCCAGAAACTCTAAGCTGCAAGTCTGCAGACCTGTTCTCTGGTCTGGCTTTCCTCCTTTCTTAGGGAAATTGAGCAAATGACACCATTTTTCCAGTGTTGGTTAATTCATTTGAAAATATCTGAACTGCGTCCCTTCAAATTGACATGTTGAAAGCCTAACTCCCAATGTGACTGTATCTGGATATAGGGTCTTTAGGAGGTAACTGTGATTAAATGAGGTTATAAAGATGGGAACTGAATCCGATAGGACTGTGGTCTTACAAGAAGAAAATGGCCGGCCGGGCGCAGTGGCTCACGCCTGTAATCCCAGCACTTTGGGAGGCTGAGGTGGGCGGATCACGAGATCAGAAGATCCGAGACCATCCTGGCTGACACACTGAAACCCCGTCTCTACTAAAAATACAAAAAAATTAGCCGGGCGAGGCGGCGGGCTCCTGTAGTCCCGGCTACTCCGGAGGCTGAGGCAGGAGAATGGCGTGAACCCGGGAGGCGAAGCCTGCAGTGAACTGAGATCCGGCCACTGCACTCCAGCCTGGGTGACAGAGCAGGACTCCGTCTCAAAAAAAAAAAATAAATAATAAAATTAAAAATAAATAAAAAAGAGGAAGATGGCCAGGTGAGGACACAGTGAGAAGGCAGCCAGTCATCAGCAAGCCAGGAAGAGGGCCCTCACCAGAACCTGAGCACGCTGGCACTCTCATCTCAGACTTTCAGCCTCTAGAAATACGAGAAAAAATAAATTTCTGACGTTTAACCTACCCAGTCCATAGTACTTTGCTATGGAAGCCTGAGTAGACTAAGACACACCTCCAAATAAGAACCACTGGATTATGTAGCATCCAAGTATCTTTTAGCTCTCAAATTACGTAATACCCTCTGGTACTGTGAGCATGGAAGAATCCACATTCACATAGACAGGATGAGGACACAGAGGGAGCTGGTCCTTTTTTTTTTTTTTTTTTTTTTTTTTTTTTTTTTTTTTAACATTTCGCAGGTTGAGTAAGAAATAGAGAAGCAATTACAAAAGAGATTTTAAAAGACCAACAATGAATCAGAAGTTTTTCAATACAATTCTACTACTATATTTTTAGGATTTTCTTTTTGCCAGATGCTCTTAACTTACCACACTTTCCAAAAGGCTTTTATCAGTCAGTGTTTCTGTGAAAACGAAAGGAAGGCTACAAAGAACGTACTACACATCTGTCTTTTACTGGAAGCTGCCTTAAAGCCTTTTGAAGAAAGGTACAGATATTAAACAAACAAAACCCACCAACAACTTGTCCTTTATGTCTGACTTATTTTCATAGCTTTCTGCCGTTTAGGATTAAAAGGTTACTTGGCCTTTGTTACCATAAATGTCCTTTCTCAAAAAAGAAAAAGAAAGATGGTGTTCTTACTGTATACTAGATTATTCTTCACTAGTCTAGTAAAACCTACCTGACAGCAACAATTCTTATTGTTCGTTTTTTGATGCTTCATACCTGGTTAATGAAGAGATTACAAAACTCTTGCAATAAAACTATAACCCGAGCAGGGGTGTTATAAAACTTGGAATGACTCCAGATCAGACAGATGGTATGAAATAATGGAGCGATTAATATGCGGGTCTGTGGGAATTCCGTCTCCTGGAGACATTGGATGTGTCTCCTCAGAGGTCTCAGGTAAAGTTCCACATCTTGGGCTTCGAGAAGGGCTGAAAGCAAAGAACCATCATTAACGTGATTCCGGTGTACTATTATTTTTTTCTAAATTCACTTTACATGTAAAAGAGAGCCACGTAAAACAACATGGCCACACTTAAATGTTGTCATAGTTCCCTTTGTATTACTTATCCTACAATCTACACATGAGCAATGTGGAAGACTTTAGACACTGGCCATCTGTAACTCAGTCATTTGGGAGAGCACTGATCTAGTTACCCACATAGCATAAATAAATTGTGATGGAAAAAACAAGGGGAAAATACCCCTGGAGTCTAAAGAAATTTGCTCAACCCTGTGGAAACTGTGGGAATAAAACCTCTCTGCAATGTTGTCACTTCATGGCTTGGATTACAAACTTCATCACTAGAATGTTAATTCCTTCTAAGAACTTGGTATAAGCACAATTGAATTGTTTACTCTCTCATTCTGGTTTCCTATGACAGTAACTCATGTAATGACTGAGAAAAATTATATCATTAATAAAGGTTTAAAATTGTTAAGAACAGTGATGAAAGTACTTTGAAACTCGACAGAGGTGAGGTTGTACTACAACATGAATGTACTAAAACTTGAATGAATTATACACTTTAAAATTGTTAATTTATGTTATGTGAATTTTATTTCAATAAAACAAATGTTAAGCATGGTAAATATTTTTTTTCACATGCTATAGAGGGCCAGGTGCAGTGGTCCATGCTTGTAATCCCAGCACTTTGGAAGGATTAGTTGAGTCCAGGAGTTCGAAACCAGCCTGGGCAACATAGCAAGACTTCATCTCTACAAAAAACTTAAAAATTAGCTGCGCATGGTGGCAGCTGCCTGTGGTCCCAGCTCCTCAGGAGGCTGAGGTGGAAGGATCACTTGAGCCTGGGAGGTCGAGGCTGCAGTGAGCCATAATCATACCACTGCACTCCAGCCTGGGCAACAGAGCAAGACCCTGTCTCCAAAAAAGAAAAGGGAAGAAAAAAATCAAACCAAAGAATGCTATAGATATGAAGAAACATTTAAATATTTAACTCTCATTAATGACTGCTTAATCGAATCCAAAGTTTTCTCTTGCTTAGCACTGGTCCTTTTAATATACCCTAAGTGGATTTCCATGATATTCCATTTTGCTCCCAAGGCTACAAATACCCCTGATGAACTGAGAACAAATTTTATTATCAAAGTATGGAACAAGGTCAAGTAAATTCTAGTTTTTGGTGTTAACCCAAAAGACTTGTGTCAAGAACAAAGAAACCCTGCTGAATTTTGTCACCAGGAGTCAAGGACGCACCCAGCCACTTGATGTGTAAACAGTTAATTTGTCCATGTAACAATAAAGCCTGAGAATAAAAAGAATGTTCAGGAATTATTTTCTTTTCAAGATGTACTCATGTTTCAAAATTAGTATTTTTATCAATGTTTATGTCAACATTAAATAACTGTATCTAGTAGGTAAGTACCCTGAAATACTAAGTATCCTTAAAATGTGATCAGCATGTCTGGTGACTCCACAATGCCTGAACTATGTCTTTGAGAAGAGCTTTCTTCCTCCAGCTTGACCATCGGTTTGGGCCACTTGTTCTATTGAGAAGTGTTTTATTTCTGTATCTCCAGGCCACACGCACATAAGGCTCAGAGGACCCCGGGATTCATTCCTGCAGAAGCTGCATCCAGAGAAAATTTTCAACCTATGCTAACACAGAAAAAAAAAATGCCAACAGCTTCTATGTATTGAAGCATACTTACTACATGCCCAGTACCTCGTACAGTGTATAATATGCTATCCCTAACCCAGTGGTTCTCCACCAGGAGAAATCTTGCCCCCAGGGGACATTTGGCCATGTCTGGAGACATTTATGATCACCACAACAGGGATGGCGCCAGCAGGTAAAGGCCAGAGATACTGCTAAATATCCTACAATATGTAAGATGGCCCCCCCACAACAAAAAATTATTTAACCCAAAATGTTGATTGTGACAAGATTGAGAAATACTAAATCCACATAGCAATTCTTCAAGGAAGGTGTTAATAGGCCAATACAAACCAGAGGCTTAGCAAATTTAAAATGCTCAGTAAGTGGGGTTGGGACAGGAATTCAGATCTTACAGAGCCCCTGCTGTATATATTCCTCCTTATCTTATGCCCTCTTTTAAACTGAATTCATGCAGAAAACCCTAAAGATGTATTAAAACATATTTGAAGTGAATTTTCAGTATTTCCTAACTTTCCAAATGTCATATGGGAAAAATAAACTTTTTAGTATTGGAGACAAAAGTTACTTGTCCATATTACCTCCAATTTTATTATTTAAAACCTCAGTATCATGTATATCCATAAGTAAATGCTTATCCATGTGCAAAGAAACATGAACAGAAATCAAGGAACTGAGCAGGATTGTCATCTTTGGATGGGGCTGAAACTAGATAGTGGACGGGCAAGGATGGTGAGAAGACTGTCAACTGGATATCATTTTATGATTCCTGGTTTGTAATAAGATGCATGCATTGTCTATTCAAAATTCAACAAGCCCTCCACTCTGTACATTTCATCTTCACCAAAACTTCAATGATGGCTTTGAGTGTTTGCAAGCTAAATAACTGGTGGATATCAAACACACTCAGAGAACTGAACTGGTGAATAACTAGACTCATCATAGCCCAATCTGTTGGCTGGAAAACCTCTATCCAGAGTTTTTTTTCCTCTGCTAAATACTGAAGGCCTCACTCCTCCACAAACAGTCTAATTAAAATTTCAATCTGGAGCCACTTTGGCAGGTATCTACTACATACCAGATAAACTAAAAGTAGTTTAGTATGGGTGGAGAATAAAGTACAAAGGGTGAGATGAATTTATCATCAGAAGAGCCAAGAGCAATCACTCCCCGAACATGGCGGAAGGGTAAATGTCAAGGCCAAGCAGGCAAGGGCTGGATCATGAGCAGATGGTGATATTGATGCCAGGCTGAGGAACAAGAGTCTTACCATTTTCTACAGCCAGAAAAATGTCCTTCAGAGTAGGAAAATAGCTGCTTTGTTTAGCTGTCAGGATCTTAACCATTTTGAGGACAATAGGTGCCTGAAGCTAAGTTAAAGGGAAAAAAAAAACTTTAATAAATATAAACTCGATTACTAAATAATGCATACTGTAATAAAATATTTAAATTCTATTTCATTCACAAGTGATTCAGTATTTAATACTCAAAGTGAGATCTGGTTTCAAGTTGAAAATAATTTTCAAAATACATTGTTTTCTTAGCCTTGTATTTTATTTTGCATTTAAGTTTTTAAATTTGGATATAATTATATGTGATAGTTTTAATTGAGTGTCAACTTGATTGCATTGAAGGATGCAAAGTATTGTTCCTGGGTGTGTCTGTGAGGGTGTTGCCAAAGGAGATTAACATTTTGAGTCAATGGACTGGGAGAGGCAGACCCACCCTCAATCTGGGTGGGCACCATCTAATCAGCTGCCAGAGCAGCAAGAATAGAGCAGGCAGGCAGAAGATGGAAAAGCATAACTGCTGAGTCTTCTGGCCTTCATCTTTCTCCCATGCTGGATGCTTCCTGCCCTCAAAGATCAGAATCCAAGTTCTTCAGCTTTTGGACTCTTGGACTTACACCAGTGGTTTGCCAGGGGCTTTTGGGCCTTTGGCGACCGACTGAAGGCTGCACTGTGAGCTTCCCTACTTTTGAGGTTTTGGGACTCAGACTGATTCACCACTGGCTTCCTTGCTCCTCAACTTACAGGTGGCCTATTGTAGAAGTTTACCTTGTGATCCTTTTGAGTCAATTCTCCTTAATAAACTCCCTTTCCTATATACATATATGCTATAGTTGTATCCTTCTAGAGAACCTAATACATTATATATGTAAAATATTAATTTTGCCATATGAAATTTGTTTCAGAAAATCTCCAAAAGCCATGTGAATGGATGTCTTAACTTTTAGAACCTTAAGTAAGTAATTTGTATGGCAAGCACCCAGCAGAGGAACCGAAGTTAGTCCTTCAAAGCTGTGTCTCTCTACCAAGCAAGACCTCACTCCTTCCCAAATCAATTAGGTTGACTAATTACATTTTCCAGTCTTCAACATTTCCCTGGGGAAGTACTGCTCTTCCAGGGTATCACAATATTTCCAATCATCTCAAATGCTGTCAAAATATTCTCATAAAGGCAAAGTTACTTTAATGTCAAAAGTGCACACCATACATACAGAACTCTGGATTAAGAAAAGAGGGCAGACCAGTAAATTATACAGTGTGTTAAACCTTTAAAACTATTGGTCATTGCTGCTCAGGAGACTTTGCTAATTTAATTTACAATTTCTAGGGCTATCTACTTACTTGATCATAAATGCATGACAGATTTTCTCTCCTCATCATCCAGAAATCTAGCTCTGCTTGAGGAGACAAGTGAAGACCATTCAACAAAGGCTGCACTGAATCTCTTTCTATAATTTCTTGGATTTGATGTGACCATTCAATAATCACAGATTCAATTGCATGAAGTATTATCCTTTCATTTGACTGTGGTGGCCTACAAACATTAAAATAAAATAATTCAAAGATGAATCATTTTATCCAAAGACACAGATTTTAAAAGTTATTTTAGGCATCCATAAACTAGTTTCCTAAAAATAAATTCTTCAAAATCCATTATGTTTATGTTCTTGAGTTGTGGGGTTATGTTATTCTGTCATTGACATGTCTCCAACCTCAAAAAACACAAAGAATTATATCCCCAAAACCCATTTTACTAAAGGAATACTGCTATTGGCATGGCAATTACTATAGTTTGCTTTTTGTATAATTTGCTTTTTAAAAGCATACTTTGAAAGGAAATAATACACATGGTGTTTCTGCACTTATTTTAAAAATATGATGTAGTTGTAATTCTCTATTTGCTAATGAATTTGCTAGGGGTGTGATATTAAATGGGTATGCTGACTTTCCATTTTATTTTATTATTTGATTTTATTTGTAGAGATGAAATCTCACTATGTTGCCCAGACTAGTCTTGAACTCTTGGTCTCAAGCAACCCTCCCATCTCGGCCTCCAAACTGCTTGGGATTACAGTCATGAGCCACCATGCTGGCCTGGCTCTCCATTTTAATATCCTGTATATACTGTACTGTTACGTACTTGTTCTCTGAATAATTCTGATCCAGATCAATCTTTCCTGCAACAGTGGGAATTGGTAGAAGAGTTCTTCTAGACATTTTGCCCCTAAAAATATACATCTTATTTTTCATGACTTCTATGTGATATTCCATATCTTGTGAAGTAAAACAGGACCAGGACTTATGGTTGTTCTTATTAGAAAGAACTGGCACTAAAATCTAGAGAAAGAGAAACATTGTTAAAAGCAGTCATATTAATTTACAGAAAATGTGTTCCTTCAAAGATTTTCTTGTCATACAAAATTGGCAACAAGACCGCCCAATTTCATAAATATCATCCAATAATATGAAATCTACAAAGAGAGGACAAAGTCAATGACCCATTTAGACTTAATCAATTAGACATAAATTCTGTCAAAGTGGAATTAGCATACTGCCTGTTCATTCACTTATCCATTTATCAAACATTTGTGGAGATTCCCAATAACTCAAACACTACATGAAATAAGCAGCCATGTCAAGTAAGTAAACTGCCCTCATAATGCAAACTGAGCACACTGGCAGGCACATTAATGAAAACAATCTTTCTGAATCATATGGAAGCTAGAAGTAAATTAATCTTCTCAAGCCCTGGGTAGCATCCCAGAGGATTAAAGTTTGGATAGTCAGAAACATGTTTATTCAGCCTCATGGACCTTATTCAGAACTTCTTCCACCATGAAATGGGACACATCAATGAAACTATGTGAAAACTCTCAAAAAGTATATTTTCCATTTCCAGAGTCTGGAATATATTATGTAATCAATAAGAGAATGCTGCATTAATGAAGTTGGTCTCTTCTTGCTTTCCCTTGAAGTATCTATTCATTTTAAACTTTTTTTTCATTTTTCTTATATATAATCTATATGTAACCTGACCAATTTATAAACATTTTACTATAAAATTTGAATTAGCCAAAATGCTCAGAAAATGTTTATTCTACCTTTTTAGAGTTTAGTTTGATACAATCTTCTAGTTAACTAAAAACAAGCTGAAAATTCACTTTCATTTTTGAATGGTGTTGAAACAAATGTCTCCAAATGTTATTATTATTATCTTTTCCTACTTAGCACCCATTACCTGTCAAGCTAGTAATACAGAAATTAGTACAAAATAGTCCCCGCCCTCAGTGAGCTCAGTAGGTGAGATCCTGGAACTGTGACGCTCAAGATAAGACGTGCCATGATTATATAGAATGAGACCACCACTTCTCCTGTTGTCCTTCCCAGCTTTTCCCCATCTCCCCTTTTCCCTAGTTTATAAGACAGGAGAAGGGGGAGAAAGCAAAAAGTTGGAAAGAAACAGAAGATAAATAGCTAGACGACCTTGGCGCCACCACCTGGCCCTGGTCGTTAAAATAATAATATTAACCCCTGACCAAAACTACTAGTGTTATCTGTAAATTCCAGACATTGTATGAGAAAGCACTGTAAAACTTTTTGTTCTGTTAGCTGATGCATGTAGCCCCCCGTCACGTTTTCCACGCTTGCTTGATTCATCATGACCCTTTTACATGGATCCCTTAAAGTTGTAAGCCTTTAAAAAGGCCAAGTATTTCTTCTTCATGGAGCTCAGCTCTTAAGACGTGAGTCTGCCGATGCTCCCGGATGAATAAAAGCCTCTTCCTTCTTTAATCCGGTGTCTGAGGAGTTTTGTCTGCGGCTTGTCCTGCTACAATTAGAGGTATGTCCAGGATGCATATGAAAACATGGGAGAAATATGTGCCTCTGGGAGAGAATGGTTTTAAGAAAGATTTGCCAGAGAAGTCGTTACTTGGTTTGAATCTTTAAGATGAAAGAATAGGGCAAGGCAGTTGTTACGATGTGAATATATATGTCCTCTGAAAATTCATATATTGAAATCCTAACCCCCAAAACGATGGTATTAGGAGGTGGCGTGTTTGGGAGGTGATTAATCATGAGGGCCGAGTCCTCATGAATGGGATTAGTGTCCCTATAAAATAGGCCCAACAGAGCTTGTTCGCTCCTTCCACCATGTGAAGAAATAGCTAGAAGGGACCATCTATAAACCATGAAGCAGCCTTCAGACACCTGAATTTACTACTGCCTTGATTTTGAACTTCCAGCTCCAGAACTGTGAGAAATAAATGTCCAGTGTTTATATCCCACCAAGTTATTTTGTGATAGTAACCTGAACAAAGTAAGACAACAAGCATTCCAGAAATCAGAACACTGATAAAATCATGGGGACTCAGGGAGTATGGTGCTTGTAGGAAACCGCCAGTATGACCATCCTGGAAATAGAGCCAGCACCCCTGAGAGAAACGGCAATACTTGGGCTGTGAGGAAGGTAGGGGTAGTTTGTGAAGAACTTTGCAAACAGGCTGAAGAGTTTAGGTTTAAGCAAACTAACACAGGAACAGAAAAACCAAATACTGTATGTTTTCACTTTTCTTTTCTTTCTTTTTTTTTTTTTTTTTGAGACAGAGTCTCACTTTGTCACTGAGGTTGAAGTGCAGTGGCAAGATCTTGGGTCACCCCAACCTCCATGTCTCCTGGGTTCAAGTGATTCTCCTGCCTCAGCCTCCTGAGTAGCTGGAATTACAAGCATGTGCCACCATGCCCAGCTAATTTTTGTATTTTAGTAGAGATGAGATTTTGCAATGCTGGTCAGGCTGGTTTCAAACTCCTGGCCTCAAGTTATCTGCCCACATTGGCCTCCCAAAGTGGTAGGACTACAGGTGTGAGCCACTGCACCCGGCCATCCATGTTCTCACTTATATTAATAACTAGGAGCTAAACATTGAGTACACATGGACACGAAGAAAAGAACAACAGACGCTGTGGCCTTCTTGAAGGTGGAGGGTGGGAGGAGGGTGAGGACTAAAGAACTACCTATCAGATACTATGCTGATTACCTGGGTAACAAACTATCTGTATACCAAACTCCCATGACACACAATTTACCCAGGTAACAAACCAGTACATGTAGCCCTTGAATCTAAGATAAAAATTGGAAAGAAAAAAAGAGTTTAGATTTGTTGGACTTAACATGCATTACCTACTGGGAGACTGTTTTCTAGATTAAATCACTGACATCAATAGCTTTTTCTAAAAGTCAAGCTGAAAGAAAATTAAAGTTATTCAACATTTCTAATGTACTGGGTACTGTTTCAGACTTCACTTTATTTACTATTCTGAGAAAACATTTTAACTGGTCCATTTTTGAGGCATAATAAATCTAAGTACTGGCAGCCAGCCTGCAGATGTGACAAATCGCACAGCTCATGCACCTAGAAAGTCACAAAAAGTGAACAGAGTGTAGCGAATGGGTCAGTCCCTAAAAGGGAAGAAAGTTTCATTGTTGGGAAATCGAAACTTAAGCGGCGAAAGGGACCAGGGTATAACCTTATAAGGGGGATAATGAAACTTAGGCAATGTCCGTGAGAATTGTAACCCCATAGTACTCAACTAACGAGGAACTGGGGGAAGAACTTGCATGATAGGAGATAAATGACCTGCTATAACTGCCCCGGGTGTGCCTGCCTACCAGACACCCAATCTTGCAAGACCGCCATTAAAAGTCTTGCTTCCACTGTTCTTCGTGTCTCCAAGTCCATTCTTTGGGTTCGGAAGGGTAAATGTGTTTCTCACAAACTTGGGGGCTCGTCTGGGAACTCTGTGCCCGTGTAGAGTAGGACTCCAGCTGAGAGTGGAAACACGTCCCACACAATTTAAGTGGCCCGCTCTGTCCAGGCATCCTGGATCCCTGCAGAGGCCATAAACAAACCCAAGACTGTGATTCAGGAGGCAGTGGAGGCAACACAGGGAGAAAAGCAGGCACCACGGCAACCAGGCAACGTCATGCGCGAGGCAAGGGAGGAAAATTGAACTATAAGTACTGCCTTGGTGGTTGGGCATTTTCAGAAGTCAAGTGTGTGTGACTAAGATGTAACCTAGATATGAAGAAAGTGCGGAGATCAAATCCCAATCCGTAGTTCTGTTCTCCCATGAGGGAAATGTCCACAGACAGGCAAAGCAATTGAGGTGTGCAAGAAACCTCCAGTAGTGGGGGGCTGAGTACACAGGGAAAAGCCTGGACACAAAGACTGACCAAAAATGGGATACAGAAATTGTAGGCCTATGGGCCAAAGGAAAGAGGGAGCCAAACAGACTCCCTCTGACATTCCCCCAGATAGTCCTTTGGGAAGAATGAGGATTGAAGGGATAACCCTTGAATCAGGGACAAAGAAAAGCAAAAAATGATAAAGTATTGCTGCTTATCGGGCCTAAAGACCCCATTCGTAAGCGTTTGGTCTTTTGGCCTAAGTTTGGCTCAGATAAAAATGGGGTATGCCAAGCTTTAATTCTCTATGTGAATGATAAAACCCCATCCTCACAAGAGAAGATGGGTTACTCTCTCTGCTGGATCAAGGAATTAGGCACCATGTTCCCCTTCAAAGAAGAAGAAAAAAAGCCTAGTAAAAAGCTTCTGCCCAGTGAAAAGCCCTGGGACCCCCTATCATCCATATGTCTCCATGTGTCTCACAAAATAGGGGACAGGAAAATCAAGGAGCAGCAGGAGGGTTAGGAATAAAGACCTGCAGACCATGGCAGAGTTGAACCAACTGCTCCTTTAAATCCTTATCCAAATTTGAGAAAAGAATTAGAACAGTGTAAGAGGGATATTGAGACTTCCCTATCCCTTCCACACAGCAGACATCTAGCATATTCCCTCTTAGGGAAGTTCCCATAGACAGGGAGAGATTGGCTTTGTAAATGCTCCTCTTACAAGTACTGAAGTTACGAATTTCAAGAAGGAAATGAAACCACTTCTAAAACATCCCCTGGGTTTAGCAAACCAGCTGAAATCAATTCCTAGAACCCTGCTTTTACACCTGGGCTGAAATGATGTCTAGCACAAGGATCCTTTATCACA
Organism: Macaca fascicularis; assembly: GCF_037993035.2. Lineage (NCBI taxonomy): Eukaryota > Metazoa > Chordata > Mammalia > Primates > Cercopithecidae > Macaca > Macaca fascicularis. The sequence goes on from NC_088377.1 coordinate 108,689,726, forward strand.
GGAAAAGAAAGGGGAATGATTAGGAGAGGGGCCATAACCATCTGGGAGAGGTAACAACCCCGTGGGCAAGAAGTCTTACCAGCTGAACAAAAATTTCCAAATGTCAATCCCAAACGAGATAATAATGATCTCAGGGGCCAGGTGCGTGGTTCATGCCTGTAATCCCAGCACGTTGGGAGGCCGAGGTGGGTGGATCAACTGAGGTCAGGGCCTCAAGACCAGCCTAGCCAACATGGCAAAACCTCATATCTACTAAAAAATACAAAAATTAGCCGGGCATGGTGGTATGCACCTGTAATCTCAGCTACTCAGGAGGCTGAGGCAGGAGAATCACTTAAACCTGGGAGGTGGAGGCTGCAGTGAGCCAAGATTGCACCACTGCTCTCCAGCTTGGGCAACAGAGTGTAAGACTCCATCTCAAAACAAAACAAAACAAAACAAAACAAAAAACCCAGAGAACAGACACAAATGCAGAACCTCAGGGAACTAATTGTAAAAAAGATAAAAAAGTCCACCACTAGGACACAAAAGGTCTCAAAGGCATTGGAGATTCAACAAAAACCAAAAGAGGAAACTTCCTCTGCATTCCTGCAGAAGGTCAGAGAATACATCAGATTAGATCCAGAGGACCCAGTAGGGCAAGGCCTTTTGAAAGTTTTAATATTCTTACTTTGTAAGAAAGAACTGGCCTGACATTAAAAAAAAAAAATTACAAAGGACTAATGGATGGAATGAGAAACCATTTGAGAAATTACTAAGGGAGGCTCAGAAGGTCTTTGTAAGGAGAGAGGAAGAGAAGCATTAAAAAAAAGTGAAACTCATGGTTCCACTGTGGAAGACGTAGTCAAAAAAAAGGTTAGATCAAGATCCCCCTCGAAAGATACAAGGAGAATGATAGATTTCGACACAAAGAAAGAAGGGAAATACATGGAAAAGCTCCTAAGACTATCAGTGGATGTTACAAGTATGTAAAGCCAGGGCATTTTAAAAGAGAATGTCCTAAATGGAAAAAAGAAATGGGGATCCACCTCGTGACTGCTAATGAAGACTGGGTGAGAGTTTCTTCTGAGTAGGTCCCACCAGGAACCCAGAATAAATTTGAAGGTGGGACCCGAGAGGGAAGAAGTGACATTTTTGGTTGGTACTGGTGTGGATCGCTCCTCTCTAATTCACCAACCAAGGGGTACAGAACTCTCTAAGGAAAAACTGATAGGACCGGGTAAAGGGGAGGGATTTCAGGTTCCGATATTCAAGAAAATGTTAATTAGATTCGGACCAAAACAAATTGGTCACTCTTATATGTTCCTAAAGCAGAAACTAACAGCCTGGGTCGAAACCTGATTGTGAGATTGGGTTTATGATTACGAATAAAGGAAGGACAAATAAAAGTAATAATGGGCCTCCCAAAAGAGGAGGAGGAAAGAAAATTAATAACCTTGCGTGGGTTAGAAAAGGGAATGGGGAGGGTTAAAAACCACACCCTTACAAATTAAACTAAAACGACCAAGAGAAGTAGTTTGCAAAAAAAAAAAAAAAAAAAAAAAAAAAAATCCCATTTATACTGAAGGGAGAAAATATCTCCAACCAACCGGTAATAAAGGGATTAATGAAAGATGGACTATTAAAATCCTGCATGTCACCCATACAATACTCCAATTGTCTCAGTCTAAAAACCTAATGGGTCGTTGGGATTGGTGCAAGTTCTAAAGGCTATGTATCAGACTGTCCAGACCCACCACCCTGTGGTGCCTACCCCCTACACCCTCCTCAGTAAGATATCCTATGAACACAAGTGGTTCAGTGCGGTGGATCTAAAAGATGTATTCTGGGCATGTCCTCAGACTTTAGGAGTAGAGAGACCTCTTTGCCTTTAAATAGGAAAATCCTATAACTGGGAGAAAATAATGGTACCGCTGGACTGTGCTGTCACAAGGTTTTTTTTGTTTTTTTTTTTTTTTTTTGAGATGAAGTCTCACTCTGTCACCCAGGTTGGAGTGCAGTGGTGCGATCTCGGCTCACTGCAAGCTCCGACTCCTAGGTTCATGCCATTCTCCTGCCTCAGCCTCCTGAGTAGCTGGGACTACAGGTGCCCGCCACCATCCCCGGCTAATTTTTTGTATTTTTTTTTTAGTAGAGATGGGGTTTCACCGTGTTAGCCAGGATAGTCTCGATCTCCTGACCTCGTTATCCACCCGCCTCAGTCTCCCAAAGTGCTGGGATTACAGGCATGAGCCACCGTGCCTGGCCTGCTGCCACAAGGATTCATGGAAGCCCCAAACGTATTTGGTCAAATCTTAGAAAAGGTCCTGGAGAAATTCCAACCTTCCAGGGGAACCCAGTTGTTACAATACAAAGAAAATCTTTTAATTTCTGGGGAGAAGAGGGCCAAGGTATCAGAAACCACCATAAGCCTACTTAATTTCCTAGACGAATGGGGATTGTGAGTCTCTAAGAACAAATTGCAGTTTGTAGAAAAAGAAGTTAAATATTTAGGACACCTAATTAGCAAAGGGAAGTGAAGACTAAACCTGGAAAGAATATCGGCAATAGTGGGTCTGCCTTTGCCTAAGACAAAGAGAGAACTCCAAAAATTTTTACGTTTAACTGGCTACTGTAGGTAATAAATTAACTGATATGCTCAAAAAAAGACTCTATCTCAAGTTACTAGAAGAGAAACCCGATCCCTTGCTATGGTCCCAAAGGAAATTCAGGCAGTAAAAAAGCTAAAGCAGGCCTTCATTACTGCCCTGGTCCTGGCCCTCCCATCTTTAGAGAAACCATTCCATCTGTTTGTAACAATGGACCAGGGCGTGGCCCCTGGGGTGCTCACTCAAACCTGGAGAGAGAAGAGGGAACCTGTTGCTTTTGTCTCCAAGCTTCTTGGTCCTGTCTCTCGGGGACAGCCCGAATGTGTGCAAGCAGTGCTGCCACAGCCCTGCTGCTAGGAGAGTGGAAAGTTAACATTTGGTGGGGCCCTAATAGTAAGCAACCCACACCAAGTCAGGAATATATTAAATCAAAAGCCGAGAGACAGTTTGAACACATTCTCAGACTCTAAAATATGAAGCCATAGCAGTTTAAAAAAAAAAAAAGATTTGCTCATAACAAATATTTGCCTAAATCCAACTAGTTTCCTATGGAAAGGAGAGGAGAAAAAGAGAGACATCAGACCAGAACTGCTTAGATATCATAGAATACCAAACAAAAGTTAGACCAAACCTTAGGGAAGCTCCACTACAGGATGGGATAAGACTGTTTGTGGATAGGTCATCCTGAGTGATAGATGGCAAGAGACATAATCGCCATGCTGTCATTGATGGGAATAAACACTCCTTGTGTGAGAAAGGTAGATTACCTAATGGGTGGTCAGCCCAAACCTGTGAATTATATGGTCTTAACCAGGCCCTAAAGCTCCTTAAAGCCCAAGAAGGCACTGTATGTACTGATTCTAAATATGCCTGTGGGGTGGTACACACTTTTGGAAAAATCTGGACAAAGTAGGGCCTAATAAATAGCAGCGGAAAAGAATTGGTACATGGGGAATTGGTCAAACAGGTTTTAGAAAGCCTCCTGCTTCCAGCAGAGGTAACCATAGTACATGTAAATGGTCCTCAGAAAGGGAACACCATAGAAGCTACAGGAAACAAGCTTGCACGTGGCACTGCTGAGCAAGCCTCCCTGGAGGAAGAAATTAGAAGACTATTTAGCCTGATCCCAGACATCCCTAAGGTAGTATTAAGGCCCCAGTTTACCAGAGAGAAGAAGGAAGAATTAGACAGGATAGGGGTCAAACTGAAGACATCAAATGGGTACTTCTTGATGGGAGAGAAATAAGTAAACTCCATGAGAAAATTAATATCTTTATTACACAAAGGGCGTCTTTGGGGAGCCCAGGCTCTGTGTGATGCAACACTTAGGAATTATGGGTGTATAGGGATTTATATTCTCGCTAAGTATGTGGAAGTAGTGTAACTCGTCAAAAGACAAACAAAAACGTGATTAGAAAATAGGCCATGGGAGAAAGACCTCCCAGACTAAGATTATTTGAAAGCATTCAAGTCCAAAGTAGAAAGACTAAAGAATTTACTGGTAATCATAAATCACCTTTCTGGCTGGGTGGAAGCCTTCCCCTTCCACAGTCACCACTGGGAATGAGGTCAAAATAATACTAAAACAGGTTGTACCTAGATTTGGCCTCATGGAAAATATTAATTCTGATAATGGGAGCCACTTTACCTCAAGGGTGTTAAGGGGACTTAGGGAAAGTTTTTGAATTAAATGGGATTATCACACCCCTTGGCATCTCCCTTCCTCTGGAAAGGTAGAAAGAATGAATCAAACTCTCACAAAGCATATCGCTAAACTAATCTTAAAAACTAAAATGCCTTGGACCAAATGTCTCCCAATAGCACTCCTTAGGATTAGAACAGCCCCAAGAAAAGACTTGGGATTGTCCCTCTACAAGTTATTATACGAGATCCTGTATTTGGGTACAGCTAGAGATCTCCCTACTATGGAAACCAAGGATCAATTCTTAAGAAATTATATACTGGCCATATACTCCACCCTGGTATCCCTTAGGTTAAAAGGACTTCTGACTCAAACTTCACCTCTTGAGTTCATGGCTCACCACTTCCAGGCTGGCAACTTGTTGCTGATCAAGACTTGGAAAGAAGACAAGCTCCACCTAAACTCGAAAGGTCCCTGTTAAGTGCTCCTGACCACTGAGCTGGCTGTGCAAACAGCTAAACTGGGGTGAACTCACTATACTCAAGTCAAGAGATTGGTTTAAAAAAAAAAAATGGAAGGGAGAAAAAAAAAAAGATCAGTGGAAAGTGCACAGGTCACGTAAGGAACCCTTAAAGTTAACTCTGAGAGAAACCTAAAAAGAAAACATGGGCTGGCCCCATTTTGGAAGTTAATATGGCTGGGATGGGCTACTATACAAAGAGCAGGTCAAAACCCTCCCTACCCAATCAGGTTGCTAATTAACGTAACCAAGACAGTAGCACCCCAGACTGTAAGATTTAATGCCTGCCAGGTTTTACCTTGTGGGAATGTGGAAAATCAGAAACAGCTCTCTCAGGTGGATAAATATCTTTGCCCTGAAACAAATACAGGTTACAGTAGAGTATCATCCTGCCCCAGCCGGGATAATATATGGTGGACTAACCAATTTCAGGGTTGGATAGTAAACATGGGGTGGGTAACTCCAACCTGGAGACCCTTAAAGAATAAATTACATCTGTCCAAGGGCTCATCAAATAACTGCCAGAATTTAAAATGCAATCCTATAACTCATCACCGTTGATAGTCCAGCTGTTCTAAACCAAGAACCAAAAGTAGCATCTCGGTTATATGGGTTGGGGCAAATATCACAGGGAAAAACCCCTACAGCAAACTAACACAAAACTCAACCTGCCATTTGCCTAGGACTACTCCAACATCAAACCCTAATAAACACTTTAGTTCACCAAATAATGACCCTAAAAGGGTAAAAATAAGGTAAAAGATTTAAGGCAAATCTTAGAAATCGAGACAGGGTACAGAAATATGAATGCCTGGGTCAAATTTTCAGTACAAGCCCTCAACAAGAGTAGCTGTTATGTATGTGCAGTAGAACAACTTCAGGCACAGGTGGTTCTGTTTTCTCTAGGATGGAATACCAATCTTAAAGAAATGCACCATTTGTTGGCTCTATACCAGGACAAGGATGCATGGGGAAATGAGACTTATAAAAGTCTGTCATTGGCCAGGCACGGTGGCTCATGCCTGTATTCCCAGCACTTTGGGAGGCCAAGGTGAGTGGATCACCTGAGGTCAAGACCAGCCTGGCCAACATGGTAAAACCCCGTCTCTACTAAAAATACAAAGAATTAGCCAGGCACAGTGGCGAGTGCCTGTAATCCCAGCTACTCAGGAGACTGAGGCAGGAGAATCGCTTGAACCCACAAGTCAGAGATTGCAGTGAGCCGAGATTGTGCCACTGCACTCCAGCCTGGGCAACAAGAGCAAAACTCTGTTTCAAAAAGAAAAAAAGTCTGCCATTGCTCTTTCCCGCATTGCGGAGGTCAGATCCCAGAGCAATTCCCTCGTTCTCCATAGGCAATATGATCCACTCTTCTTGCCTCTCTAGGCAGGGGACAAAATTCAATAAGCCCATGGGAGAAGTCTCAATTGCACCCACTTCCTAAATATCACAAGTGAGTCAAGCAATGGCAATTACCCAGGTATCCATATGCCCCAGGCTAATGTCTGGTGGTATTGTGGGAAAAGGAACCTCTGTAAACTCTTACCCTCCAGTTGGATCAGGACTTGTACTTTAGTCCAATTGCCTTCACTCTGGCATTTCCTAAGATAGCCAAAAATACACATGGCCACTAAAACTGGAGATATTTGACAAATTCTTTTAATCCCAATATATATGTTAACTCAGTAGAAGTCCTTAGGGGGGTGCCTAATACATTTAAGGCCCAAAACCAAAGGGATCTGGGTTTAAGTTAGCACTCTTTCGGTGGTCAACTATTAATAAAAATATGGATTAAATTAACTATATCTATTATATTCAACAAAAATTCATCAATTATACTCAGGATGCCCTCAAAGGGGTAGCTAGCCAGTTCAATGCCACCAGCCAAATAGCCTGAGAAAACAGTCTTGCTCTCAACATGATACCAGCAGAAAAAGGGGGTATATGTGTTATGCTGGGTGGGAAGTGTTGTATTTTCATTCCCAAGAATACCGTCCCAGATGGCACCATCACAAAAGCTTTACAAGAACAACCCTAGCCAACAAACTAGCAAAAAAATGCTGAAATTAATAACCCATTAATGGGTTGGGTAGAAGGTTGTTTTAAAATATGAAAAGGTATAATAGGTTCAATTCCTACATCTCTCATAAATGGGGCAGGAGTCTTAACAGCAGTAGGATGTTGTATTCCCCCTGTGTAAGGGGACTAGCACAAAAATGAAAAGAGCTATTAATAAACAAATGTGCATAACTTACTAGCAAAATAACCTGTACTATTAGAAACCAAATTAAACTCGCTCTCCTAAAAAAAAAAAAAAAAAAAAAAAGTAAACAACTTCTAGAGTGATTCAAGAACCAAAAGGGTTTGGACAAAAATAAAGCCAAAGAAAGTAAATAGAAAAGAGGAGGGAATTTGTGAGAAAACATTTTAAATGGTCCATTTTCAAGCCATGATAAATCTAAGTACTGGCAGCCAGTCTGTGGATATGACAAACCTATGGCTCATGCACCTAGAAAGTCATGATAAGTGAACAGAATGTAGAAGAGGAGTCAGTCCATAAAAGAGAAGAAAGTTTCATTATTGGGAAATCAAAATATAAGCGAGGAAGGGGGCCAGGGTATAAACTTACAAGGGGCATAATGAAACTTAGGCAATGTCCAGGAAGATTGTCACCCCATAGTACTCAACCAGTGAGGAACTGGGAGAGGGACTTATGTGCTAGGAGATAAATTACTTGCTGTAACTGCCCCGGGTGTGCCTGCCTACCAAACACCCCATCTTGCAAGACCGCCATTAAAAGTCTTGCTTCTGCTGTTCTGTGTGTCTCCGAGTCCATCCTTTGGGTTTGGAAGGATAAATGTGTTTCTCACATTATTCTATGACAAAGCCAACTTCTTTTAAAACTTAATGTTTGTATCATGAGCTGTAGATAAAACACTAGGAAACTCTGAGCCACATGCTCTGGAAAGCAATTAGTAACTCAAACAGCTAAAGTATCTCTAGAAATATGATTTAAAGCAAATAGACTTGGGATGTACTTATTAATTACAATAAATTTTATCAAATATATACAAAGTAAGTCAATTAATTTGAGGTTTTGTCTTATTTTAGGTGTAAGTTTGTGTAGTTTTTGCATTTGTAAGAAAAATAAACTTTCTCTATGAACCAAAGTAAGGTTCATCTAGCACATATACACCTGTAGATAAAGGAGCAAATGTGCCTTTGCCGTGGATCTCTTTACTTACCTTCTGTTTCTTTTTTTAAACTGTGGGGTTTCCCTTTATGACCGTTCTTAAACCATTCAATACAATTACTGAGGAAACACTTTCAAAATACAGGAGCCTGGGCCCCTCTAGATTTTTTAAATTGGAATTTCCAAGGATGGGGCCCAGATATTGACTGAGAAGAACCAAATGATCTTCCCTTTAGGCTTTGGTAAGCATTCACAATTATTGTTTCTTTTGAAATGTGGGCCAGCATGATACATAAAGAAATAACCATATGACATTTTAAATACTTTTGCTAAGTATAATTATATAATACAATCTGGTGACAAATAACAACATATGGAAACAAATCATAATGTTGAGGGGCAGGCATACCTTTTTCAGAATGTTATGCACATCCTGGTACTGAGATACAGAGTAGAGAAATTTGGAAAAGGCTTGTATCTTCTGTTGCCAGACACAGCAGAGCAAGAATCTCATAATGTAACCCTGCCCCTCCAAGTTCCAGTTGATAGTGGTCTAGATTCACATAATGAACCGAAGTCATCAGATTCATTCAGTTCAATTAAAATCTGAGCACTTGTTGCATACCAAAAATTGTTCCTGGCACTGAAGTTAAAAGACTGTCTTCCTAGCACCTCCCTGAAATCAGTTAAAGTCAATTAAATTCAACAGGAGCAAAGGGAAACCCAGGCAGGGTACAGAAGTTGGGGTGAGAGACTTTGGTTAGTCCAGCAGGAAAACACCTCCCTTGAAAAAGACAGAAGACACTCAAAAAGTAGAAGAGGTGTGATCATGAGAGACTGCTAAATAACTAGTAATAAATATGTCAGCAATTTTTCCTACCTTAAATATCGGCCTTGGCAGGACTACACTGATTAAAGAGGTCCGATGTAGAAATTGGCCTGGTAGACAGATATCTAACCAGGCAGTTCCCAAAGCTCACTGTACATTAGAGTCACCTGGGGATCTTAAACAACTGCTGCCACCTGGCTCCCATTCAGGACGTTCTAAATTAATTGGTGAGGGGTGACCGAGGCATGATGTTAAAAGCTCCCCCAGGTGATTCTAATGTTCAGCAAAGTTTGAGAGCCGAGGTTCTAGTTCCATGGAACCTGGTTATTCGGTAGTTGCTCTTCCAAGCTAGTCCACGAACAAACAGCCTCAGCATCAGGTTAGAAATGCAGAACCTCGGGCTCCACTCTAGACTGAATGAACCAGCCTCTTTCACAAAATCCCCAGGCAGTTCTTACGCACATTCAAGTGTCAGTAACATTGGTTGAAGAGTATTTCTCTAATTTAAGAAGAGAAAAAGAAATTTTAAGAACCATTTCTAACACTTTCATCACCTTTTCCCATTATCTGCCATGAGTGAAACTTAAGTCTTTAACTGTTAGTTTCTAACAAGTATAAAAAAGAACTGATAATACTCGTTTTCAAAGTATAAATTTGTCTCTACTCTGAATGTGAAGTTTAAAACCTACTGCTAAGGTGCAAGAGCCTATTCAAGTTGCTTTTTATTTGCTTCTATTATCTTGGAAGAAAGAAAGGGAGAGAATGATCCCTGCAACTGCCACCTATTGAATATTAACATCTGTAAGCATGAGCTCCTTTCAGGAACAGTGTAGATGTTATGACTCCATTCACCTGGCTAGAGACTCCTGGCTTCTACAAGCTTTCCCCGCCCCCACAATCCCCTTCTCTTCCCCTCCCCATCCTAGCTCTTCTTTTAATTATAAGAGTCGTCCTGAATAATTCCAAATGTCACGGAGATAAGTGAAAGCTTTAAATATTAAAGACAGACCAGTACAGTACCTCATCGAGGAAAGCAGATACATGTCCAAGAGACAATGCAGGTAACCCTCCAAATAAAACCACTTGAGAAAAGTCATTCACTCCAATGCTTTCAGTAATCTTCTTGGAAATAAAAACAAGTTTATGGTTTGCATCTCTTGGAATCTAAAACAAGAGCAGGATAATTAGTTCTAGTTCACCATGTTGTGTTCTTGTTAACGAGCAGGATTTACTATATCCAACTTGTAGCTGTATTGCTAGCAGAAGAAACAAAACCTGGTGTCTTGCCTGCTCTATGAACAAGGTCCTTCTACCGCTCTTCCCTATTATGCAGAGTATACAGTTTTCTTCGTTCTTTTATAATGCTAATTTCACAGCATTACTGGTGTGGAAATATCACCTTTTTAAAGGCATGTCAATTATACCAGATCATTATATATTAAAAAAAAAAAATCCTATAACTAAAAACAAATAAGGAGTATGTAGGCATGTAGAATGTTTCAATCCTAATGGGTTTTTATAATCTTCTCTGGTTTGGAAATAAGCCAAACTGAGATAAAGACAAGGCACAAGAGGTTAATTTGTATTTCTATCAAAGAATAGAAATGTATAACCAAAACATGCTAACATTTCCACAACTACTGAGTCATTTTATTGAACATTATAATAACTATTTAACTTAGGTAATACTAGAGTTGAGTGTTCTATCGTGTTATCTACTGACAAACTTATTTTTTAAAAAATTACAATTAGGAGAGTACTAAAACAAAATAATTCAAAATTCACAATACCCTAAGGCAGCCTTCCTGTTTCTCTCTTATCTGAGATCCTATTTCCCAACTATTATAATGACCACAGCTAGTGATAAAAACGATATAACATGTTAAACTGAGCACGGGGCTATTTAAAAATTGTGAATCTTGCTCCTAACTCATCATACTTGAAAAATACTAAATACAATGCTGTACGTTAGATGATACGTTAACCTTTTAGTGGACGAGTAATCTAAATTCAAGAAGAAAAAGAGAGGAAGGAAGGAGGGAACTGCTCCCCCTAAATGGTTAGTAAACACCCATGTGTGCGAAGACTGCATGGGCATTCCTTAAGGACTCAATGTTTTTGCCTGGGGTGAAGCGTGGTTGGCACGTAGTCAAAATACGTGACAAGTTATATGCGCTCTGCCAAACACCACCTTTTTTAAAGGATGTGACTCCAGGGAGACCCAAGAGCAATTGAAACGCAAGTTTTCTGGCACAGAAAGCCTACCTTGCGCCTAACACCCAGGCAGCTAAAGAAAGCGCTGGTTTTCTTGCATTACCCTGGTCGAACAGGCTCAACGGGGGATTCTCCATCAGATACAAACAGCTGACCTAGGAAACTAACCTGAAGCTGCTGAACTGCAGAGTGGGTGCACGTGGGGAGCAGTTCTGCGGGCCTCAGGATGGGGACTTCAAACCAAGTTTGTCAAAGTGCCCGAGTGAGCGCCCCGCGGGAATGCAAAGGGGCCCGACTGGGCTGTCTCCCCTGGGTAGTTTTGTTGGGTGGGCAGGTCCCCTTGCCCGTCGTCTCTTACCTCCTGGGAAGCCGCAAGGCGCCCCGCGGCGGCGACGCTAAACACAAGGCAAGCCGGGCTAGTGCTTTCCAGAAACTCCCCAAGAATCTGCCGGTTGTCCTCGCTTTCCAAATACTGGCTCCATTTCTCCTCCGTGAACCCCAGCATCATCTCCAGGCGGCCGCCGAGGAAGCGCACCCGCGCGTCTTGGGCGAAACTCCGCGCTCTCCTGGCCGCCGCCTCCTCCTCGTTCTCCTCCTCCTCCTCTTCCTCCTCGAGCTCCAAAGCGCGCACTGCCTCCAGGCCGGCCCCCGACGTTAGGCGAAGGATCGGGGCTTCTCGGAAGTCTCGCGCCTCCCGGGCTACCACCGGGGCTGCCATTGGGCAACCGTCCGAGGGAACGCGGGGCCGGCTGGCTCCTCACCCGAGACTCTGGGCCAGCCCGAAGTGAGCGAGGACACCTTGGGAGGCGCCCACCCTCCTCCGCGGTTGCAGCGAGCGCAGATCCTAGTCTCCCACCTGCTGCTACTTACCCGCGCCACTTGCGCACAGCGGTAGCCTGGCAGGCCTAGGCGAAGGCCTGGGACAAGCAGCGCGTCCCGTTTCCCGGGGGACGGTGTCCCCGCCCCAGCCCGCTGGGGGCGGAGTGAGCGCACCGCGCCACTGTCCAGTAGACGCCAAGGCCAAGGCCGAGGGGAGCGGCCCTCGGGCTCTAGGTCCCGAACCTGGCAGAGAAGACGCGTGTCCGGGTCGGTCTGAGCTCCCCCGTGCGCTAGCTCCACTGCCCTCAGGCTCCTTCGCCTACTGGACACTTGATGGGGATCCCAGCATTGGTTAAGTGCTCTGGATGAAGCAATGCTCTCTTGTGCCGAGCTCCGTGCTAAATCTCTTACCTTGACCGTAGAATAATCCGTAGAAAGCCAGGTCTCTGACTAGTCAGTCTTTGTTTTATGGGCAAGGGACTAAGTTACAAAAATAAGTAACAGAGAAGTTTCGGGGCTCAAGTTGAAGGCTATTATTCACCTTTCCCAAGGTGTCCAAATATTACCAGAAAAGAGTCAGTCCTGCAATTTAACTTTCCTAGTTGTGGGTATCCAAGATCTAAGTACTCAAAGTCCTCCTGATTCCCATCCTCAACCTGACACTTACTGGAATGTCCATACACCCAGTAAGAGAACTCACAGTGCCCTTTCGTGATCTCCAAAACGTTCCGAAAATCTATAGATTTATCATTTAATTCAAGAGTAAAAAGGTCAAAGAGGAAAAGCTTCAAATTAAAAACAGTTTCATGATACTGAAATAGGATTTCATTGTGGTCCATTAGTGGCTTTTGTTGAGACTAATATGGAAATTCTAGTTATTAAAGTAACCAGAATTTTGTTGAGGAGTCCTCACACTGAACTTTTAAGTCTCCTTTGTTAATTGTTTATTTCAAACTAAAGTCTTCAACCCCCACCTCTTCGATGGAGGCTACTGAAGGACTGTTGCCCACAATAGTCCATTTAATACCTGAATGTTGATAAACATTTCCAGAAGATGGGGCTTCAAAATTTTTTTTTTCTTTTCAGGATATTAACTGCCCTTGAAAACCATCTACACATTTCCAGTTATATGATCAGAATCTTGAAATAACACAGGCCCTTGGAAAACTTTGATAATGACTTCTAGCCTGTCAAGGCTGCTTTATATCATCCATATTAGTCTTTGGGGCTCCCAGTTGCTGGTATACAAGGCTAGCAATCACCAGTTCCTTCTCTCCCCTCTTATATTCCAGCTTCACATCCCTGTACCTTAGAAAACCAGGAATTCTGTAAATAATAGTTGAATTAAATTGAAAGTGAATAACCACTTTCAAATCTAGCAGGAAAATTGTTTAAATAATGCTAACTTTAAAGTGCAATTTCCAAAAAGTTAAATATGTAACTCGAACTATAGGATGAAGACATGTCAACGATTTATTTAACTCATAAATGAGGAAAGCAACAAAATGATGTAAGTTCCAAAGACAGTTAGAGAAAGAAATTTAGCAGCATTGGAGAAAGATAGGGTGAGTCAGATTGCTAGGTTCAATACAATACCATTAATGCCATACAGGGCAAAATAATCCTTTGTTTTTTAAAAAATAATTTGTTTTTCTGAAATAAATTACATCTGTAATGAACAAAAATCTGTAAATAAAAACATAACTTCACAGAGTTTGAGCCTTTGATCAATAGTAGTTAATGAGTCCAAAAAAGATACTTTTCCCTAAATAATTAATAATCCTTTCATTGGCCAGTGAAGCAGTGTTTCAATGTGACAATGAATGAATATGCCTTTACCTTTTTCCCAAGTTTTATATATTTTTTCTCAATAATAGCTAACATTGATCAAATACCAACTATGTGCCATGTACTGTGCTGAATTCTTTCATTTGTCTAACAAATCTTTACTGAATGCCTACTAAGTGCCAAGCACTGTTATAGGTGTTGAGAAATATAACAGAAAACAAAACTGATTAAGTTTCTACCCTCATATTGGTGATACAGGCTAGATTCTACTGGATAGAGTGGAGCTATACCAACTGAATTTGCATTCCATTTCTATTTTCTGGGTGCCTGAATTTCCTCACCTGAAATAGGAAAAATAAAATAGTAGATGAGATTAGTTTTTAGCAAATATCTCTCCCCCAACCCCACCTTCGTGGAAAGAGTATGCTTATATCTTTTTGTGCTATTAAAATTGTGGCTGGTCATGTGACTTGCTTTGGTCCATAGGATATTGGCAGACATAACAAAAAGCATCACTTCTTTTGGCTAAGATCAAGTGTAGTAGCAAACAGAGGCTTGGAATGTCTTTGCATGGTGAGGCTTGCCTTCTTGTGCCTCTGCCACTGTCTTGAGAAGAACATCCCTAGTTAGCTTGCTAATGCAAGGAACCAGCCTGGACCCGACTTTTGTAGCTCAGAGGCAAGTCCAGCGAGGGCTAGTCTTGATCAGTCTACCCTCGGTCAGCCCACAGATGCATGTAAATAATGAGTGATTATTGTTTTAAGCTACATAGTTGTGGTGAGGTTTGTTATGTAGTGATAGTATGGTACATAGTTGTGGTGAGGTTTGTTATGTAGTGATAGGGTGGTAATAGTAAATGATATACCACATAGAGTTGTTGTGAGAAATAATTCAGCTTAAATATGTTAAAAGCACAAACACTTAGGCCATGCCTGGCACATTTATTATTAGTTGTGGAGGGGAAATATGAGAAACTAGGCAAGCAAAGATATAATATGTTTATTATGTCACATGTGAAAGGAAATTAAATTTTGGGACTCTAAACTCATTTAGCCAATGGGAAAAGTCAAGCTGGGAACTGGGTCATGCAAACCTGCCTCCCCCTTTTGGTTCCTAAATAAGATGGCTACAAGATGAAAGGCTACATGCCTCCTCCATACTTTGCCCACAGGGAAATTATTGGTGAGCTGTTAAAACTTCACCATGGTAATGCAAACTGATAGCTTGTCTTTCCAGGTGCAATCACCCACCAGACACAAATGAGTATCTGATTGTTCCCCTACCCCATTTTGTTATCTTATGTAAAATGCGATTCCTCACATTCTTCCTCTGCCCCCTTTTGTTTATGTGAAAACTGTGTGCTTCTCAATATCCTCCCCTTTCCCCTTTAAATTTGGAGCCCTCAAATTTATCTTTGGAGAAAAGCATAGACTTGTCTCCCAGCGTGTCTTTAACTTTGGCAAACAAATCTCCTAAAATGATTGAGACTTGTCTCGTCATTTTCCTTGATTGACACAAATGATAAATTCTAAGAAAAAAAGCAACAGACTGTAAAAGGTTGGGTATGGAGAGCATGTTAATTACCATCAGTGTTTAAGGAAGGGCTTACTTTTGAGCAGAATTCTGAGAGTGAGCCATGGGTTTTGGAAGAACATTTCAGGCAGAGGGAAGAGCAAGTAGACCCACAAGAGAGGATGCTTGATTTTTGGAGAAACAGCAAGAATGCCAGTAAGAGGGAGAATAGCAAGAGATAAGGACAAAGAAGAAATATGAGACAAAAATCTCATAGGGCTGTGATAACAGCTAGGATTTTCTTAAAAGAAGATGATGTAGCAGAAACTGCTAACTGTCCCCAGTGTCCATTCACCTTTTCCTTCTCTTGGTAATACAACATTTACCCCTATTCCAAGTTTTAATGGGACTCATGTTCACCCAAACTGTATACCTCATTTACGTTCACTTCACATTAGCTAAAAGGGAAACTAGGAAATTTTCTTTGTAGCTAATGTGAAGTGAAAGTAAATGAGGTATAAAATGCTTATATCATACCCTTAGAATTTCCCAGTTCTCCATTTCCTCTTGTCTTTCCAACTTGCTGACTAGTATATCAACATGAAATGCTGAACCGTGTTCAATTATGCAAATGTCCCTTAAACATATAACAAGATGCTCAACTTCCCTCACAAAAGAAAAATACAAATTCAAACAAGAGTACAATACTACTTTTTCACTTATTAGCTTTAAGACTGACATCATATTATTGGCATGACTGGGGAAACAGGCACTTTCGTACATCACTTCTGGAAATTCAAAATGATATAACCCCATAGAGTTCACTGATTTCTAGAAAAAATTCTATGCATCTTTATTCTAGAAATCTATACACAAGATTAGTCATTATAGCACTAATGGTAAGAGCAAAAGACGGGAAATAAGCCAAATATCCAGCCATAGGAGAGGGGTTCAATAAACTATCTAACATTCAAACAATGGAGTAATATACAGCTAAGAAAAGAGAATGCAGCCAGCTGGGGCCTCCTGGCACCCCCACCCATGTTCTACAGCCAACAGTTCTAAATTCCCCCTGGGATGGATTGCCCAGAGTGCAGGACAGGCTACCACCTTGGCTGTTTGGGTGTCTCAGTCAGTCAAGTCTATGGATCTTGGAGAGCTCAAACCAATCAGGAGCTGAAGGGATCCCCAACACAGCACAGCTACTCTACCAAAAGCAGCCAGACGCTTCTTTAAGTGGGTCCCTGATCCTGTTCCTCCTGACTGGGTGAGACTTCCCAAGTGGGGTCTCCAGCCACCTCCTACAGGTATGTTTGGGCCAGCAAAAGGTCAGTACGCATCTGGGATGGAGCTTCCAGAGGAAAGGGCAGGCTGCCATCTTTGCTGTTTTGCAGCCTTCACTGGTGTTACCTCTAGGTAAAGAAAAATTTGAGGTAACTAGGGTCTGGAGCAGACCCCCAGCAAACCACAGCAGCCCTACGGAAGAGTGGCTAGACTCAAACAACCCCCTTTCATCCAAATGACTGCAACACTCCTCCAGCAAGGGCTCAGAACTGGGCTGAGGCTAAGATGGCTGAAATGACAGAAGTAGCCATCAGAATGTGGATAAAAATATAAAAATGAACTTTGCTGAGCTAAAGGAGCATGTCGTAACCCAATGCAAAGAAGCTAAGGATCATGATAAAAACAATGCAGGAGCTATGCATGGTGGTTCACACCTGTCATCCCAGCACTTTGGGAGGCCGATGCAGGTGGATGACATGAGGTCAGAAGTTCAAGACCAGCCTGGCCAACATGGTGAAACCCCATCTCTACTAAAAATACAAAATGTATCCAGGCCTGGTGGCACATGCCTATAATCCCAGCTACTCAGGAGGCTGAGGCAGGAGAATCACTTGAACCTGGGAAGTGGAGACTGTAGTGAGCCTAGATTATGCCAGTGCACTCCAGCGTGAGTGACACAGCGAGACTCCATCTCAAAACAAACAAACAAACAAAAAACAATGCAGGAGCTGACAGCCAAAACAACCAGTTTAGAGAAGAACATAACCAACCTGATAGAACTGAAAAACCCACTACAAGAACTTCACAATGCAATCACAAGTATTAATAGCAGAGTAGACCAAGCAGAGGAAAGAATCTCAGAGCTTGAAGACTATCTTTCTGAAATAAGACAGGCAGATTAAGAATAGAGAAAAAAGAATGAAAAGGAATGAACAAAACTTCTGAGAAATATAGGATTATATAAAGAGACTATGACTAATTGATGTCCCTGAAGGATATGGAGAGAATGAAACTAAATTGGAAAACATATGTTAGGACCTCATCCAGGAGAACTTTCCCTCATCCAGGAGAACTTTCCATTGGCCTAGCAAGACAGGCCAATGTTCAAATTCAGGAAATCCAGAGAACCACAGTAAGGTACTCCACAAGAAGATCATCCCCAAGACACATAATCATCAAATTTTCCAAGGAAAAAGTGTTAAGGGCAGCCAGAGAGAAAGGCCAGGTCACCTACAAAAGGACGCCCTTCAGACAAACAGCAGACATCTCAGTAGAAACCCTACAAACCAGAAGAGATTGGGGGCCAATATTAAACATTCTTAAAGAAAAGTACTTCCAACCCAGAATTTTATATCTGGCCAAACTAAGCTTTATAAGCAAAGGAGAAATAAGATCCTTTTTAGACAAGCAAATATTGAGGGAATTTGTTACCACCAGACCTCCCTTACAAGAGCTCTTAAAGGAAGCAGTAAATATGGTAAGAAAAACCATTACCAACCACGACAAAAGCACACTGAAGTACATACACAGACCAGTGACACTATGAAGCAACCACATAAGCCTGAGAAATAGCCAGCTAGCATCATGATGACAGGATCAAATCCACACATAACAATACTAACCTTAAATGTAAATGTGCTAAATGCCCCAATTAAAAGACATAGAATGGCCAGCTAGATAAAGGACCAGGACCCATCAGTATGCTGTCTTCAAGAGACCATTTCACCTGCAAAGACGCACATAGGCTCAAAATAAAGGGATGGAGTAAAATGTACCACGCAAGTGGAAAGCAGAGAAAAGCAGGGGTTTCAATCCTAGTTTCTCACAAAACAGACTTTAAACCAACAGAAACCAAAAAAGACAAAGAAGGGCATTACATAATGGTAAAGGATTCAATTCAACAAGAAGACCTAACTATCCTAAATATATATGCACCCAATACAGGAGCACCCAGATTCATAAAGCAAGTTCTTATAGACCTACAAAGAGACTTAAACTCCCACAATAGTAGTGGGAAACTTTAACACCCCACTGACAATATTAAGCAGATCATTGAGACAGAAAATTGACAAACATATTCAGGACCTGACTTCAGCTCTTGATCAAAGGGACCTGATAGACATCTACAGAACTCTCCACCCCAAAACAACAGAATTTACATTCTTGTCATTGCCACATGGCACTTACTCTAAAATTGATCACATAATCGGAAGTAAAACACTCCTCAGCAACTGCAAAAGGACTGAAATCATAACAAACAGTCTCTCGGACTACAGCACGGTCCAATTAGAACTCAAGATTAAGAAATTCACTCAAGACTGAGGGTGGTGACTCATACCTTTAATCCCAGCACTTTGGGAGGCCAAGGCAGGTGGATCACTTGATGCCAGGAGTTCGAGACCAGCCTGGCCAACATGGCGAAACCTCATCTGTACTAAAAATACAAAAATTACCCAGGCATGGTGGTGCATGCCTATAATCCCAGCTACTTAGAAGGCTGAGGCAGAAGAATCACTTGAACTCAGGAGGCAGAGGTTGCAGTGAGCTGAGATTGTGCCACTACACTCCAGCCTAGGCAACAGAGCAAGATTCTGTCTGAAAAAAGAAAAGAAATTCACTTAAAACTGTAAAACGACACAGAAATTGAACAATCCACTCCTGACTGATTCTTGGGTAAAATAATGAAATGTAGGTAGAAATCAAGAAGTTCTTTGAAACTATGAGAACAAAGAGAAGGTACCAGAATCTCTGGGACACAGCTAAAACAGTGTTAAGAGAAATTTACAGCACTAAATGCCCACATCAAAAAGCTAGAAAGTTCTCAACTTAACAACCTAACATCACAACTAAAAGAACTAGAGAACCAAGAGCAAACAAACTCCAAAGCTAGCAGAAGACAAGAAATAACCAATAATGGAGCTGAACCATGGAGATAGAGGCCTGAAAAACCCTTCAAAAAAATCAATGAATCCAAAAGCTGTTTTTTAATTGAAAAAATAACAATAAAATAGACTGCTAGATAGCCTAATAAGAAAAGAGAGAAGATTCAGATAAACATAATCAGAAATGATAAGGGGAATATCATCACTGACCACACAGAAATACACACAACCAGCAGAGAATACTATAAACACCTCTATGCACATAAACTAGAAAATCTAGAAGAAAGAAGAAATTGCCTCCCCTAATAGACTAATAATAAGTTCTAAAACTGAGTCAGTAATAAATAGCCTACCAACCAAAAAAAGCTCAGGACCAGATGGATTCACAGCTGGATTCTACCAGAGGTAGAAAGAAGAGCTGGTACCATTCCTACTGAAATCATTCCAAAAAATTGAAAAGGAGGGACTCCTCCCTAACTCATTCTATGAGGCCAGCATTATCCTGATGCTAAAACCTGTCAGAGATACAACAAAAAAAGAAAACTTTAGGCCAATTCCTTGATCAATATTGATGGAAAAATCCTTAACAAAATACTGCAAACCAAATCCAGCAGCACATCAAAAAGCTTATCCACCATGATCAAGTAGACTTCATCCCTGTGATGCAAGGCTTGTTCAACATATGCAAATCAATAAATGTGATTCATCACATAAAGAGAACTAAAGATAAAAAGCACATGATTATCTCAATAAATGCAGAAAAGACCTTCAATAAAATTCAACACCACTTCATGTTAAAAACTCTTAATAAACTGGGTATTGAAGGAACATGCCTCAAAATAATAGCCATTTATGACAAACCCTCAGCCAATATCATACTAAATGGGCAAAAACTGGAAGCATTCCCCTTGAAAACTGGTACAAGACAAGTTTGCCCTCTCTCACTGCTCCTATTCAACATAGTATTGGAATTTCTGGCCAGGGCAATCAAGCAAGAGAAAGAA